>NC_073626.1:142799981-143484481 GCF_029407905.1 Bubalus kerabau
AATTAAAAGACGCTCCTTGGAAGGAAAGTTATGACCAACCTAGACAGCATATTAAAAAGCAGAGACATTACTTTGTCCACAATGGTCCATCTAGTCAAGGCTATGGTTCTTCCAGTGGTCATATATGGATGTGAGAGTTGGACTATACAGAAAGCTGAGTGCCGAAGAATTAATGCTTTTGAACTGTGGTGTTGGAGAAGACTCTTGAGAGTCCCTTGGACTGCAAGGAGATCCAGCCAGTCCATTCTGAAGGAGATCAGTCCTGGGTGTTCATTGGAAGGACTGATGTTGAAGCTGAAACTCCAATAGTTTGGCCACCTGATGAGAAGAGCTGACTCATTTGAAAAGACTCTGATGCTGGGAAAGACTGAGGGCAGGAGGACAAGGGGACAACAGAGGATGAGATGGTTGGATGTCATCACCGACTCAGTGGACATGGGTTTGGGTAGACTCTGGCAGTTGGCGATGGACAGGGAGGCCTGGAGTGCTGCGGTTCATGGGGTTGCAGTGTCGGACATGACTGGGCAACTGAAATGAACTGAACTGAACTCCTGGAGTCAGGAGGTCTGAGTTCAGATCCCAGCTCAGGCACTTGCCTGCAGTGTGACTTAAGGAGCTCACCATTTTGTGCTCACATTTCTTTCTCTATAAAATGAAGGTTAACATACTCCACAGGGTCTTTATGAGAATTAAATGAGTTCATACTTGGGAAGTGCCCAAGTTCATACTTGGCTATACAGGAAAGTATGTGCGTGTGTTAGTTGCTACATCGTGTCCAACTCTGTAACCCACCAGGCTACTCTATCCATGGAATTCTCCAGGCCAGAATACTGGAGTGGGTAGCCATTCCTTTCTCCAGGAAATCTTCCGGACCCAGGGATCAAACCTGGATTCTCTACAGTCTGAGCCACCTGGGGTTTACAGGAAGAGTTCCATAAGTGTTATTTTGTGACCATTGCCAGCATTCTCCGTAGAGCCCAGCATGTAGGTGTTTAGTAAATGTTTGTCAGATATTAAGAAAAAACTTTGTGTAGGAATTGCCATAGCTGGGTAAAGAGCTGGGGGAAAGGGAAAAAAAAGAGAAGGCTTGTTATTTCCTTTTCAACATTTGGGGAGTTGGTGTGAGGTGCTTTGGTGCTCAGGGGTGTGAGGAGAACTGTGCTTGATCTTTTGTCTGAAAGCTTCTGGGGTTTGGGATTTGTTCCGTGGGCAGTAGAGGGGTGGTGGGCAAGACGGTGTGATCTGTGGGCAGACAGCTTATTATAGCATGCTTGGAGAGAATGGATTTATTCTTCCGAACCTCGAAACGCCAGCCACTTCACCTTTCCCAAGGCATCTCTGAGGATGGGCCTGTTGTAAAGACTTGAGCTGACATCATTGCATCTTGAAAGAACGGAGCATAATTGAATTGCTGATACAAGTGGGTACTTGCACTGGGCCCCGCTCACCCACATCTCTATGGAAACACATGTTTGCTTGAAAGCCCAGCAATCAGAAGCAGAGTCTTCCAGGAGCCAGCATTGGGTCACTTTTAGAAAAAGGCATTTATTTATATTCTCGAGCTGTCAGAGACCTATGCAATGAAATAATTTCAAATTAAATAGAAAAATCAGGCCACAGATGAATGCTAATAGAGCCTGCCATGCACCCTCCCCCTGTGCTCTCAGGGGCCTGAGATCTACGCGTTTATTTTAGCTGTCCTTTGCTCTTTTGCTCCTATTTGCATTCTGCTGCAGTGAGTGAGGAGGTGGTTTGGCACTTTATGTAAAAATGGTTAATCTTCATTCATACGCATTTGCCGGTACTAAAATGGAAAATGCAAAGCTGGGCTCGCCATCAAGTCTGCTTTGTGCTCTCCCAGACCACTCTGTGTGTGCAGCGTGTACAAGGGTGTGCAATCCAGATGACTCTGCCTCCTCTACAAGCACCCGGGGCTGTTGAGTCAAGACATTCTCTCAGAAAGGTCTGAAACTTGCATCAGCCCATCTTGCCCTGGATATGCTCAAGTGATATCCTAAGTGATTGGAAGCTTTTATCTGCCTCTGGAAGCAGGATTTTTCAAATAAGTATTGACTGTTAATGACCTGTTTAAAGAAAACATTCAATTTTCTTTCTTCCCCCTACAAAGAACTTAGTAGGCAGTGACATTTCTAAACCAAAGGCTAACCCTGCTTTTCAAAAGAGGGAGAGACTGGGCTTTTAAATGTGAATTTTTTTTTCCCCTGACATTTGCCCCTAAAATGCTTTTCCGTGAAGCTGTTCTAACAGTGGGTTTAGTCCACTGAAGTGTCTTTGAATAAAAATGCAACCTTGAGATCTTTTTTCCCCCTCCAAATTAAACAAAAAACATCTAGGTTAGGAGTCTTCATATGACAGTCGTATTTCAGCCACCGTTCCCTGTTTCATTGTTTATGTGTCCTCATTCCTAATAATTAAAGCAACTTTCCTCCAAGGAGCAAGGCACTGCACAAGAACCTTTATTAAACTGTGGGAATTAAACCACAGAAGAAAGAGCTGAAGTACTTGGAATATGAGAGACCTCAGTAATTACAAGACCAGATAAGGAACAGTAAAGGTGGGAGTGAAAGGAAAGAGCACAAAATTGAAGAGAGATTAAGCAATGGAAAAGTTGAGCAATGGAAAACCTGTATGTTGTTACATTTAGACAAGGTTCCAGTTTCATAGAGGGAGCACTGTTTCCCTCTTGAGCTAGCATGTCAGTCCCCTTGACTGTGCTTAGGCAACTGGACAGTTAGTCCTCGGCCAGTTTAAAGATGATCTTTACAGAGAAATAGCCAAATATATGGGAGACAGCACCCAGGTCTTTTTTTTTTTTTTTTTTTTAAGGTAAATTTTCAGCTTTCAGCTGCTCTGGATGCTCACTGCTCCCATCACCCCAAGGGCCCTTACAGACCTGAGTACCTGTGAGCTGAAAAGGGCCACAGAGGTCCCGTGCTCTGAAGGTTGGAGAAGATGCCATCCCAAAACATGGCTGTGGGAGTTCAGAGCATGGTACCCCCAAATATGCTGCTTTGGTGTATTTGGTGAGCTATGGGCACTGAAAAACAGCAAATACAGGAAGAGGCTTTCTTTGAATTCCGCTTTTCTGCTTAAAGACAGATCGTCCAAGAAGAACTCAGTTGCCATAAATTCCCTCCCTGGTTGGTGAAACTCCCAGGGGGCGTGTTGACTCTCATCACAGAAGAGGAGACTAGAATTGACACCACACTCAGCAGACTTTGTCACAAGCTATCATAGCTCCCATCTGCTCTTTTAAGGACCTGTTTTGTCTTTCCTAAAAATCATGTGCTGTCCCCTCAGAGGCTTGTACCCCCTCTGCTTTCCCTGTTAAGATGGTATTTATCCTGAATTCTAGGCTACCTTGGGGAGAATTCTTCACTTTCTCCTGACCATCTTCCATGTGTCCATGAGATACGGGGTTTCCCTTGTGGCTCAGATGGTAAAGAGTCTGCCTGCAATGCAAGAGATGTGGGTTTGATCCCTGGGGAAGGGAATGGCTACCCACTCCATTATTCCTGCCTGGAAAATCCCATGGACAGAGGAACCTGGCAGGCTACAGTCATGGGGTCGCAAAGAGTCAAATACAACTGAGCGATACCATGAGACATACATGTTAATAAGCATGTGTTTGTTTTTCTCGTATTAATCTGTCTTTTATTACAGGGGTCCCAACTAAGAACTCAAAGGGTAAGAGGGAAATTACTTTTCCTCCCCTAGAACTCCATCCTCATTTTTTGCAGCTGGAGACCTGAGTCCCTCATGCTATACTCTGACAACCTAGAACCTCTGCTCAGATGTTCCACCAGGACGAATGATGGCCCCATAGATAAATTTGCAGCCTCTCCCTAGATCTCTATCGAAACTCACCTGTCCTGTCTCCCATTCTCTCTTACCTGTCCTGTCTCCCATTCTCTCAGAGTACCACTCTCTGCTAAGGGCCAAATGATGGCAGTAGAGAATGAAATAAATTAATGTATGAAGTCACTCTTTCTTCAGGAGATGATAGCATGCCATAAGCTAAGTAAGAGTGTAGATATCTCTTAAGAGATTTTCCCAGCTTAGGCTTTTGCACTCTGGGAGATCATGGGGTGCTCTGTTTTGACTGAGAGGCTTTCTTCTACTTTTCCAGTCACGTCATATAATTGATTTCCTGCCCACAAGATCAGGGCTTGCCAGGTGGCGCTAGTGATAAAAGAACCCACCTGCTAATGCTGGAGACATGAGACTCCTGTTCAATCCCTGCGAGTTTGCCTGGAGACTCTCATGGACAGAGGAGCCTGGTGGGCTACAACAGGGTCACAACAGAGTCAGACATGACTGAAATGACTTAGCACTTAGCACCACAAGATCAGTCCCGATTCTTCCTCTCTGAGGCAGCCACAAGATGACGTCTCAGGATCTATGTGATCCCAACACTGTCAAGGCTGTACAAAAATTGGCTACAGAGACACTTTAATTACTTTAATTTAGAAAGATGTAGTAGTTAAACATTAGACCCTGGAATGTCGTGGCGCCTCTGGACAGCATCATAGAACCAGGAAGCAGCTTGTTGGCCAACGGCCCACTAAATGCAGCTTCTAACACTCTCATCAGAGGCAGAAGCCGCAGGAAAACAGCCATCTCTTTATAATAGGTACATTCCCGCCCATTCCCGTGCGAGTTTCGTGGTTCGCTCTGCAGTCTGTGTGCCCTGTGAATGTATAATACAAGGCATACATCACATCCCTGCCTCACTGGAGAAGGCAGTGACTGGGACTGGTTTTATTCTCCTTGCAGAGTTCTTCCTGCAGTTCATATGTAATGAGCTCCATGACTTGTTTGTGATGGTTTTGAAGTGTTTCCAGCACAGTGGCTCTGGGCTCCAGAGTCACAGTGCCTGTGCCTGAGTCCTGGCCCTGTCACTTACCATGCACCCTGGGTTAGTCACTGAACCTCTGTTGCTCAGCCTTCATGTGTATGAAATGGAGATAATCAGTTTCTACTTTATAGGGGTATAAGGGTTAAATGGATAAATTTATGTCAAGCACTAAGGAGAGTGCCTGGCACAATATTAGTGCTCCATATTTATTGCTATTATTATAATTAGTATGTTGGTGAAATGACCATTCCCTAACAAGGTAATTGGTAGGAAACCACCCCTAAGCCCCCACACCCTGTTTATCTGTCTAGGCTTCTGGAGAGTCTATTTGTTGTGTGTAGTGACTGGGATCAAAGAAGAGGCCCATTCTTAATATTCCCAGGCGGTCACAGTTTAGTCTCCGTGGGTCTGAATGCCCTGGAGGGCTGGTTGGAGCACTGACCACTGTACCCACTCCCAGAGCTTCTGATCCAGTCCTTCTGGAAATGGGCTGAGAATTTACATTTCTAACAAGTTCTCAGATGCTGCTCCTCTGGGAAGCCCACTCGAAGAGCCACTGCTCCAGGACACTGGCTTCTAGCAGATGTAAGCCACATAGGCCGTGTAAATTTTCCTAGTAGTCACAGTAAAAAAGTGAAAAGAAATGAGTGAAGTTAAATTTTAATAATGTTTTATTTAACTCAACACATCCAATATTATCATTTCAACACACGATTGTCATAAATTAGTATTGAGACAGCTTACATTCCTTTTCTTTAGCATGCCTTTGAAATCCAGGAAGTATTTTACAGGACATTCCAGTTCAGACCAGCCTGCATTCAAATCTGGCTTTGCAAGTAAATGTCATGAGTAAGTTTCTTTTTTCTGACCTCCACCCTCCCATACCAACTGACATTCTCTATTAGGTTTTTATAAATCATGGGAGGACTTTGCATAAATGACCTTGAAAAAATTGTTAAAATGATTATTAAAATTTTTTTTTCTTATGTATTTCCTCTGCCTCTAAATTCCATTCCAGAAAAATAATAGGATACCTGAGAACAGGAAAGTCAGTCTAAGAGTAGTAATAGGTTTCAGAGAAACAAAAGTGAAACTTTCATTACTGCTTACGCAGTGAAACAAGCGAAAACAGAGACTGGGCTTTCCTGGTGGCTCAGATGGTAAAGAATCCACCTACAATGCAGAAGACCCTGGTTTGATCAGAGTCAGGAGATACCCTGGAGAGGAGAATTGGCCACCCACTCCAGTATTCTTGTCTGGAGAATTCCATGGACAGAAGATCCTGGTGGGCTATAGTCCATGCAGTCACAAACAGTAAGACATGCCTGAGCAAATAACAGCTTCTTTTACACTCTTAGCTTTTTATAATTTATATGATTGCATGAGATATATTAATATATATGTAATATCTTTTTCAATTGTTCAGGTTGTTGTATATATTAACCTTCTCTGAATTGTATTAATTAGAAATGCTGAAACAAACATATGTTCCAGAATTTATACTCTTCAGGTTTATTTTTCATAAAGAATATTTCTCTTTTTTACAAACTAATAGATTTTCTGACTAGCATTAATGCATATTAAGTAAGATTTTTGCATAAGTAAGTTCAGTTTGATATAACTTTGTACATGAAGTGATTGGTGGTAACTATAGTTGTGCATTATTAATTTTACACTGGAGAAGTATACAGATGATATATTGGTGATAAACAGTGAAATTCTTTCCTTTGGGACTGATATCTCTCCTAATAAGTTTTTGACTATGGAACATGCATCTAGACTGAGGTAAGAGATTAATCTGAGATTTCATAAATAAAATTTCAACAGTTTCCTTGATCTTTATTTTTCTCTGGGCTATATGTAAAATTGAAAGCCAAAGTATAAAATTACAGGAAAAAAAATTTCAAACATTCCTGAGCTGTTGAAATGTTGTTCCAGGATCAGGACTTGTGTTTCTGTGTTTGTGGATTTGAATAGTTAGGCCTCAGTCATTGGTCTGTTCTAAGAGCAATTTTAAGTGATAACAGGATTAGAAACCAGGTTCTTTCCCAGGAAGTCAGAGTGTGGGATCATTGTACCTTTCTTTTGGATTTAAAACTCTGAGATCAAGCTATGTTACTGATAGACCATCAAGGGTGGTGACCAAGTGTGGCGAGAGGGGAGGAAATAGGAGATTTGTTGGCCCCAGACTTCTGTCCCTCACTCACAGCATCCAAGGCTTCTCAGGTTAACCCAAAGGATCTGCAGCTTTGAGGGATGGAGTTTCAAGTTGCTGAACTCTGGACCTGTCATTTAGGAGGAGGTGCCAATATATTGTTTCTTAGAGGAAAAGTTCCTTAACTATACAAATTAAACAAGTCATATTCAGGGGATCTGACTGTCCAGATTAGAGAAGGAAACGGCAACCCACTCCAGTATTCATGCCTGGAAAATCCCATGGACCGAGGAGCCTGGTGGGCTACAATCCATGGGGTCGCAAAGAGTCGGACACGACTGAGCGACTTCTGTGTGTGTGTGTGACTGTCCAGATACAGTTCATAACAGAGAACAGAATCCCAGAAAACAGGGGCATAGCATAATTTCATTTTCAGAGGAGTGAGGGGGTCAGAGGAAAGGCAATGAACAAATGATGCTGTGCCAGGGTGAGGCGTGCTTCAGAGTATTCTGGGCAGGCTATTGCCAAGCCCAGGTGTGGACACTCAGCAAGGACCTTAGACAATGAAGATCAGCCTTGTCCTCGTTGTTCGTCTTTATTAATGAAACCCAATTTAACTATCTAAACTCTTAATTCTAACCACTAAAACTCTTAATTCTTTAAGGCAAACCAGATTTACTTTCTATTTATATTGAAATCTTTCCTCTAGTTTCCATAACTGGAGCTGTAGCTGATTTTTCAGTCTCTCTGTTACACACCAACCAGTAGAGAGCCTTGGCATGCAGAGGCCATTAGAGTCCAGCTGGAAGGGATCGCCTGTAGAGGCAGCCCTTCACGCAAGGGGAAAAAGAAAAAAAGAGCGTAAAATAGACAAAGAACAGCTCCCTACAAATTATTTTTATCTTATCTTCCCATCTGAGGAACCTGTAATAGCCCCATTCTACCCTCACAGCCAGCATTTTCCTCCCCACCGCAAAATAATATTGTAATTAATCTTACTGGCATCACAACCAAAGAAGAGTCTTCCTTGACTTAGATGCTGAGGTCAATGAGAAAGGGAATTGCCAAGGAAATTGTGTATTTCTATGAATCTAGCTCACCATTCCATACTGCCAGTTACTCAGATCTCAGAAATTTTCTGTGTTCCATCGAATTCCTCCCTGATTCTTCTGTAGATTACAACACTCCGGCTTTAGAAAATGCTGCACACTCAAATCTTAGACATCAAAGCAAAACAAAAACAAAAACCTTTTTCTATCAGATTTCACACCTCTTTAATGGCAGGAGTAGATGTGTCTGGAAGACTTAGCTAATCTAGTCTAATGAGAGGAATTGTGGCTCAGATCCATCCTGACAAACAGCCCCAAGTCCTCCTGTATCCTTTGAGCCTTCCTTACTCCATTGTTGCAGCCTGGGTCTCTTTCACTACCTCCCCCATCCTCGTTTTCTCTCACACATACATATACTATCACATGTAGAAAAATCCATGTGTAAGCCGTGTATGTTTGTATAATGCCAGAACCTCCATTTGAATAAGAAAATCAACCATTCATATGTCTTCAGATATCATGCTTATCGACCATCTTGCAGGCACTGTGGTAACTGATTAAAGGTTTTACATCTATGGCTTGTTAAAAAAAAAACAAAAAACACCTGATAGTTGTCCTTATACTTCACATACCATCTCTATTCACTGTTATGGATAATCAGAAAATAATCCTATTGTCTTTTACCAGTAACTCTCAGGGGCAAAAATACATGAGAATGAAATTCAGACATTATTTGCCAGCTAGCATTATTTACTTTCTCCCTTATGCCAAGGCAGAGGATACAGGATTTACCATTTGGAAGAGTTAGTGAAATAGGAGGTGTATCCAGTGGGATGGGCACTATTTGCAGAGTATATGGAAAGGAGCTGTCTCTCTGGTGATTGAGTGTGCAGGGTCTCCCCCATCACAGTGCGCAAATTCATGTGTTAGTGGCAGTATCATTTGGAAGCTTGTAAAAATAAAATTTTACTGTTTCTAACATTAATATTTAATAATAGATAATAGTATATGGATTCTTATTTGAGTGGTGATAAGGTTACATATTGCCAAGCTCAACAGAAGGTAATGGATCTGAATTTATGCTTTATTTAAGACCTAAGCTTAAAAGAAAATGGTGGGGAGAAATCAGAATTTTTGCAAGTTAAACCTTGAAATGTATCAAATCTAGATACATTCTTGGTTTTTCTAGCTTGGAGGTAAGCTATTTTGTTTCACTTATTTATTTGTTTTGGTGTGCTCTTAGCTCCCCAATCAAGGATTGAACCTGTGGCCACATTGGAAGCATGGAGTCTTAACCACTGGATCGTTAGGGAAGTCTCCTAGATATACTCTTTGTAGCGAAAGTCAAAGAATATAAGAAAGAGCTTCAGTGGTTCTTGATTGACAAAAAGCAAATAGAAAGTAAATCTGGATTGACAAAACATGCAAATGGATAGTATATTGATATCTTGGCCTATCTAGCTGCTAATTTCTGCACCAGTCTGTCCATTGTAAGTCATTTGTGCTCAATTTCAGAAAGAGATTGAAACTATAAAAGACTTACAGTCTATCTTCTTTAATAATAGCAAAAGATTTAGACCAGATGAGAAGGTAATGCCACAGCTAGATATTAAGAATAAAGATCTTCTCATAGTGGGCCACTTCTCAAAGAAGATTGGATACCAAAGGCTTAAAACCTAAAGAACTTTAGGAAACAATGATTATGGGCAGTTTAAAGAGTGCCTCTGAGACTAGAGATCATGAATTTATAGTCATTAAAATATGATAAAGGTGTATATGTATAGATTCAGAGGGATATTTCTATCCTGATAAGTGAAAATGCAAGTTTTAAAACTGTTATGTGTTTTTTACGTTTTAATCTGAAACCATTTCTCCTGTTTCTTCCTGGAGCATTTTGGTATAGTTACATACATGCAGGAAAGACTCAATCAGTGTTTGCTATGTTGAGATTGAGAAACATCGAAGCCATAGAGATTATGACAGTGCTTAGTTAAAATAGGTACACTTTTCCTCCTCGCACTGTTTTTTGACCACCATTCTTTTACATAATAAGGAACACAGATTAGGTGCATACCCATCTGATTTTGTCATTTTCTGTGTCAGTACAGTATGAATAAAAGATTTCACATTGTCATCTGGAATTATTGTAACATGCTTTTTAGACCGTATCTAAGACAAGTGCTTAGCTTGAAAGTATTTTTATATTCTAAATTGGTATTTATGATTATGGCGAAGTGAAATTGTTTACTATATTGGAAGAGAGCGTAAAAATAACACATTGAGAAATCAATTTTAAAAGTTAATCTTTTTTTTTTCCTTCTTGGTAGGGCTTATTCCACTAGAAGCAAGATGGCCGAACTCAATACTCATGTGAATGTCAAGGAAAAGGTAGGCTATAATTATATATTGGTTTGCAGAAACTCCAAACTGGATAATGTAGTCTCTAGCTAGTAAAAACTCAATTATAATGGAACAAGAGAAAAATGGTTTCTGGGGAGGAGGGGGCGGGTGGTGAGAGATACATAATAAGTTTGACACAGGAGAAAACCATTCCACACAATCGTAAGTAGCATGTACGCCTATTACATTCATTTCCTCATTTAGTCTTGACTATAACCCCATGTAGCTATTTTCATTTTACAGAGGAGGGAATTGAGACACATAGAAGGTAAGTGCTCTGCCTAAGTTCACGTAGCTAGGAAGCAACAGAGCTGGGATTTGAAGCTAGCAGTGCCGTTCTATAGTTGATACTCTTACCCACCACGTTCCATCTAAACTCAAGGGTATTATGTTACATCTCCAAAAACAGCCTCATAGGTTTATCCAAAGTCTTACCTCGTGGTCATGCTGGGTGGCCTTTACAGTTTCTTTCAACATAGAGTTCAAGAGTCTGAAAATCCCCCCTCCTTATTATTTGATGAAGGCTGATGATATCAGAGTCCTTACAAATCTTGTCCTCCTCTGTGACTTTCCTCCACTTCGGGTCACAACCCCTCACCTGCCGTATCTGCTCCCTTGCCCTGTTAGCTCTTAAACGATCATAAACTGTAGATCACAGGAAATTATGGAGATCAGTTTGTCCAAACCACTCATCTGCACTAGGGGAAATGAGGCCCTCCCAGAGGTTTGTCTATGGTTACACAGCTGAGTGGAGGAGCCTCCTCTGGAACTCCCTCCAGCTTTCTACATGGCCGGCTGCCTCCCACCTCCACTAGGCTGTGAACTGCTTGAGGGCAGGAGTTTGTCTTTCATCTCTTTGTATCCTCCTAGTACCTCAAATACTGAATGAACAACGAGAGAAGTAACACTGCTGGAATCCTTAGTAATTTTGCCTTCATTTAGCTGAGAAGTATCAGATGCCTACTTCGACCTCTACATTGTTCTAGATGCCCGCAATATGGCGCTCAATGTGTAGATGAAGTTCCTTCTCCCATGGAGCTTGCTTTTTAGGGCAGGGAAACAGAGAGTAAACACAAGAACAAGTAAATGAACACGATCGTTTCAGATAATGATGTTACGATGAGAAAAATACAGCAGGGTGGCACAGGTAGGTGGCTACTTAGGTGGGCTTGGTCAGGGCAGCTGTCTCAGAGGAGGTGATGCAAGCTGAGATAAAGAAAACAGGAAAGGAACATCATGCAATGATCCAAGGGCATAGTGTTCCAGGTAGAAAAGCAAAAGCAGATGCCTGAGGAGGACTAAAGTTCATCGTGTTTGAAGAGCAAGTGGGCAAGTGGATGGTTGACCACAGTGCGGTAGGCAGAGGAATGGTGATGGGAGATGAGATCAGAGAGCAGGGCATGAACCAGTATTGGTAGAATTCTGGCTCCTCACCTGTGTGTTCCTCAGTCTCCACAGCATCCATGAGTGGAAGCCAGGGGTCCACAAAGCTGGATGGGAAAAGATGAATTTTCATCTTTATTCATATCTGAATGAAATTTAAAATTTCCTTCAATCATGAATATAGGCAAGGGAGAAAAACAACCCACAGGAATAGCTGGAGTACCTGTGACTTTCACAACTAGAAATCACAAATATCTTCATATCAAATTACATTTGTTACAGATATCTTAAAATGCTATTTGTTCATCTCTATTGCAAAATTGGAGCTTCCCCAGTGGCTCAGCAGTAAAGAACCTGCCTGCAGTGCAGGAGCCACAGGAGACAGGGGTTCCATCCTTGGGTCAGGAAGATGCCCTGGAGAAGGGCATGGCAACCCACTCCAGGAATACCTGCCTGGAGAATCCCATGGACAGAAGAGTCTCGTGGGCTATAGTCTGTAGGGTTGCAAAGAGTCAGCCACAACCGAAGGGACTTAGCACACACTGTAGAATTACTGTAGTTACAGAACTTGCCACCCTATTGTGTTATTTGATGTTGACAGAGAAGCACATATATATTACTGTAGCATAAACTTTTTATTAATGTCAACGTTATTTTAATATGAGTGATTTACCCTGTAATCCTATGTACTTTAGTTAAATATTATTCTGGGAAAGACCCCCAAGGCTTTACCAGACTGTCATAGGGGTTCTGTGCCCCCCAAAATTTAGAACCTGACATAGAAACATGTAGGGTTTTATTCAAAGGGCAAAAGTAGCCACTGAAAGGAATTAAACAGGAACATGACCTGATATGGTGTATTTTTCAAAGCTCCCCCAGCTTTGCCAGCTGTGGTTTGTTGTTGTTCAGTCGCTCAGTCGTGTCTGACTCTTTGTGACCCCATGGATAGCAGCACGCCAGGCTTCCTTGTCCTTCACCATCCCCCAGAGCTTGCTCAAACTCATATCCATTGAGTCGGTGATGCTATCCAATCATCTCATCCTCTGTCGTCCCCTTTTCCTCCTGCCTTCAATCTTTCCCAGCACCAGGAAAAGTTATTTAATATGAAGATCTATAAACAAGTACTACTTGTTTGATGAAGATACAAAGGCTTGAGATAAAGTGATTTGGTCAAAGTCAGACTTTCAGGGAATGTGAAAGAGCAAGGATTTAAACTCAGCTCTGTCTGGTTCTGGTTCTTTCTCTTGCTCTTTCCTCTACATTACCGCTCCCCAGAGTTTTCTACCAGAATAACCCGAGCACAGAAGAACAAACCTCCTACTTGGGGACATGGTCAAAACCAACTTCCACATAGAATTTCTTTGGGATCTTCTGTGTTATCTTAAAAATGGGTGCAAATTTTTTATCTATTGTATTCCATAATATATTCCCTATATTATATTAATACAGAACTGTGTTCACTTATTGACTGCTGAGTGAACAGTGGCAGAAGTCTGTGCCCTTTTATATTGTGGCTTCATATTCTCCGTGACTCACAGTCATACCCTCAGGCAAGAGTGTGTTCCCAGTTGGAGAAGCTGCGTTTGCCACCACAGTGCTGACCAGATATTGGCCCCTTTCAAATGTCTGTTGATGGATGGGCTAAACAGCTCTTAAAGTTGGGTTATGAGACGGAAAAGCACTTTAAAGAATCAGCCATAATAATTGATTCCCTACAAAACATGGCCAGTGGACAGACCAATATGGTAGGCTCAGCAGATAGAGTGTCTTATTCAAAATAGAGGTAGTGTCGAGCCAAAATGTGGCAGGAGGCTGATCCATCATCTCACAGACCATAGAGGTTCAGTGTGAATGCTCCATGCATTGGCTTAACTGCCACATTCATCTGCTTGTCCTGACCAACGTCACATGTATGTATGAAGATTAACAGTAGATGGTGTTTTTGCTGTTGCATTTCAGTAACTTATCAAAGTGTTGGCATTATTTTGAAAGAGGGTGATGTTTAAGTTGTAAATATTATCCATCTGCAAGACAATGAAAGTAGAGCTCTTCTAACTCAGTTAGTAAATTCCATTTTCCCATATCAAAAGGTTAATAGATTTCTTAGCTCAATAAAATAAATCATAATAAACAACTGAAAATTCTGATCATTTGTAATTTCACATTGATTTATTTTTGCACTTTTATTTCCTTTAGTTATTAGCTTTTATGGCCTTTTTATGATTAGTTTGTTTCCCAATCTGTCACACAGCAGTGACATTTCAGTTCTGAAGATTAAGAATAATAACAACTGTTATGTCTTACATTATAAATTATAAGCTCTTAGGAGATGTGAGAACAAATCTGTGTGGTGTGTTTATACACTATCTAGTCAAGCACTGTGGGGAGTTAGATACTTAGTTAAAGTCTTGCAGTGAGATGATTTCCTCAGTTATCTCTGGTGGGTTCACTCTTGGATGAATTGGAAAGGAAGAGTTGAGAGCATCATTTCTGTCCTCATGCAGCTTTTAATCCAAAGACATAACTTCAGGTCTCATATCCAAGACAATTGACATTTGCAATTGACACTTTTTGTGATTGGGTTATGACTGAAAGGATTTAAATTGGAAATATTCTTTTTAAAAAACTATTTATTTATTCATTTTATTCTGGGCTGTGTTGGGTCTTAGGTGTGCCCACGGTCTCTGTAGTTGTGGAGCTTAACCCCTTGGCATGTGGGATCTTAGTTCCCTGACCAGGGATTGAACCCATGTCCTCTGCAATGGAGGTGGATTCTTAACTGCTGGACCACCAGGAAAGTTCTGGAAATATTCTTGAAGTCAGAGTTTAATGTCCTTAGTGTGACATCCACTGTCTGTGTGAGCTGACCCTGTCTGTTTTTCCACCTTTATCTGTAGCCACGTCTCCACTCCCGCTTCAGTGCAGCTATCCTGACCATGAGTGTTTCTGCCTCCAGGCCTTTGCAAAGACAGTTTCCTCTCTCTGGGATGTCCTCCCCAGGAACCCTCACTCACTACCCTTTAGGAATCCTTTCAGGTGCCTCCTTTCTCTGTCCGCCGGCCCTTCTACTGTTCTCCTTTGTGCTTCAGTGGGGTTCTCTGCCTTCTGCCCCTGTACTGTGATGCTTAGTGGTCTGTCTTCCCAAGGGAGATTGTGTGCTGCTTGGGGGCAGGCACAGGGCCTTTCTTGTCTTCATATTCTTAGTTTTGATACATAGCTGACCTCAATATGAGTTAAATAAATGAATGGATGACAAATGAATGAACCTGCCTGCTTGAATTGTTAATGTTCTTTATAGACAAATTTCCCATTCACAATATTTTGCAAAACCTCAAGCGTTCTTGGAAATTGAAATGTAGGTTAATGGAAATGTCATCTCATTTTAGTACTTTCTTTTCTATTAAATAAAGCAAGTTTTAAATCGCTTCTAAAAACAAGCTTAGGTTACTTAGGTTGATTCCCTGTGGTTCTGTAGAAAAGCAGCATCTTTATGAGACAGTTATCAAATACAGGTGGTCTCAGGTAGGTTTCAGCGATAACAAATGAGGTCCTCTGGTGAGTAACCAGTCTTATCTCACTCTACCCTTTCCAAAAAATAGGAAGAATATCTCACTTTGTTAAAGAAAGATACCAGAACAAAATCTTCAGGCTAATCAGGGATCTCATGTGCATGCACAGTTGCGTCCAAATCATTGTAACCCCATGGACTGTAGCCTACCAGGCTCCTCTGTCCATGGAATTGTCCAGGCAAGAATACTGGAGTGGGTTGACATTTCCTACTCCAGGGGATCTTCCTAACCCAGGGATCAAACCTATGTTGCCTGGATTCTTTATCACTGTGCCACCTGGGGAACCCAATCGGGCATCTTATATTTAGGCCAATTCACTTTTTACAGCTCTTTACTAAGTAATGCCTTTAAAAAATAAAAAAAGAAGAAGAAGAAAAAGAAATTTAACACTAGAAACTCATAGATGAGTTAAAGATAGGGCTCAGTGATGACTATTACATTATTTCTCACGTGAAGCACTAGGGTACCAAACTAAATTGATTTATAAAGTTTTAGATGTAATTCTCATCTGAATAAGGAAAGATTATTGCAACTGGCATCCACAAAATAACATTTTTAGTCAGATATTTTCATGCATTATTATAAATCAGTTTAAATAGAATACAATTCAGCAGTACAATTTGGTGATGGAAAGCCAAGGGATCCTTGTTTGTAAAATAGGATTACAGATGGAGTTACAAAATTGGAAACAGAAGCAGAGATTATTACCTCTCCCCAGTTACTAGTTGAGTGGTCTGGAGCAAGTCACTTGACTTTACTGGGCCTCAGTTTCCTGATCTGTAGGTTAGACATGAAAATAAAACCTACCTGACAAAGTCATCAAATACGATAATAAATGTACGGCAACTTTATAAGCTCTTAATCCTATGAACTATAGAGCATCCGGGGGAGCTCATCTGTGTATTTTATTATTTTAAAAAAAGGAAAAAGAGCTTATTAAAAAGGAGTTCATGTTTTTGTTTGGAACTCAAAGTATAATTCACACAGAAACGAGATCAGAAAGAAAACATAATAAAAATCCCAAATGAGAAAAAGAACATAAAACTGGACTTGACTTTTTCAAACTTTTATAGCTATTGCTGAGCCTCACAAAAAATAAGTGAGACTAGAAAATATGATGATATGGAAATGGGGAATTGCTTAGTCTACAATATCCTTGCTGCAATGTGTCACTTATTGTGAATAGCTTTTTGAGCTGTTGTTATAGAGGTAAATTGGGTTGTAAACAATAATCATACAGACTCATTAAAATGGAGGAGGAGGAGTAGATAAGAGGAGAGGAGCCTTTAGTCCACAGTGGGCACAGGGAGGGGTCGTCTCCACCATCGTGCTGGTGCCTCACGTAGACTGTGTCCTGGAGTCTGTCCTCAATAGGTGGGCAGATGTTCCATTTCATTTTATTTTTTCTTATAACTGTCTTGATCTGTGTTTTACAAAGTACTGAAATGTGGTTCAAGTCTTTACGTGGAGGAGTGAAAGTGTGAAAGTGTTAGTCACTCAGTTGTGTCCAACTCTTTGTGACCCCATGGACTGTATCCCACCAGGCTCCTCTGTCCATGGGATTCTCCAGGCAAGAATACTGGAATAGGTTGCCATTCCCTTCTCCAGAGGATCTTCCCTACCCAGGGATCGAAGCCTGGTCTCATGCATTACAGGCAGATTCTTTACTGTGGAGGAGTATTGTCAGAAAAACCCAAGAGTTTGATTAAAGAGATTTTAACAGGATCAGAGAAAGTATAGAAGAGACCCATCATCATGCATCTTTAAAATATTAACTCCATTTAATAGAGAACTCATTTGATGGGATGTGGACAAGTTTTAATGATACGCAGTTGTTTTTAAAGATCAAACAATGCAAGCATTGGAGCAAATTTTTATTTTAACCTTTTGTAATAGTGTTTAGGTCAGTTTAGCCCAGTCCTTGGATTCAGGCAGCAAAAACACAAAC
Organism: Bubalus kerabau; assembly: GCF_029407905.1. Lineage (NCBI taxonomy): Eukaryota > Metazoa > Chordata > Mammalia > Artiodactyla > Bovidae > Bubalus > Bubalus kerabau. The sequence goes on from NC_073626.1 coordinate 142,817,365, forward strand.
CACACACACAACTTTTAGGTTTCACCACGAATAGGTTCTTGTCATCATTTTCTCATAGGAAAGGGTCATTAAATTTCCCTTTCAAAGAAAGGAGAAACATTGACAGTAGTTATTGCCTAATGCTTATGTACAGAACTGCTGTTATTGTTGCTTGGCAACTAGAAGAGATTTGACAAGGAGTCTAAAAGAACTGAATGAATAAATGGAAATGTCAGCATCAGTTTCTGGGGATAAGAAGAAATTTACTATTGTAGGATTAGCATCACATTGCTTTTTTTCAAGCTACACAATCGGAATTCACAGTGTTTCTGTTCTGTTTCTCCTGCCCCTCACCTCCTTCCAGCCTTTCATCATAGCCCCTTTTGCACTGTGACTGAGAGGTAGATACAAGATAGATGGTTAATGCTAAACGATACAAGAGCATGTAAAAATTAAAACCTTTGGTGACAGGAATAAAAGTTACCTCTATTGGCAATCCCTTGGAATTTACGGGGACTTTACCAATATTCTAGTTATTTTTCACACACACACAAAATGATAAAGTTGTGATGGTTTCTTCTCTTCTGACCTTGAGCATTAAAAATCTGTCCAGATAGATTAAATAGGTAGGTAGGTAGATTGACTGAGTCAGCATTTAACAGCATACTGCTTGTATTATTGTTAAAACCACTTTTTCTCTGAGATTTATCCCCAACTTGATTACAAGCCTCTTATAAGCATAAATGGGCTTTTAATTTATTTGTGTACTCAGTAGCTTCTATAGTAGTAATATCATAGAATTTATGCCCCCCAAATATTTGTTAATCGCTATTTAGCTAAATAACTGAGCCAAGATTCTGTAACGGTGATTCTCAGGCAGCAGGAAGAAAGGAAAAGCAAGTGGAGCGTGCCTCCCTGTGTTGGGGCAAGCCTTAGAATGTCAGTAAGAAAAAGATGGGAAAAGGCATATTTGTGTTCGTTTAAGTCCTCCAAAAGCAGAAGCCAAGGTGGGATTACATAAGTAAGAGATTTCTTGGGGTGGGAAGCAGGTTAAGCAGGTGCTTGTAAAAGAGCAGTAGGGGCAGGCAGGGAGAATTTATAGACTGCCACACATGCCGGTCCACTATTGTTGAAAGAAGAAGGAGAAGACAAGAAAACAGGGTAGGAAGAGTCTCCCTGGACAGTGAGTGCAGTTCTGAGGAAGTTTGTGCAGGTGGATGAGGCATCCTCAGACCCCGGCTAGGGGACTCCCGAAACCCTCATCCTGTAATGAACTTCCCCTAGTATCCTGCCACCTACCTGAGGCATCGTATGGTGCATCCAGGTGGAGTGTGACTTACGTGCTTGGGTGCGGGGAGCATAGCTTTGGTGGACCCAGAGGGATGGTAGCTTGGCCATCGGTCACCTCTGTTTTCCGCAAAGGGCTATTTTTGAGAGGATAACACAATTTTAGATTTACAAAGGAAACTGAAATAACTACTTTGGAATTGAATCATGTAAGAGAAAAGCATGAGATTTATATGCTTATTGAAAAGAATCCATAAAACATTTGAGAGCCTCTGTTAATTAGTAAGTTAAAATACAGTTACTAGAATTTCCTTTCCTTTAGCAGATGAGCCATACTGCCACTAGCATAGGGAGTCTTCGTGACTTCTAGGGAAGGGATGATTTAGGAGTCTCATTTTCCATTCAAGTGTACTCTAACCACATTTAAGGAAACAAAGGAACACATTAATTTTACTGAAAAATTGTGTGTCCTTTGGTACATTGGGCTTTAGTATCCTTATCTGCCAAATGAGGACTCTCCTTCATGTGGAAGAGCTCCAAAATCCTTTCCAGCTCTAATAATGGATGAATCCATGGACTTTCTCACTTCATAAGCACCATAAAAGACAGAAAACGGGATTGTACCATGGGTCAAAGAACCTGATTGCAGCCTTGGTCCTGATATAAATCAGTGGCCTCCACTGGAGCGCGGTACACAACCTCTCTGGGTTTCCTGGGTAGCTCAGCTGATAAAGAATCCGCCTGCAATGCAGGAAATCCCAGTTCGATTCTTGGGTCGGGAAGTTCCCCTGGAGAAGGGATAGGCTATCCACTCCAGTATTCTTGGGCTTCCCTGGTGGCTCAGAGGTTAAAGCATCTGCCTGCATTATGGGAGACCTGGGTTCAATCCCTGGGTCAGGAAGATTCCACTGGAGAAGGAAATGGCAACCCACTCCTGTATTCTTGCCTGGAGAATCCCATGGATGGAGGAACCTGGTGGGCTACAGTCCATGGGGTCACAAAGAGTTGGACACGACTGAGTGACTTAACTTTCTTTCAAGCTACATTTATGGTTCACTTGTGTGGCATGTCTGATGACTGTCTACAGATCCTTCAAAACTCTGCTGCTCATTTTTTTTTTTCCTAATTGGAGTATCGTTGCTTCACAGTGTTGTATTAGTTTCTACTGTACAGCAAAACGAATCAGCTTCATGTATACATATATCACCTCTTTCTGGGATTTCCTTCACATTTAGATCATCACAGAGCTTTGAGTAGAGCTCCCTGTAATATGCAGTTGACTCTCATTAATTATCTATTTTATACATAGTAGTGAATATGTCTGTTGCTCAGTTCCTGAAGATAATTATCCATAAAAATGTACTGAAATGATGATTGAAGTGACATGATACACTTTAAAGTTAACGTTTTTCTTTCTTTTATTGTAGGGAGAGCATTTAACAGGAGATTACTCTTTGAGTGTTCACTACAATGTTGTTAATCTAGCAGTGTTGCCCAGCAGATCTCTAGAACTTAATCAGCTAGCATAACTGAAATTTTCTACCCACTGAACAGCAGCTCCCCATTTTCTTTCTCCCATTCCCTAGCAACCACTGTTCTTCCTCTCTGCTTCTATGAGTTTGACTGTGTTAACACGATACCTCATATAAGTGGAATCATGCAGTATTTGTCCTGTTTCTGACTTATTTCATTGAACATAATGTCCTCAAGTTTTATCCACACTGTTGCATATAACAGGATTTCCTTCTTTTTAAAGGCTGAATAATATTCCTCTGTATGTATATATCATATTTTCTTTACCTACTCATCCATCAGTGGATGTTTGTTTGTTGGTTTTTTCCCAGTTTTTCCAATCTATTTTTAAATTTAATTTTACTTTGGAGTATAGTCACTTTAAAATGTTGTGTTAGTTTCATAAGTAAAGTGATTCAGTTATACGTATACATATAACCATTTTTTTCCAGATTCTTTTTCCATATAGGTTTTTATTGACTCAGACTGTAATTGTAGCTATTTGACTAAGGCTGAATCCACAAACTAGTTTTTACTCCTTTTATCACTTATAGAGAAAAAGCAAACAAAATCATAAAATCATTGGGAAAACAACATCTGGCCTGACAGATTATAATTTTTACTGATGTTTAAATCAGCATACCTTCTTAAAATTGGTCAAATCTGTTAAAGTCTAAAAAAAAAAAAGTATGTGGGTGAACAAACACACTTCCCCTAAGAAAGGGCATGTTCCTGGTTTCCATGGTGGTGAGATGGTCTCCATCCTTCATGCCACAGTGAAGAAATAGCCAAGATTAATATAATTTAGAGATTAAAAACTCCTTTGTTCTGGGATTGACTAAGGGGATGACTAGGGCTTCCCAGGTCGTGCTGGTGGTAAAGAATATGCCTGCAGTGCAGGAGATGTGGTTTCGATCCCTGAATCAGGAAGATCCCCTGGAGGAGGAAATGGCAACCCACTTCAGTATTCTTGCCTGAAAAATCCGTGGACAGAGGAGACTAGCAGGCTACAGTTCATGGGGTTGCCAAGAACTGAACACAACTGAGTGAGCATGCATGCACAAGGGATAACTAACTTCTTTATTTGGTATTGATTAAAGTATAATAAAGGAGAAGGCAATGGCACCCCACTCCAGTACTCTTGCCTGGAAAATTCCATGGACGGAGGAGCCTGGTAGGCTGCAGTCCATGGGGTCGCTAGGAGTCGGACACGACTGAGCGACTTCACTTTCACTTTTCACTTTCATGCATTGGAGAAGGAAATGGCAACCCACTCCAGTGTTCTTGCCTGGAGAATCCCAGGGACGGAGGAGCCTGGTGGGCTGCCGTCTGTGGGGTCGCACAGAGTCGGACATGACTGAAGCGACTTAGCAGCAGCAGCAGCAAAGTATAATAGTGACTAGTACCTTCATGGTACTCTTTATCTGAAGAGTTTTGTGAATGAGCAGGGGGAAATACCCACAGGGAGAGTAGATTTCAATAATTAACTTCCTCCCTCGAGTGGAGACATTAAGTTCCAAAGGAAATGAGGAAAGATTTTTTACTGACTATTCTAGGTGAAGTGAAGTGAAGTGAAGTGAAGTGAAGTGAAGTGAAGTAGCTCAGTCCTATCCCACTCGTTGTGACCCCCGTGGACTGTAGCCTACCAGGCTCCTCTGTCCATGGGATTCTCCAGGCGAGGATACTGGAGTAGGTTGCCATTTCCTTCTCCAAGGATCTTCCCGACCCAGGGATTGAACCTTTGTCTCCTGCATTGCAGGCAGATGCTTTACCGTCTGAGCCACCAGGGAAGTTATTATTATGCTTGTAACTGACTATTCTAAGTTACAAGCAAAAGATAAGTTTAAAATATCTCACTTTTCTATTTTGATTAAAATACAAAAATCTGACTTCCCTGGTGGTCCAATGGTTAAAACTCTGCACTTCCAATGCACAGGGTACAGGTTCAGTCCCTTGTCAGGGAACTAGATCCCATATGCTGCACTGTGTGGCCAAAAAAAAAGGGAGTTGAATCAGTTAAAACTTAAAAAGAAAAAAATACCAAAACAAAAAAGCCTTGTAAAAATAAAATGCCCACTTTCTTTTTGCCTTCACTAATAAATTCAAGTATGAATTTCATCAGAGAAAGTTGCTCAAGCTCAACAGAAATATTTTCCTAAATCCTAACACTGTGTGGATATAAAAGGCTGGCTGAAAAAAAAAACTTTATCCTAAATTACCAGACCACCTGACCTGCCTCCTGAGAAATCTGTATGCAGGTCAAGAAACAAGAGTTAGAACCGGACATGGAACAGACTGGTTCCAAATCAGGAAAGGAATACGTCAAGGCTGTATATTGTCACCCTGCGTATTTAACTTATATGCAGAGTACATTATGAGAAATTCTGGACTGGATGAAGCACAAGCTGGAATCAAGACTGCCGGGAGAAATATCAATAACCTCAGATATGCAGATGACACCACCTTATGGCAGAAAGTGAAGAACTAAAGAGCCTCTTCACGAAAGTGAAAGAGGAGAGTGAAAAAGTTGGCTTAAAATTCAACATTCAGAAAACTAAGATCATGGCATCCGGTCCCGTCACTTCATGGCAAATAGATGGGGAAACAGTGGAAACAAAGAGAGGCTTTATTTGGGGGAGCTCCAAAATCACTGTAGGTGGTGACTGCAGCCATGAAATTAAAAGACGCTTATCTTTGGAAAGAAAGTTATGACCAACCTAGACAGCATATTAAAAAGCAAAGACATTACTTTGCCAACAAAGGTCCGTCTAGTCAAAGCTATGGTTTTTCCAGTAGTCATGTATGGATGTGAGAGTTGGGCACCATAAATAAAGCTGAGCACCAAATAATTGATGCTTTGAACTATGGTATTGGAGAACTCTTGAGATTCCTTTGGACTGCAAGGAGATCCAGTCAGTCAATCCTAAAGGAAATCAGTCCTGAATATTCAGTGGAAAGACTGATGGTGAAGCTGAAACTCTAATACTTTGACCATCTGATGCAAAAAACTGACTCACTGGAAAAGATCCTGATACTGGGAAAGATTGAAGGCAGGAGGAGAAGTGAATGACAGGGGATAAGATGGTTTGATGGCATCACTGAGTTGATGGACATGAGTTTAAGCAAGCTCCAAGAGTAGGTGATGGACAGGGAAGCCTGGCATGCTACAGTCCATGGGGTCACAAACAGTCAGACACAACTGAGTTGAACTGAACTGAAGACAACTTCATCTGAAAAGTGTCTTTTAAGTATCAGATACTCAAAGACAAGTCAACTTATCAGTCTTATTTCTAGGAATCAGAGAAGTTTTGTAACTTCTTTAAGCTATCGATTTTCATTTAGTATTGTAACTACTACATTAATTTGCTTTTTTGCCCCTCAAATGCTCAATGACTTGAGAAAGTATAGACCCCGAGTTGATGGAAAGAAGCCTGGGTTGTTGTTGCTTTAACCCTTTGAGCCAGATGGTGTTCTCTAGCGGCTCTAACAGGATCTCTCCTGTTAAGAGGTGGGGTCTGTGCCCCCTCCCCTTAAAATTGGGTAGGCTTTGACTGACTCTGTGTGGCTTTCACAGTGGGTGATTGAGCTTCTTGCTCACTAGTTGGGACACTTGTTTTGAAACTCTGGGAAGCCATGTCAACAGTCTAACTATTCTCAGGCCTCCATGCTGTGAGGAAGCCCAGATGAACCCAGAAGGACCACATGGGAATGCCTGAGCATAATACATGGAGAGAGAGAGAGATGGTCAGCCAGACTCTGGCTGCACCAGTGGCCCCCTCCCCTACTGCACCAGCTCCTCTCTCAGTCTGCCTGAAAGACCCCAAGTTCTCAGCCGAACTCCTCTTCAACTCCTGACCCACAGAAACATTGAAATATCATAACTGATTTTTGTTTGTAGCCATGAAATTTTGAGGTGACTTGTTATGCAGCAGTAAATAACTGAAATACCTTCTCAGAAAGTAAAACTGTTCTAAACTAGAACTGATATTTTAAAAATGACACTATTGCATAAACTATGCAGAAGTGTGGATGAGTGGATAGTAGGCACAGGTAAATTAGTTGATAGGGTAAGCAGTTATACCTAAAAAGAGGTTTTGTCCTAGCCACCTTCTTTTCTCTTGTTTCCATACTCTGCCTTAGCTAGTCATGCCTTCCCTTGCATCTCTCACTCATGCTTTTCAGTTGTGGGTGGACATTAGAGCCACTTCAGTTGAGTTCAGTTGCTTAGTCATGTCTGACTCTTTGGGACCCCATCAGCTGCGGCACGCCAGGCTTCCTGTCCATCACTAACTCCCAGAGCCACTAGGAAAACTTAAAAAAAAATAGTAAATATCCAGGCCCATATTTAATTGCTTGAGGTGGGACCCGAATGTAGGTACATTTTAAATCTCACCAGGTGGTTCCAGTTTGCAGGCAGGGCTGAGAACCACTGTTGGATGCTGCTGCTGCTGCTGCTAAGTCACTTCAGTCGTGTCCGACTCTGTGCGACCCCATAGATGGCAGCCCACCAGGCTCCCCTGTCCCTGGGATTCTCCAGGCAAGAACACTGGAGTGGGTTGCCATTTCCTTCTCCAATGAATTTAAGTGAGAAGTGAAAGTGAAGTCGCTCAGTCGTGTCCGACTCTTCACGACCCCATCGACTGCAGCCCACCAGGCTCCTCCGTCCATGGGATTTTGCAGGCAAGAGTACTAGAGTGGGATGCCATTGCCTTCTCCGCTGTTGGATGCCAACAGCACCCATATCTGTATCCCTGGCTCAGTTCTTCCCTGGAGCTACAGGTTCATAAAGTCAGCTGCTTTCTAAACATCTGGAAGTGGAGGTCTCCCAGCCCCCTCAGAATGCTCCATTTTTACCACTCACTACTCCTTTTCTCAGGAAATGGCACCACTGTCCACAAAAATGTTCAAGCCAGACACCCGGGAACCATCCAGATTCCTTCATCTTCCGTCTTCCTCATTCCCTGTGTCTGTGTGTGTATGCTCAGCCACTCAGTCATGTCTGACTCTTTGCAACCCCCCGGACTGTAGCCCACCAGGCTCCTCTGTCCATGGAATTCTCCAGACAAGAATACTGGGGTGGGTTGCCATTCCCTTCTCCAGGGGATCTTCCTGATCCAGGAATCAAACCCATGTCTCCTGTAGCTCCTGCATTGGCAGATTCTTTACCACTGAGTCACCTGGGGGCTTCCCTGTATCTAGTTAAATACACATCAGTTACTTCCACTCAAGTAAATTATGAGTCATTGTCTCTACTGCTCCATCCTGGTCTACATTCTCTCCCTGCATTAAAATCCTGCCAGGTATCTGTCTGCTCTCTTCTAACTCATCCACATAGAAACCACAGTGACTTTCTTAAGTACACAAATAATCACACTCTTCTGAGTAAATCCCTTGAATGGCTACCTTTAGAATAAGATTCAGAATCATAAGATGGCTTGTGATGCCTGGCACACTTTGCCGCGTGCCTTTTGGATCAAGCTTCATCTGAAATCCCATTCCTTCATTTAATGCTCCAGCGATCCTGGGCCTTCATTCCCTTTGAACATGCTCCCAGATACTCAGTCCTGTCTATGAGGAGATGCTGTAAACTCTTCCTGGAATGTTCCATCTCCTTTTCCCTTTCCCTCTCCTGGCTTGGTCTTAATTGCCCTTTATCCTGAGTTTAAACAGACTCCAGAGCCTAAGATGGGGTTTCTCTGAGTCTCTGGTTTAGGTAGGTTCCCCTGTTAGAATTGCCCAAAGCATCTTTACTTACCCTTCTGGAAGGCTCATCAAACATCTGCCTTCCTAGGCTATAAGCTCCCAGGCATGTCATGAAATGTATATGTCACTGCATATATTCCTCTGTCCATTGGTGACTGAATGAATGAATAAACAAGTGAATGTGGATTAAGAGAGCCGTATCAGCTCTGAGGGAAGTTCTTGGCGTGATACACTGATCTCTGTGCTTGGCTATGGCCCATTTAAAATTCAGATCAACAATTTGAATAAGTTGTAGAAGACGGCTACTTGTTTTAAATGATATAAAATTGAAAGGATTGGCTAACGTATTCCCTGTGTTTGATGGCAGAAAGCAAGGTTCTAAAACCAAACAGCTAGCTGGAGTGATGGGTCAGAACTTACAGACTGTAATTTAATAAAGCTAAATGCAGTATCCTATCCTTGCATTCTAGTCACTATGCAAGTATCCAACAGATACTTGTCACAGAAACAGTCCAGGGTGTGTTAGTAACATAGTAAGCTCTGTTTGAGCCAGTACAGTAAGTCCCCTACATATGAGAGCATGTTCATTAAGTCCAATTTGCTTATAAGTCCAACAAAATTAAGCTAGGTACCCAACTAATACAATACTGACTGTAATAGGTTTATACTTTTCACACAAATAATATGCACATAAAAAGCAAACACAAAAAATAACACATTTTTTATCTTACAGTACAGTTCCTTACAGTAGTACTAGCTACATCACTGCTGCTCTTACACTCGCTTCCAGACATCCTGGTCTTGAGATAAAGATACTGCGCTACTGAACTACACTCAGTACTGTAGCGTAAGGTACACAAAAGCACAACTGCTTGTAGAGGATGCAGGCACTGTACGCCAGACGTGTGAACTAATTTATGTGACAGGACGTGCGAATGCAGGTTCACATCTTTTTTTTTTTTTAACTGTGCATGCACCAGTTTATTTTTTCAAAAAGAATCACAAGAAGGATAAACTAGAAATTAATGATAACATATCCTAGAGAAGGAGAATGGAAAAGAGGGAATGGGGAGGGGAACTACTGATGTTTTCTTTTTTTTTTTTTTTTTTTCCTTCTTTACTAGTTCATTTTTTATTTTTAAACTTTACAATATTGTATTGGTTTTGCCAAATATCGAAATGAATCTGCCACAGGTATACATGTGTTCCCCATCCTGAACCCTCCTCCCTCCTCCCTCCCCATACCATCCCTCTGGGTCGTCCCAGTGCACCAGCCCCGAGCATCCAGTATCGTGCATCAAACCTGGACTGGCGACTCGTTTCATACATGATAGTATACATGTTTCAATGCCATTCTCCCAAATCTTCCCACCCTCTCCCTCTCTCTCAGAGTCCATAAGACTGTTCTATACATCAGTGTCTCTTTTGCTGTCTCGTATACAGGGTTATTGTTACCATCTTTCTAAATTCCATATATATGTGTTAGTATACTGTATTGATGTTTTTCTTTCTGGCTTACTTCACTCTGTATAATAGGCTCCAGTTTCATCCATCTCATTAGAACAGATTCAAATGTATTCTTTTTAATGGCTGAGTAATACTCCATTGTGTATCTGTACCATAGCTTTCTTATCCATTCATCTGCTGATGGACATCTAGGTTGCTTCCATGTCCTGGCTATTATAAACAGTGCTGCGATGAACACTGGAGTACACGTGTCTCTTTCCCTTCTGGTTTCCTCAGTGTGTATGCCCAGCAGTGGGATTGCTGGATCATAAGGCAGTTCTATTTCCAGTTTTCTAAGGAATCTCCACACTGTTCTCCATAGTGGCTGTACTAGTTTGCATTCCTACTAACAGTGTAATAGGGTTCCCTTTTCTCCGCACCCTCTCCAGCATTTATTACTTGTAGACTTTTAGATCGCAGCCATTCTGACTGGCGTGAAATGGTACCTCATAGTGGTTTTGATTTGCATTTCTCTGATAATGAGTGATGTTGAGCATCTTTTCATGTGTTTGTTAGCCATCTGTATGTCTTCTTTGGAGAAATGTCTATTTAGTTCTTTGGCCCATTTTTTGATTGGGTCATTTATTTTTCTGGAATTGAGGTGTAGGAGTTGCTTGTATATTTTTGAGATTAGTTGTTTGTCAGTTGCTTCATTTGCTATTATTTTCTCCCATTCTGAAGGCTGTCTTTTCACCTTGCTAATAGTTTCCTTTGATGTGCAGAAGCTTTTAAGTTTAATTAGGTTCCATTTGTTTATTTTTGCTTTTATTTCCAATATTCTGGGAGGTGGGTCATAGAGGATCCTGCTGTGATGTATGTTGGAGAGTGTTTTGCCTATGTTCTCCTCTAGGAGTTTTATAGTTTCTGGTCTTACATTTAGATCTTTAATCCATTTTGAATTTATTTTTGTGTATGGTGTTAGAAAGTGTTCTAGTTTCATTCTTTTACAAGTGGTTGACCAGTTTTCAGGTTCGCATCTTTGAAAGTCTTCAACTGAAAGTTCACATATAAGGGACTTACTATAATTGATGAGGCTCCTGGAACTGCTCATGCCATCTTAGATTCCTTTAATGGAAAAGTGGAGCCACACCAAAAGAGGTGCAGTTTCCACAGTCCCCTGCCTTGATCCAACTATCTCTGGAACAATGTACTTCATTTATGGAACCACATTTCATCAGCATACACTCGAAGGAGTTTGACCAGGGTGGTGAGAGCTAGCTTCTCTCATCTGCTCATTCTCTTGAGCATCTGCTCTGCGTTCTCAACAGGATCTCTCATCCCTTAGTCTGTCCCTAGTCCCCCGGTTCATCATCCCCCTTCATAGACCACAGATGTCTTGATTAGGTACCTTACGATTTTCGGCCCCCGTATCCCTGAGACCTAGGATCTACCACTATGATTTTTTTAGGGTTCATAACTTTGGCTCACTCCTTTTCTTTGCTCCTCCATCTGGCATGTTGAGAATTGCTTGGAGAAAGCCAGGCCAGTTGGCTCCATGACAAATCCATACCATCCAGCATCGTGGCCCCTCAGTCTGGCTCAGCTCTTTCGTTCCGCTAGGCCATATTCTGTCACATTCCCATAAGGAAGTTCTAAACCTTTTCCCACTTAAAAAAAAAAAAAAAAGTATTTATTTGACTGTGCCGGGTGCTAGTTGTGGCCTGTGGGATCTAGTTCCCTGACCAGGGATTGCTTGCATTGAGAGCACAGAGTCTTAGCCACTGCACCACCAGGGAAGTCCCGGTTTCCCCACTTTTTAATCCTAAAGCAAACTCTAAAATTCTCACTCAGAAGAAATAGTTTCCTTAAACTTTCTCTTCACAATCTCAGATTTCTTCTCTGTCTTCACTCTTCCTTTCTCTCCTTCCTTCCTTCCTCAGAATTCTGAGAAAGAGAAAGACTCTGTCTTTGCTTCCAAAGCTTTTATTTCCACATGGATGTTGATACCATTTTCTTCCATTTCCTCTGGGACTTTGCTTCATAGTTTATCTTCTGTATTTTCCTCTCTTCAAATTCTTTCTCAGTGCCAGCTCTCTTACCTCCTCAGTGAACACACTCAAGTGCTTTGTGGAGATTAATTGTGTGGTGATTGTTTTAAGATGGATTGGAGAGAGGAGAAACCAAGCCAGAGAGTTCAATTAGAAGGCTTTTTCTAGAGTCCAGGTGAAAGGCAGAGGGTAACTGTCCAGGGTAGTAAAAGAAGAAATATAGAACAGGTGAGATTCTGAGAGGATTTTGTTGTCAGAATGACCTTGAGTTAGTTGCTATTTATGACTTTGTCTTATTTTCCTGTGGTTTTGTCAGCTCCTTGGGGGCAAATACCGTGCCAGATTCATCTCACAATTTCTTCTCATTTTCCTTCACGAAATAGAGCTTTGAACGAATGCTTAGAATTTCCTTAAAACATGGGGTGGGGGCAGGGGTAGGGATGGGGGTAGGGATAGAGGGAGAGCTGCCCCTTGGAAGGTATGTTTTTTTAAAAAGAGGATCATCGTTGAGAAAGGGAAAGGTAGCTCCATATTAGGAAGAAGAGAAGAGTAGACATTTGTTCCTCAAAACATGCCCCGTTGTAGTATTTTCCCATGGCTGTAACAGATGGGATTTGCTATAACAAATGGCCACAGCTTAATGACTTAAAACACCACAAATTTACTATCTTACAATTCTGGAGAACGGAAGTCTGAAATGGGTCTCATTGGGCCAAAATCAAGGTGTCAGCAGGGCTGCATTGCTTTGGGGAAAATTCGTCTTCTTGCCTTTTGGAGCTTCTAGAAGCTGCCTACATTCCTTGGCTCGTGGCCCCCTTTCATCTTCAAACTCAGCAATGGCTGGTAGGTCTTTCTCACAATGAGTCAGTCTTATACTCTCTTCATCCTCCTTCTACTTATAAGGACACTTGTGATTATATTGGGTTCACTGAGATAATCTAGATAATCTCCCCCTTCTCCAGGTCATCTGATTAATAACCTTAATTCTATCTGCAGCCTTAATTTGCCAATAACCTCACGTATTCCCTGGTTCTGGGGGATTAGGTGGGGTAGATGGCTTTGGGGCTACTATTCTGCTGCCACATCCTTGGACAGGCAGCATCTCCACAACCTGGGACCTTATTAGAAAAACAGAATGGGGCTGCTCCCCCAAGTCGCAGAATCAGAATCTGCATTCTCATTGGATCCCCAGGTGATTTGAATGTACTTTAACATTTGAGAAGTCACTAGTAAGTTACCTGTAAGCTTCCCTCTACTTTAAACTTGCCACAATTCTATGAAAACTGCATTTTTCCCCCACTTTCAAATCTTCATTATTCCTTCTAATCCCGGTTTCCTGCCAAAAAAAAAAGTTAATTTTGATTTATACCGCTGGTGTTAATTCCCCAAAAGCCAGCCATGAAGAAGATGACAGCACTTGATGCATATTTTTTACTGGCAGAAAGTAGATGTTAGAAAAGGCAATTAAATTATAAAGTTATCCATGATACAAAGGTACTGGCCCGCAAAGAATATTTTCTTTCTCAAGAAGATTCATAGGAGAACAGCCTTCATTAGTGTGTAGATAATATTAGTGGCCCAGCAAGTGAAACAAAATGTACACAGATGAGCTGTTTTTAAGGCATCTCTGAAAGGATCAGCATTTGAGAATGTGACCAAAGCTGATTATAAAATTCCTTTCAGAATTGAAGGAATGGCAACCCATAAATAACTGGTTCTCACTGGTGCAAAAACGAAGTTGTAGGCTGTTTCTCCTTTTGTAGGCAAAAAGATTAAGCTCACCTCTAAGATGCCAGGTCCTCAAGGTAAGGACCAGCAATGTCTGAGACCTAGGAGGCATTTCATACACTTGGGGGCTTGGATTCTTTTCATCACCATACAATATGTTATGTTGAATTACAGAGATGCAGTGAAAAAAAGAAAATTAGATAAATAGAAGTGGAATATTTCAATGACCATCTTACTGGACTCCCTACTTCCTGGACTCCCTACTTCCTTTTGTTCATTCATCTATTTGAACATTTACGAATCATCTACTGAATGGCACCCATTGTTCTAGGCCCTGTGGATATACAGCTGTGATCCCTGTCATTTATGAGCTCACATTCCAGTGGGACAAACAGTCACATAAGTAAATAATTAGGGTGACGTGAGTGCTAAACAAGGGCTGTGAACCAGGCTCGTGGGCCTCTCTGCTCTGATCTGTCATTCCCATTCTAGCGGGATTTATCTTTAATGTTGCCCACCCCTCCCCTTTGCCAATTGGATTAGTTATCTGGCTCTATTACTTTTATTTCCAGCCCTAGTTACAAATGTTGTCTCTAGGCACTCTTTACTTGTTCTAGAAAATGAAAACTCTGCAACTAGTGCAAGTGAAAAAGAGGTTACTCTAAAGATGGAGTGGGGACTCATGGGACTTCAGAACAAGTTAAAGCAGCAGAAAAGGCAGGAAGTGAGGCAGCTCCCAAACAACCCTTCTTCAACTCCGCTCTGGCTTCTCTCCCTTTGTGTGGAATAGTCCAGACTCCAAGGCAGAGAGCCTGGTTGGCCCACTTTGTCTTTTCAGACAGGCCCCTTCCTGACTGCTGCCATCATTGTCACTTGCTCTGCTTCCTTCATGTCACTCACTCAGCATAAGTTGTAATTACATTTTTTTCGATTTGTATGTTTCACATCTGTTTTCCTCTCTAGGTTTGGTAGCGACCATATCTGTTTTATTAGTGCTGTATCCAGCCATAGTGCAGTTTGCTATATGCACACAGTGTACTGCTGCATCCTGACCACAGCAGGCATTTAGTAAATAAATACATGAAAGAATGAGACCAAGGTAGGGGGTGGGGTGGGGTGGAGGGAGGCCAGGAGCACATATTGTTAGCCACTCTACCGGTGGGCTTCCTTGTGGTACCACTCAACTTGCAGGGGAGGAAGAGATTGAAGACAGCCTTGGGTCCACTGCTCAGCAAGGCTGAGGAGGAATGTTCTTAAGAAGGGTTGTATATAGGATGATCTCCCCCAGATAAGTCCTGGTCACCAGGGTAGACATACATTCTTTCCATTTCAAAGGCATACCAACCTTTATACCTAGAGACACCCTTCTCCTTCATGGCCCAATGTAAATGCTTCCACACTTTCCTTTTTAAAATTTATTGAGCAGCTAATATATGCCAAATTCTATATCAGACACTTTACATGCATCATCTCTTTTCATTTTTACTGAGACTCTAGCAGGTAATATCCTCATTTTACAGCTATAGAGCTAAGTTTCAACAATTTCAACCATTCATCCAAGGTCATAGAACTAAACAGGTAACAGAGCCAAGGTTAGAGAACAGGTCTGTTTAATTCCAGAGCTTCTTACGTGATATTTGGCTGTTTCCTCTCTATTCTCCCCTCCTTGACTGCTCTCTTCTCTGTGACACTCCAGCCTTTCTCACACAAGCAGCACAGCGTTCACATGCTTTCAGCTGCAGATGTTCTGGCTGCCCTGCAGTGCTGTCTCTCTTAGGGCAGTTGTGTCCTCAGGGCCTGGTACCCAGTAGAGGCCCAACCAATACCTGGGCTGAGCTTCGCAAGGATAGGCGATTACTGTGCTATTTTAAAACCTCCACAAAGTACCATGAGTATCTTATTATATAGAAATGTCATAAATATTCTTCCCATCTCTGTTACTGAAATTTAAAGAGCATGTGTCTATTCTCCATAACTATATAATGTTTAGGGCACATAACAGTCAGCAGGGACTCACCCGTCTATTGTTGTGGATGGTAGATGCAGAGTGATGGGATGATCCAACACTAGCAGCATATTCCTTTGACTCAGAAGAGTAGCCTGAATAAGGACTGACTGTAGAGCACAGGGAACTGTATTCAATATTCTGTAATGGCCTATATGGAAAAAGAATCTTAAAAAGAATAGGTGTATGTATATGTATAGCTGATTCACTTTGCTGTACACCTGAAACTAACACAGCATTCTAAATCAACTATATGCCAATTTAAAAAAATGATTTTAGAGGGTAGAGAATGAAGGAGAGCTTTTTAGCATATTTATATACAATTAGCAAAACCCCACTGTAGCACAATAACACATATGAACTAATGGAAAAGGAATAAAAATATTAGCATAACATGTCAAAAAAACAGCAGCCTGGTATAGCTACAAATTGACATTCTCTCATTCAACAGATTGCTATTAAATACCTACCCTGTGCACATTTGGGCTTCCCTAATGGCTCAGTTGGTAAAGAATCCACCTGCAGTGCAGGAGACCCCAGTTTGATTCCTGGGTCAGGAAGATCCGCTAGAGAAGAGATAGGCTACCCACTCCAGTATTCTTGGGCTTCCCTTGTGGCTCAGCTGGTGAAGAATGCACCTGCAATGCAGGAGACCTGGATTTGATCCCTGGCTTGGGAAGATCCCCTGGAGAAGGAAACGGCTGCCCACTCCAGTATTCTGGCCTGGAGAATTCCATGGTCTGTATAGTCCATGGGGTCGCAAAGAATCAGACACAACTGAGCGATTTTCACTTTCATATCCATCTATCTGTGCACATTATTAGTCACTTGGGTGAGCATGGTGAAGATGCAGAAATGACTGGGAGGAGAATTCTGCCTGCATGTTCCTTATCATTTAGAATACGCACCTTACACAGACAGGCCTGTGATGTAGAAGGTGCTGGGGTTAGGAGACATCCACTGATAAGGTCTGCAGGAATTGAGACAGAGATGACTTATGGCAGGGATGGTGGAGACAAAGAACCTCACAGGATACATGGCATTTCAGCTGGAATATAAAATTTGGGCAAGTGGACACATCTTTTGTTGTTCAGTCTCTAAGCTGTGTCTGACTCTTTATGACCCTATGGACTGCAGCACGCTAGGCTTCCCTGTCCATCACCAACTCCCAGAGCTTGCTCAAACTCACATCCGTCGAGTTGGTGATGCCACCCAACTATCTCATCTTCTGTGTCCCCTTCTCCTGCCTTCAGTCTTTCCCAGCATCAGGGTCCTTTCCAGTGAGTCAGTTCTTCACATCAGGTGGCCAAAATATTGTATCTTCAGCTTCAGCATCAGTCCTTCCAATGAATATTCAGGACTGATTTCTTTAGGATTGACTGGTTTGATCTCCTTGCAGTCTAGGGGACTCAAGAGTCTTCTCCAGCACCATAGTTTAAAAGCATCAGTTATTAGGCACTCAGCCTTTATGGTCCAATGCTCACATCTATAAAATGACTACTGGAAAAGCCATAACTTTGACTATACACACCTTTGTCAGCAAAGTGACATCTCTACTCTTTTTTTTTTTTTTGTCTCTGCTTTTTATCAAGGGCAAAACTCACATGGAGGTAGGGGTAAGTGGCCAACACTGGGCTTGTGCTCATCTGTAAAGGGCAGAGCAAGAAGGGCATTTGGAAAAGTAGATAAGTGCCCAGTTGTCAATGGCCTGGAGTGCCAGGTTGTAGACACTGAATTTTACTCTTAAGGAAGATGGGGAAGTAGTCCTGATTATACTTGAAGAAGAGTAGTCTGGCAACAGGCTCAGGATGAATTTGCAGGTGGGAGACCAGAAGCAGAGGGAACTGTTATTTTCTGTTTATTTGATAATACTGGGTCTTTACTGACCACACAGCTGTGTAGGTGGATTGAAAACTTCTGTTAGAACCATTTTTTGAAACTCAGACATAGTCTTAAGTGACTCATCTGTAAGCCAAGGAGAATTTCTAAGGAGTCATCACAGATAGGCTCAAAAAATGCACAGTGTGAATGAAGAAATCTGCTAACAGCTCTTAAGCCAGACAAATCAGGTCCAGGAGAGGTAAGTTAATGTGGGAAGCTGAAGTAAACCGCGTCTGTGAAAGCCACACTGCCCTGCTGCCTAGTGCCGGCAAGATGCCAGACATAGAGAACAGACCTATGGACACAGGGAGAGGGGAGGAGGGAGAGGGTGAGATGTATGGAAAGAGTAACATGGAATCTTACAATACCATATGTAAAATAGATAGCCAATGGGAATTTACTGTATGAACCAGGGAACTTAAAGAGGGGCTCTGTGACAACCTAGAGGGATGGGACGGGGAGAGAGATGGGAGGGAGGTTCAGGAGGGAGGGGACATGGGTGTACCTATAGCTGATTCTTGTTGATGTATGACAGAAAACCACAAAATTCTATAAAACAATTATCCTTAAATTAAAAAATAAATACGTTTAAAAATAAATAAAGAAAAAGAAAATGCCAGCAGGACGGGCCTGAGGCAGAACGGGGCAAAACCTGCCATCCTAGATAGAAAACCCCAGGGAGAGGAGAGAAAGGGAGATTAGAAAGCTTACGTTAAATCACAACGCTTTTTTAAATGTTTATTTTTTATTGAGATATAGTTGATGTACAATATTATATGTTGCAGGTGTAAAGTATAGTGATTCACAATTTTTGAAGGTTATATTCCATTTAGAATTATTATGAATATTTGCTATATTCCCCACATTGGGCAGCATTGTACAGTTGGGCGGTATATCCTTGTAGCTGATTTTATATGTAATAGTTTGTATCTCTCAATCCCCTACTCTTATTTTGCCCCCACCCTCTTTCCTCTTCCCACTGGTAACCACTACTTGGTTCTCTGTATTTGTGTCTGCTTCTTTTTTGTGATAATCACTTATTTGTTGTATTTCTCAGATTCCATTTATAATGATATCATACAGTGTTTGTCTTTTTCTCTGGCTGACTTACTTGTCATTGTATCCTCCAAATCCATGCTTATTGCT
Organism: Bubalus kerabau; assembly: GCF_029407905.1. Classification (NCBI taxonomy): domain Eukaryota; kingdom Metazoa; phylum Chordata; class Mammalia; order Artiodactyla; family Bovidae; genus Bubalus; species Bubalus kerabau. The sequence goes on from NC_073626.1 coordinate 142,836,100, forward strand.
ACAAATGGCAAAAATCTCATTCTTTTTTATGGTTGAGTGGTATTCCATTATACATATATACACCACATCTTCTTAATCCCTTCATCTGTTGATAAACACTTACATGGTGTCCATATCTTGGCAATTGTAAAGAATGCTATTATGAACATTAGGGATGCATGTATCTTTTCGAATTACTATTTTTGTTTTTTTCAGATGTATACCCATGAGTGGAATTGCTGGGTCATATATGGTAGATCTATTTTTGGTTGTTTGAGAAACCTCCATACTGTTTTCCACAGTGACTGCACCAATTTACTTTCCCACCAACAGTGTACCAAGGTTCCTTTTTTCCCACATCTTCACCAACATTTGTTGTTTGTATTCTTTTTGATGAGAGCCATTCTGGTAGGTGTGAGGTAATAGCTCATTGTGGTTTTGACTTGTATTTCCCTGGTGATTAACGATGTTAAACATCTTTTCATTTACCTGTTAGCCATCTACATTTCCTTTTTGGAAAAATGTTCAACTCTTCTACCCATTTTTTAATCAGTTTTTTTTTTTTTTTATGTTGAGTTGTATAAGCTGTTTCTATATGATGAATATTAGCCCCTTATTGGTCATACCATTTGCAAATATTTTCTCCCATTCATTAGGTTGTCTTTTCGCTTTATCAATGGTTTCCTTTGCTGTGCAAAAAACATTTAAAATCAAAACAACTATTGAGGTGCAAAAGGCAGATTTGTCAATAGCAAATTGAATTTGCCATTTAAATTAGTAAAAGCAAAACCGGGGAACAGTGATTAGGGAAAGGTAAAGCAGTTGCTAAATGAACCGCTAACTCACGGTCCAGATTGTCCCCCAGCATCCTGTGCTGCCGTCTGGTCGGCCCCCCAGGAGACTGTTTTATGGTGTGAGAACCCTTGAGGGATGCAGTCGCGTGCAGATTCAAACAGTGGGCTTCAGTGTGAAGCTGCAGCAGCGGATTCACCAGCTTAGGCTGCGGCAGCGACGTAAAGGCTGTGTGTGTGAAGTGGTGCCAGAAACAGCCTTTGCAAAACAGCCACTGCAGGCGAGAATTTTATGAGCTCCCCATATGCAAACTACCATTAGTCACGCATTGATTGATCCATTGCTCCAGGAGCTTCGTTTCCTAACGCAAAGGCAGCTTTTCAGCACAACCTCCCTGTAACACTGCCTTTGTCATCCACACCTTATGTTTTAAAGCTCCTTCATAAGAAGACCTTTTTTAGATTTAAATGCTTAGACTCCTTATGACTGCTGCATCTTGAATAGTGACACTGTGAGGTTTCTGTATGTTTATGCATGCATATGAGTATCTAGATTCCTCCCTCTTTCTCCAAGACATTTTCATAGCAAAACAAATGTAGTGAATTTATAAATAAGAAGGTGGAAAAACAATGCTACTCTCTTCACATTAGCCAAGGACTGTGATTAAAGCAGAAACTTGGCCAAGAAATTTACTAGAATTCAACATTTCTATGGAATATCTAAGAATAGATTTTTTTTTCCTTTCCTTCCTTTAGTTTCTTTGACATTCTTATTTTAATTGTCTTCCTCTGGGAACTATTTGCAATATTCATAGTTATATTTGATATCAGAACTCAGTTATTGACAATTTTCTGAGGATATGTTCAGAGATAGGATATATAAAGTGACAAGGATAGATGCTTTCTATATTCTACCATGTTGGATTTTTTTTCTTCTTCTAAAGAGTAACAAGCAAGAGCTGTGTACCTGTTAAAGAGGAAGTATCTCTATAAGCTATGGTTTATATCATGTTTTGGCTTAACATAATAAAATAATGTTTTGCAGAGGAGAGTCTGGAAACAGGGCAAACAACTATTTTATGTTTATTCCATACTTCTTGATCTTTACTGATCACACAACTGTGGAGGTAGATTGAAAATTTTGTGTTTTTTTTTTTTATTGAAGTATAGTTGATTTACAATATTATATTAGTTTTCAGGTATACAGCACAGTTATTAAGCATTTTTATAGCTTATCCTCCATTAAAAGTTACTATAAGATAATGGCTATAATTCCCTGTGCTGTACAATATATCTTTGTTGCTTATGTATTTTATACATTGTCATTTCTATTTCTTAATTTTATGCCCCAATCTTGCCCCTCCCTGCTTCCCTGTCTCTATCAGTAACCACTGTTTTGTTTTCTCTGTGAGTCTGTTTCTGTTTTGCTATATACATTCATTTTATTTTTTAGATTGCACACATAAGTGATATCATATGGTGTGAAAGTCTATGTCTTTCTCTGTCTGATTTATTTCACTAAGCATGATATTCTCTGGGTCCATCATGTTGCTGTAAATGGCAGAATTTCATTCTTTTTTATGGCTAAGTAATATTCCATTGTGTACATGTATGTGTGTGTGTGTGTGTGTGTGTGTACACACCAAGAGCCAAACTTTGGAAGCAACACAAGTGTTGCATATAGAAGGTAATACCATACATACATACAGAGAGAGAGGGAAGAGGGAAAGAGCTATTTTTCTTTTTTTGTAATGTTTTTGTTTTGTTTTGTTTTGTTTTTGGCCGCACCATGCAGCTTGTAGGGTCTTATTTCCCTGACCAGGGATGGAACTCTTGCCCTTGGCAGTGAAAGTGCAGAGTCTTAACCACTGGACTGCTGGGGAGTTCCCAAGAGATATCTTTCTAACATGATGAATGAGTAAGAAAGGACAGCATAAAAGGGTGGTTGAGGGATGCTCACAAGACCAAAATCTTTTACATGACTTTGAGGGCTACATGATCTGATCCCTGCCTGCCTCTGGCCTCATCTTGTACTTTTGGAAGCCTCAGCCTCTGTCCCGCTCCATACTCCCTCCTCATCTGTGCCTGGCTCCTCATTCATGCTGTCCCGTCTAAGATGGCCTCCCCCTTAACCTCCCAGCCATCTCTTTTGTCCATCAGATTTCAGCATACCTATATACACTCAAGTCCCCTTGACATGATTTATAGCATTTATTGCAACATGTACATAGATATTTATTTGTGTGATCATTTGATCAGTATGTGCATACTGATATGTCCCCTCTAGTCAGTAAATTACAAGAAGTTTGGTGCCTTGTCACACAGTAGGCATTCAAAAAATGTTCACTGAAAACAAGTAAGGATTGTGCAGTGCTTTTGTGATCATCAGTGTGGATGCCACTCACCTTGGCACCATATAGTATTCTCATATTTGTCAGTAGTGGCTGCAGTCATCCCCTTGATAGAAAGCGGAGAGAGCCAGGTTTTGCTAAAGTGGATAAAGTATCCTGTAGTAATTGCAAGTTCTGTGAGCTAAAGGTCAATGAATTCTATTAGGCAAGAAGAAAATGTGCAAAATTTGACTAAGAAATATCTATAGGTCATTAAAAATTGAATATTAGCTTAACCTGTTGAAATCCTTAGCTCTCATGTATGTATTTACACTGGTTTAAATGTTTGATTTTCAGAAGTGTGTTGGGGAACCTTTTCTGTATTATGGCTAAGATTGCCATTTCAAAAACACAATGCCCCACATTTTTATATCTCTATAAACATTAATGGAGTTTCACAACATACTTTTGTGAACCGCAATGTGACTGTCTCCACTGTGGAGATAAGAGAAGCTGAGGCATGAAGCTATTTCTGTAAATTTTCCAAAGATAGGCCCTGAGCTCATGGAGAAGAGAGCCAGAGACAGAGAACTATCTGTGTGCTCACTGAAAACACATGTTGTGTGCATCTGGAGTCCTGGGCAGGGGCTGGGGGGGAGGGGAGTAGATTGCAAAACCAGAGTTGGCTCTTCAGGCTTGCTACTCCAGTCCTAACAGGGAAATCTTTGTAGAAATGTGTATTCAAATAAAGAGGGTATCAAGGTGATTACCAGGATTAACTTTTATGGGTCCAAAATGCCTTGAGTATGCTTGATGGCAAGAAGATAGATTAGTCAGCTTTTTAAGGCCTTTCGAACAGTTGTTTTTTTTTCTATCCAGTGAGAGATTCATGGATGAAAAACATTCACAATGTTGGCCTTTCTCTTTTTCTCTCCTTTCCAGATCTATGCAGTTCGATCAGTTGTTCCCAACAAAAGCAATAATGAAATAGTCCTGGTGCTACAGCAGTTTGATTTTAATGTAGATAAAGCAGTGCAGGCCTTTGTGGATGGTGAGTATACATGTCCTGTGAACCTGTAGATGTTAGAACTAAATATTCCATATATTCTGTGTTTTCTTCTTTGAATGCATTGAATACCAATTATTTACTAATGCTTTATTTTTCATAAAAATATGCTAGGCTTTAAAAACATGTCTACATACACTGGTGCTTGCCAGGGTCCTGGAGGTGGTGAGGGATGGGGACTTAGGTTTAATGGGGACAGAGTTTCAGTTTAGGAAAGGAAAGACTCAGGAGACGGATGATGGTGAGAGTTGCACAACAATGTGAATGTACTTAGTGCCCCTGAACTGTACAGTTAGATGTAGTTAAGATAGTGTGTTTCAGGGCTTCCCGGGTAGCTCAGCTGGTAAAGAATCCACTGCAGTGCAGGAGACCCCCGTTTGATTCCTGGGTCAGGAAGATCCCCTGGAGAAGGGATAGGCTACCCACTCCAGTATTCTTGGGCTTCCCTAGTGGTTCAACTGGTAAAGAATCCACCTGCAATGTGGGAGACCTGGGTTCGATCCCTGGGTTGGAAAGATCCCCTGAAGGAGGGCATGGCAACCCACTCCAGTATTCTTGCCTGGAGAATCCCATGAACAGAGGAGCCTGGTGGGCTAGAGACGACAGGGTCGCAAAGAGTTGGACATGACTGAGCAACTAAGCTCGCAGTATGTTTTATATTATGTGAATTTTACCACAGAAAACAGCATTTAAAAAAACACATCTATGTATTAAGAGCAGAATTTGGAAGTTCTTTTTTCCTCATTGGGAAAAAACAGAAGACAGACTGTAGATAGTTTGCAAAGGATACCTGTTCTAATGCTACTAATGCCACTGTCGACCAGTCTGTCCAATCTGTTATTAAACAATGTCCTTTATTTGATGATGCCCTTGTTAATGGAGGATAATGAACTTCACTCCTGATCTGAAAAGCCTTCTCAGCTCTTCAACCAGCATAGTTCTACTTAGCCTTAGGATTGGAATCCTTGAACTTAATGCTTACGTAGTCTGAGAGGACTGATTTGGTCTTTAATATCCTTAGTTTATCATTTTGAAATTTCCTAATTAGTCAGAATATTAGTTCATCTTATCCACCTCTAGAACGTTTTTTGCTGTCTAAAAAATTTTTGATGTTTTGAACAGCCCATTTCCAGTGATGTTATAGAAAAAATTAAAAAAAAATAAAATAAAAAAAATAGAATCTAAATTCTCAGGAATGTAGTTTTTTCATAAATGTATAACCTACTGTTTCACATTTCCTATAAATTATGGGAAATTCTTCTCTCCTAGACAAATTAAACAAATTTCATTTATGAACAAATATCTTATACCTGTTCTTTGATATCATATATATTATATATATATCATATCTTCTGTCCTAGCGTTAGTTTCTGTTTTGTTAATATGGACTAACTAAACATAATCTGACCAAAAGTTCAGGGAATACCTTTCAGCATATTCCTCCATTTTATACTAGTTTTACTTTCTGTTAAACTTACTCAATTTCCTGGAAATAGAATAATCTTCCTAAGTTTCTACATATATTATAATTGCATTTCAGGCAAGGTCTTGGAACCAGATAGCACACTCACATTCTGATATCTGCAGTCAGAGTTTAGAGTGCTAATTGAATTAAAAATGATTATCATTCAAAATTGGAGAAGGAAGTGGCAACCCACTCCAGTACTCTTGCCTGGAAAAATCCCATGGACAGAGGAGCTTGGTAGGCCACAGTCCATGGGGTTGCAAAGAGTCAGACATGACTGAAGTGACTTAGCACACATGGTTCAAAATAGACCTGCAAGCAGACTCACAGAGCATAACTTTTCTGACTATTTTTCCTGCTTCATGTATGAACAAATATGGAATCTTTATTTGTAAGAAACAAATACAGAGAATGGGATGCTAATCTAACTTCGCAACATTTGGTACAGTTTGTCTCATAAAAAAAATTGAGAGTTGCACAGCCTGGCTCAGATAAACTCTCTTTTCAGTTTCACTTGCCAGCATCACTCACATGGAAAAAAGCTTTAGGAAAGGAAACAGGTTACTATCCCCATGCCTCCCCACCGTCAGTTGGAGTGAGGCCCCCACATTCTCCATCCTGAAAGTTTTTATTACAGTGACCCTGATGAGATGCTCAGATGCTCAGTAACTGGTGGACTGTCATCAAATCTGATTATATTTAAATAGAGCACCATGCTTGTCTTTCTTGAAATTTTCACCTTGTCAGGATTAAGGTCTCATTTTAAAAAATTCATCGATTGCTGAGATGTCATTTTGGATGGGGGTCAATAGGAAAACGTGTTTAAAGATCACTGAAAATCAGAAATAATCACTAGGAATCATTTATGAGGCACACTAAAAGCACACTTTCTGAGTGGCTTAAAAAGCTCCCAACAGGACTTCCCTGGTGGCTCGCTGGTCAAGAATCTGCCTGCCAATGCAGGAGACACAAATTCCATCCCTGATCCAGGAAGATCCCACACGCCCTGGGGCAATTACTCCCCTGTGCCACAACTGTTGAGCTGTACCCTAGAGCCGGGGAATCGGCACTACAGAGCCCGAGCCCACGTGCTGCACCTACTGAAGTCTTGGAGCCCTAGAGCCCGGGCTTTGCAACAAGAAAAGCCGCTGCAGTGAGAAGCCTGCACACCACAGCTGGAGAGTAGCCCCCGCTGGCTGCAACTAGAGAAAAGTCCCTGAGGCAACGAAGACCCAGTACAGCCAAAAATAAATAAATTAATTAAATTATGTATATAAAAAAAAACCCCAAGCAGTTTTAGTATGATTAAAGTTTAATAATAACAGTTTCAAAATTGTCTGTAAACACAGGTTCTTCAGAATTACCCTCTAAAAGCTCATGGTCCAAATTGCAAATAGAATTTATGTCCAAATATAAAAATGAGAGGAATAATTGAATATTGCAGTTGAAAGTAGTAAACAACTCACCTCCTTCCTCTGATTTAAAAGAACAGTCTTTAACGTTTTTTTAACTTAATTTTATTTGGAATACTGAAGTTGAGCTATAAATAAGAACTACCCTAATAATTCCTAGCCACGGGTGTGACTTAGGAAGTAACCTAGTGAAAGTGACTTCCTAAAGTTCTTCGAAAGGAAAATACTGTGAAACATTAATTCTCTGGGCAAATTAGAAAAAGATCAGCCTAGTTAATAAAAAGTCTGAATTATAGCTTACTTTTAAACGCAGTCTTACTATTTCAAGTACATGTAACGCAAAAAGCCTTCGAGGGGCATTGAATTGGAAACTCTGAATGGATAGGAATAATTAGTCTTTTTAAACATTAGTCAAAGCAATATGGCCTTCTGCTTATCTAACAGTGACAGTAGACTCAATAATTGGGGCCCTACTAATTTGAAATTTGTTATAAAGACTAGCCTGAAGTTTATCTTTGTTTAGCCAACACACTCATTGTAGAGAACTATTAGTATAATGAAATTGTATGAGAATGCTTAAAATTGTTGAAAGAATACATTTAAGAGCTACTCTTTAGAAATACCTATGTAAATAAGAACAACCGGTCTGCTCATTACCAATAACTTGTTGAAATTACCCCCAGCAGTTTGGAGTGAGTGAATGAGTGCATGCTAAGTCGCTTCAGTCGTGTCTAACTCTTTGTAACTCTATGGACTGTAGCCCACCAGGCTCCTCTGTCCGTGGGATTCTCCAGGCAAGAATACTGGAACGGGTTGCCATGCCCTCCTCCAGGAGATCTCCCTGACCCAGGGATTGAACCCAAGTCTCTAACATCTCCTGCGTTAGCAGGTGGGTTCTTTACCACTAGCACCTTGGAGTGAGTGAAGAAACTTAGATTACATGAAGATACTTATTGTAGCTGACCGCTGGTTAAGCATTTCTTTTAAAATATTTTCTAATTTAATCAAGTTAGACTTTTCCTCTGCATCTGGGCCATGCCACATATGCACGTGAAGAGTATTGCAGAACCTGGGACTCAACTTGTTATTTAATGAGCTTCTTTTGTTTCAAAGTGGAACCTTGCAAAGACTGCGTCCTGTCCTTATCCACAGTGACATGAGCAAAACTAACATCAGATCATCTGTCCTTCTTGTCACCCTGCAGGTTGTGAACATAATGAGTAGAGGCAGAAAATGAGCAGAAATAGCCAAACAAAAAGTTAGGATTCACATGGTTAATAATATTCAAAATCCCATGTTTGGCCCAGAAGATTATAGGTATTTTGATTCATATATAAAACAGAACAATTTTAATTCTACCTATGGCAATGAAGCTATCAGAAAATTCTCAAGATATATTTCATTTTCTCTAAGACAACATAATGATAAAACAAAGTAAGCTTCATGTAGTGGGGCTTAATACTTTGATAAAACCAAGATCATGCAGTGAATTAAATGAAAATCTGGAAATAAAAAATGAAACTGGCATTTTTATTAAGGTAGGATGTATCAAAACAAATGAAAAAGCCAGGGAAAAAAATCGCTACTAAGATGGAAAGACATAGATGAATTTTGTGTGGTGTTTTATTATGTGAATACATGTTGAAGATTCTTTGTCTTTGTCTAGGCAGTGCAATTCAAGTTCTAAAAGAATGGAATATGACAGGAAAAAAGAAGGTAAGATTGATATGGATTGTAAATTAGTAACATCTTCCATCAGAACCTTCGTGGTTGTTATCATTTTAACAAGGGTGCCAATTTTGTGCTTCTTTCAAATATGTTAATATGTACACCCAAGAAGCTTCCAGATTCATGACTCTCTTAAATTACAAGCCACCCTCCCTACTAATGCCCTTGTTTTCTGTTCAAGTGTTTTTAACCACCAGGTGTGCTTTAGAAGTCCCAGAGTTTTTCTTTTTAAGTATTAAGGCAAGCCCAACCAGAGAATTCAAAGGATCCTAGATGTTAACTTGCCTGAACGTATCCCACAGCACAAAGGAAAACATTAAGGAGCTTTTTAAAGATACTTGAAAAGCTCTAAATATATTTTCACATGTTTTTCCAGCCGAGAGAATCTGTGCAGGGCTGCCCCGAGAAACATTTTTCCTGAGTTCTAATAAGCTAGATTTTTAATAAAGGAAGAAAAAAAGGACGTACATGCCTTAAAGCCATAGTAAGTAAGGGACCTGTTTGCCTTTCTTTCGAACCCTGGCAGACTGACTGCTCCTTGTGAGCAGAGGGGAGATTTTAAGCTGCCCCATTCAAGTTATATTTCTTTCTTGTCTAGTCACACTGTTTCAACCTCTGGGCACACATGTGGTGTGCTATGCACACACTGGCCTTCCTGGTCTTGTGCGCATTTATGGGTACTCACTGGCTCCTTTGAGGTGCGGCTTCTTGTTCTAGGCCTGTCATCTGTTTCATGACTTTGACAAAAAGTCTGCTTCTCTTTCCAAAGTAACTTCCCCAAGGGGAATCCCAGTATATACTCTTCCCACTGAGGGAAGATCACTGGCCCGAGGAATAGGTTTTAACAAACGCACACATGAAAGCAGTATTACTTTCATAAATTCCCAAGATTACTGAAATTACTGGAATGATCCTTTCCTCCTTTTTCTCCTCCCTGTTCATGGAGAACAGGGAGAATTACGAGGTTTTTTGTTCAACCTTTGTATGCCACCATCTTTGACAATGTCTGCTTATCTTTAATCATAGCTTCCCAGACTTCTGTATGAAATGAAGATGGTTTGCAAGTGATTGAAAGGCAGTATTTTATACTTAAATGGAAAAATTTCAGATGTGTGGATTGGGTTTTAAATTTCTCTGATGCGGAAAAAAAAGAGCAGATGGCAGCTGCAGACCCAACTCATTACCAAGCCTTCTTCTTAGAGGTTAAATGGGAAGATGGTCTCCCTAGCCTAGGAGACTCAGGCCTCCTGTGGGAATAGGTGCCCCTGGGCCTTCCCTTCACCCAGTCATTGCACTTCTCTCCCCTGGAGGAGCCCTTACGCAGAGCCACGCTTGTGGTTTCAGAGGAAAAGAAAGGGAATGGGGAGGAGAATCAAGAGAAAATTGTTTCTTCTTATTTCTTTTCAAACATATTGCAGAACAAAGCCGGGCTGATGTTTAGCTGGTGGGACACTGATGCCGCAGGCAGGCCAGGGTCTGTCCTGAAAGGTCCTTTGTCTGTTCTCATTGGCTGAAGCCTGTACCAAGGTCTAAAAAATTTCAATTATCTAAAATTCGGGGTAGGGACTTTGCTGGTGGTTCAGTGATGAAAATTCCACACTTCCACTGCAGGGGGCATAGGTTCGATCCCTCTTCAGGGAACTAAGATCCTACATACTGCAAGATGTGGCCAATAAATACATTAATTAAATTACTAAAAGATATAAATAAGAAATGAAATAAAATGCATAGTTGTGTTATTCTGAGCTAAATGTAAGAAAAGTCTTATGGTGCTGTTGAGCTAGCAGCCAAGTATTCCAGGGGTACAGAATTCAGGTGGGCCCACGTTGGTTTGGCAATGTTTTGTAGCAGTTCTCCACTCCAGCTAGAATGTTCATGGGAATGAATCTGGGACTTCCTGGACAGTGTGGCAACAATCCAGGGGTGGCCTGGTTGAGGGGGTGCCTTTTCAAAGACCCAACCTGGACTTTGGGGATTTGACTCCACTTCCTCATTTTGCAAGGAAAATGAGGAATTCATTTTCCACCCTCCCCTCAAGTTTCCCTCCTCCCCAGAGGAGTAGAACCTCAGGGTCCTCCCTGCCCTCCTCCCACCCTCACGGTCTCTATAAGGAATGAGAACTCTTCTCTAATAGCACAATAGATGAATTCAAGTTCCTCCAGGGTAGTAACCATGAGATTTTTTACTCTATGACCATTCAGATATGTAGGCCCTCAATTTGCTCAAATGATATGTCAGCTATTTTAAGCCATTTCCTGCTGTTTTTTGTTTGTAAAGGAAACTTTTTGTTTTCTATGTTTATGAGGTAAAAGTTTATACAACTCATTGGGGGAAAGAAGATATTTATAGTAACTTGGGTGGTTAATAAAGACATCAGTGTTTTCACCCATTTTATTTGAAGAGTCAGAAAACAAAAAAAGCAAAAGGATAACATATCTTATTTTGCTTTCTTGGACTCACATTCTATTTCAAGGTGCTTGTGAACTGCATAATACTCATTTCTCATTTGTTTCTCATTCTAGAACAATAAGAGAAAACGAAGCAAGTCCAAGCAGCATCAAGGCAACAAAGATGCTAAAGACAAGGCAGAGCGGCCCGAGGCAGGGCCCATGCAGCCACCACCGCCCCAGATACAGAATGGCCACATCAACGGCTGTGAGAAGGACAGCTCATCCACTGATTCTGCCAGTGAAAAACCAGCCCTTCCCCCTCGTGAGAAAAAGATCTCAATACTCGAGGAACCTTCAAAGGCACTCCGTGGGGTCACAGGTCAGTTATTCTTAAGTAAAGTTGCTTAGAAAGACATAGAAGAAAAGGATGGCAGGGGACCCACTGGGACAGTCACTGCTACTGTTGTTGTTAAGGAAACGATTGTCCTGCAACATTGTCCATAGATTCAAACGGTCTTCAGGCAGGATGGTAGGGGCCGGGAGGAAAGTAACAGGACCAGAGAAGACATGTCCAGTCCAGCCCTGCAAAAGTCAGAGGATTTTTTTTTTTTAATCTAAAAAATATAGTTCTAGTCTTTATTGGAATCATCAGGAAAATAGAAATTCCAGCTTAAAGAAATTTTCTTTCTAAAGACACTTTGGCTGGCATAAGGGAGGGATAATTGGTGATCAAAGGAAATGTTATTAAAGGGTAGACCAAATTATTTTATCTCCTGGTATTTTATATCATGCAATAGAATATAATCTTCCAGGGTGTTAGAATCTGGAATATTCTTTATTTGTGCTACAGCTATATATTCATTACTCAACGAAAGGCTGCTTCTTAATCAACCGTATGACCTTAAGGGAACCATTTCATCTCAAGTGTCCCATTTCCTTTCTGTAAAATAAGGCAACTGTACAGGACTCTACTAGATCTGTGATCTTCAATACTATTTGGCCCAAAGCTCCATTTTTATGTCAAATCCTAAAGTAAAATTCACAGATAATATAAATCTACCTAGAAACAGAACATCAATAATATAAAGATATAAGAAGTTCAAGAATAGCTAAAATAGAAGGCTTAATAAAATGGCCAGATGTTCATACCCACTTATCATGAATTGCTTTATACTTACAGGAAGGGAGATAGTAGTCAACTGGATAACATGAATACTGCTTCTTTATATTCAACATGTGAAGTAAAAACTAAATAAGTATATTTTAATATAGACATGGGGTCACTGGGAAAGCAGCTGCTACAAATGCAGACTGACAGTTGCTGATTATCCACTCAGATACAGTGACTGCCTTTGTGGTTGGCCATGGAATTTTCGAAATGGTGAAAAACTCTTGGTGAAGTTATAAACACCAGAGAGTACAGTTTTCTCTTAATGCATATAGTAGTTGAACCCTGGAAATCCAAGTAAATCTTGGAAATCCATAGGAAAACTGTACAAAAAATACTTTGAGTTTATATGTCACATGTCTGGGAAGACATGAGAAAATTCAGGTCACTGGGCAGTTCTTCGTTGTGTGGGATTCCTGTGATTGTGAGTCATCTAGCATCCTGCCCCCAACACCCACCCATACAAAATTACTTGGATAAATTTTAAAAGTTTTTCAAAACACCTCCTAAAATAAACCAAAGATGAATAAAAACAGGGGCTTAAAAAGCAGAGGCATCACTTTCCAGACAAAGATTCATATAGTCAAAGCTATGATTTTTCCAGTAGTCATGTATGAATGGGACTGTTGAACCATAAGGAAGGCTGAGTGCCGAAGAATTGATGCTTTCGAACTATAGTGTTGGAGAAGACTTTGAGAGTCCCTTGGACTGCAGGAACATCAAATCAGCCAATTCTAAGGGAAATTAATCCTGAATATTTATTGGAAGGACTGATGCTGAAGCTGAAGCTCCAGTACTTTGGCCACCTGATGCGAAGAGCTGACTAAAATTGGAAAAGACCCTGATGCTGGGAAAGATTGAGGGCGGGAGGAGAAGGGGGTGACAGAGGATGAGATGGTTGGATGGTATCACTGACTCAATGGACATAGTTTGAGCAAACCCTGGGAGATAGTGAAGGACAGGGAAGCCTGGCATGCTGCAATCCTTGGGGTCACAAAGAGTTGTACATGACTTAGCAACAGAACGACAACCTACGGGGAGAGTTTAGTTGAGCAGAAGAGACAGGTGCAAACAGAAAATCACATGATAACCTGTTCTGAATCAGGGATTACCATGAGGAAGCATGAAATAACTGACACTGTGTAACACATTAAGAAGTTTTCTAATTGCTCACAAAGCTCTAATTTTCTTCCATAAACATTACCTAACAACACTATTAATAGTGCTATAATTCAGAAAATCCTTACTACACAATGATATCTTACAACAAACAACAAAAATAACCTATTTCTCTTTAGAATCTGGATGTTCCAGTCATCTTTTAATTCAGCTTTCCCTCTGCCTACAATTTTGAGAATGTTTTGATTTATGGTCAGGGCAAGAGAAAGAAATTAAATAATCGAATGGCACATTCCCAACTTTGCCTGTGATTGCTTTCACACGAATTACTTTCAAAATCTAATTACTCAGGTTGCTGTTGTGATATCAATCATACATTAAAAGCCCAGCACATATATTTGTTCATTTACTTATAATTTATACCTTCTTCCTAAAACAATTTCAGTAACTCTATCAAGTATATGACATTAGAGAAAATGCAATACTGAAGCGCTTCACTTCACAGTGGAGAGCTGCCTTGAAAGTTAAATACCCAGCAGATGAGTTCTCTGTACAAGGGGGCTTTTGTGAACCCTGTCATGAAACTGTTGGCAAAGAATACTTTATTGCACAAAGAACCATCCCAAGATCCCTCAGTTTTGTAAGTTTAGCATAAAGTCATTAAGGTATGTCGGTATTATTTGTTAATAATTAATAAAACAAAGATATTACTCTTGTAAATCTTTCTGTTAAAGAATAAATGATGACAGTGGAAGGTTATCAGAAGTTTTTGCAAAAGGAAGGGAATTCTCCTGGTTGACCATTAACTTCACCAGCAGCTTGTGATCATAAATTTTAAAATGAGTTTATAGCTAGTTAAGTTTCTTCCCAAAGATAATGAAGATTCATCAGGAGGTTGATGCCAAAACTATCAAATGACTTCTGAAGTGCTTTGTTCAATTTTTCAGAAATCCTGAGATCTCTGCTAAATATTTTACAGATGAGTGTCGGATCTTGCGTATTACTGCACCCTATTTTGAGTAGACCTTTGAAACTGGGAAGGATGGGAAAGATCCCTTAATCCCCTCACTATATAGCTGAGTAAACCAAGGCCCCCGGGGTCAAGAAGCTGAGCAGATCTGTGCCCCATGGGTAACTCTGTCTGGTTAGCAAAAGCCTGACTCAAATCCATGCAATTTTATGCATGCATTAGAGAGTTATTACTAAAACCACAGGCTCCATAACTCTTGAAAGATGTATATAATTGAAAAATTAGGGAAAAGTAATTATAACAAAACCAGATAATGATATTCTGTACTTGAGTGAGTTCAAAGTATGAGCCTTGAAGAAATCTCCAGTTTGCTGGTGGTGGAGCATTTATCAAGCTTTCCAGTGATGAAACTGGCTCAGGGAAGCTTGCCCTGAATGCCCAGTTGGGCAGCAGGCTGTGAACATGTGGAAAGCGTGTTTTATCTTTTATAACACCTTGACATTCAAGATCTCTCTTTCTAAAGGTTTTAAAAAGGATCATTTGCTGGTAGGGGAAAAGTTGCTTTAAGATATGTGCAGGTGGTTCCGGGGTGTTAGTGTGACTTCCCACATGAAAAATAACCACCAAAAGCATCATCGTTTCAGGCTGTAAATATAGTACTGTCGAGTGGGACAATGCTGCAAGTCAGAGTATAGCTCTGAAGTTGGGGAGTTTGATTTAAACTTAGTACAAAATTACTTTTTTAAGCCTTGGAGTAGTTTTTTCTGTATTTCAGAATTTTTAATAACCACTCAAATTAGATCTTTTACATAATCCAATCAAGATTATCTGCTGCTGCTGCTGCTGCTAAGTCGCTTCAGTTGTGTCCAACTCTGTGCGACCCCATAGACGGCAGCCCACCAGGCTCCCCTGTCCCTGGGATTCTCCAGGCAAGAACACCAGAGTGGGTTGCCATTTCCTTCTCCAGTGCATGAAAGTGAAAAGTCAAAGTGAAGTCGCTCAGTCGTGTCTGACTCGTAGCGACCTCATGGACTGCAGCCCACCAGGCTCCTCCGTCCATGGGATTTTTCAGGCAAGAGTACTGGAGTGGGGTGCTATTGCCTTCTCCGAAGATTATCTGCATCTAAGTACAAAGTCAGACAAGGAGTAGATCAAGATTTATATTCACAGAAGTAATGCCAAGGGTCACTTTTATTTCTAAGGCTCTATCTAAATGGTTAAAGTGCATTATGACCTTAGGTTTCATTTTTCCCAAATTTGGCTCCTGCTCTATTTTCCTTAAGGTTCGGATCGCGGAAATGTCTATACGTTTATCACCGCATGGGCTAGAATAGAAATTCAGATTCCTCTGCTGTCCTTCTCCCCCTGGACACAATTCCCATCCAATAGGAAAGGAGCAGGATTGTGGGCCACCAACTGGCTCCACTGAGATAAGCTTGGGGGCGGGACTTTTCCTTGTCTTCAGCTCCTCTTCCCAGCAGGCTTCCTTTATTTCCTCTCGTCTTGTAAAGCATCTTGGGAAGCCAGCTCTTCTGTTACCCGTTACTTGTTTCTAACAGAAGGCCCCATGCTGTGTTCACTGACCTCCACGACCTGGGCTTCTGCCCTGTGTGGGAGAACAGGAGCAGCCTCATCGTCTACCTTTGCCATGCAGATTCTGCGTGCAGCCTGCCTCTGGGACGGAACCGCTTTCTTATTCTCTAGGTGAACTGAACCAACTGTGAGAGAAGGGTCCTGTTATTTTAGAATGTTGGCTGCCTGTCCCTCATTTGTGCTTCATATAAAAAAGAAGAAAACAACAACAGACTATTTTACAATATTTTTGTGGTATGGGGTTCCCTATAAGATTTCCAAGCAGATTTTTTAATCCTGTTGTTGGCCCTAGCTCCAAGATTATCTCCTCTGCTTTTCTAAACCCTATACTGGACCAGAGGATTAGAAAAGATCAACAAGAAGAAAGCAGCTTGCCGAGAACTTTAATAGAAAAGCCAAATGTGTATATTCCAGGATTTCAGCCATTCCAGCTCTCAGATGGAAGCAACATAATATCATTGCTAAGAAGCAGGGCTTTAGCATTAAACATGTTTGGATTCAAATCTTGGCCTCGTCACTTACTAGGTGTGTGACCCTGGACAAGCTAACCCTTCTGTGTCTCACCTGCAAAATATTCTGCAATTGTGATGAGGAGTAAATGAGATAAATAAAGTGATTAGCACAGTATTTGGCACAGAGTAAACCCTGAAGTCATTTCTTTGTCTATATAGGAAATATCTTACGTGTCTAACATGTGCCAGAAATTCTTCTAGAGGAAGTAAACAAAATAAAAAAGTTTTTGCCTTCCTGGAATTTCTGTTCTTTTGTGGGGAATGGGGAGAAGAGATGCACAGTAAACCAGAATACACCAAAATGTTTATGTGAAAGTGTTAGTCGCTTAGTGGTGTCCAACTTTTTGTGAGCCCGTGGACTGCAGCCTGCCAGGCTCCTCTGTCCATGAAATTCTCCAGGCAAGAACGCTGGAGTGGGTTACCATTTCCTTCTCCAGAGGATATTCTGACCCAGGAATCGTGCCTGGATCTCCTGCATTGCTGGCTGATTCTTTACCATCTGAGCCACCAGGGAAGTTTAAATGTTTATGCTGCTGCTGCTGCTGCTAAGTCGCTTCAGTTGTGTCCGACTCTGTGCAACCCCATAGACGGCAGCCCACCAGGCTCCCCCGTCCCTGGGATTCTCCAGGCAAGAACACTAGAGTAGGTTGCCATTTCCTTCTACAATGCATGAAAGTGAAAAGTGAAAGTGAAGTCACTCAGTCGTGTCAGACTCTTTGTGACCCCATGGACTGCAGCCCACCAAGCTCCTCCATCTATGGGATTCTCCAGGCAAGAGTACTGGAGTGCGGTGCCATTGCCTTCTCTGTTAAATGTTTATAGATTATAGTAAATGTTGTGAAGGCAGCAAGAAGGAGAGAGGCTTGGGCAGGAAGAGGGGTGTGTGTAGCAACTTCAGATAAGGCCCTATATGAATGGGTGAAGGAAGAGGATATGTGGATGCTGAGGGAGCCCCCATTCACGTTCTCTGACATCAGGCTATCTTGGTCTAAACAGCCAATGTTTTATTTAAACCTTGCTGCTGCTGCTGCTAAGTCGCTTCAGTCGTGTCCGACTCTGTGCGACCCCATAGACAGCAGCCCACCAGGCTCTGCCATCCCTGGGATTCTCCAGGCAAGAACACCAGAGTGGGTTGCCATTTCCTTCTCCATTGCGTGAAAGTGAAAAGTCAAAGTGAAGTCGCTCAGTCGCGACCGACTCGTGGCAACCCCATGGACTGTAGCCCACCAGGCTCCTCCATCCATGGGATTTTCTAGGCAAGAACACTGGAGTGGCTTGCTATTGCCTTCTCCAATTTAAACCTTAATTAAGGATTATTTTAGCTAAAGCCCTTGTAGCGTTGTAACCATTGGTTTTTAATTAAAGATTTAGTGCTTTGTTAGGGTATATAGCTGACATTAAGTACGGTCATGTGAGCAGGCGTTTTGAAGCATATAGTTTAAAGCACATAAGTTTAAAGCACATTTATCATTATTCTCACTCTGTTATTTGGGCATCTGATGCCTTAGTGCTAACTCCTGTTTGTAGCTGTGTGTTGTTCAGTCTCAAACTCAGCTTCCAGCAGCACGGTGTCTGAATAGTTCGGGTAATATTAGAGGCAGCCTTACACTGTGTTTCCCGTGTCTTAGACCTCTGCTTCCTTTCTCTGTGTGTGATAAAGCAGGAGAAGGAGACAGACATAGGATGCGGTGACTCAAGGACACGGGATAAATAAAACCCCTCGGGTACTTTTCTGTCACCTGGGTAGACTGAACTCCAGAGCCCTCCCCCTTCTCTTTCTCATTTGAAAACTACTTTTGCTGCATCCCTACAGCAAAAATTCAAACCATCTTCATCTCTGAATAGCTGATACCTTCCCAACTTCCCAGTCAAACCTGGTTAGTTACAAGGTTTCAGTTACAAACAGACTTAATTAAATGGAATGCACTCCTTGCAAAGAATAAAATGCCTTTCATTAATTTTTTGGACTGCACGGAGATCCAACCAGTCCATCCTAAAGGAAATAAGTCCTGAATATTCATTGGAAGGACTGATGCTGAAGCTGAAACTCCAAAACTTTGGCCCCCTGATAGGAAGAACTGACTCATTTGAAAAGACTCTGATGCTGGGAAAGATTGAAGGCAGGAGGAGAAGGGGACGACAGAGGATGAGATGGTTGGACGGCATCACCGACTCAATGGACATGAGTTTGGGTAAACTCCGGGAGTTGATGATGGACAGGGAGGCCTGGCATACTACAGTCCATGGGGTCGCAAAGAGTCAGACACGACTGAGTGACTGAACTGAATTGAATTGAAACCTTTAAAGGTATTAATGACATTTAAGACCTTGTAAAGACAATATAAACTAAAAGACTGGTTTCCAGTCAGAAAGTTCCCAGCTTGATCTGAGCCAGTCCATTTTTACAGAATGGAATGAACCTATTTGTTTAAGTCTTTGTTCCAAAGTTATTGGCTCCTCTGAATTTCTGTTAATTACCCTGTCATGTAGAGATAGAAGAATGATGTAAGATGCAAATTAAGGTATACAATAATTATAATGTGAAAAGAGTTTCCTTGGGGTTTCATCACTATAACATCTTAAGAAAATTATCTTTACTCACTGTCTCCATGTCTTCACCTCTCTCTCACTTATCAATTTTTTAAGGTCCCATCACTCCAAAGAAATTGCCCCCACTGAGTTTACCACTGGCCTCCACATATTGAATCTAGCAGACAATTTTCCAATCCTTAAGTTACCTTTTCCTTGCAGGACTATTGACCACTCTTTCCTCAACCATCATGTCTTTTCCCTTTGGTGTCTATGACCTGACACTTTTCCTGATTTCTCCCCTCCATCTTCATTGCTTCTGTGTTTCCTTTGAGGGTTCATCTCCTCTAACTGGCTGTTAATTGTTGAGGCTCATCACGACTGGTTTAGTTCCAAGTCCTTTCACACATAAAGCTCTCTCTTCTTAGATCATCTCAGTCGTGCTGTAACTTTGATTGTGTATGCTGGCTCACATACTCCTCATCCCAGTTGAGGCTACTCTCTGAACTTAGACTCCTACTTGATATTTTCACTTTGATATTTCAAAGCACTCTAACATCATGCTCAAAACAAACTCCTGATCTCTCTTCCCAGTCTTAGCTTTCTGATCTTAGTGTACCATCCATCCATCCTGAAGCAAGTCAGAAATCTAGGCATCAGTTAAGACATCTTCCTCTCCCCTGATATTCAATTGATCACCAAGTCCTATTGATTTTCTTTTTCAAATATTCCTGACATCCATCCATTTCTTACTATCTTGATCTCTACATTTCCATCCAAACCATCTTCTCTTGTCTCTGCTGCTATAGTAATCCATTCCTTAATCACCTGGCATTCATTCTGTTCCCCTCTAAATCATTCTCTATCCTGTAATCTCTTCAGTTCAGTTCAATTCAGTCACTCAGTTGTGTCCGACTCTTTGCGACCCCATGAATCACAGCACTCCAGGCTTCCCTGTCCATCACCAACTCCTGGAGTTCACTCAGACTTATGTCCATCGAGTCAGTGATGCCATCCAGTCATCTCATCCTCTGTCGTCCCCTTCTCCTCCTGTCCCCAATCCCTCCCAGCATCAAATAACACATATTTGGACTCTTAAAGACCAAAAGTCTTACTCTGGCCCATAAGTGAAAGTGAAAGTGAAGTTGCTCAGTCTTGTCCGACTCTTTGCAATCCCATGGACTGTAGTCTACCAGGCTTCTCTGTCCATGGGATTTTCCAGGCAAGAGTACTGGAGTGGGTTGCCATTTCTTGCATATTCTGGCCCCTGTGTCCCGTTCCAGCCTCATGATCTGGTGTGCTGATTCTTGCTCTTTGCTTCAGCCATACTGGTCTCCTCTTAGTCCCACATAGGGGCTGTGTACATCAGTCAGGTTTAAGTCAGGAGACAGAAGCCACACTGGATATTTGAATGGGTGGAATGTAATAGCAAGAACTGCTAACTAAAACAGTAGGAGGTGGCTAACTACTAAATGGGTAAGTGAGGACTCTCAGGGGTCTAGGCTTGTCAAGCGAACACTTACCATTTCCAAGAAGGCTGGACAATAAAGGAAGTAGGACTGGGAGATTCCCCTAGTCTAAAACTAGATTCTGACCTCATCAAATAAAGTGTGTGGCTACCAGTTGTTTGTTGTTCGGTCACTCAGTCGTGTCTGACTCTTTGCAACCCCATGGACTGCAACACGCCAGGCTTCCCTGTCCTTCAGTGTC
The DNA here is from genome assembly GCF_029407905.1 of Bubalus kerabau. Classification (NCBI taxonomy): domain Eukaryota; kingdom Metazoa; phylum Chordata; class Mammalia; order Artiodactyla; family Bovidae; genus Bubalus; species Bubalus kerabau. Next base: position 142,856,862 of record NC_073626.1, read on the forward strand.
TCCTGGAGTTTGCTCAAACTCATGAGTCAGTGATGCCATCCAACCATCTCATCCTCTGTCATCCCCTTCTCCTCCTGCCCTCCATCTTTCCTAGCATCAGGGTCTTTTCCAATGAGTTGGCTCTTTGCATCCAGTGGCCAAAGTTTTGAATCTCCAGCTTCAGCATCAGTCCTTCCAGTAAATAGTCATGACTATCAGAGGAACATGCTCGCAGCCTTGTGGTGACAAAAGATCTCGGCATAAGGCCTGGGCCGAGCTGTTCTAGAGAAGAAGCCTACCATTTCCGGAGAGTGTAGATGGACTGGAACTGCTCAAAGCCATTGCCACTGGGGGGAGTCAGGGAATGTGGCATGAGCGTGCATCTGGAACTCCTCTGCATGGCTGCTGGCTCCTGTAGGGAATAATAATAATGATGAAGGACCAAAACCAAAAGTGTATTTCTGCCCTCATCACCTTGCAGGGGACTCTTTGTTACCCTCTACTAACAAAGCTAACAATCTACCAATTGGCAAAAGAAAATTGTTTACAGGGTCCACTGCTATTTATCACGAAGTAGGGCAAAGAAAGGTGGATTTAGAGTCAAGAGATAATAATTTGATAACTGCTTCAAACACTCTCTGCCTGGAATGCAGTTTTCTTCCTCTTCATCTGATTAGTCTTTTATGTGGTTTCAGGTGAGCTTAGTTGTTTCTTCTGTGGAGAATTCATTCTTGATATCCCTAAGCCAAATGCATGCCAATTGTAGGTTTCAGGACTATGTACTTTTTTTTCCCATAAAACTTATCACAGTTGTAATTCTACATTTGTTTGTGTGGTGGTGTGGTTTATGTGTCTTCCTTTGAGGCTGCAAGTTCTATGAGATGGAAACCACAGCTGTCTTTTACCACTGTTATGTTTTGGTGTCTGGAACAATAACTGGACATAATAAGCATTCAAGCCTTTTTCATGATTTGTATTGAGTTGTTAATAATAAATAAATGGATATGTATAGGTTAATTTGGGGCTTCCCTGGTGGCTCAGATGGTAAAGACTCTGTCTGCAATGTGGGAGACTTGGGTTCAATCCCTGGGTTGGAAAGATCTCCTGGAGGAGGGCATGGCAACCCACTCCAGTATTCTTGCCTAAAAGTTCCTATGCTGCTTTTTAAAGATAATTGTGGATTTTGTATTCCTGATTTTAAAAGACATTTATATTAATTGAAGAGATGTGAAAAATACAGTAAGGTTTAGAGGGAAAAAGCCTACCTCCTAGAAACAACCACTGTTGAATTTCATTTCAGAATGTTTTAGATTTATAGATATATAGGGGTCATTTTTACAAATGTTATGTAGTGTGTGAACTTTTGTATCTTGCTTTTTACTTAACATGACATTATAAACATTACCTCATATCATTTTGTTCTTTAAAAACATGACCTTAATAGCTGCGCTGTGTTTTTATGAATTTGCCATTTAGTTTAATTATTTCCAAACTATTGTCCATATGCATTGTTTCCACTTGCTATTATAAACAATGCTATAATGAACATTTTTTGTATATAAATCTTTATGAACAATCATCTTCTTGACATACTTTCTTTTTTTTATTTATTTATTATTATTTTTTTTAATTTTATTTTATTTTTAAACATGAAACACTGTATTAGTTTTGCCAAACATCAAAACGAATCCACCACAGGTATACATGTGCTCCCCATTCTGAACCCTCCTCACTCCTCCCTCCTCACACCATCCCTCTGGGTCGTCCCAGCGCACCAGCCCCAAGCATCCAGTATCGTGCATTGAACCTGGATTGGCAACTCGTTTCATACGTGATATTACACAGTGGAATTATTTGGTTCAAAGGGTATGAGTATTTTTAAAATTCTTAATATATCACTGTCCAAAAAGATTGCACTAATCTCATTGTTTTATTTGTAAAACTGATTAGTAGGAAAATGGAGAATTTTGCAGTGTTTAATTTCCATTTGCATCTCTTCTTTAGTGAATATTTAAGAACACTAAGATCAATGGTCAAAAAACTACCAATTACTTTATTATTGGTTATCAGAAAACACTGTTGTATTCACATAAGTACTTTTAAGAGAATGGTAATGCTTTAAGTAACACAGACATTAGAAATTTTAGGCATTATTTTATAATAGCAAAATTATTTTTTATCAAAGTTTTTTTCTTGATAGGACCACTTACAATACTAAGTTAATCATCATGAGATGGTGTGATTTACTGAAATTACATTTGTATAGGGGACTATGAAGTCATCTTAACTCAGTGAGTTAAAATAATTATTTTATAACTACTCTATAATAAATATATCCTTTAATATGTATTTTTATTTTTTTAACTGTGCTGGGCCTTAGTTTCAGCATGTTGGATCTAGTTTCCCCACTAGGGATTGAACCCATGTCTCCTGCAGTGGAAGCAAGGAGTCTTAGTCACTGGACCATCAGGGAAGTCCCTTAATACATCCTTTAAATTTAGACTTGAATACCCGGTATACTTCCTTCAGTCTACCTTTAAGTATAAAAGGCTTTCACCAAAAAGCTAAAGAGACAAGGGAGTCTTCAGAGACTTTCAAATCTGAACACATACATAGTTGTACATATATTATGAAAATCTTTGGCTCTAAGTTCATATATTTCTCCCCAAAGGAAGATTTGTTTTCTTTGATATTGTTAATAGAAAACAACCACCACTGTTCATGTTTTACTCTGTAAAATAAATCAAGGACAAGTCCAATATGTAAGTAGATACTAAGATTTAGTAACTGGAAAATGGATAGTTCTCAGTATTGACAAGAGTTAAGTGTAAGTACAATTACATCCACTACAGTTGAGTGTCAGTGGATCTACGTGACTAGAAAATAATTTAGCAAAGCATATCAATAATTTTTTAAGAAAAATAAAGGCAAGAATTTGTGTCTTCTTCATCACAAACCCTACTAAATTATAGTAAAGGAATTTTTAAATATAGAAATCCACAATGATGAAGGAAAGGGAAAAGACAGCCTCAGTTTCTAGAGGAGGAAAAGTAGATGGAAGAGGATTGACTGATGAAGCAGAGTATGGGAAGCTGCAGCACAGACTTCAGAGGGAGGGAGCTTTGGCAGGAAGGATGCTGACTGCCTGGCAGAAAATGGGGAAACTCTAGATCTAGAGTCAGCCTTTAGGATGGGGGACAAACTTAGAAAGAGAGGTATAAAGCAGGGTAATTAAAGATATTTTAAGGAACAGTCCACTATCCCCTTACCTAATTCCATTCCAGTTTGTTTTATAAGATGTCTAACGTTTGCCTTCAAGGTAAAAAGGGAGGGGTGGGAGTAGGGAGAGCAGAAAGTGATATGCTAGTATTTTAATGACCATTAAAATAAAATACAAAATTCTTCACAAGAAAATAACAAAACCCAGTGTTTCTCAAAGTGTCATCCACAATATTCAGTATCCAGTTTAAAGTATTACTATATTACTAGACATTGCAAGAAGAAAATATGAACTTTAGTGAAGAGAAAGATTAGTCATTAGAAGCAGACCCATAGACAACCCAGATGTTGAAATCAGCAGACAAGGATTATCAGTATGTTTTAAATTTTTCCCAAAAAAGTGGACTTAATAGGTGAAAGGAGGAGAATTTCAGGAGAGATGGAAAGAATGAAATGACAACCCTGGAACTAATAAGTACGGTATTTGAAGTTTTGTGGAAGTCATCAGATGCCTTTGGCAGCAATTTGGACAATAAAGACTAAAGGATCAGTGAACTTGAAGACAGGTCAAAAGAAATTATCCAAACTGAAGAAAAGAGAAAACAAAATGACAACAAAAGCAGAGCCTCAGTGACTCAAGGGACAATATCAAGCATTCTCATAGATATGTAATTGGAATCTCAGGAGAAAAAAGGAGAGAATGGAGAAACGGGGGGACATATGAAGAAACAATGCCCACAGTTTTTCCAAATTTAACATAAAACAACAACCCACATATCCAAAAAGCTCAGCAAAATCCAAGCAGAGTAAATGATAGAAAATCACACCAAAGCGTGTCACAGTCAAACTGCTGAAAGTCAGAAATGAAGATAAAAGTTTAAAAGCAAAGGATAAAAGACACATAACAAACAGGAGACAAGAAGAGTAAATGTTCACTTCTCATCAGAAATGATATGGGCCAGCAAACTCCAGAATGAAATCTATAATAGGAATAACTGCCAGTATGGAATTATATATATATCTAGAGAAAATATCCTTCAAAAAGGAAGATAAAGTCAAGATATTTTAAGATAAACAAAAATGGAAAGAATTTTTCACCAACAGAGTTGCACTACAAAACAAGCTAAAGGATATTCTTTAGGTTGAAAGTAAATGATACTAGATTGAAATTTGAATCTGCTGGAAGAAATGAAAAACACTGAAAATAGTAAATATATGGATAGAAAGAAAAATGTGTTTTTTTTTCCCCTCTTTGTTTTTTTTGAAAATCAATTGACTGCTTAAAGCAAAAATAATAACAATGTATTGTGAGGTTCAGAACAAACATAGAGGTAAAATATACGGCTGTAAGTATACAGTTGATAGAAGTGGGTATGTGTAATTATTTATTTATTATTGTATGATTGTTACATTATACATGAGGCAGTATAATATTGATTCAAAGGACACTATGATAAATTAATGATAAGTACTATAATCCTTGGAACAACCTCTAAAAGCAAAGAATGAAGAGGTATCACAAAAAAGATAAGACTAAGAATTTCTTGAAAACCATTTCACCTAAAAGAAGTAAGGAAATAATCAAAGAAATAAAGAATAAACACAACTCAAAATGGTAAACATAACCCAGTAATACCAATAATTATATTAAATGGAGATGGACAAAAGACTCTTAAGTAAACAACAGAGATTGACAGACTGGGTAGCAAGACCAGTAGCAAGACCCAATTATATGCTGATTAAAGAAATGCACTTCACACATGAAGACAGAGACAGGCCAAATTCACAATACTTACGGGTTTTATCACCATTTTATTAGTAATTGATAGAGCAAGTATATTAAAAATCTTTCAGAATGTTGAATATTTGAATAGTGTTGTCAACCAACCTGACCTAATTGACATTTGTAGAACACTACACCTAACCACTTGAAGGACACATGGCATTTTCACCAAAATAGACCAATTGCTAGACCATAAAATAAGTTTCAAAAAAATTTAAGTATTAAAATCTTTAGATTATGTTCTTTGACCAAAAATAGAAGTAAAATAACATTTAATAGCACTAAGATATCTAGAAAATTTCCAAAAATTTAGAAATTAATCAACCTTCTAAATAATTCATTGATGGGATATTTCCTGGCAGTCCAGTGGTTGGGACTCTGTGCTTTCACTGCTGAGGACCTGGATTCAATCCCTGGTTAGGGAACTAAGATCCCGCAAGCCATGCAGCACAACCAAAATAAATAAACAAAAATAAATACTCTATTGATCAAAGAAAAAAAATTCACAAGAGATACTAGAAAATCATTTGAACTGCACCATAATGAAAATACAGTAACCCAGTTACCAGTATCGGTAATGAAATCGATCCTGACCCCACATTTATTTATTTAAAGACTAGCAACAGCATATTATAAAAGAATTTTATGCCAAAAGGGAAGTGAACACATTTCTTTAAAAATATGAATCACTAAAATGCACGTGAGAAGAAATGGAAAATAGAAATAGCTCTAAATCCATCAAAGCAATTGGTAATTAAAATTCCAGGCTGAGGTGGCTTCACCAGTGAACTCTTAATTTAAGAAAAAATAATAGCAGTCTTAAACAAATCTTTATTTCCTGAAATAGTTTAGAAATAGAAGGAAGTCAGCACTTTTCAACTCATTTAATGAGGCCAGCATAGCCTTATCAAAACCTGACAAAAATTATTACAGGAAAAGCCTCGGAACCACATTGCTCATAAATAAAAGAGCAAAATCCTCAACAAAATATTAGCAAACCAAAGTAAGGACAATATATTAAAAAGTTAATACACTATAACCAAAGTAGTTTTTTCCAGGAATGCAGCATTGGTTTAACATTTAAAAAGCAACCAATGTTGTAATGAAATCAAAGAAAATAACAGCATGATCATCTTAAATCACTTGATAAAATAAAAACTCCCAGTATATAAGAAAGCCTACTGATAAACATATGAAAATCATACTGTATAGCCAATATAATACTTGCTAATAAAATATTGAATGTAGTTTTCCTAAAATCAAGAACAATGCAAAAGTAATTGTTCTACATTGTCCTAGAATTCCTAGCCAGTCCAATAAGGCAAGGAAAGATTGGAAAGACAGAAATTACACTTCATTTACAGATATCATTATTGCCCATATAGAAAATTACAAGAAAGCTACAAAACAAAAAACTAATAAGGAAATTAGCAAGGTGTTTTAGGTACAAGTTCAATATATAAAAAGCTAGTTTGTATTTCTGTATTCTAGCAACCAGCAATTGGGAAAGGAAGTTTTAAAAAATTACTATACATACAATGACATTTTGCATGTCATCTAAAATTTTTGTTCAGTCACCAAGTTGTGACCAACTCTTTTCCACCCCATGGACTGCAGCACTCCAGTCTTCACCATCCTGTCCTTCACCATCTCCCAGAGTTTGCCCAAGTTCATGTCCATTGAGTTGGTGATGCCATCCAACCATCTCATCCTCTGTTGCCCTCTTCTTCTTCTGCCTTTAATCATTTCCAGCATCAGGGTCTTTTCCAATGAGTCGGCAGTTCGCATCAGGTGGACAAAGTATTGGGGCTTCAGCTTCAGCATCAGTTGTTGCAAAGAGTATTCAGGGTTGATGTCCTAGGAATAAAAACTAAAGATGCACAAGACACTGAAAGCTGTAAAATGATGCAACAAATAAAAGAAAACCTAAAGAAATGGGGAGATATATAATGTCCAGTACTCAAAAGATGCAATATCATTAAGATACCAGTTATCTCCAAATTGATTTATACACTGAATGCAAATGCAGTTAACATCCCATCAGATTTTTTTGAAAAGAAATATACAAGTTCATTGTTAAATTTACATTGAAATGCAAAGGACCTAAGATCTTGAAGCAATCTTGGAAAAGAAGAGTAAAATTGAAGGACATTCATTATTTAATATTAAGACTCGTTATATAGTAATTAGTAAATGAGATAGTGTGGTATCAGGGTGAGGAGAAACAATTAGATCTGTGGAATAGACTAGAGTTCAGCAATAGAACACACAGATACAGTCAACAAATTTTCAACTGAGGTGACAAAATAGTTTAGTGGAGAAAGGTCAACTCAGATTTATCATGCTGGAGTCTTACATTCTTTTTTCGCATTTTACTTACTAGTTGTTAAGGGCAGAAAGACTATGTCCCATTTAACTCCTGCAAATTAGCCAGGGCAAGCACGTAGTGGTCATTCTATACAGGCCTGTTGAGTTAAATTGAATCAGAAATCAGATCCATACTCAGAAAGCTATATAACATCTATGTTGGGATTTGATAAGTAATTTTAATAAGAGGAAGGCTCAGGTAATAGATTCAAAAACACATAAGCTTCTAGGAGCAATTTTTTAGACACATGGACAAGGATTAAATTCAAATATAATTTTTATTGAAATCTGGGCAGATTGGGTGTTTCCAAAGATAACTCTCTTTCCAAGAAGTAGCTACTTTGGTTCAAGTATTTGATGAATGTTGGATAAAGACATAGCCAGAGACTCATATCAAACTAGCTTCCCTATAATTGGAAAGGCCCCAGGCATGCAAAGTATGAAAGTAATACTGATTCATTCATTCACCCATCCATTCAGTATTCATCATGTACCCACAAGGCACCAAGCATATAATGATGAACAAGACATACATCACTGTCTCCACTTTTCTCATGTAGAAATTGAAGAGGATATTTTAAGGTTTCACTAAAATCAATACTCTTAGTCTAGAATATAAATTTGTAATGACTATAGATTGTAGGCCAACAAATTTCATGCTTCTTTTGGTTTGTATTAGGGCTCTTCAATAGAAAAATAGTATGAGCTGTATATGTAATTTTAAATTGTTTAGTAGACACATTTAAAAAGTAAAAATAAACAGGTGAATTAAATTGAGTAATATATTCTATATAAATTATATTGACAATCATATTGACATGTGATCAATATTTTTTATTGATCAAAGGAATATTTTTAATTCTCCTTTTTTAAGTCTTCACATTTCAGTGTGTAATTTACACTTAGAGCCAACTCGATTCAGACAAGCCATGTTTCAAGTGTTCACTAGCCTTATGTGGCTAGTGGCTACCTTATTGGGGAGTGATATGATTCAACTCCAAGTCAGCTATAGTCTACTGAAGATTACAAGTGGAGGGACTTCCCTGGTGGGCCTGTGGTTCAGCATCTGCCTTCCACTGTAGGCAACACAGGTTCAATCGCTGGTCAGGGAACTAAGATCCCACATGCCATGGGGCAGTGCACCACAACTGCAAAGCCCATGTGCCACAACTAAGATTCGGTGCAGCCAGAAATACATACATAAAAATTTCTAATTAAAATAATAAAGTTTACAAGTAGGTTTCTGAAAGATGGAAAACTGATGGTATTTCTAGCTCATAATGTTAGAGGAAAATCGCTATATCCAGGAAAGGACTCTTTTTATTCTATTGCTAGAAATATCAGGACCTGTGGTCAGAATGAACTAATTCTGTTATAGTCAAGAGTTCTGTAACCCTCCACCAATTCACCAGTTTTCATCTGAAAGAATCCTAGAGTTTTACTATATTTGGAGACAAATTGTACTACCAGTGTGCAAATATACGCAAGTAGTCTTTGAGACGGAGAAGGCAATGGCAACCCACTCCAGTACTCTTGCCTGGAAAATCCCATGGATGGAGGAGCCTGGTAGGCTGCAGTCCATGGGGTCGCTAAGAGTCAAACACGACTGAGCAACTTCACTTTCACTTTCATACATTGGAGAAGGAAATGGCAACCCATTCCAGTGTTCTTGCCTGGAGAATCCCAGGGATGGGGGAGCCTGGTGGGGTGCCGTCTATGGGGTCACACAGAGTTGGACACGACTGAAGCGACTTAGCAGCAGCAGCAGCAGTCTTTGAGAACTCAGATCTTTCCATCATTTAATGACCCCACCATTGAGACAGTTTTCAGGTCCTAAAAAAAATACTACTACTCAAATATCTCAATAAATATTTGTTAGATGAATGATGAAATGAACCAGTAGCCCTCATATCAGTTCTCTGATACACAAAATATATTCAGCTGTAGGTTAATAATCCCAAATTCATTTGCATGCTGGTCTTCCATTTAAAATGCTTTTGCATTCAACAGAATAATTTCTTTCTTCTGTTCTAAGGTCATTATTTCCACTAGGCTATAATGGAAATCCCCTTTATTTTCAAGAATAACAGTAATTTACTACACTATGCACAATGAACTGTATTTTAGAGTCTTAATTTATTGAATTTCATCAAACCTGAATCTCAACTGTGATTTAGAGAGAGTTGGAACCAGCCTATACTTAGTCCCTTTTAACAAAACATTTATACAGTCATCAAAAAATTAGTTTTTCATCTTTCACAGTAGTTTCTCCTGGTGAGGGTACTACCCAGGTACCATCCAACTCCACCCCAACAGAAACACCTGGAAGCTGAATCCTGGATCCACTTCTGAATCGAAATTTCTGCAGGTGGTGTCAGGGAATTTGCATTTGCAATAAGTACTAGGGGAAAAGTCATGCACACTAAAGTTTGACAACCACTGCCCCTGCAGTAAAGTTCCAAACTTTAGTATAACTAAAGATAAAATTGTATACTATCATTTAAATCTGTTTTATTACTGGAGGAAATGATGTTTTCAGTACTTATTTACTTTGTTCACCACCTGGGCTGAACATTCCACTATGTGCTGTAATTTCCTTTTAAGTAAATTTTAAGAGGCACTCAATATTCAGTCTATAAAACATAGGCTGTGCCTTTTTGATAAATAGGTAATAAATGATGGATTCAACTAAAATCAGATTTACCCATCATAAATGGGCAAACGTCTAAAACCAAACTGACTAGGACCAAATTCTATTCTTTTGTATTTTCCAAGTGTATTCTCTATAATGCGTGTGACAGTGTCAGGAAAGGTATTCTTTGTTTCTTTTTTTTTCCTATGAAATCATTTTAAGAGTATTTTAATTCAGTCACAATCCTACAGATAGCTATTGAGCTAGACACAAGTACTGGAGCTTCAAAAACGAATCAGATTTTGCATCTGCCTTTAAGGGCATCTTAGCCTCTGCAGGGAAGGAGCAGACATGAAAACCTTGTGTTGAATTTAACGCACCATGTTACACCAGGAAGTAGAGAGAGGTGAGACAGAGGCCAGGCTTCATAGCGATGATGTTGTTCTCAGTTTGGTTATGGGCCATAGTTGGCCAGAGAAATGGACTCATTCATACGGGGTAATCCAGACATCAGGAAGGTCAGAAGTGCCAAACCTACACTCTTTCCATTACACCCAACTTTCTCCAAGAACCTAACCTGCAAAAGCAGGCTGGCTTCCCTATTTCTCATACCCAGAGCTCTCTCTGGTTGTGAGTAAGATGTTAAGTGTGATACATTTCCTTTTCAGGCCACTAAGGTGCCATTTAATCCACTCCAGCAATAACTAAATAGGAACCTACCTTTAAAGGATGCCGAAAGCAACGTGCTGCTAATTTATTGCCACATCTGTTAAAGCTCCAGAGGGAATCTGACTCTCTAGATTTTAAATATAGTTAAGTTATTGTGATGATGTTTCCTGATTTAATCCTTCCATAAATTAGATGAAATGATCATAGAACCTGTTGTCACTTCATTCTTGCCCTAGCTCCTCTTCTGCCTTCATTAATTCCGAATAAAATACCACAAGACACTGATGTAGCACTTGGAGATGGGAGGGCTGTGTTTTTATAGCCTCAATTTGAAATCATACTTAAAGACATCTATGCCTTTACTGAATAGTGGGGGAACTGTTCATGCATATAAGGCTCCTAAGGATCTTCCTGGGTAGTTATGGGTGAGGAAACTAAGACTCAGAGATAAGTAGCTTGCCTGGGGTCACTCTGTAAGTAATTACCAGAGTCAAAACACCCACTCAGGTCTTCTAACTCCAAGTACAAGGCACTTTCTAGTATATCCCTTCATCTTCTGGGGAGTCTATTAAAACAGTTTCTTGACTGTTTGCAGTGAAAGGAACTATTGCCAACATGTTAACAAAACCCAAAATTGTGGCATCCCCATCACCTGATCATCAGTGTTTTTAGTTTATCACTTCACAGTCATTATTTGGTGTTTTCTTACAGAAGGCAACAGACCACTGCAACAGAAACTGTCCTTAGATGGGAACCCCAAACCTATACATGGAACACCAGAGAGGTCAGATGGCCTACAGTGGTCAGCTGAGCAGCCTTGTAACCCAAGCAAGCCTAAGACAAAAACATCTCCTGTTAAGTCCAATGCCCCTGCAGCTCATCTTGAAATAAAGCCAGATGAGTTGGCAAAGAAAAGAGGTAAAGTGATTTCTTTTGCACAAATGATTCAACATATTTTGCGCACACAGAGAAGTATCTGAATGACAAAACCTTCCAAAAGATACCGCTTAGAGTTAGACCTGAAATTGCATTTCTTTCTGTGAGCCACATAGATTGAAAACCAGATATGATTCCTCCATTGTTAATCAAAGGTCTTGAATGTTTAAGTGGAATTATATCCCCTTTGTCTGCCTCTCTGTGGCCATTCTTCTCTTTCTAGGTGTGGATAAATTTGCACCACAAACACTTGGTACCCTAACATCCTATAAAGCAAATGTTAATGCAGGAACCTCTTTAGCCATGTAAATGTTGAATGTTTCCCTGATATACAGGTTCTGAATTTGCATTGACTGAAGATGAGTTTAGAGGCCAACCATGTCTTCTGATATGATGTTCCTCATGTAAATTCAGTTCTGTGTTAGAACTTTCAGACAAAAGACACTGAAAGAGGGTTTTATATTGGACACCCTGTATTTTGATTACTTTTTGAACTTTGATATATTGATACTTTATGCATAACTAGTATTAAACATGAAAGGGGCTAAATCACTTCCTTTCTGATTACCAGAGGATTTAAATAATATTCTCATTCAGGCCTCAGTTGTATCTGATTTCCTTGGCTTGGGTTTGATTATACCTTCTCACTTTTCTTGAGAGAGATTTCTTTTTTCTAAGAAACCATGCCCTTGTTGGGATAAGTACAATTTGCCTATTTGCTCTGCACTATCTGTAAACCCTGGTGACAGTTTCAGGAAATCAGGCAAGATTGGCACCCACAGAGCTGCTTTAAGTACTGCTGGTATAATTACAAGCCTGGCTCAGGACTGATGGGGCCAGAGCCAGGGTACCTGGCACGGATGCTCTGTCCTCTCTCTAGTTCATTTGTACCTCTCCCAACCTCTATGTCATTTTCCTCTTCCAAAAGCCCTGCTGGCTTTAAACCACACAGAATGGTGTTTATAGAGACAGCCAGCAGCACAAATGGTCTTTAGACATATCAGATTCTAAGAAACCCCAGTTTGTAATAGAACATAATGATCAGAGCCTCTTTGCAAAGGGTAAAGGAGACACATGTGCCCAAAATGGCCCAGTCAGAGAGCCCACTGGTGAGATCACAGCTTCTCAGGGACCACACAAACCACCCACTCTGGATTTTAAAAAATTGGGATTATAAACATCTTCTTAATGGAACTTTTTTTTCATTGAAAAACAAAAGAAGATCTCTTTTTATTGGAAGGGGATATAGTTGCCTTTGTCATTGTTGTTTAGCTCAGAAATAAAAAAAATAAAGTGTTCACTACATGTTCTTTCTTGACGTTAATTTCAGGCCCAAATATTGAGAAATCGGTGAAGGATTTGCAACGCTGTACTGTGTCTCTAACTAGATACCGTGTCATGATCAAGGAAGAAGTAGATAGCTCCGTGAAGAAGATCAAAGCTGCCTTTGCTGAATTACACAACTGGTGAGTAATTTCACTTAGAAACTGTCAATTTATGGCACTTGAGCTGTTCCTATAGGTAACAGCATCAGATGGAAAATGTTGTTTATTTAATACATAAACATCACAGAACAACACTTCAGCGAGTTTTCTTAAACCCTGCTGACAGATGCATATCTTGGGAATAGAAAAGAAGAGAAAATTTGAAATAAAGGGAAACCTGATAGACTTATTTGCTGGAGTTTGAAGTTGGGTCAAAAGTATATGAATGATGTAGAACACAACCTCAGTAAAGGACAAAACTTCAAAAACTGTATTTTTGACATATCTCTGAAAGGTTAACATCATGAATGCTTACTCAGAAAGAATATTTTCCAGCCTGATATCATCATAAAATAAGAAAAGCTCCCTTAACAAAATTCAGAAACAGCTTATGTAAACTTAGCGATAGACCCCCATTCTTGGTATCTTGAAGACTGGAATTAAGAAATGGTATGCCAGTGTAGTTTTGGTCCTGCCCTGCCCTGCTCTGCAATGGATTTTGATGGAAGACATTTCTTTCAGCCTTATACTTTTGCTCATGTCCACAGTCAGAGTGAAATATCTGTTAGTAAAAATGATTAAGTTAATATCAGTATAAAAATGTTCTCAGTGTATCCATCAGGACACTTTCAGTTTCAAGTGACAAAACCTCAAATCACAGGAGTTAAAGAGAAAAGAGGATTTATTACTGATGCACATGAAAATCCCAGGAAATTCCTTTAGGCAAATTTGGTTCTAAGCCCAGTATGTTAGCAGGATTCAGATTCCTCTCTCTCTCTTTGCCTCCTTTCCTTAACCAATGTCCCCCACGGTCTCCTGGTTCTGCTTATTCTTCACTTCACTCTTAGGTACAGTGTCTCCATGTCACAGCAAAGATGACACGCTGGAAGCTCCAAGCTTACACAATCTTCAGCCCTGTGATCTGAGAGAAGACTTTGTTTCCAGTAGTTCTGACAAAAAAGTCCAAAAGGGCTAATTCCCATTGGCTGGGTTGCGACATATATCTGTCTATAAACCAGTCCCTGTGGCTACAGGGACAGTCTTCCCACTAGCCAGGCCAGAGTCATGTGCCTGCCCAGAGAGTTAGCGGTGGGACATTTGCAGGGTGGGGGAAAACCCCACCTGAACTCCATGAACTGAAAGGTGAAGAACCCTGGATCCCTGGAGAAAAATCATGGTGTTAAAGAGGAAAATTAGAACAAAGAAAACACATGTCCACAATGTCCAGGCTCACATAACATGTTCCCTATATTGGCTTCTCATGATTCCAGAGTTTGATCACACTTTCTGCATATTCTTCCCATTCTTAAGTCCTTTCTTTGACACTGATGTGCTTTTTTGCTGACTATAGCATAGTGTAAAACTAAGGATTATGTCAATCAGTAACCTAATGTAAAAGTCTCAAACTTTAAAGCATCTGCTACTTAGAATGTGAGATTCCAGGGGTGCATCAGTCACCAGGGACTTGAAAACAAACCATTTCCTTCAGTTATCATTCAGTGAGGAATCATTTACCCTCCACCCAGTGGAACACTTCTCTGTTTGATCAGATTATAACCTCACTAATTGTTCAAAGCAAACTCCAAGAATATGTTTGAAAGTACTTGGAGAAGGTAAAGATGCTATACAAATAAAAAGTGTTATTATTACTATTATTACTACTGATATTTAAATTTTATAGTTACACAACTTTTCCAGTTTATCCTTCAGTTCAGTTCAGTTCAGTCACTCAGTCATGTCCAGCTCTTTGCAACCCCATGAACTGCAGCACGCCAGGCCTCCCTGTCCATCACCAACTCCCAGAGTCCACCCAAAACCATGTCCATTGAGTCGGTGATGCCATCCAACCATCTCATCCTCTGTTGTCCCCTTCTCCTCCTTAATTTATCCTTCAGTCAGTTCAGTTCAGTTCAGTCGCTCAGTCTTGTCTGACTCTTTGCGACCCTGTGAATCGCAGCACGCCAGGCCTCCCTGTCCATAACCAACTCCCAGAGTTCACTCAGACTCACGTCCATCGAATCGGTGATGCCATCCAGCCATCTCATCCTCTGTCTTCCCCTTTTCCTCCTGCCCCCAATCCCTCCCAGAATCAGAGTCTTTTCCAATGAGTCAACTCTTTGCATGAGGTAGCCAAACTACAGGTGTTTCAGCTTTAGCAACATTCCTTCCAAAGAAATCCCAGGGCTGATCTCCTTCAGAATGGACTGGTTGGATCTCCTTGCAGTCCAAGGGACTCTCAAGAGTCTTCTCCAACACCACAGTTCAAAAGCATCAATTCTTCGGCGCTCAGCTTTCTTCACAGTCCAACTCTCAGATCCATACATGACCACTGGAAAAACCATAGCCTTGACTAGACGGACCTTTGTTGGCAAAGTAATGTCTCTGCTTTTCAATATGCTATCTAGGTTGGTCATAACTTTTCTTCCAAGGAGTAAGCGTCTTTTAATTTCATGGCTGCAGTCACCATCTGCAGTGATTTTGGAGCCCAAAAAAATAAAGTCTGACACTGTTTCCACTGTTTCCCCATCTATTTCCCATGAAGTGATGGGACCGGATGCCATGATCTTCGTTTTCTGAATGTTGAGCTTTAAACCAACTTTTTCACTCTTCTCTTTCACTTTCATCAAGAGGCTTTTGAGTTCCTCTTCGCTTTCTGCCATAAGGGTGGTGTCATCTGCATATCTGAGGTTATTGATATTTCTCCCAGCAATTTTGATTCCAGCTTGTGCTTCTTCCAGTCCAGCATTTCTCATGATGTACTCTGCATAGAAGTTAAATAAGCAGGGTGACAATATACAGTCTTGACAAACTCCTTTTCCTGTTTGGAACCATTCTGTTGTTCCATGTCCAGTTCTAACTGTTGCTTCCTGACCTGCATACGGGTTTCTCAAGAGGCAGGTCAGGTGGTCTGGTATTCCCATCTCTTTCAGAATTTTCCACAGTTTATTGTGATCCACACAGTCAAAGGCTTTGGCATAGTCAATAAAGCAGAAATATTTTTCTGGAACTCTCTTGCTTTTTCCATGATCCAGCAGATGTTGGCCATTTGATCTCTGGTTCCTCTGCCTTTTCTAAAACCAGCTTGAACATCTGGAAGTTCACGGTTCACATATTGCTGAAGCCTGGCTTGGAGAATTTTGAGCATTACTTTACTAGCATGTGAGAAGAGTGCAATTGTGTGGTAGTTTGAGCATTCTTTGGCATTGCCTTTGTTTGGGATTGGAATGAAAACTGACCGTTTCCAAGTTACCCTAATATGTAAAAGCATGCTCAGGGGCTTCCTTGGTGTTCTAGTGGTTAAGAATCCACCTACCAATGCAGGGGACATGGGTTGGATCCCTGGTCCAGGAAGATCCCACATGCAGCAGAGCAACAAGGCCAGAGTGCCACAGTAACTGAGCCCAAGCACCTTAGAGCCATTGTTCCACAACAGGAGAAGCCACCACAATGAGAAGCCTGGACACACAACTGGAGAGGAGCCCCTGCTCTCTGCAACTAGAGAAAACCCGTGTGCAGCAGCCAAGACCCAGCACAGCCAAAAATAAATAAATAAAGTTTTAAAAATAAATAGATAAAAGAACATGCAACATCCAGACCTGTTCTCTGGAGCCAGAGTCAGCACACGTCACCTGTAAAGTGCCGGCGGGTTAAAAACCTTGAGCTTTACAGGCTGTAAGGTCTGTGTGCTCGTACTCAGGGCTGCTCCTGGGGTGTGGAAGCAGCCGGAGAGCCTGCAGAGGCAGGGGCCAAATCTGGCTCGGGGGGGGTCGTGGTTTGCCAGCCTCTGTCTGGAGGCTGCTCACAGATTACTCTGTCTTCTCCTTTGGTGCGGCATTTTAGAATACAGTCTTCTCCTGAGGCCCATGTGTGACACCTTCCCTCTGAGTGACTCACACACTAATCGACGGAGTGTAGCAATGACCTCAAATTACCTCTCTCCTCCAGCTGCTCTGAGTCCTTTTATTTTTTATTTCCTTAGTAAAATGAACATCGCATGGCTCATGAGACGTCTTGAGATTTATAACCGATTCTTTGAGTGCTTTACTCCTCAAGAGCGGGAAGTGTGGGGCCAGGAAAGTCAGCACCCAGGGAAGATGCGTATCTTTGCTTGTAATTCACATCGTGTTTTATACTGTTGGGAAGGATGGCTTCTGAATGAGCTCTGCCAAAGCAATACGGCTGTTTAAAAGTCACCTCCTTGACAAAAGGACATTTTCCCTCCAAACTGAACAAGAGAACATTTAGACCAACTACGTCCTGTATGGTATTGCTGTGAAAGGGGAAAACACCACCCCTTGTTTTCTGACCTAACCCTTCAGCAAAACAATCCCCAAATAATTACACAAATGTTAACTTGAATGTAAAACTAAAGTATTTTTTAACAACCACAAACATGCATTTATGCCAAAGGGAAAAACTTGACCTCTATTCAAAATAAGTATGCTGCCCAGGCAACAGGGCGATGTGCTTGAATTAAGCCTCTCATTTTCTGAGGAGCAAAGGCTGATCTTAAGGATTGTGGTGCTCTTGAAAAAATAGTGGGTCACGAAATAGAAGAAGGCAGCTTAAAAGCTTAAAAAATGAACTTCCCTAGTGGTGCTGAAATCACGAACTCTAGGCACTAGAGAGAATTTTGAATGCAGCCCTATTCATTTAGTACGATGGAAACCTCAGGGTTGTATCATAGAGTGTGTCCAGATTTGGAGGATGTGGCGTCCTCTGGAGATTTCCAGGAGTGCTGGTTCTGAGGCAGATGTTGACTCATGTGGTGCACAAGCAACAGGGGTGTGGAGTACATCCCTCTGCAGCTTCTGCGCTTCCTCGGGGCCACCCTGTTCTCTCACCTAAGCTCTCAATAGGCGCTGTGTGTAGTTTAGAAATAGACAGTTAAAAAAAGAAAAACCACCCTTCATATTCACTTTACTACCAAAGCACCAGCTTCAGGAGGTGAATCCCGAGTAACTAAACTCCCCCCCAGGCTGGAATTCACCGGAATGAATTGTGTGAGGTTCGGAGAAAGCCGTGGTTTGCACATGCTCAGTACTGAGCGAAATGAAGGAAATCCTTGTCCTTCCCAATCTGGCTGTGAAGAATGTTTTGCTCAATATGTTTACTGAAGAAAGCCATTAAGTAGCTAACTTATAATATCAGAGTTGGCACTTAACCAGGACACAGTTGCACAGGGCTAAATGATCATTACATGGCCCCTTCTCATTTTTCCAGAAAGAATTAGGGATTTAAGAGGGGGAACAAAGATGACACAATACCCTCTCAATATGTCTTCACAGAAAATAAATTTTGCAACATGAGTGTCTGTGTGAAAAGTCACATCAGGAACTAACATGAAGCAGCTGGTTTCTTTCCTATATGATTGGCCCCCTACCACAACTGGAAAATATTCATCTTTCGAATCATAGCTGCCAGGTTTAATTGCTTTGTGTGCAGACTAGTCTAACTTCTCACAAATCTGTGTGTGCATGGCCAAGTTGATGTTGACGGCTTTAAATGAGCAGTAAAACATTAAATTCAAAAAAACATTGAGGAAGGAGAGTAATACTTGATAGTTTTGCCATATGCTGGGGGAAAAAGGATTCCAAAATAGAGCTGTAAAAAAATTGTTAGGTGCTATTGTCAGTTTAACATCTAATTAAAAGCATTCCTAAAGAAAACGGAAGATGGTTAAGGAGCCAGAGGGTTAGGGTATGTGCTGGGTAACCAGGTTGCCGAGAATGGGGGCTGGAGGGGATAATATGTTTAGGCCGCTTTGCTTTCAAAAAGGAAAGGGAAATCAGTCAAAGCATGCCTCCTGTATAAAGTGGCCAGACATGTTCCTGGACCTGTGTTTATTTTCTCTTGAAGCAGTGCCAGGAAATTGGAAGTAGGTCAGAAGTTTCCCAGCTCCCCCGACCATAAGCCCTCGCCCACCTTCCCTTTCTTTGTCGGCTTTCCCTCCATCTTGGAGTTCACTCCCTCCCTGCAAGGGCAGGTGAGCCTCCTACTGTCCCCTACAGGCCGGGGGCTCCTCACGGCAACCCCAGTCACTACATTATGCCTGCGTGTTCAGTTTCTCAGTTGTGAACAACTCTGTGTGACCCCACTGTGTGACACCCCACCCCCCTGAATGTAGCCAACCAGGCTCCTCTGTCCATGGAATTTTGCTGAAGCAGCTTGCCATTTCCTCCCTCCAGATCATCTTCCCAACCCAGGGATTGAACCTCTATCTCCTGGGTCCCCTGCATTGGCAGGTGGATTCTTTACTGCTGAGCCACCCAGGAAGCCCCTACTACACCGTAGGACCTTGTAATGGGTTCTCTGTCTCCTTTTTCTTTTCTTCCTTTTAATGACTGAAACTCATTTTGTGTCACTGGTAATCTCATCATTTTGATGACCATGTGATCCTCCCCCCGCCCACTGCCCCCTCCAGAATGACAGATTTGCATGTTAACCAGCTAACAGAGTCTGTTCAAGCTCTCCTCCAGCCAAAAGAATGACTCTAAATGTGAGAATTGCCGGCTAAAGAGAAAGCCACTTCGAGATAAGTATATCTTGTGCATCTCTCAAATCCCCCTCTGAAGAAGGGCTCTTTATCTGCTGCTAAAGCCCTGTGGGTAGCCAAGCAGAACCACACACAGACCACCAGGGTGGTCAGCAGGGTGGCCCCACACACAGACCAGATATCACTACTGTGACATTTTAAATGTTGTGTCTTTTTCTGGGATATGAACTCGAGAATGCCTCCCGAAGAAGAAATTGTCAGTGGGGCTGTTGGATTTCAGAGCAAGCCAGGCAGCAGTCTGTCCCATATTCCCACTTTGCTGCTTCTTGGGTGCCTGAATAACATCAAATTCTTGGAGCAGGCGCCTTAGAACTACTTCAGCTTGAGTCCAAATGAGACCATTTGTCTTCACTTTTGCAGATTTATCACATAACAGGATTCTTATTCTTTGGTTGTTTCCTCCCCTTTCCCTGCTCGAACTCCCCAAACTTTTAGCTGCCTTTTCTAATATCTGGCTCTCCATACAGTGCTAAAAGCTGAGATTTCTGTGCCCTTTAGGTTTTTTATTTGTTATCTTTGTGAATAACTTAGCATTGACTGAAAGACGATGCCTGAGAATTAATATTTACTTCTCTCAGTACCAAAGTATATGTGTATGCACTGTAATTACAAACTCTAGAGCTCCGTGGTCATCCTCTGCTTTGGTACCAGGCCCAGAGATGCTGATTTCACTGGGCATAAGTGAACCCAGAAATAAGGTTTTTGTTTTTGAAGATCCCTTGGTGATTCTCTTGTGCATCTGTGGTTGAAAACCACGAATTGAGAGTCCCGCAAAGGAGGGTGATATGTCTGGGGCTGGAGCAGTGTTCCCAACCAGATGAATTTGCCTTCCCCCAGGGAGACGGTTGGCATGTCTGGAAATATTTCTAAGTTGTCACAGCTGCAGAGAGGTAGTGTTACTGGCCTCTAGTAGGCAGACACCAGGATGCCACTATTAATACTTAACCTAGTATGCACAGGACAGCCTCCCCCACCCCACCCCCTACCCCCACCAAAGAACGATCTAGTCCAAGACGTCAATAGGCTGAGAAAGCCTGAGTAAGAGGAAAGGGAGACGAAGATTGCACCAGTCCTTCTGCATGGTCTGCTGCAGCTCCTTGAGTGAAGGGTGGAGATTCCTCCCTTTGCAACTTTCCCCCCCACCCCAACTACCCAGTAGCTGTCTGCCCCTCCTCCAGCAGCCCTCCTAATCCACCACTGCAGACGAGAGAAGGGAGATTTCCTTTCCATGCCCAAATCATTCACATACCCCCCAATGCAGCCATAGTGTCTTCTCTTTTCACAGCAGTGCAGTAGGAAGGCATTTCTCCCATACTTGCTGAAACATAAACCTTCTTGCTACACATTTTAAAGGTCAAATTACGTTTTTGTTTGCTTAAGACCAGCAGAAACAATTACACTGAAGTGTAGAAAATTGAGGACTTTGCTTCTTTGTCTATTTTTCATTATAGAATGCAAGTCAGTCCTTAGGAGAAAATGGAAGAATTAAGAACTGAAAGTTGTAGCTGGTGATAGACAGTCACTTTCATTCACCATGCTGTCTCTGCTGAGTCTTTTTTTTTTCTTTCTCGTTTTGCAATAAAACCAAATAACGCAGTTATTGATTCAGGGACCCGGATTCAGATGAAGATCTGAGGCATGTAAAGATATATACAGTAGGGAATCGTTCCATTAAGTGTCTGTCTGGGGAGGTATTCTTTTCCTCTGGCTTTAGCCAGGCAGCAATATTGCTTGGTGTTTGTGGCTACACATGGTATATATCCAACTACTCTGGTGCCAGTGACATCCTCAGGTGGGCCTGCCCTTGTGCTATTTAAACTGAATGACAACAGAAGGTCTTTTTGCAATCTTACCATGCTGTAGTGGTTGGGCAAGTATTTGTTGACCCTCTCTTAATTATAAGAGAATTACCCTCTTTTAATTAGGAGAATATTGAAATTAAAGCACTCTGTCTACTTTGATAGGAAAGTACAGGGGAAATATATATTAGGTGAAACAGGTCCCAGAATCAGATCTGCGCCTCAGAATAGATGCTATGACAGCAAGCAAATCTGGCTTTTGAGTTCAGTCACGTGGAGGATGTGGATGTCAGTGTGGGTAATGAGTTGAGACTCCATTGTAAAACAGTGTGACTGAAATAGGAAGCATTCTGAGTGCATCGAGAGTGTCTGAGGCAGGGTGTTGGTCAGTAATAAAGTGATGCTTTTCTCTGAGCCCTTCAACAGAGGATGTTTATCACAGGATTACCAATAGGAGAGAGGGCTGACGTTAGGAACCTTTGTAGTCACTTAGTATTGTCACGTGAGGACTTTAACAGGCCTTTGGTTTCCTGTTAAAATATCAACAATGTGTTAAATAATTGCTAGATTTTGCCAACTCCTTAGCCTATATACATGATGCAGATAAAACCAAGAGTTTACATATTTTATGTTTTTTCCAAGAAGTTTAATACAAAGTCTCTACATCCTTCTGCCCTGCAAGGGAATACAATCTTTTCATTGATCAAAGCCTATCCAAACAAGACTTTCTGACTAATCTCTTTTCTTCTCATCAGATGTTTTTTCCAAGTGCCTACCTGCCAGTGACTTGTGTTATCCTGTGGGAATTAGACAAATCCATTCCTTCTCCCCACACTCAGTATTGGAGATTATGCCAGCATATTAAAAGAACGCACATTATGGAGATGAGCATACACCTGCAAAGGATATCGAGACAGTAGTAGAAGAAGCTAATAAATATATTTATGCCTCAAGAGAGCCGTATGTATGCTTTTCTGTCACTGGCCTAGCTGACAAACTGCCCAAAATGACTCCTTTTCCTCACTCGGCGCCAGTCCAATAAACAGAAATCAGTTCCAGGATCCATTTCTGAAATTGTGAAAAGGGTAAATACCTTATACCATGGAGGAACTCAAGGTTCCTGTGACTTTGTGTCTATGGCAAGTCCCCGTGGCACAATGCATTTCAAATCTTGCCTTGTTCGTGAATATGTGTCATTCTAAATAGGGGTAGCTCACTCTTGGGAAGCGAAAGCTTCTCTTTTCCTCTTTTCTTTCCTCCCCAAGGTTTTTCTCTGCGTTAGATGTTTCCCCAGGGCCACCGCAAGGACCGAGTGAATCAGTCGACATGAAGGAAGAGCAGGCTGATACATACAAAAAGTACAGAACTGGCCTTTTCAGTTTGGATACGGTCCCCGGGAAACCAGCATAAATAGCACCTTGTATTAATAACCTTTGTGAGCTCCACGTGTGATTACCTCCATACATCTTGTCAGCGGCGCACTTAGCGTTGGAAGTCAGCTTTCTTTCACTACAGCCTTCTTGCAGAATAATAAACCCAGAAGAAGAGCTAGAGGATAAGAAGTTGGTTCTGATTTCAGCTTGAAATCTGAAAAGATTTCTGAATCTTTTCAGCAAATGAAGGCTGCCCGTCAAATCAGCTTCAGAACATGCTCCCAAATAGGAATCGTTAAGTTTTTATCATAGAGTGGAAATATAAAAAGGAATTAAGCAAAGTGTTCTAACTATACAATCCCAAGAGAGTGTGTATCATTTGTATGTGTGTGTTTTTAAAAATTTAAAATATAATCCATTTTCACTGAGAAAATAAGACAAATTTGTTCCTATATATTAGGATAAATATAAAATACATTATTGTTTGAAAAGTGGAATATCCTAGATCACAGTCTCAGAGTACATCTTGGAGTTTATTTGTATTTATTAGACCAGTGCAGAGTGAGAGTGTAGAGTCAAATGAGACCAAGGAGTAATTTGGGACACTTAATCGTCTAGCACAGCAACAAATCATATAAAAGCTGTACCTGAAGCTAATACAGTAGATTTCCTTACATGTATGTTACATTATTGCTCCAGTGACTGTTACCTTTGGTACTTAATAGGCCATATTGGAACAAAAGTGACATCTTCCTGGGTTTATTAACAACTTAATTAGGAGGCATGAGGTGTGGATTTCCACAGGATAGGATTTAAATCTCCTCTCCACATATTCTAGTACCGAATATGGTTGAGTTTCCTAACTTCTACTCCGATGCAAAACAGGGCTACTGTCTCTTTCTGGAGTTTTATGAAGATTTATGTACAAGATATGCAGTCTGCAGATTATTCTAGAAAATTTCTTGCCTGGTCCATGATAGAGGTTCAGTCTAGACTGGTTCTCTTCTCTTTCAGGTAAGCATTTAGTAAATGTCTTTTCCTCTCTACCAAGACACTAGGAGGAAGTGAATCCATTCCACCTTTCTGTTTACTGAGCATACACTGGATTTCAGCTATAAGATATGGATATTTCATCACAGCTTTTTACTGTCTACTCCCTGGTGAAGAGAGATGTAAGGCAAAGCCTTCCCTTCCCTTCTCTTCGTTCATCCACCCGATACAGTAGAACCCCAGGGCTAGTGGGTGAATATAGAAACTGCACAAAGGCAAGTACTGAAATGGAGCTGGGCCTGGAGGAGGAGAAATCAATACCGCCTGGTTAATGAAGGGTTGACCACAGAGGTGACATTTGAGCTGGTCTTTGAAGGAAGTCTAGGAATTTGTCATCCTGGAAGGGAAAAAGGATTCCATGCAGAAGAAATAACACAAGGAACCAGAAAATAAGAGAGACCACAGCATGATTTGAGAGGAGTGTGTGCCCTGGGTCTCACTCCATCGAAGTGAATTGTGAGCACATCCCTCTCAAACCAAAAAATTTATTTATAAATAATTTATGTGTGCTATGGTTAGTCTGTATACTGAAGATTGGGAAAGTCTACTTTTTGGAATGAAAAGTAAACACTGGGACTTCCCTGGTGGTCTAGTGGTTAAGACTCTGCACTTCCAATGCAGGGGGCACAGGTTTGATCTCTGGTTGGGGAATTAAGATCCTGCATGCCACATAGCTCAGCTTAAAAAAAAAAAAATTAAA
The DNA here is from genome assembly GCF_029407905.1 of Bubalus kerabau. Classification (NCBI taxonomy): domain Eukaryota; kingdom Metazoa; phylum Chordata; class Mammalia; order Artiodactyla; family Bovidae; genus Bubalus; species Bubalus kerabau. The sequence goes on from NC_073626.1 coordinate 142,881,409, forward strand.
AATGTATGTACATGCAGTTTACTATTTTCCTTATGCCCCTATTTGGGAAGCCATTGGCTGGGGCAGGTCCTGAAGATGAGGGGCAACAGATTGAGCCTGGAGATGCTGGCTGGTGAGAGCTTTTTGGCCCAAACCAAGAAGTACACATTCTCTCCTCTTCACAAAAGAGTCAAAAGATGCAGGAGCCCTCAGGAGGCCAGAGCAGTGGAGTCTAGGCCTGACTGCCTTGGGTTGGAAGTAGGCCAGCATTTCTGTGACTTTTTCTGGCCCTGTCAATCTCTTCTAGTTTCTGTTCATGAGTATGTGTTAACTGTGATTCATCACTATGATGGCTTCTGCCTAGATGCCCTCTTCCCCCCAAATTGGAGGGGAATGCAACAGTATTCAGAGTGGTTGGCTGTATTTTGGGTATGAGACAGAGATTTTATTTTGAAATTTGTTTTATCTTCCTTTCTACATTTCCCAGTTTTTTGTTTTTAATGAGCATGTAAAATGAAGTAGAGGTGTAGGTGGCGCTAGTGGTAAAAAAAAAAAAACCTGCCTACCAGTGCAGGAGACTCAGGAGACGCATGTTTGATCACTGGGTTGGGAAGATTCCCCTGGAGGAGGAAATGGCAACCCACTCCAATATTCTTGCCTGGAGAATCCCATGGACACAGGAGCCTGGTGGGCTACAGTCCCAGGGTTGAAAAGAGTGAGACACGATTGAAGTGACTTAGCACAAAATGAAGTAAATGAAGAATGTTACTTCCTTAAGTGGTACCTTTGTGCTGTAAGACAATCAACACCACAGATAGAAGTTTGCTTTCTTTTTCATAGATGTAGTTTTGTTGTTCTTTTATTTTTTTAAAAAAGGAGATGGTAGTAACTCAAATCATTTTTATACCTATAGAAGCTGAAATACAGATAAGTTACTTTCCTTGAATGCTGATCGCCATGGAAAGAAACAAAACTAAGAAGTAGTCAGCAAAGATAAGAAATTATATTATTAAGTCAAATCAGATGTAAAATTCTAAATAGAGGTATATAAGGAATGTAGATACTTTTTAATTGAACATGTGATGATGTGGGATTTGTAGAATTTGCAGGATTTTGCAACTCTGATGTCATTTCTTAAATTCCAAGAAGAAAAAGGAATCCCTGTCCGTATTTGTTCGTTTTTCAATTAACTATTGTGTGTAAGGAACTCCAGGATTTTGTGGTGAGAGTTAGTCATTATGCTTCATCTGCACATGTCTATGCACCTCAGATGGTGTGGTGAAATATTCATCAACTGTAATTTAAATCATTATCTAATTCCAATATAAAATATGCAGACTAAGAGGTATTAACATTAACGGGTTATGTTACCTCTGATTAAAAAAAAAGGGAAAAAAAATGGCCTCAACCTGATTGGCAAATGGAGCCCAGCTGCCATGTTCACTGGCCGCCAGAGCAGTGTGGCTCTGCCGTACGTGTTAACTTCGATTCGTGCTCAGAGACGTTCTACTTTATTTCCCTGAGAGTCACGATTTCTAGGCAGCTGTTCAAAGAGTTGCATCCCAACCCCAGCTGACAGGCTGTAGACATGCGTGTTGGGTTTTGTATGTTTATTGCACAACACGTTGGAATTCAAGAAATCTTTAGATCAATTGTCAAATCACTGCTGCATTCAGAAAAAAAAATTCCAATTATAAGAAGAACGCGGGTTGTTGTGAAACTGAGGTGCAAACGTGGACAGAGTAGAAGGTAAAAGACTCAGGAATCCCAACAGAAAGCTAAATAAATGAGCATAGCCGGCTCCTTGATAATGAGCTGTAGTGGCACCCTGGCAGGTGGAGCTGGTTAGGAGAGCCATTTCTGGGATAACTCAGGAGGACCTGATCACGTGGGAATGAAGGGGTGTTGTGGAAACTGGTGAGTGGTGAGAACAGTGACCAGCAGTCAGGGCAAGCAAGGGGCCAGGATGGACATGCAGGGGAGGAAGAATACTTACCCTCTACCCTTCTGGGTTCTTGACTGAGACCCTGTTATAAAAGACAGATTAACAAGAGAAAAACAAACAGACATGTATTAACGTGGACATCTCATGTACACATGGGAGACCCTTAGGGAAAAGTGAAGTCCCCACCGTGGCCTGGAATTCAGGATTAAATACCATCTTAATAGGGAAAGAGGAGAGGCATGTAGATCTCTGAGGGGAGAGTGCATGATTTTTAGGAAAGATAAACTGGTCCTTAGAAGAGCAAATGGAAGGGCTGCTGCTGCTGCTAAGTCACTTCAGTCATGTCTGACTCCTTGTGACCCTATGGACTGTAACCTGCCAGGCTGCTCTGTCCATAGAATTCTCCAGGCAAGTATACTGGAGTGGGTTGTCATGCCCTCCTCCAGGGGATCTGCTCGACCCAGGGATCGAACCTATGTCTCTTTATGTCTCCAGTATTGGCAGGCAGGTTCTTTACCAAAAGACAAAGTTGTGTCTCGTTATGACCCCATGGACTGCAGCACACTCAGCTGGCGCCACCTGGGAAGCCCAGGAAGTATATGACAGCTTGTGACAAAGTCTGACTGTGGTGTCAATTCTAGTCTCTCCTGTGATGTCAGCATCCTCCCTGTTTGGTGAAAACTCCTGGGAAAGGAGGTGGGTGTATGACAACTGAGCTCCAAGCAGATCGGAGAACATGTCTCGCTGCATTTGCTGTTTTTCACTGCCCATAGTGTTCACAGTAATCAATATACCAAAGTGCCGTGTTTTGGGGTGGCATATTCTGCTAGTCTTCAGGGAGCAGAAGGGAGAAAGGAGGAACACGGAACTGGCAGCCATGCAAGAGCGTGGGCACCGTTTGTGGGCACCTGTTCTCCTGACCCCAGGAATAGAGAACCACATGCAGTCTTGCTGTGTGTGTGCCTATCAGGCCAGGAACACCTTTGTTGGCAGCAGCAATAGTTGAGAAATGGGTGAACTGAAGCCCCTGACTAGTTTTGCCCTGGGCCCAAGAATTCTTGGCAATATGTTGGGGAGTGGACTAGAAATGGTTCCCGTGGTAATAGTATAGTACACCTGAAGTGGATAAAGGGAGGTTTTCTGCCCTCCACCTGGTGGGCGCAATCCTTTCTTCCAGGGCAAGGGATGTAGATGCCTAAACTCTGAGCAGTACCAGTGGTCTCTCCCATCAGCACCTGCTCCCAGCTCAGGGTCCACACAGCAGCCACTAGGCACTACGAGGCTGCCAGGCACCCAGCTAGCCTTCCTCCCATGGTCACAGTTCTTACTCCTGATGCCGCAGTAAGGAGCAGAGCCCAAGATGAGGGGAGATATTTGTACATTACCCTTTTTCTTTAGTGAAAGAAATGGAAATTGTTTATATAGGAAGTCTGGCTTTATGGCTTCTCATTGATATGCTTTAAACTATTTGATACAGGCCAGGAAAAGACATGACTGAGTGACTGAGCAACAACAAGGATAGGTGAAACATCCCCTTTTGTTGTTGTTGTTACAAATTTAGTTGCTAAGTTGTGTCTCTTTGCGACCCCCATGGACTGCAGCACACCAGGCTTCCCTGTCCTTCACCATCTCCCAGAATTCGCTGAAACTCATGTCCATTGAGTCTGTGATGCCATCCAACCATCTCATCCTCTGTCGCTGTGTTCTCCTCCTGCCCTTGATCTTTCACAGCATCAAAGTCTTTTCCAATGAGTTGGCTCTTCACATCAGGTGGCCAAATTATTAGAGCTTCAGCATCCGTCTTTCCAATGAATATTCAGGGTTGATATCCTTTAGGATAGACTGGTTTGATCTCCTTGCAGTCCAAGGGGTTCTCAAGAGTCTTCTCCAACACCACAGTTCGAAAGCATCAATTCTTCAGCGCACAGCTTTCTTTATGGTCCAACTCTCACATCCATACATGACTATTGGAAAAACCATAGCTTTGACTATACCATCTTTTGTTGGCAAAGTGATGTCTCTGCTTTTTAATATGCTGTCTAGGTTTGTCATAGCTATCCCCTTAGCATTCAGTAGAATCCTTCCTCCCTAGCCATCTCCACATTTCTTTTTAAAATTATTTTTTTATTTTTGGCTGCATTGGGTCTTTGTTGCTGCGAGGGCTTTTCTCTAGTTGCAGTGAGTGGGGGCTAGTCTCTAGTTGTGGTGCGTGGGCTTCTCATTGTGGCGGCTTCTCTTATAGCAGAGCTCAGGCTCTAGAAGCGCAGGCTTCAGTAGTTGCGGCGCGAGGGCTCAGTTGCCCCACAGCATGTGGCATTTTCCTAGACCAGGGATCAAAGCATGTACCCTGCCTTGGCAGGTGGAGTCTTCACCACGGGATCACCAGGAAGTCCAGTCTCCACAATGTTTTTCTCTCTCAAGGGACCGACGGTCCGGAGGCTCTGCCTCATGCTCATCCTCCCGGCAAGCACAGGCTGTGTCTGCTTCCTGAAGCTCTTTTTCTTCTGCTTGGTTCTGCTTGGCAGCCCAAAAGTTAAAGCTCTACATGGAAGCCCTTCATCCGCCAGAAGGTCGTGAAGCAGAATTGTCTGGGATCAGATGCTCACAAGCAGTTTCTCTCACTACGGCCTCCCTGAGGCCAGCACAGGAAGATGAAGTGTGGCCTAGTTTTAACTCTTTAACATCTGACTCCGGCTGCTGTTGGAGATTGATCTTGTTCATCTCCCTTTGAAATCCTACCTTCCCTTCCTCAGTATCTGCCAGTAGCTTCTGCTCTCCGGCTTCTCACCCAGTGACAGTCCAGTGGCTGCTCCCCATCAGGGCATCTTTATTCATGAAACACACCCGATTCTACATGGCTCCTCCGAGCTCTAAATGAAGCCGTTTTGTCTCTCTGTGTCTTCGCCTCCACATTTAAAGAAGTCTTTCACAGAGAAGAATGTGATAAATCTCTTCCTGCGGAAGTGCCTTTCTGATTCTTTTTATTATTGTTATGATTAGTCCTCTATAGAAAGGAATCAAGACAGTGGAAACATTTTTATAAAATGACACTTTATCTCTGTGATTAACTATATAATAAACCCTAAAGCCTGGGCCATGGTAATCTTCCTCTCCTTACACCTTATTGCTTTAATAATAAAAGCTTTTTTACTGCAACAGGATAAAATTTTACTATCTAGGCAGTTTAGATAAAATGAGAAGATGTGTTTTTGGAAGGATAAAGGGCGCGTCTGAAACATGTGAGGTCAGCATGGGTTTTTTTGTGAGCTCAGTTTATGTAGAACATGTTTGATAGTGTCTGTCTTCAGTCTGGTGCCTTCCTGAGGACTTGATCCAGCTATTTAGAAAACTTTCAGTGGTCAGCAGAAAGCTGATTAAAGACTTCCGTGTTTCTTCCAAGTGTCACCTTTGAAAAGCAAATATACCCCAAATCTAGAATCGCAGATGATTAGTGTGGGGAAAGTACAAATTTCAATAATTTATTACCCTCCCAATTTGCAAACAGAATCATTCTCTACATGTTTTGATTCTGAGCCAAACCCTGTGAGGTTTTGTGAATATCATTGTACTTTTATTCATAAGCTTGTGTCTCAAATGATTAGATTCCATCAGTGACAAAAGTTATATAAAGTTTTGCATAAACATGATTTATATGCAAGCACTACAATATACCAATTAAGGAGTTTCATTACTGTTATGCTGTAGAAAAATGAATATGCTGTCTTCCCTTCCATTCATCACTATCAAGCCATTTTCGTCGAGCAGCCCACAATAGTCTAAGATCATAAAGTCTAAGAATGGAAGTTTTTTAAAACTCCGTCAGAGTTTCTCTGAAGAATGGATGATTAAGCAGAGACCTGAAGGATGCCACCAAGTGAAGGAGATGAAGAAAGGCAGGGTTGGGGAGGAAAGGTCTTCCAGCAACAGGAGGGGCATGTGCCAGAGCCCTGTGGTGAGGGGAGAGAGGAGCTCATACCTCCCAGGGTGTTTGTTAGGACACTTGAATGAACTCACTGTGGTGATGCACTGGTGCTCTCCCTAATGTGCGGGGCACAGGGCACACTCTCGGGGTGTAAGTTACAAACAGCTCTCATCTGGAGGCTGCTGTCTGTCTACACACAGTGGTACCTTGAAAGCCCACACTTGACCTTTCTGCTTCTGCAGCAGGGATGGGACAGTGACACTGATTTTTCTGTGGCTCGTCAACTCTCCAGTGCCATTCCTCCCTCCTACCCTCCCTGTCTCTTAACACTCCCTCCTGGATTTTGCCCAGCACCCTCTGCCCTTGCCCAGCCCACAGAGTTGTTTCCCATCAGACACCCCTTCAGTGTGTATCTCTGTCCTTGTGTCTCTAAGAAATTTTCGTGGGACTTGGGAATGGCACTGATGAAATTGCTCAGAAAGTTGGACATGACACCAGGCACTGTGGGTATTTAGAAGGTGTTAGGCTCAGGGACTTCCCTGGTGGTCCAGTGGTTAGGACTCTACGATCTCGCTGCATGGGTTCGATCCTTGGTTGAGGACCTAAGATCCTGCAAGCCTCAGGAAGCAGCCATAAAGGTGTTAGACACAGCCTTTCCGCTTGGACCTTCCTTTGAACTGGCTCTCAGCATGCTATGATGCTGTTTCCTTGCTGTCTGACAGCCTGCCAGAGGACTGGCCAGCCTCCACTGTCCCATCCTCCTTTGCAACTTCCACATCCTCTTCCCTTAGTCTTCCCTTCCAGAAACCTGCTGCCTTGAAAGGACAAAAGAATACAGTGGAATTCTCAGGTTCACCTTACTGATTCTCACAGGAGAGGTCCTGGGGTGCTGCCTGGGGCCAGCACCTTAATCCTGCTTTGCATCCAGCTCATATATTCTGAGCAGGGTCCTGACGCAGCAGAGATCCCTTGGCTCGCCTTGATGCATGAGTTTTGAAAGCAATCATACATAGCAGTGCTTGAATTACTAAGATGCTTGAGGACGGTCTTTTTGTTGAAATACCCAGAGGAGTGGAGGCATAGTTTGATGCCAACTTCACAGGCTTTTCACATCCTCCAGTTCAGTTCAGTTCCTCCAGTGGGCATTAAACAGATTAACAATTTATTGTGTGTGGCCTTCATCCCTCCTATTGCTAGCCCAGGAGGCCTGAACTAACCGTGGTGTGAATGTCCAGCTTTGTTTAATACATGTTAGACCTAGGGATACAGATTATACCCCAAATGTCCATCTTGTAAACCCTCTGAGCACATAATTATGTTAACAAGTTTAATCAACAAAAATTAACTGTGATCTTATAGCTGATAAAGAAATTAGCAAAGGCCCCTTCCTACACCATCTTCCTCACCCAGCACATGGACATGCCACAGGGTCCATGGTACTGTTTGGGGACTGAGGCCATGGGGATTGTGGAGGCTGTCGTGGCTTTCTGACTGCAGTCTGCCCCGGCCCGTCCCTTGAAATCTAAAGACACCCCATCTGGTATCACGTGCACCTTGCATTATCTCAGAATCTGGAGACTCTAATCTTAGCCTTGTGGTTGATGGAGGGTGGGGAATCCTAAGTTCCTCTTCTCACCATTGTCATTTTCTTCTCTCTCCATCTGTGTTTCACTGTTTCCCCCATAAGCTCAACAGGTCCTCTCACCTTCTTCCTCTCAGCTCCCCCAAAAGAATGTAGGCTCCACAAGGATGGCAGGAATCTGGTTTTTTTAATCCACAGCTGTATCCCCAGCCTCACCTTCAGCTAATATCTGTCCTGTGGCTGAATGATGTGTCAGTCTCTCCACAGACTAGAGTTTCCTTGTGCTCTTTGTGGCGTATCCTGTATAGCCACCCCAACTGGGCAACCCGGCTTCACCGTGCTGATGAAGAGAAGAGAACAAGTCTCACATGACCTGCAGCCCATAAGTCAGCAGAGTCCCAGCCCCCTGGACTCCAGTTCCATGTGTGCAGAAAGTCAAAAGCCCTGAGATTTGTGTTAGTTCAGGGATGTGGGCCAGACCCCCACATTCTCACCTGCACTCTGCCTTCAGGCTGTGACGTCTTCCCATCTCCTCAGCCCTGCACTGATGCAGACTTGACACTCAGCCACTTCCTCAGTCTGTGTGTGTGAGGGTCTATGGGGTGTGTGTGTGTGTGTATACAAGTGTGGTGAAGGTCTGGATGGCCCAAGCAAGGCTTACCTCACACACCTCACAGTGGACACCTCACAGTAGCACATGTGGTCCTCCTGCTTCTGGAAGCTCCTTGACTCACCTCACTACCAGTCATTTCTCCCAGCCTCTTCACCCTTACACAGCTCCCACTGTCCTGGCTGACTCTCTCTCTTTTCATCTCCCTTTCTATGTTGTTAAGTTGTGTCTGACTCTTTGCAAACCCGTGGCCTTCAGCACACCAGGCTTCCCTGTCTTTCACTATCTCCCAGAGTTTGCTCAAACTCATGTTCATGGAGTCAATGGTGCTCTCCAACCATCTAATACTCTTTCATCCCCTTCTCCTGCCCTCAATCTTTACCAGCATCAGGGTCTTTTCCAATGAGTTGGCTCTTCACATCAGGTGGCCAAAGTATTGGAGCTTCAGCTTCAGCATCAGTCCTTGCAGTGAATGTTCAGGGTTGATTTCCTTCAGGATTGACTGTAAAAATTCAAAGCATTTTCTCAGGCAGAATAGCTTAGCGTGTTGTCGTCATTTGGGCTCCTGACCCCAGATCTCTAGGTTCTCACCTAAGCTCCCTACCAGCTTATCCATTACCCTTGTTTTCCTAAACTAGCATAGAATTGCCTGCTCCATTCACTTGACCTCTATGTAGCTGCATTTGTGAACTTTACAGGAAAGCTAAATATACCTGATAATTGCAGGAGTACAAGCCTATTGACTTAACCCAGCATTTCATACAATTCATGAACATATGCTGGTTTATGATCTCCAGAAAGAAACACAAGAAACTGGTAGCAAAGAGATACCTCCAGGCACAGGGACTGAGTAAACTGGGACAGAGATGGGATAAAGACTTTCTTCTCGCCGTCCATCTTTCTGCATCATGTATTTCCTATGTTAACACACTGACATCATATGTACTTAATGTCAATAAATTAGGCACAATCCTCCTAATATGTTAATTCCACCAAAATGGTCATAGCCAGTGACCTTCAGCCACACGTGTCTGCGCTTGATGGTTTAGGCTTCAAGCCCAGTTCTGGAGAATTTGCCATTCCTTGTTCATGTCAGCTCTTTCCATTAGGATTTCCTGGTTGGAAAGAGCCAAGCTCTTCAGCAAACAGTCCTTACTCTCTAAGTGCTTAGGTTATATCACTGGTTGAGGAGCCCTAAACTCTTAGACATAGATACATCCCAGAAACCACTTCCTACCTTGACAAATACTACACAATATTTTCTCTTAAGGGGAAAAGACTTTCAACACACTTTAAATTTTAAAAGTACATCTGATGGAGAACAAAAAGTACATCTGTTGGAACAATCTGAGTATAATAAAGTAATAAGTGTATTGAAGTACATTAAATATGGGTTCATAATTAAACTATACAAACCAGCAAAAAAAAAAATCATCTAATTGATTACTTTTGCAGGAACCAACTATTGTCTTGAAAACTGATAAATAAAAGGGGAGAACCAAGCATTTATCCTGATTCATCTATGCAAACTGTACTTCATGATAACCAAATAGTTGGTAAAGAAAGGTTTCTCTTTAGGGAAGTTTTCAGTAAATAAATGAAAGATTGAGAGAATTCAAATATTCTCATTTTTCAAATCCTGTTGATCTAGGCAATGACCACCAATAGCTACTAATATAATAATCATTAGAGATGTTCATTGTATTTCCTTTACATTTATTTTGAAATGTAGAAACCTGAGCACATTCAGGTTTTATTTTTTTTTCAAGAGGAATATTTATAAGTGTGTCCTGTTATGTGTCTGCTGACAGAAGTATATCAGATCAGATCAGTCGCTCAGTCGTGTCCGACTCTTTGTGACCCCATGAATCACAGCACGCCAGGCCTCCCTGTCCATCACCAACTCCCGGAGTTCACTCAGACTCACGTCCATCGAGTCAGTGATGCCATCCAGCTATCTCATCCTCTGTCGTCCCCTTCTCCTCCAGCCCCCAATCCCTCCCAGCATCAGAGTCTTTTCCAATGAGTCAACTCTTCGCATGAGGTGGCCAAAGTACTGGAGTTTCAGCTTTAGCATCATTCCTTCCAAAGAAATCCCAGGGCTGATCTCCTTCAGAATGGACTGGTTGGATCTCCTTGCAGTCCAAGGGACTCTCAAGAGTCTTCTCCAACACCACAGTTCAAAAGCATCAATTCTTTGGCGCTCAGCCTTCTTCACAGTCCAACTCTCACATCCATACATGACCACAGGAAAAACCATAGCCTTGACTAGACGAACCTATGTTGGCAAAGTCATGTCTCTGCTTTTGAATATGCTATCTAGGTTGGTCATAACTTTCCTTCCAAGGAGTAAGCGTCTTTTAATTTCATGGCTGCAGTCACCGTCTGCAGTGATTTTGGAGCCCAGAAAAATAAAGTCTGACACTGTTTCCCCATCTATTTCCCATGAAGTGGTGGGACCGGATGCCATGATCTTCGTTTTCTGAATGTTGAGCCAAAATCACTGCAGATGGTGACTGCAGCCATGAAATTAAAAGAGGCTTACTCCTTGGAAGGAAAGTTATGGCCAACCTAGATAGCATATGCAAAAGCAGAGACATTACTTTGCCAACATAGGTTCGTCTAGTCAAGGCTATGGTTTTTCCTGTGGTCATGTATGGATGTGAGAGTTGGACTGTGAAGAAGGCTGAGCGCCAAAGAATTGATGCTTTTGAACTGTGGTGTTGGAGAAGACTCTTGAGAGTCCCTTGGACTGCAAGGAGATCCAACCAGTCCATTCTGAAGGAGATCAGCCCTGGGATTTCTTTGGAAGGAATGATGCTAAAGCTGAAACTCCAGTACTTTGGCCACCTCATGCGAAGAGTTGACTCATTGGAAAAGACTCTGATGCTGGGAGGGATTGGGGGCTGGAGGAGAAGGGGACGACAGAGGATGAGATGGCTGGATGGCATCATTGACTCGATGGACGTGAGTCTCAGTGAACTCCAGGGGTTGGTGATGGACAGGGAGGCCTGGCGTGCTGCGATTCATGGGGTCGCAAAGAGTCGGACACGACTGAGCGACTGATCTGATCTGATCTGAAGCCAACTTTTTCACTCTCCACTTTCACTTTCATCAAGAGGCTTTTGAGTTCCTCTTCACTTTCTGCCATAAGGGTGGTGTCATCTGCATATCTGAGGTTATTGATATTTCTCCCGGCAATCTTGATTCCAGCTTGTGCTTCATCCAGCCCAGCATTTCTCATGATGTACTCTGCATATAAGTTAAATAAGCAGGGTGACAATATACAGTCTTGACGAACTCCTTTTCCTGTTTGGAACCATTCTGTTGTTCCATGTCCAGTTCTAACTGTTGCTTCCTGACCTGCATACAGGTTTCTCAAGAGGCAGGTCAGGTGGTCTGGTATTCCCATCTCTTTCAGAATTTTCCACAGTTTATTGTGATCCACACAGTCAAAGGCTTTGGCATAGTCAATAAAGCAGAAATAGATGTTTTTCTGGAACTCTCTTGCTTTTTCCATGATCCAGCAGATGTTAGCCATTTGATCTCTGGTTCCTCTGCCTTTTCTAAAACCAGCTTGAACATCAGGAAGTTCACAGTTCACACATTGCTGAAGCCTGGCTTGGAGAATTTAGAGCATTACTTTACTAGCGTGTGAGATGAGTGCAATTGTGCAGTAGTTTGAGTATTCTTTGGCATTGCCTTTCTTTGGGATTAGAATGAAAACTGACCTTTTCCAGTCCTGTTACAGAAGTATATAACATAAAATAATTTCTCCTGAAATAAGAAACAAATCTGAATTTAATCAAATTTCTATATTGTAGCAAATTTATAGAAAATAGAAAAGATTGGGTTAAATAATACCATGGACGTGCAGTCTGCAAAATTAAGACCTTGAATAATTCTACAGGACACGTAGCCTGGTTTTTTTTAACAAATAAATTTCAAAGAAAAAAAAAAAAGAGAAATAGGAGGAAATGTATAGATTAAAATAGATACAGAAGACAGTCAACCGATTGTCATGAATAGGCCTCATTTAGATCCTGGTTCAAACAGTTAAAAAAAAACAAACTATGGAGCAATTAGGAAATTTTGAATACTGAGTATATATCTGATAACATTAAATTATTGTTAATGTTTTTAGGTATTGTAGTAATACTGTGGTTACATCCCCCCAAAGTTTTTATCTTTGAGCTATCTATATTGAAATATTTATGGTTGAGATGAAAACTTTAAAAGTCTGGAATCTCTACTTATATACACATAAAAATCTGTGAGAAGATATATAAGTGATTTGTGCTGTGTTGATTCTGGAAGGGGAACAAGGAGTTAGGATGAGAGAGGAACTTTTGGACAGATAATTATTACTTTTCCAGATCATACCTTTTCAAAGGACTAACCATAAGTATATTAAATATAATGGACAAGGTTAATTTGACCTTGAAATGCTTATTTGGGTGAACGAGAAAGCATGGACTCAATACAGAACATGTGGATGGATTGACCCAGACCCATGTTTCCTAGGACCCTCTGCATCAGAACTGGGCCCTCTCTCTCCCTCCCAGACCGATTCTGGCAGAGTGAACCATAGAGACATTTGAGAATTACAGGCCTTGATAACCTGAGTGCCAGCTTTTTAGATACTTATTATATTGTTTTGGAACTTTGAAAATTCATAGGGCAAAAATACTCCCAAATTGAAATTCAAAGCAGTGCAATTCCAAAAGTCTGAAAAGGCTTGTGTTTTTAGATTTGCTGACAATGATTTAATCAGCAGATGTCACTGTGTAACACTGGGAGCATCCCTTCCATGTTGCCTCATTTTTGGAAAGGCAGAGCCTGCTGCTGGCATTGTAACATAGAAATATTTATGGTAATCTTGTATTTTGTTTAATGAAAATAATTTTTCTTTTATTTCCTGTGCCTATTAAAAGTTAATCTTTGATTAACCATTCTTTGCTTTTGTTTTTTTTTTCCCCCCAGCATCATTGACAAAGAAGTTTCATTAATGGCAGAAATGGATAAAGTTAAAGAAGAAGCCAGTAAGTAGACACATGGTTGTTCAATAAGGAGCCTCCCAATCAGAAGTAATCAATAGGTCAGATGACAGTGATATAGATTCTGAATAAAAGTGAAAGTGTTAGTCGCTCAGTCATGTCTGACTCTTTGTGACCCCATGGACTGCAGCCCAGCAGGCTCCTCTGTCCATGAACTTCTGCAGGCAAGAATACTGGAGTGGGTAGCCATTCCCATCTCCAGGGGGTCTTCCTGGCCCAGGGACTGAACCCAGGTCTCCTTCATTGCAGGCAGATTCTTTACCATCTAAGTCAGATTCTGAGTGGGGGCCAAAAGGATGGAACAGAAGCACCCACTGAGCAGAGGGCAGAATATGCATGCAGCAAAAAATAGGTGTCACTTGGGTTTATTTAAAGTCCAGGAGACTTTTGTGCCTAAATAGGACTACTTATAATGAACTGGGTTTAAAATGATATTGAATATTAAATTTTTAAAATATAAGTTTTTAAGCCTTATAGTTTACAAATATTGCTATTTTACTTATACAATCCTTTTCACGTGTTCTTTCAACTCACTCAAGTTTACCAAATTCAGTTCCCCTAAAAAATTTGTTCTATTTGAAAGTTACTTCAATTCCCCTTAATATTTTGAATTACATTTGTAAATTTAATATAGCTTATTTTTTCAAGCACTTCAGAAACCTGAGAAGGCAAACTCACAAACCTAACCAGCAAAGTATTCCAAGCTCTTAAGCAACACTTACAAGATTAATAATTCCCTGGTGACTCAAATGGTAAAGAATCTGCCTGTAATGCAGAAGACCTGGGTTCAATTCCTGGGTCCAGAAGATCCCCTGGAGAAGGGAATGGCAACCCACTCCAGTATTCTTGCCTGGAGAATTCCATAGACAGAGGAGCCTGGTGGGCTGCAGTCCATGGGGTTGCAAAGAGTGGGACACCACTGAGCAACTAACACTTTCACTTTCAGAGATGTACTAAATGAAATTCTCTTAAAACACTCCAATTCTGTTTACAAACTCAGTCAAATTCACTGACACCTACCAACTTAACACTCCAAAAGAAATGTTTTAAATTGAAATCACAAGTGAGATTGCTTTAAGATACAGAATATTCTATATATAAAATAATGAACACACATAGGCAGTCTTGATCATTACAACATTTTTTCTAAATTTAACACAAAATATTAGTACTCTGGTTTGATTTATTTTACTATTTTTACACCTATTTCTAAACCTTTCCACTGTTGTAAAGTTGTTCAACAGCCAGTAGGGTAGATTTGCCATCTCAGATAGGCTGAGATTCATGAGTTGGAAATTTCAGCTGAGACAAGACTGCTCAGTCAAATTCAACACAAGTGAACATGTTGATCCCTCTTTTATTTTTAAATTCATCTGCTTTGTTAATGGGAAACCTAAGACCATATTTTTCAGCTGGGATTTAGTTTTACAATTTTTATCTCCTAGGCATTTTAAATTCTTCATCCTTACCCAAATCTTATCTCATAAATTGGATAAATGGTAGTCTGCATCCCCAATCAGCTTTCAGCTAAGTTCCTGTACTTTTGACTTCAGTGCTTTTTTTTTTTTTTAAATCAGTGGAGGATCAGACCAAATTCTTCATTCTTTTAATATTTTTCTTGCCTGGCCCTTGGCCATAATTCAGTAGTCATTTTATGAAAAATAGCTATCATTATTTTTGTTAGACAACTTTTCTAAATAATTTTAAACAACATTTTAGAATCTAAAATACAGCAGGTTTTATTAAATAAAACTAAATATGATCCAGGGTTAAGCTGTGGAATATTTAGATATTTTCACAATCCCTTTGATTGTGAAAATATTTTATTTTTATGGAATTTGTTGATTTCTTCAGTAGCAGTAGATTACCCCATGACGGGATTTTCCCTGTTTCTTGGGTACAGTTTATTTTCAGTTCCATTTCCTAATGACAAAAATGCTAACTTCCAATGCAAACACAAATGTTTCTCTAGCACCAAAATAGAAAGTTACTAGCACATCACTTTCTCAGAGTTTAACAGAAGGCTTCAGATTTCAAGTGTTCATTCTTCCTCCTTGGGACAATTATATTCGATCCCAAGACCTGTGGGATTTGGGGCATCTCTGGAGAGCATCCCTATTTTTAAAACTGATTCAGTCAGTAAACATTTACTGTGTGCTCTGTATGTGCTAAGCACTGGTGGAGAGTGGGACACACGGCAGACAGATACGTCTGGAACTGCAGACTCAGAACCGTCAGGCTAGCTCAAACAGCGAGATGGGCTCACAGGATACCCCTAATTTCAAGAATCTGTCCTGGTGTAGAACTGCCCAACGCCCTGGGGAAGCCAGTTCACTTACCTTGGAGGTGAACAGAACTGAAATCACATCCAAGTTCCACCCATTTACTGGCGGTGTGACCTTGAACTATTCTGTGATGTTCTCAAAGCCAGATTCCTTATCAGAAAAGGGGACATAACACACGCAGCTACCAAGCACTTAAAATGTGGCTAGGCTAAATTGAAGTGTGCTGAATGTAAAATGCACACTAACTTTCAAAGACTGAATATCTTAAAAAAAAAAAAAAAAAGTAAATATCACACCCATAATTTCTGTATGGCTGACCTGTTGAAAGAATGATATATTGTGATATACTGGGTTAAATAGAAAGTTATTAAAATTAAAAATAAAAGGAAAGGGGGGCATAACATTTGTGTCTATCTCAAATAGTTACTGTAAAGATAGAAGAAGACACATGTCGGACACTTAGCACAGTGCCTGATGCAGTGTGTCCAAAAGAGAAAGCCCATCTTAGTAAAGAAGTTAGTTCAACCCCCTGAGAAAACAGGGGTCAGAGGGTAAGTTATGCAGCCTCTCAGGTGACACATGTATGTTAACCGTGAGTCTTCTTTACCGAGAGAAGAAACCATTAAATCTCTCTATAAAGTACTGAACTGTCTTTGTGCGTGCTAAGTCACTTCAGTCGTGTCCAACTCTTTGCGACCCTGTCGACCATAGCCCACCAGGCTACTCTGTCAATGAGATTCTCCAGGCAAGATTTCTGGAGTGGGTTGTCATGCCCTCTTCCAGAGGATCTTCCTGACCCAGGGATCGAACCCACATCTCTTGCATCTCCTGCATTGGCAAACAGGTTCTTTACCACTGCACCACATGGGAAGCCCCAAATTGTCATTACAACCACCATTTTGAGCCTCTTTATCTATGGTCTCAAGGTATTTTCCACGTTTTCCATTTCCTGCACATGATATTAGCCACATTTCCCTAATCATAACGTAAGCTTCTCCATTCCTCATCACACCTAACACAAAGCTGGGAAGACTGTAAGTACTTAATTGTGTTAACTGAATCATTATAGTTAATTCAGTATCCATGGGCTGTGGGATCCAGTATTACTGAGCATTAATGCAACTGCAATAAGAGAGTAGATAAATACATCTCACTTTATTAATAGTATTTTTATTTAGGGTTTTTTAGTATACTAGTCAAAACAGTTCACATAGGCTATTTCCTTAGTTCCATAATAATCCTGTGAGGGGTATACAGTTATTACATATTACAGATGAAGAAACTGAAGATGCTGTAGTGCTATGATCTCAAACTTTGGCTGCCCAGGGAATTGGAGGTCTAGACAAGCATGTTCCCAGAGTGTCAAATTTACTAGAAATTGGAAGAAGACATTATATTAATGGAACACAGATTTATTATGAAGCAAAATGCAAAATTCACCAGAATTTTTAAGGAATCAAAAGGATTTCAAAGACACTTTGTGTTTAAAGAGCTACTTCTGCCCCAGCTCCTGGTCCCCTACCCCCCAGGATTTCAAGCACACCCTCTGCTAAGGAGTATTATTCGAGAAGCCCTGAAATTTTCTATGGTTCAGGTAATATGAACAAGCTTCCAATGTATTCCAGAAACTTGAAGGAAAGTATAAATCCTATTGAGGAAATGGATTTCAGCATACCAGATGACTGTTTATAAAACTACATAAATAATATTAATCGAGTCTTGAATGCAGTGAAAATCTAAAGCCATATGGAACTATTTCCTTCTACAAGTTTCTGAAAGGATGGTGCTTTCAAAGCATACTTATTCTATTTTAAATTATAGGGTCAATGAATTTTAGGAACTGACCTGTTTTGGTTTTGCTTTCTGTTTCTGTCATTGATTTTTCTGAGGTGAAAATGTTGACTTCCCCCAAGAGAATATTGGCTTTTGATCTCAAGTTTTAGGGCTTTTTCATAATGGAAATCTTTGAAATGTTAATGAGACTATATGTAAAACTCATCCCAACACTTGCTGATGCAAAGTATTCATTCCCATGCACATTTGCATGAGTGTAAACACGGAATTTATTGGTGATCTTGCACCTGCATTCCTATTTTAGGGCCCATTTATATCTATTTCTACCAAATCTTTTGTTTGGTATGAATGCCCAAATTCTACGTAATCAAAAAGAACAATCACCCCTAATTGTCACCAGTCCCACAAATGATCCGTTAAGAAAAAGTCAGATCTGTTTAACCGTGTAGTCACTCTGGGTCTACTGACCCCTTACTAGCTGCTCATCAAATCTGGACCTTCAGAATTTCTCATTTATCTTACTTTGCCAGAGGAAAGTACCTCATTTCATCTTCCTACTCAAGAATCATTTTCTCATTCTCTAGGCTTCAGTCCCATCCATATGTTGAATTATAAAGGGAAATAATTGATTAATCAAAGGTATGCGTGAGTGTATGCTAAGTCACTTCATCTGTGTCCAACTCTTTGTGACCCATGGATTGTAGCCTGCCAGGCTCCTTTGTCCATGGGATTCTCCAGGCAGGAATACTGGAGTGGGTTGCCATTACCCTCTGCAGGGACTTTACCCACCCAGGGATTGAACCTGCATCTCTTATGTCTCCTGCATTGGACATCTTTACCACTAGCACTACCTGGGAAGCCCAATCAAAGGTATGAGTCCTAGATATTCTTAAGTGGCCCTGTAGAAAAGGAACTTCTGCCTTTCTTTGCATATTCCTATTAAGTAATGCACTGATCCATTCATTGGAATCTTTCATTCAGCAAACATATTGGGCACCCACTGTGTACTAGGTCCTAGTAATCATAAATACAAAGAACTAAATGTGCAGTTTCTGAATTGGAAATGCCCACAGGGGCCAGGAAGATAACATTAGTGAGTCAAACAGGGTGAGTGGGGGCAGAGGAGCAGTGGACTAGGGCACACTGGATGTCATGCTCCATGTAAAAATGGCAGCAACCCCTCAGCTCTAATGGTTTTGATATGGGAATGCTTGGCCAACTGTGGCCAGAAATAACAGCCAGAAATCCAGCTTTTGAATGGAATATCTTAATTTTCAAATATGGGCAATTTATTTGTAAACGTAATGTGTGGACCTGATGCAAAGAGCCGACTCATTGGAAAATACCCTGAGGTTGGGAAAGATTGAGGACAGGAGGAGAAGGGGATAATAGGGGATGAGATGGCTGGATGGTATCACGGATTCAATGGACATGAGTTTGAGCAAACTCTGGGAGATGGTGAAGGACAGGAAAGCCTGGCGTGCTGCAGTTCATGGGGGTCTCAAAGAATTGGATACAACTGAGCGACTGAACAACAACAATGTGTGGACCAAACAAAATATATGTACCCTGTCACCGAAAGTGATAGTGGGCTACCTTTTTGTGACTTCCAGTGTGACTGGGTAACCTGGGACATCATTCAGTAATACGATGAAAATTCCTTTGCCTCCCATCATCAGGACAAGCTTTCTCCAGCTCCTCTGTATCCTGAAATGCTACCAGGCACAGCTCAGCCTCTGCCCAGCTACATGGTATTGTAAATGGGAGGCAGGGGGCATCCCAGTAAATAATCAAAGCATGATTAGAGTAGTCTGACAGATGATTAGGCTTTAAGAGTTACAGATCAGTTATTTTACTGACATCTTGACACTGATATCAGCATAAAAAAGATGTTTCTCAGCCTGTCTGAAGAATGGTTTATGGTTTGCAGGAAATATTAACTCTTGATTGATTCTGAACATCTTTGGGGGTTTTTGAAGTGACTATTTTGGACATTTATAAATTAAGAACTCTTACAATGGGAAATCACATTGTTTGCTGGGCATGGGCTCTGTGAATCTGGTCTAATAAAGCAGTTGACCTTTGTTCAGCTGAGATAGGAATGTGAATTCCGTGTGCATATCCTATTAGTTAGATGGACTTTTCTTTTGTTATAACTCAAAATCTTTGTCCAAAAGAAATGAAGGCAATTCATATGTGACTGGAATGAGAGAACTGCAAGTCTCTGTATTATAAAATCAAACTTCTTATTTAAAATCTCACCCAATGTATTTGTATTCATTGCTTTGATTGCTTTGAGCTCCATGATCTTTTGGGGAACATACACAAACATACAAATTAACCTGTGGGCTTGTACATCTACTTGAACCTTTAGTTCATCTGGCAAGTGTGTGAAATGTGATGCTGAAAACTCCTTTGTGTCTTCTCTGTATGTGCAGATGCTAAAGAGTGCACGTGAATTCAGTTCAAGCAGGCTTTGACTCACTCTGGAAATTTTTCCATTGTGGACACGTAACAAAAACAAGACACTCTGGTCTGCAACTTCTCTTTGGTTGCAAAATGGAAACAAATCTGCAGAGTAGCAAAAGCAGAGGCATTTTCTAGCTCACAGAAAGCTAATAAAGGAAAACTTTTATGTCATATTTCAATAACACAGCTAGTTGCCCTACATGAATATGTGTTAAGTTCAGAGAGTCCAATGTTCAACACACAGAAGAATGGCTTTTGCTTAGTGGACTCCTGTCTTTGCAGTATCATTCAGATAGGATTTGTATGTTTCTTTTCTTGGAGATTGTTGTTCTGAGTAATGCACAAATCTGAAAGTCCAAATTAAGTAAGTGAGATCAGATGCCAGTGGGGAAAATGAAGAAGATTGTGGGTGTACAGTGAATCAGAAAGGACCATGTTTGGTTTGACGCTTGGTGGATAAAGACATATGGAAATGAGTGGTTGGTGCTGAGCACCCAGGGACAGCCCACCTCAGTGACCAATTCAGAAAACAGCCATGGCCCAACAAAGTGATCAGTCTGCAGACGGAAAACTGATCCAAGAAATTAGGTCATTTAATATGTCTAAATCCTTGGCGTTAACGTATTATTCCTTCTTATTCGGCAGTGGAAATCCTGACTGCTCGTCAAAAGAAAGCAGAAGAACTAAAAAGACTTACTGATCTAGCCAGTCAGATGGCAGAGATGCAGCTGGCCGAACTCAGGGCAGAAATTAAGGTCAGTTCTAAAATATCACAGCCTGAACCCTGAGCCAGAGTTCTGATCCCTATTATGTTTGTTCTGCATCCACAGAGCACTGCTCTCTGAGGATCTAAATCAGACACCCCGCTCTCTTTCACAGGGTTGAAATTGAGAATACAGAAGGGTAAAGAACCACCTAATCACTGTATTTAAATATACTATGGGTTTAAGGGATATAGCATTACAGAGGAGAGGTACAGGCTATTGAAAGTGACCCAAATACAATGTATTCAACCATAAATTATATCTGGGAAAGGGGATATTATTTGCACCATATGTAATTTATGCTTATAAACCGCACACATGTGAACACAAAGTATGAACCTAGTATAATAGTGAGGATTCTAAAGAACGCACAATATGTGGCAACTTCTTCCCTGTATCCTTTTCTAGCTTACTTGCCCTTTTATTAAGAATACCACCCACAAATATGTATTTATTGGATTTCTTCAATGGCACACAACAGAAGCTGACTCTGCTAACCTCTGGAACAAGTAGAATTGGAAAAAATACGAAAGTAGCTCCCCAAAGCAAAGTGTGCTCTGAAGACTCCGGGCTACAACTGGGCAGGAATGTAGGCAGCAGTAATTACCAGACACTCTTCCAGGCACCATCCAAGTGAGTGACCTCCAGATGTCATCACCCCCTGAGCCACCCCCTCTTGATTCAAATCCCAGAGAGAGAGATTCTGAACTGCCTCCATTTGGGTCACATCTGCCATTTGGCCAAGAGAGGTCTTGATTGACAGATCCACCAATGCTGTGAATCTTCAAAACTGTGTTGGAGTACAGTTACCAGAAGGAGAAGTTGTCACCAGAAAGACAGAAAAAGTATCTACAACAAGATAGGAAGTTACAGTTAATAAATTTTCTGTACCCTCTTTTTCTCTAGTATACTAAACATACACATATACACATGCAGCCCTGCTTCTGATCAACTTCCAGGGAACTGGGGAGCTCTGAAGTCACATTTGTGTGTGTTAGTCACTCAGTCGTGTCCAACTCTTTGTGACCCCATGGACTGTAGCCCACCAGGCTCTTCTGTCCATGGAATTCTCCAGGCAAGAATACTGGAGTGGGTTGCCATTTCCTTCTCCAGGGGATCTTCCCAACCCAGAGATTGAACCCGGGTCTCCCACATTGAAGGCAGACACAATTGCTGCTAGCTTTTTAAGTAGGGTTGTCTGCCCATCCCAGCATAAAAGTGGTTGGGGATAATAGAAAGTGGCAAGTGACTCTTTGGTCCCCTCTGTCCTGGTTAGACATGAAAGGGAGCCCTGTGGAGATGAGGACTTGCCCTGAAGCTTCTGAGAAGTTCTAGAGGTCTTTCCCTTCTCACCTGCCCTCCTGGTCTTTGTTGCCTCCAACCAGTCGATTGTAATGGCCTCCCCAACCAGCCTTTCTACCTCCACTGTCTTCCAGCTCAGCCATTCACCCTAAGACTGGAGTTGTTAGAGCAGATCTGGTCTTCCCCACTGAGGTCTACTCTTCCATTCAGAACAAAATCCACCACCAGACTCCAGTATACATTATGTGAGCATGTGTGCTAAGTCATGTCAGTCATGTCCAACTCTTTGTGACCCCATGGACTGTAGCCTGGCAGGCTCCTCTATCCACAGGGCTTTTCCAGGCAAGAACACTGGAGTGGGTTGCCATGCCCTCCTCCAGGGGATTTTCCCAACCCAGGGATCAAACCCGCGTCTCCTGCATTAGCAGGCAGGCTCTTTAGCACTAGTGCTACCTAGGAACCCCCAGTATGTTATGACCATTGCTAATTAGTTTCAGTAGAAGAAACCCTTCATCTTGTGGACACAGATGCACTTCCAATGTCACAGACATTCTCTGGTCCCAAAGTAGATTAGAATAGAGAGTAGGGCTGGTTGGTGAAACCTGTCCTGATACCCAGAAAGACATCCTGGAAGGCAAAACAAATAACAAACACTTATTTTGATGACTATGAAATTGCCAGCTTCCTGCTCTATTGAAATCCACTCATCTTCTAAGTTTCATTTCTACCTACCTATTTCTACCCTACTCATCGTAAAATGGTGGATAGCTCAGGCTTTGGAATGCAATAGCCCAGCTCTTGCAAACTTGGATTAATTACATATTCTCTTAGATTCTTAGAACCTCATTTCCCCCTCTGTAAATCAGAGTTAATAACAGTACTGACTTCATAATAATGTGATCAGATAAAAATGAGATTATCTGTTAAGAATTTGGCCCATGTCTGGTAAGTGTTCAATATTTTTTTAATGTTCCAGCTCAAATGCTTCCTCTTACATAATTCTTTCCCTAATTCCCCTCAGCAGGAAATAATTTCTTTCCCTTTCATATTTCTAAAGCATCTACTACATTCTACCTTATATTTTATTTTATGGTATCTGTCTCTCTTGCCACATGGTGAACTCCCTGGTAAACTCACAGAGGGACTGAGTCATAGTTATTTCTGTATTTCTCCCTCTGTCATCTGCACATAGATCTTAATTTTAAATGAACTGAGAAGTAATCTCTTTCCCACTTCCCTTAACAGCACTTGAAATTCTACCATTCAAGATAATGGTTTCTAGTTACTAAAGGCTTTTTGGACTTACTAAGTGTGCTAAGTTGTTTCAGTCGTGTCTGACTCTTTGCGACCCTGTGGACTATAACCCACCAGGTTCCTCTGTCTGTGGGATTCTCCAGGCAAGAATACTGGAGTGGGTTGTCACGACCTCCTCCAGGTGATCTTCCCAACCCAGGGATCGAACCCATGTCTTTATGTCTCCTGCACTGGCAGGCAGGTTCTTTACCACTTCCTGGTCCCCTATTAAAAATGGAGATGGATGTCTAGGAAGGTTGACATACTTTCTCATGAGGAATGATAGCTGAGCAGGCCATTGGGCAGATTAGTAAGAGGGCCAGAAGGCAACTCCATAACTTACAACAGGACAGGAAGTCCCAGAAAGAGGGTGTAGGATGCTGAAAGGTTAGGTAGATGAGTCCAGACACTCATCTTGCCTGAACCACAGTTTTGTCTAAGCCCAGATAGGGTAAAGACAGGACCTGCACGAGTTCCCAAAAACAAGAAGGTGATCGTGCTCCAGGACAAAGCCAAGCCCGCTTGAAAGGCACCTCCCAGCACAGAGTTGCCCTGCTCCCCACCTGGTGATGCTCTCACACTGACAGCAGGGGCGGGAGAACAGAGAGAATGGATCAACAGCGTGTCTCAGTCATTTCTGTCATCATGGGGTTCTGTCTCTTCCCCGCAGCACTTTGTCAGCGAGCGTAAATATGATGAAGAGCTCGGGAAAGCTGCCCGGTTCTCCTGTGACATTGAACAGCTCAAGGCCCAAATCATGCTCTGTGGAGAAAGTGAGTTCTGCATACTTGCTAAATAATTCTGTGTGAGTAAGGCTGGCGCTATTGGCGTCAATATGGGAAATGTCAGGTGTGTGGTCCCCCAGGGGGCTAAAGTGAGGTCTAAAGAGGTTTAATGATCTAAGGTCATGACACGAGTCACTAAAAATGTCAAGATCTGAACTTCGAGTCTTCAAATGCCACTGCCCATCAGTAAATCCCCAGGATTTATTAAGCAGAACAGAACAGGTCAACTAGTTTATACCTTTTGCAAACTTTTCTTAAGCATTGCCGGATCAAGTGTCTCTGATTTCAAAAGTCTGGTTCTACAGAGACCTGTTATGGGAAGAGCAAGTCTCCCTAATAAGTCTGGGAACAATGGGCTATTGTCGTGAAAGGCCCAGCTGTGTGTGTGTGTGTGTGTGTGTGTGTGTGTGTGTGACACACGCACTGCTCAGCAGTTCCCAAGCCTCTCCCTTAATTAGAGCAGTTAACGTGCAACAAAATTGGCTGATTCTTTCCCCCCTGCTCCAGCCCACCCACTGAGGGAGGTGGGGACCTGCATTAAAGTGGCTCCAAGGACAGTTAGAAGGAGGTAGGAAGGACAGATGAAGGACATGGAATATCCACAGCCTCTTAGCGAGCTAAGAAATGGAGATCTGACTGCACTTTTTTGTTTCAAAGTGGAAATTGCGTTTTTTCTCTAAGTCTAAAAAATACAATCTTGATCCAAAAATTACACAGCCATATTAAATAGAACATGACATTACTTTTGAGGCTCATTCACACTTTTATGCACATATAATCTATTGTGTAAATTATGCAGTGTATTTAATTATACTGCATCTTATTTACTATACTACATGACATACATATATAGTAAGAGAATTTGCTCTTATCATTTCACAGTATATGGTTGACGTTTTTCCACGTCAATATATTTTAACCCATCATTTACTTAAATATAATTGACGTAAACAGTCCCAGGATTGTGGCCATTTAGGTTGCTTCCATCTTCTCACCATTAAAATAACATTGCTGTGAGCATCCTTGCTCACCTATCTTTGACAAATATCTGAATTTCTGATTGCCTTTCTTTTAAATTTTCTTTTTTTTCTATAGACTTCCTCTCTTATGAAAGAATCTACTCCATTTGCCATTCTCCATCCCCAGATTTTGTAGAAAAAAGCCAGACTATATGATTCACAGTTGGAAATTTAACTACGCAGACTAGTTTCCACCTCAGCTTGATAATGGGCGAGCCCCTGATGCCAAGTGACCCCACCATCTGAGGAGGGGAGGGCAGTGCAGCATCCCCTGCTCTCCTCCAGAGCACACCAGTGCCACCTAGTGGGAGGAGCCATCCCTCACCAAATCCCAAGTGTCCACACTGGAACCCAGCCTCCCGTGTTGGGAGACAGTGCTCCTCAAAAGGCCCTTTACTTCTGGGCTTTGTTGAGAGCACATTGGAATCCCACAGCTACTGAACCCTAGAAAATGACCCTAATTATGACCCCTAGAAAACTGAACATCGTTAGCAAAGAGCCACTAAAATCCCCTGGTCCTGTTTGGACAACCCCCAACATGCCATCACACCTGACCTGTCAGATGAAGGGCCTGGAGATGCATCCGTGTCCTTTCCATTTCTAATGTGCTGTGATCCCTACCCACGCTCCAGATCCTCAGGAAGAATGGTGGGATTAAGTCCAAGCCAACACAGGTAGCAGAGAAAATTGCTTTTCAAAACTGGTGACCATTTTTAAGATCCAAAGGTCTTGCTGTCCAGACTGACAGCCAAATTCTGGTGAACTACGACAGGAAGGTCATGAATATATCCCTGAGTTGATTCCCTCCAGCCCCAATTCAGCATAATCACGTAGAAACCATCCCGTCAAAACCACCCCTTTCAAAAGCCAGCGGGAGGGGTGATGGTAAACATTGAACAGACCTGCCTGATCCCTGCTGGGAACCTGTCTGATGAGCCCGGGCTGACATTAGCAATGGAGTTGTTGCAGATTTGCAGTGGGGTTCTAGAGTTGATAAAAAATGATAATATAGCTCTAATGGAAGACAGAAGATGCATCTTTTGGGCTGGCAGATCTGGCCTTAAAGTTGGGGTGACAAACCCAGGGTGACAAAATCCCTGACACCCAGCATCACTCCATCCCCATGTTCTCAGAACACCGTGGCTCTGACTGGCCAAGTGTGGATGTGCCCCTAGGTTGCTCTTCATCTCTGCAGCGCCTGCTGGTCTAGGGATCTGACAAGAACAGCAAGAATGGGTTTGGTAATGGGGAACCCAAGGGGCATTTGTGGACAGGGCTGAGAGGGTACTTTGGGGTTTCATTATCCCTCTTCCCCAGGTGGTTCTCAACCTAAAGAACAATATTAAAGTTGCTCAGATTTGTCTCTTTTCCTACAAATGTCTCCCAGCTTGAATGATTATGCTATTCACTGATTCCCACAGAAGACATTTTGTGGTTCCAAGCACCTAAGTGCTTTTTCAAAGACATCTTTAAAAAAAAAAGTCTTCCCTTATGGTTTTTATGAAGCTCCTGCCAACCTCTCATCTTCTAACAGGTTACTTAGTGAGTAAGTGAGCAAGTGAGTGTTAGTTGCTCAGTTGTGTCCAACTCTTTGCAACCCCACAAACTGTAGCCCACCAGGCTCCTCTGTCCATGGGATTTTCCAGGCAAGAACACTGGAGTGGGTTGCTATTTCCTTCTCCAGGGGATCTTCCCAATCCAGGCATCGAACCTGGGTGTCCTGCACTGCAAGCAGATTCTTTACCATCTAAGCCACCAGGGGAGCCCACTGAGGCACAGCCCCTAACACCAAGCACTTCTTGTTGCAGTTACACATCCAAAGAACAACTATTCCTCAAGAACTCCCTGCAGCTCCCTGCTGCCACTGCTCAGCGCTCACGCGGCCACCTCTGGGAAACAGAGTAACTTTACCCGAAAGTCTTCGAGTCACAACAAGCCCTCCGAGGGTAAAGCAGCAAACCCCAAAATGGCGAGCAACCTTCCCAGCACCGCCGACAGCTCTCACCAGGCCGTGCCGGCTAATAAGCAGGTAAGCTGCCCCAAGGAGGCCACACTGCCCAACCTCCAGGGGTCCCGCAGACCCTGGTGCCTTGCCTGGGCAAGAAACCACCCATTTGCAGTGGGAGAAAATAGCCACTGCTAGTCACCCCTAGGCTCCATCTGCCCCCAGCAGCAGCCTGACTTGTCGAGCCTCCATGTGCCTGGCCAGCCTCCCTGAGCTCCCCTAGTCCATCTGGTCCCCTCACAGGCACTCTCCCCTGTGGAGGAAGTGGTCTTCACACACTTGACAGCATTAGCAAAGAATCCTTCTACATGAGATGGCATTTCTCATGACTTGAGTGCCACCCAGGTACTGGTAACTGGCCCACACATGGAAAGGACTCACAGACATGGGAACAAGATTGAGAACCAGGCTATTGACACCATTAGTGAGAAGAAATCTGGCATGTTTTTTAAGATCCTTTAATCCCATTTATCTTTAATTTATCCATAAGAGGCCAAAGTTAGTTCAAACTGCTCTTTCTTCTCTTGGGCTTTCAGCATGCATTTCAAAATGACATTATTAATTCTCATTACAATGACCCTTAAAAACAGAAATATCCAAAGGACAGTCTTCTCTCCTTCTGCTTCTCCATATATTCTTGAGAAGTAATCCCTGCTTATTAAAGAATGACCATGAAATGGGATTTGATGATTCAGAAGTGGGGCATGCTATAAAGATATTTTTCATCATCTTTCAGAAAGAGAGCTTGAATAAAGAGACTTTTTTTTAAGCATTCCAAAATGCTGGTTTTCTAACAGATGCCCTGTTGGCTTTTGTGGTCTTGGTCTGTTAGAATTCTCATTAGTAACTCTGACAGGCATTTCTCTAGCCCCAGATGTCTTCATGAACTTTAAAATCGCACTTTGACAAGGAGTGTTTCATACAGTCCTTGATTCAAGATCATAAACAAATTTGTTTCACTGTCGTTGAAATACACCTTCACAGATTTTGTTCCTTGCTCATTATTAAACCCCATGCTAAAATTAAGTCCAAAATTTAGTTTGAATTTCTCTGTCACAATTTATTTAAAAACAAAGGAGGCCAGATTAAATGTTAACCACATAGATACCTTTTCAGCGCTCACTGTTTTATTATTTTCAGCAAAGCATTTCAGGTGACAGCATGTTTAAATTTGAAAATATATCTAAGTCCAAGAAAGGCCCTTGTGCTGGGCCCCATGCTTTAGAGTAAACCCTTGTGACCCTCCCCAGCCATGGCCCATGGCCTTCCCTTCAGAGTGAGACTAAGAGGTGACTACCCAGAATCTACGCTCTCCCTTCTGCAAAGTTCTCCAAATACCCGAGATCCTGGAATTCTATTCCCAAATGTCCCAAGCCTATTCTCAGGGTCTGTCTGGGCTACTTCCCTGGATGTATCATAAGTTACAAATATATCAAGTTCTTAGTTTGTGCACTGTGATTGGATGGTATTGGTTTAGGACAGACCCACCGCTAGTAACTCAGGGCCCAGGGCAGGAGTACAAAGGCAGAGGCCCACGTCCCATGTGTCTGAATATTGTCTCTTCCCAACTCTGGCTTCATCCCACATTGTGAGGGAGCTGTGCACAGAGACAGGAATGTGGACACGACTGCCTGCACACCTAAGCTTCGTCCCCACCTCCACAGATAATCACCCTTTATACCTAGGGGTGTGTAAACTGGTAATGTGATCATGAGAATGCATATATATAGTCCATACAGAATGTCCCAGAAATATGTATGGTAGAGAACCATCATTTCCCTGCCTCTGTGTTACATTTCTTTGTGATTTATTTCAGGTTTATACTTGATGGGTTTTATTTGGCCTGGTTCTGCAATTGTCTGTCTTACACTTCTGTAACCTCTCTTTGAACATCAGCAATTTTCTTGAACTTCCATTTACAAGACAGTCCACCATTCTTTTAAGCTTGAGGGTTTTATCAGCTTGACCTTATTTGCATGTTGTCACATTCTTCTGGGGTGTTAAAAAAAAAAGGTGACCTGTGACTTAGAGGTTTGGTTTCCCTGGTTTGATGTCACCTGGGGTTTGTTGGCATCTAATATCTACCTCTTTTCTTTCTTTCTTTCTTTCTTTCTTTTTATAGAATGGGTCTTCTAGCCAAAGACGAAGATTTAATCCGCAGTATCACAACAACAGGCTAAATGGGTCTGCCAAGCCCCAGGGCAGTGGTAATGAAGTCGATCTGATGGCGAAGAGCAACAACCGCCACGAACACAGAAGACAGCCACACAACGGCTTCCGTCCCAAAAACAAAGGCGGCGCCAAAAACCAAGAGGCCTCCTTGGGGACAAAGACCCCCGAGGCCCCCGCCCACCCGGAAAAGCCCCGGCGAAGGCAGCACGCCGCGGACAACGCGGACGCCAGGCCTTTCCGGGGCAACGTGGCCAGGGTCTCCCAGTGCAACCTCTGCCCCACCAGAATAGAAGTTTCCACAGATGCCACGGTTCTCTCGGTCCCGGCTGTGACGTTGGTGGCCTGAGCGTGGAGAGAGGGGAAAAAAGGCCGTTTTCACTCAGTTGCGGTTCCCCCGCAGGAGGTGCTGACCCAATTCGCTGCCAAAAGAGAGTCAATCTGAATACACAAATCCTGTACGGCTGTGTCATCCTCTCTTAATCATTTTTACTAATTCTAATAATCAGCTCTAGCTTGCTTCATAACTTTCATGGCTTTGCTTGATCTGTTGGCGCTTTTTCTCATCAACACATTGCAGCATTTTAGCCAGGCAGTATTTACTCATTTGTTAGGAAAATCAAGATGTGGCTAAAGATCAGAGGCTCAGTAGCAACCTATGTTGTAGCAGTGATGTCAGTCCATTGATCGTCTTTAGAGAGTTAATGTTGGAAACAAAATTCTTATTGATCAGACAAACATGATCTGCTGAAGACACATGCGCTTTTGTAGAGTTTAACATCTGGTGTTTTTCTGAAATATATATATATATACATATATTGCTTTATTTGAAACAAATTAAAATATGCTGCATTTGACACCTGGCTTGGTTTTTTTTTTTTTAATTGAAGCCCACTTTATCATAAAATGCACCATGTAGTACTTTCAAGAAAACTTAAAGCGGTTGTGGCACAGAGCTTTGAACAACGCTCTTTTCTCTTGGAACAAGGGTCCTTTTGGAAGAAAGAATTCCTTACCATAGCCTTGCCAGTACCTTACACATATACAGATGCACGTGTACCCCAATCATCTTGGACACGACTTGGCAGTTTGGAAACCTTGGTTGCAAGTAATATAAACCTCAACTCAGCCTACTTTAAACAGTAAAGAAAATGATTAGTTCAGTGGCTGAAAAACCCAGCATAAAATTATGCCTTGGGTCCAACTGAATCAGGATTCTAGCTCCTTTCTCCTGATTATCTTAGCTCTCCCTTCCTCCTTAAACTGACATTGTGTTCAGAATGGGGTAAAATACGTGCCTTGATCCTAAGATTCAGATTCATGTTCATCCCCAACACGGTCTAGGAAAAAAGAAAAGCTTTCCAGGTAGCATCGGCAAGGAGCAAGTGTCTTTCTCAAAAGTACCAGGGAGGGTCTTGCATATCATTGCCCCAGATTGCGGGTAGGCTTGTCCCTCAACCAATCAGCAAATGAGATGTGCTAATGGGCATAGACTAATCAGAGTCCACCTCCAAGTTGGGTTGCTGCAGGCTCCCCAGAAGCACTGGGGCTGCCTGGAGCAGGGCTTCTGTTCCCTGAGGAATACAGAATGGATACCAGGGACCCACACCCCGAGTAGCCCCAAGTACCCCAGTCTTTGAGTGCAAGGTGACTCAGTTTGGCTACCGCTTCCATCGAACTTCCATGTATCCTGCAGATTTGTTGGCCTCTTTCAAGAGCAAATGCTTATTTTCAGCTCAATGTTAACATTTTTTCTGGCAGCCCAGGTTCAGTGGGCTTCTCTTCCAAAGAGCAGCCCTGAGCAGCTGAGTCTGCACACCATGCAAGCATCCGTTTCTTCTTTTGCCAAATACAAGGAGGATGTTTGCTCTGTCTGGAGAGAACTTTCTGAGGTCTCTGGGTGTATCCAGAGATTTAATAGGAATTTTAAATGTTAAGTCACATTCCGGGAAGGAAGGAAGGGTTGTTCGTTCAAATAAGAAAGATAAACATTTGGGCCTGCAATCTCTGTTCAGTCTATCTGAGACCCTGGATTTATATTTTACAAGACAGAAGGACTTTGCACAAATTTTGTGTACCAAGATTTGGCTCACCACAGAAAATGTCAGTTTAAATAAATGTGACAGCTTCAAAGAGGAGTCAAGTGATTCATGCAACAGGAAAATAATGGCTTTGCCAGGTCAGGGGCACACCTGTCTTTGTCAAGGGTGGACACGACTCTCAACCTTGACACACCCATCATGTTGTTCTCAGGGTTAAGAAAGCGCAGTCACGTTCCTAAGCACATAACAAATGCTCCAAGTTACTGAAAAGAAACAAGAAAGCACGCTAAGAAATATGCATACCTGTTTATGTTTTCGTTCCTAAGCACATAACAAATGCTCCAAGTTACTGAAAAGAAACAAGAAAGCACGCTAAGAAATATGCATACCTGTTTATGTTTTTTCCTAGATTTTGCCTTTCTTGTAGACCCAGGTATGTAAACATTTACCAATGTACATTTTTTGAAATGGTAATTTCAATATTTTAGTGCCAGTGTGAGTCCATGGAAATACTGTGTGTGTGTGTGTGTGTGTGTGTGTGTGTGTGTATATATCTTCATCTATTCTGATGGAATCATTGGTGTGATTCTAGAAATCTGGGTTAAATTCTGAGATTCTTTTAAACTGTGTCAAACTTAAAAAAAAAAATTCCATGGGCTATGAGCACTCTAATCTCTCTACTTAATACACAGTAGCCAGAAGAATAGATTATTTTTTCTCAAACATTTCTCTAGTAGAGGTTAAACCACTCTAATACCCATGAAGATTGAATAACTTCAAAACTCACCTACATTGTATCACCAAGACTCCCATCTGTTAAAGACAAACCTCTCAGTTGGGTTACCAATTACATTCCAAATTTACATTTCATTTGAGAATCTCTCCATACTCCAGCTCAGTCATCCAGCCTATTCTAGGGGCTAAGCAAGGTTCAGAGGGTCAAACACAAGTTTGTATAAAATTCATCCTTAATAAAGGCTGTACTTACAAGAGCTGGGGGAGGGGGGAGAGTGGGTAGGGAAAAAATAACACTCTATATCCAATGTAAAGCTCAGTTCGCTAGCAGTTCAATTCTGCTGGCATCAGAAAAAAAGATTCCATTTTAACATTCTTAGCGAAGCACTATCCAATGAGGCCAATGGGGAAAGTTAGCAGAGCAAAGGCAACATGCAGATTTTTGCTAAAGTAAGAGATCTGGGAATTCTGACTCTGAAAGCCTTAATCTCGATCTAACCATGTGAAGAGGTAATCTAGGGCCTGAACAGCTCTTTTCCTAGAGCAAACTGGAGGCAGGGTTGCGAGGGGTGGGGTGGTTTAGAGGGAAGAAGGGGGAACAATGGAGACAGAGGGATGCCTGAATTCAACACTACCTTTGACTAAGCTTCCTCCTTCCCTCCCTGTCAATACTGTATCCTACTTGGCCTGTTTAGAGTGCCCTCTTGTGTCTGGATATGGTAACATTTTCATTTCTCAGCAGACACTCTAGTGACAGCATCCATAAAACATATAATGGCACCTTTTTAATAACCACACTAGATTCAGAGCCTATACCTCAAATTCAGGCACAGGTAGGCTAGGATTCCAGACTGCCCTCGGGTGCCAAACAATAAAATAAAGGTGAAAGAAACAGTCACTTGCTTCCAAATTCCTAAACTATAAAATAGCAAGTGTGTTAGTCACTCAGTTATGTCTGACTCTTTGCAATCCTATAGATTGTAGCCCATCAGGCTTCTCTGTCCATGGCGTTTTCTAGGCAAGAATACTGGAGTGGGTAGCTATTCACTTCTCCAGGGGATCTTCCTGACCCAGAGACTGAATGTAGGTCTCCCGCATTGCAGGCAGATTCTTTACCATCTGAGCCACCAGGGAAGCCCATATCATAGTGAAAGATAATAATAAATAATAATCGTTCAGTGACTAAAACTTTGCTCTAGCATTTTTCAGAAAGTACTGAGCCATCTTAACTGATCTAATTTGGTGAGAAAAAAATAGGAAGAGTTGCTAGCCAGGGTTTCATTTGAGGCACAATTTTAATACTACTCATTGCAAACTATTCAAAGGAATTTTTGTTTTTCGTACTTTTGCTTTTCCCAGCAAAGCTTTATAAATCCTAAAGAAGTTTTCTGTCCATTCTTAGTTTCCAAGGACCAGGCCCCTGATCCTTGGAGGCAGATTAGCCCAAATCAGAGTTTGATTTCATTATAGCAGCCCCTCAGGCAAAGGCACTCCAGCGTGGACTCAGTCACGCTGTCAGAGAAACACACAAGGTTCTCACTAATTCTTTCTGGTGACTGATTCTCAGAAGTCCCCTTATTTGTGAACTCTGCTTCTTCCTACAGCTCAGAAGCATTTTCAGTGTTACTATTAAGTTCAAGTTTCAGAGCAGAAATAACCACACACAGTTTTTACAGAATACATAAATTTAGTGGCAAATTTGTCTACTATATTTGCCTGAGAGTGTGCATAGATTTCTGGCAAAAAAAAAAAAAAAAAAAATGTATTTTAGTACCATGATTGCAACCATGACCAAAGACACTTCTACAGAAAATAAGTATAAAAAAGACTTCCTGTCATGGACAGAAAACTACTCTATTTTTAACTTGAGTTAGATTTACCTATTCCTAGTCTTTTGGGTGGAGAAGGAAATGGCAACCTACTCCAGTGTTCTTGCCTGGAGAATCCCAGGGACAGAGGAGCCTGGTGGGCTTCCGTCTATGGGGTCGCACAGAGTCGGATACAACTGACGCGACTTAGCAGCAGCAGCAGTCTTTTGGGAGAACATGTACTTTTTGTAAATTACCATTAAGCTGCCCAATAACATCATTACTCCTCTGCTAGTGCCTGGCACATAGTGGTGGTTTAGTCACTTAGTCATGTCCAACTCTAGTGACTCCATGGACTGTAGACCACCAGGCTCCTCTGTCCATGGGATTCTCCAGACAAGAATACTGGAGTGGGTTGCCATTTCCTCCTCCAGGGGAATCTTCCCAACCCAAGAATCAAACCCGGTCTCCTCCATCTGCACGCAAATTCTTTACCATATGAGCTAAAAGGGAAGGCCTGGCACATCAGTTCAGTTCAGTTCAGTTGCTCAGTCGTGTCTGACTCTTTGTGACCCCATGAGCTGCAGCACGCCAGGCCTCCCTGTCCAACACCAAACCCATGTCCATTGAGTCAGTAATGCCATCCAACCATCTCATCCTCTGTCGTCCCCTTCTCCTCCTGCCCTCAATCTTTCCCAGCATTAGGGTCTTTTCAAATGAGTCAGCTCTTGGCATCAGGTGGCCGAAGTATTGGAGTTTCAGCTTCAACATCAGACCTGGCACATAGTAGGTACTCAATAAATACAAGGAAGAAAGAGCAACTATGAAAGAATGACCAACTCCAATGCGCTAGAGAATTCTGGAATCTAAATGACTTGTGCAAAATAATCCAGTCTGTCAATTCTAGAGAAGATGGGAAGGGAGCAGCAGCTGAAGTCCCAGCCCTGGGGCAGGCTATCTTGATTCATATCAGGGTCCCATCACCTCCTGGCTGTGTCAGTGTGGACACATTTCTAAACAGCTCAATATCTCCATTTCTCCACAGGTAAATGGGACTAATAACCATACCTACCTTGAAGGGTTGCTACACGGATTGAATAAGTTAATATTTGCAAAGTAATAATTTGGAATAATGCCTGGCACTTTGTACAGAGACAGAGTAATTTGAATGCTTTATAAATTTATATGGGGAAGCTTTATAGAGAGAAAAATGTATGTATATATGAAGTTATAAATAGTAATGGGAGTAGCTACTAAAGAAAACAGGAATAGCAGACACTGGGATGGTTTCTGTTAGAGCCTGAGGCAGAGGAAAGAATCAAGTTTGCGAAAGCTCACCACCACCACCCACCAGCCCTGCTTCCAAGGCTGAGATTCTGACCTTGTTGGGGAGGGTATGGATATGGTTCCAGTAGAAGCTCCCTGAGGTGCTAACAAGAGAGAAGCTCCCCACAGGGCACTGGAGAACCAAGGAACTTTCTCCTGACAGGCTGGTCAACTCACCAGGGGTCCAACCCCAGGGATGCCACCGAATTCACTGGGAATCCTGCTGGGCACCAGCTAGGAAGCTTCCTGCCGGGAGCAGGAGCTCCGCCCCTGGCAAAGGTCATGAGGAAGGAGGCTCGGCATACGCAAAGGCAGGATCGAGCCTCAGGAGTCCCCCTGGAAATTCTCGAGCATCTACCTCCAAAACCAGAGTCTGCCTACTTTCTGCTTTGTGCTCTCACCTACACCTCTGACTTTACGGGGGGCTGTCCCCCACTACCTCTCTCTGAAAAAAGAGTTAACTTACAGCTCCAGTTAATAATTCCTGGGTGTGACAGTGTTTCAACCTACAAACTCCTTTGGAAGTCCTCTAGCCTGCCTGAATAGGTTTTTCCGGCCACATGTGATTGCTCAGAGCCTCCCAACTGTGAGAGGCATGAGATGTTCTAAACTGTCTGAATACAGATTCCTTTGAGCAGTTAAAAGATTGATTAGAAATTGTATTGGTGAAGGGTTTTTCACTTGTTGGGCCAATGTTTGCTGCTAAGTTTCCATATCCCTTACCTGCTGTGTCCCTGGCAGTGTATTGATTAATATAATTGGTGTAAGTAGTAGCTTTAATGCTTGTAATCTTGGACCCTTGAGTTAATTCTTTTTCTTGTTATAGCCCACCACACCTTTGCCCTATAGGAATGCAACTTTATCTAATGCTTTTGGAGGTTGGCGCCTGACTAATCACCTTTAGAGAAAAATAAGTTTTCTGAAGAAAGGGTCTTAAAATGTTAACAGGCCTCCGGGCCAGATGATGCAAATCACCTAAACTTTTGCATATGATAAGTTTGCAGGAAGAAAGCCTGGCTTACTGCAGGACTCTACCCCTTCCCCCATTACCCTCTAGGCATAACTTAAGGTATAAAAACTACTTTGGAAAATAAAGTGTGGGCCTTGTTCACCGAAACTTGGTCTCCCCGTGTCGTTCTGTCTCTCACCTTCTGGCTGAATTATTCAGCCTCTTTTCTCCACTAAATTTTCTCACTGAGCTATCCTTATTTAACCACTCTTTATATCCTTAATTAACATTTAATTAAGCAATTGTTTCCTGATCCTCGCGGATGCCGTCCCCACTTCGAATTCCCTGGATCCACTGGGGCTGGACCCCGGCAGCTTCCTGCAGGAAGTAATGTTGAATTAACTGTGGAGCCAGCAAGGAGACCTGTGGGACTGGAACCTGCTGTTGCTGAAACTTGGGCCCATGGGTTTTCCACACCCTAACTGAGCACTCGTTGCAGCAACAAGAACACAGGGACACTCACTCAACAAAGCCTCCTCTTCCTTCAGGGTCCCTCCAGTGGCAAAGTCAGCTGGCTAAAGGGAAGTGCTTATGGGGTCCAGCTCTAGGATCACAAACAGGACAATGAAGAGCAGATTTGAAATCAAGAGGCAAAGAGTTGAAACCTGGCATACCCTTAGAAGGGCTTACCAACTCAGCTGGTAAAGAATCCGCCTGCAATGCAGGAGACCCCAGTTTGACTCCTGGGTCAGGAAGATCCACTGGAGAAGGGATAGGCTACCCACTCCAGTATTCTTGCCTGGAGAATCCTCATGGACAGAGGAGCCTGGCAGGCTATGGGGTCCATGGGGTCGCCAAGAGTCGGACACGACTGAGCAACTAAGCACAGCATCCACATACCCTTAGAAAGCACTAAAAGAGCACCTGATTAATATATCATAGCTGTGAGACACACAGACGCACCAAGTCCTTCTAGCTCATCTCCAGAAGCAATGTCATGCTCCTATAAGAGGCCTAGAATAAAGCTGAAAGGCCTGCATGTGACATGCATGTGAATCCTGCTAGATGCAACACAGTTTACCAGACCCTCTGTGCTTCAGTTTCCCCTATCTGAAAAACGGAGATAATAATAAGACACCTACATCATAGGGTTGGTGTATTCAATTAAGTTAACATATAAAGGGCTTAGAAAGATACATCTTAGTTTTTATTAGATATTAATAGTTGCTTGGTTATAACAGCAAACAAAAATGTCTCTAATATTATACTAAAGCCAGAAATGTGAGAACTAACGGGATCGAATTTTTTAATTGGCAGGCCTGGGACAGCCTTCCTTTATTATTACCCCCTCAATTCCCAGGGCTCCATTCCTGCCAGCGTTTGACAGCTCTAAAGTTCCCTTACTCATCCACACCTCCCAATTAGGAGAGGCAGCCACCAGTATTTTGCTCAGGTTAAGTTATTCAACTACTGCAATGGTTCTCAACTTGGGGTCATCGATTTTGTGTCCACCCTCCAACCCCAGGAGACATCTGGAAGTTTGAGAACATTTTGATTGTTACAACTGGGCCAGGGTGCTGCTCAGTACCCCACAGTGCACAGTACAGCCGTCCTCAATAAAGAATTATCTAGTCCAAAAATGTTATCTAGTCCACAAGTGTCACACCTGAAAACCCTGATCTGGAGGTTCCAAGGGCTCTGGAGAAAGAAAACAGAAACAGCAGATGAGCAAGGACATCCTGCCTTGTTCCTCCAGCTGCGCTGTGTTCCCACTTGGTTCAGCCCATGTTACCAAATCCAGACCATCTGGCCCACAGCTGGAATCTCAATGTATACTCTCTGATGTCTTTGGGCTATTCATGTCATCTACATGGAAGCTGGATTCCCACATCTTCCAAACCCAGAAATTAGGGCATAAGTTCTTGAAAGAAGTGCTACTGAAGTAGAATGTCCAAATTTTTAAGAAACCTTGGCAGAAAGAAGCAATGTTCGTCTTCTTCCAACTTTAGCAAATACACGACCTTTTTCTTCCATCAAGTGCTCTCTGTTTAAAATGTTTCGCTTCTAAGTTTCAGGCCCTCAAATTTATTCCTGTAGCTGAACAAAATTTTACTAAGGTAATGGAAGGTCTAGGGTAAAAGAATGGAAAGTATGAGAAGCAACATTATAAAATGAAAAGCTGTTAAATAAACAAGTAGGACAGGGTACTGATTGACAGTTACTGTAAAATTCTGTTTGTCTTAGCCACAGCTTGCATCAGGAAGTGTCTAGCCAGCAAATCTAAAATGCGTATGGGCTGTCTGAGGCAACACATGTGAACAAAGAAAAATTAGCTTTTCTGTAACAACGTAAACCATGTGTAGCTCATGAGGCTGCGAGAACTATAAGTGAAAACGGTCCCTTTGAGGCCTCACCACCAACCAAATTCCGTGCATATACAATTCTGAAAACAGCTGGAAACCAATCTTTTTTTGTTTCTGCTAGTTATTCATGATGTTTCCTTTCCTGACTGTACTACCTGCTTGAAATCCTGCATTTGATTTCATCTGATTGAAAACTGCAGCCCTCAAGAATCATTCATCCACTCTTCGCTGGCTGAGGAATTCAGCAACTTGTTGACAGTTC
This sequence comes from Bubalus kerabau, assembly GCF_029407905.1. Taxonomy (NCBI): domain Eukaryota; kingdom Metazoa; phylum Chordata; class Mammalia; order Artiodactyla; family Bovidae; genus Bubalus; species Bubalus kerabau. Next base: position 142,919,874 of record NC_073626.1, read on the forward strand.
TTGAGGGAGAGCTTCAGCATATGGAAGAATGACAGTATTTTCCATAATTAAAAAGTTCCTGGCTAACTTAGGAATACACATATGTAAATCATTTTAAAATATTTTTCACTTGCTATAGCAGAAGCTCTTTCCCTTCGTTTTATGAAGTCCATACTTTCCACTTAGTTTCTAAACAACATCCTAACAAATGTCAATTAAAGCTCTTCAAAGGGATTGAAAGTATAAATAGGGCAACCCTTTACAAGGCACCTCATATTCATATAAAGGTTAGCATTTTTCCCTTTACAGCACAATTTACTACCACAAGTCTATATGCACATTCAAAATGCTATTTAAATAAAAATTCCTGTATGAACGATTTCTCAGGGAAGGCCAAATATGCTTGTATATCAATTCCTTCTTTAGAAATCAAAGTATGGTTGATAATAATTATACTGTATTTAACCATAGACTTTGAAGTGAATCAACAATTTTTTCAATGTTAGTAGCTGCTAAAGAAGCATATAGGATTCAGTCTGTGAATGAAAAATTGCATCAGCAATTCTAGCAGGGGCAGTAAGGCAGGAGGGGAGGAGCCAGGCTGCTTTTTTCCTTTCTCAGAAGTCAGGCAGCATCTGTCTGACCTCTCTGGGGTCTCATGAGCCACATCTCTGAATTACTTTAAACAACTTGACAAGCTATGTAATTGTAATGATCATTACTAATGGTAACTGTGGTCATTAACAACAATCATCAAATTAAGGGACTTCCACAAGCATCTCCTTTGTTCAACAAGATACATTTTGCAAGGTCAGAAATCAGTTTCTGCACCCCATGAAGACTGCTGCTGCTGCTAAGTCACCTCAGTCGTGTCCGACTCTGTGCGACCCCATGGACGGCAGCCCACTAGGCTCCCCTGTCCCTGGGATGCTCCAGGCAAGAACACTGGAGTGGGTTGCCATTTCCTTCTCCAATGCATGAAAGTGAAAAGTGAAAGTGAAGTTGCTCAGTCGTGTCCAACTCTTAGCGACCCCATGGACTGCAGCCTACCAGGCTCCTCTGTCCATGGGATTTTCCAGGCAAGAGTACTGGAGTCGGGTGCCATTGCCTTGTCTTACCATATACATTTTATAAAATAATTGGGGTAAAAGAAGGGGTGGGGTGGGGCAGTTGCCCTAACTGTCAGCAACATACTAGAGGCCTACTATGTACCAGGCATTGCAAGTATAGAGGTGGCAGAGTCCCTCTAGGAGAAGATAGACATGTAAAGTTAGTTACATCTAGCTTTTCCTTTGGTCAGTGATGCTGTGTCAGTCTGTGAAAATTAGATTATGAAGCTAAAATGTGTGTTGGGAGTAGCGCAGTCATTATTGTACAGTCTTAACTTCATCTTCCTAATCTTTAAAGGACTAGGAAAGACTAACTTTCATTATGTGGTCCTGAAACTAAAAAGTAAAATAAACACAATGAAATAAAATATATGAAAATACTTTATAAACGATAACATAAGGCAATATTGAAACAAAACCTTGGTATTTAAAAATACAAATGAAACAACTGTTTCAGTAGATTCCTACTGTCAGCCTTAGGCTTTCCACTGCATAATTAACCAGTTTTAATCAGGGCAAACCAGTTTTCAACACAGATTACCTAGAAGGGCATAGTTAATTATCTTTTTCATAAAAAAGATAATGAACAATACTCACCCTACTCAGCCCATTCAGAATTTCTATTGTGTCCTTTGACCCAACAATTGCACAAACCTACTTTTCCAAAGTAATGATACTGAATTACTATTTTATAAAGCATTCTTTCATTTAAAAATTTTTTATTTTCCAGGAAGGGCCATGGGTTATGATGAGTTGCCAACTCATATGTTTGGAGAGTCTGGTATTAGGTAAAATGTTTCTTTATGCAAAATGAACATACCCCCCCCAACCCCAATCACACCAAAATAAAGTAATTTTCAAGTTCCAGGAGCATTTTGACTCCGGATATTTATAAGGGAAAGTTTTGTACCTTTCCACTTTAGCTGTGCCATGGCCCAGTAGTTATTCCAAAAACTCACCTGTTCAATAGATGTCCCTTAAACTACTTGATGCAAAGAAAGGCAGGCTGTCAACTGAATCAACCATGATTAACTTTCAACATGTTTCCTCTCCAGACAAATGTTTACTATGTATAAAATACACATCTATTACTATAAAATCTTCTTATATGAATCCACAATTCAAAATGTCATAGATCAAGCAATACGAATAATACCCTAAATGAAAGTACTTAAAACTTACTATGGTCTTTAATTTTCAGAAGACCTGGATTTTAGTATTTTTCAAGGTGACTACATATTTTATGTATTTCCCAGGGGACTATCATTCATGAATTTTTAAATATTCACTTTTTCTACCCAAGTAAACCACTTATTTAAAAAAGCTGAGGGTACTCAGACAGCTATCCAAATTGGGTTAACTATTTCATGCATCAACTATACAAGAAAGCAATTTTGTGAGCAGAAACAGATATAAATGAACAAACTTTCAAACTACTAAAGGGCTCCAGGACTTAAAAATAAGTACAGTTAAAGAAAAATATCACTTTTTATGGAAAGGTTTTGCTTTATTTAATAGAAAGCAATGTTTTAAGTATATTTACTTTAGTCTTTTAAACCAATGCAAATACAATGATAAGCACTGAGTAAAAAGTATCCTGCTGTATGAACTTATTTTTAACACACTGAAAACATACTGCTCACTAAAGATAGAAACACGTGATCCAATTACAAAATATAACATGTATGTGTAAGCACATACAACTGAACTGTGAAAAAATAGAAGATTAATCAAAATACTGTTTTAAAATATTAAATTCAAATTATGTGGAAATTTTATGCATAAAAACCATATTGTATAATCAGAGTAACTCTTTAATAGTCATTTCTGGGAAAAAAATACTAACTTTAGTTAAAAAGCTGAATTTTTTTTCTTTTTCAAAGTACTTTCAAAACTTCACGATCCAAATGAAAATAAAAAACTTTCACAATTCAGTCCAAAAACATGTTATATAATTCTAAACCCAAGAAATCTTCCTGTGATGTATAAAATAAATCTGCTAAGGGAAAAGAGTAAGAAAAGTCAATCTAGGAAAGAAAACTGTTCCATTAAGTGAGAGTCAAAGTGTGATCTCAAATTACTTTTTTTTCCCCTCCCCATCATTTCTTTTCATGTTACCTCTTGAGTCTGAGAGTCACCTGCAGGGAGTTCACCTTGATCTACGTTTTCTCTCAAATCTTCCCCATCTGGCATGTAGCACAGGGAAGCACTTAATCACCCTCTCTATTTCACCGGCAGGAAGAGCTAAGCTCAAATTTCACTTTTATCTCTCCGCTGAAATGAGTAACATCAAATAAGTGCCTAAAATCTATAATTATTTCAGCAACAAAGTAGGCTTCCTAGGTTTGACTTTGCCCAGCTGTTTTGTTGCCTTAATACCAATTAAACATTAAAAAAATAAAAAAACTACACATTAAAAAACCTGAAATTAAAACTGTCCCTAGACAAATAATTTAAACGTTGGGAAAATGAGAAGTAAACATAGGCCCAACCACCTACAGTCTCCCTCCTCCATTCCTGCTTCACACTAATCATCCTAAATAGAAACATAAGTGTTCACCTGGACAGTATTGGGAAAGAGAGCTGCTTGTTTGTATTAACGGGGTTGGAAGCTTGGAGAGGCAAACGGTCCTAAGTCCCCGTTTCCATCACTTGGTCTGGTCCTGCCTGTTCTCGGTCCACGTGCCCAGTGGGCTAAGGGTGTCAGGGGGCGGTTCCGGGGGACCCGCCAGCCTGGGTGTGGTGCAGGCAGGCAGGGAAGACCCAGTGGCACACAGTGGAGTCCGTTTCAGTTTGATCACTCGGTGCGGGGTGGCTGTCTTGTCCGAGAGCAGAACCTTAGCCGGAGGTAGGTGTGTGACCCCGTTCTCAGGAGCCCCAGTCCCCTGTGCAGCCTGGGGATGCCCAGGCAGCCCAGTCCCCACCGGGGTTGGCACTTTTGACCGGGCAGAGCGCTGTGCTGCCCTTCCTCCTGAAGCCAGGTTTGCTGTTGCCCGGGGCCAGGGTTGGGGGGCACTGGCCGGAGACACCCTGATGGAAGCAGAGTTCTTGACCTTAATTTGGGTGCTGGTGGAAGGACCCAAAAATCGGACTGGCTTAGGACCAGTCTTACAGTTCACACCTTCTTCTTCCTCTTCATTGACTATTAGTCGCCTGTAAATACAGAAGTGGGTGCTTGTCAGCATTTACAGGTTTAATAGCTAATGAAAATGTCTCCAAAGTTTAACTTCAAGGTGAACAAAAAGGTTTTTGTCAAGAATTTGAGTCAAGAGGTTTAGCGGTATCAACTTACCTACCTCATCTCTCATTGCCCACTAAGGTCAATAAATAAATTAGCAAGGTTGCAGAAGATTGTTTCAATTTAAATACATTCTTTTAAACTCATGCATAATGTTAATACCAATGATAAGTTAAAATCTGAAGTGTCACACTAGAATTATATAACACATGACTTGTTCTCAGAAAGCCTGATGCAATCCAGAGGATAGCCAGGAGTGTCCCAAGTTGTTTTTCCCAGAAAAGCAGCTGCAAGAGATTTATTAAGGGAAAAAATGGGTTTCACAAATAAACTTGAGAAATGCTAAGTGTGTATTTTATTCTACTGAAGTTTTAAACTCTATGTTAACAAAGGTTCTATAGTGAAGACACCTGTTTAGCTTTGTTGACTCCACTTACCAATCATTCTGTAATGTAACCTTTGGCACCCAGTAAAATTAGCATGCCACAGAACACATTCTGGGAACTGTTAGACTAGTAAAACCCACGGTACAGTTAGATGCTTTCGAATTCGAGAAGTATTGGACAAACCTTCAAAGATTCCTGAACTGAGTTACCATTCACTATAAAAAGCCTAAAGTGGGAACACTGGTGGACAGATAATTGTTTCATCTACTGTACAGACATCAACACAGAGAATCAACTAAAATGAAAAAACTCAGGAAAATGTTTCAAATGAGAGAACAAGATGAAACCTCACCAAAAGACATTAATGAAACATAGATTAAGTAATTTGGCTGATAAGGAGTCCAATAATGGTCATAAAAATGGTCACTGAACTGGGAGAAGAATGAATGAACACAGTGAAAAACTTCAACAAAGATATGAAAAATATAAGGAAGTCACAGAGCTGAAGAATACTATAACTGAACTGTAAAATATACTACAGGGGTTCAACAGCAGGCCAGATGAAGCAGAAGAAAGAATCACTCAACTCAAAGGCAGGGCAGTGGAATTCACCCAATCAGATCAGCAGAAAGAAAAAGAGTAAAAAAATTGAAGATCACTGAAAGGACTTATGGGACACCACCAAATTAACATCCACATTACAGGGCTCCCAGAAGAAGAAAGGAGAAGAAATCTTGTTTGAAAAAATAATAGCTGAAAATTACATAGATGAAGAAGGAAAGAGACATCCAGATCCAGGAAGCCCAGAGAATTCCAAATAAGGTAAAGCCAAAGAGACCTACACTAAGACACATTATAATTAAAATGTCAAAAGTTAAAGGAGAAAATCTTAAAAGCAGCAAGAGAAAAATAACTTGTGATATGCAAAGGAACCCCCATAAGATTATCAAGAGATTTTTTTCAGCAGAAACTTTGCAAGCCAGAAGGGAGGGGCATAATATAGTCACAGTGGTAAAAGAAAGAAAAATCCAACCAAGAATACTCTACCCAGCAAAGTTACTATTAAGAATTGAAGGAGAAATAGTTTTCCAAACAAGCAAAAGCTAAAGGAGTTCATCACCACTAAACCAGCCTCTTGAGAAATCTGTATGCAGGTCAGGAAGCAACAGTTAAAACTGGACATGGAACAACAGACTGGTTCCAAATAGGAAAAGGAGTACGTCAAGGCTGTATATTGTCACCCTGCTTATTTAACTTATATACACGATGAGAAACAATGGGCTGGATGAAGCACAAGCTGGAATCAAGATTGCTGGGAGAAATATCAATAACTTCAGATATGCAGATGACACCACCCTTATGGCAGAAAGTGAAGAACTAAAGAGCTTCTTGATGAAAGTGAAAGAGGAGAGTGAAAAAGTTGGCTTAAAGCTCAACATTCAGAAAACTAAGATCATGGCATCTGATCCCATCACTTCATGGCAAATAGATGGGGAAACAGTGGCTGACTTTGTTTTTTTGGGCTCCAAAATCACTGCACATGGTGACTGCAGCCATGAAATTATGATGTTGGATGACATCACCGACTCAATGGACATGAGTTTGGGTAAACTCAAGGAGTTGGTGATGGACAGGGAGGCCTGGCGTGCTGCAGTCCATGGGGTCGCAAAGAGTCAGACATGACTGAGCGACTGAATCGAACTGAACTGAAACCAGCCTTACATGAAATGTTAAACGAACTTCTTTAAGCTTAAAAGAAAGGGCATTAATTAGTAACAAGAACACATATGAAAGAATAAATCTTACTGGAAAGGTAAATATGTAGTAAAGGTAGTATATTAATCACTTTAAGCTGATATAAAGGTTAAAAATCAAAAGTAAAAAAATAACTATGATTAAAATAATCAGTTAAGAAACAGTATAAAAATATGACATCAAAACATAAAACATGGCATGGGATAGTACAAATACTGAGATTTATGGTTTGATAACTTGATTTCTTTGGAAGGAATGATGCTAAAGCTGAAACTCCAGTACTTTGGCCACCTCATGCGAAGAGTTAACTCATTGGAAAAGACTCTGATGCTGGGAGGGATTGGGGGCAGGAGGAGAAGGGGACAACAGAGGATGAGATGGCTGGATGGCATCACTGACTCGATGGACGTGAGTCTGAGTGAACTCCGGGAGTTGGTGATGGACAGGCAGGTCTGGCGTGCTGCGATTCATGGGGTCACAAAGAGTCGGACACGACTGAGCGATTGAACTGAACTGAACTTTCTTTAGTGGTACAAATCGTACCACTAAAGAAAGGTATCAAACCATAACGGAAGACAGCAAGATAAGAAAGGAACAGAGAGGAACTACAAAAACAGCCAGAAAACAATTAACAAAATGGAAATAAGTACATGTGTGCTCAGTCTGACTGAGTTATGTCTGACTCTTTGCGTCCCAAGGGACTGTAGCCTGTCAGGCTCCTCTGTCCATGGAATTTTCCAGGCAAGAATACTGGAGCAATAATAGAGCAGCTGTTTCCTACTTTAGGGTAATTAAGTACATATATACCTATCAATAATTACTTTAAATGAAAATAGACTGCATTCCCCAATCAAAAGACATAGGGTGGCTGAACAGATCACACGATAGGACCCATCTATATGCTGCCCACAAAGTACTCACTCTAGATGTAAGGACACACACAGACCAAAAGTGAAGGGATGGGAAAAGATATTCCACAAAAACCAAAAGAAAACAAAAGAAAGCTGGAGTATCTGTACTTAACATCAGATTCTTAGAACTGGAATCATAATAGCATACTGATTTGAAAACTGTGAATATAATATATTTGACCTTTAAACTCAACTGAACATAACTGAAATTTTGTAGGTGAAAAATGGTTCTTTGGGACCTCACAAGTGCTGCTAAGTCATCATTATCACCATCTTGACCATGAATCAAAAATAATGCTTAATACAATCCCAGAGGAAAGACAACCAACACAGAGGAGAGCTTCCATAAAGCCCCTTCTGCTTGCTTTGCATTTACATGCATCTTTCACTGAACTCTAGTCCTGTCTTTCTCCACCTTAGCACCACTGCCATTTGGGGTTCAATATTTCTTTGCTGTGAGGGGCTGCCCTCTGCCTTCTAGGAAGCAACCCTCTAAATGCCAGCAGCATCCCCCACCCTACAGTGTCTCCAAACATTGCCAAATATATCCCCTGGATAACAAAACTGCCTCTGGTTGAGAACTACTGCTCTAGACCCAAATGATATCTGCTTGCTGTAAGTTCAAATGGCAAAAAGAAATTATGATAATAAAATGAGAGCCCTTAATAAAAAAGATCTGTTTTAATAATATAGGATTAATACTAAAAACTAAGTAAAATTCTCTGCATTCTGTGAAAGATTCAGAGAGTAAAAGAAAGCAGTCTGAAATTTCATAGGAGGACCGAAACAAAGTCTAAAATAGATGATCAAGAAATTAGAACATCAGAAAGCCAAGAATAATACCCAGACAATGAAAATGAAGTAATTTTAAATGTATGTAAAACACAGTGAAAGACACAGACATGCAGTGAATTTAATGCTAATTATTTCATAGAACATAAGAAAATACTACTAAATAAAAATGCTATTAGTATTTGTGGTTACAGAAAAGAATTCAGAGTAAATCACAGGAAGTTTTAAATATTAAGTCTAATATATTTTTTAACTATTGCCAATAAAGCCTGAGATTTCACTTTAGTGGGGAAAAATACCACAGCATTCCTACTGTGTCCAGTAGTATTTTTAAAATCAGAATCTGCCCAAATAACAACAAACCATATAACTCAGTTTTAAAGAATTACTTCTACTTTTTACATAGTTCTGGTAACTTTGCATTTATCTAGATTTATATTTTGATGGTAAGTTAGAATATTTATCAAGGTGATTAGTAAGCTCAGTGAGGTTAAGAACCATTATTTATTCCCCCAATAAAGGCAGTAAAAATAAAGGTGGCAGATTAATAATAATAAACCAACAGAGAACAAATAACCTCTTTCGAATTGGAGCCATGTGACTCAGGCTTCCAAGTAAAGGGCGCTCTTCCAGAGTCCAGCATTCTATCAGCTCATGAGGCACCCGCCAGTAGCTAACACCTGGAAGATAAAAGACAATTTAGAGAACCACTGTCCACTGCCAAAGATTCAGCAACACTGTTTTGTATAAAACTGGCCAGGAAAACCTTAAAGTTCATGCCTCCTGTTTAACAAAGAAAAGTATACACAGGAAAAGCTCACATGAAGAGCCAGGGCAGCAGGGACACAGCTCATGACCTGGGTTTACGAAGAGCTGGCTACCAGCCCAGCTCTGCTGCTGCTGCTGCTAAGTCGCTTCAGTCATGTCCAACTCTGTGCGACCCCAGAGACGGCAGCCCACCAGGCTCCCCCGTCCCTGGGATTCTCCAGGTAAGAACACTGGAGTGGGTTGCCATTTCCTTCTCTAGTGCATGAAAATGAAAAGTGAAAGTGAAGTCGCTCAGTCATGTCTGACTCTTCACGACCCCATGGACCGCAGCCCATCAGGCTCCTCTGTCCATGGGATTTTCCAGGCAAGAGTACTGGAGTGGGGCGCCATCGCCTTCTCCGAGCCCAGCTCTGCTACTGATAATCAGCAGGTCATTATATAGACCTGGGCAACTGAGTGTATGCTGGTTAAGGCCACAGGCTCTGGAGCCAAGACTGCCTGGGTCTGGATCCCATTTCTATCATTGGCTAATCATAACTCCTTGGGAAAGTTAACAACTTTTCTGTGCCCAAATATCCTCATCTGTGAAATGATGATGAGAATTCAAACCTTAAATGAGAAAATACAAGCAAAATGCCTAGAATTTAGCACTCAAGAGATGTTCAATACCTTTATCGTAAGTCACAGTGTTGGTAGTAACGTGAAAAGATTGGACAGTGGGGGTTCTAACACTTGCCCTTTCTACCTCTTGGAAAATCGCATGGACGGAGGAGCCTGGTAGGCTGCAGTCCATGGGGTCGCTAAGAGTCAGACACGACTGAGCGACTTCACTTTCACCTTTCACTTTCATGCATTGGAGAAGGAAATGGCAACCCACTCCGGTGTTCTTGCCTGGAGAATCCCAGGGATGGCTGAGCTTCGCGGGCTGCCATCTATGGGGTTGCACAGAGTCGGACACGACTGAAGCGACTTAGCAGCAGCAGCAGACTGCTGTGATCATCAATTCAGATAAATTTTGTGAACCACTCTATAAAAGGCAACCACTATATGAACAACAGGTGTCGTCAATACTTTATAGGCACCTGTTCAAACAAGAATAATCTGAGGGGTTTCCCTGGTGGTCTAGTGGTTAAGAATACACCAGCCAATGCAGGAAACATAGGTTCAATCCCTGGTCTGGGAAGATCCCACAGGCCAGGGAGCAACTAAGCCCGTGATCCACAACTACTAAGCCAGCACCCTAGAGTCCTCACGCCACAACTACTAAAGCCCATGTGCCTAGAGCCTGTGCTCGTCAACAAGGGACGACACCACAGTGAGAAGCCTGCTCACCGCAACTAGAGAGAGCCCACACGCGGCAACAAACATAGCACAGCCAGAAATAAATAAATAAATCTTTTCAGAAAAAGAAAAAAGAATAATCTGAGTTAATGTGGTAAGCCAAGATTCCAGTCAAATTCACTTAATTTTTAAATCTGCTGTTTCTTTTTAAAATTTATTTTATTGAAGTACACTTGATTTACAATGTTGTGTTAATTTCTGCTGTACAACAGAGATTCAGTGATACATATATATGTATATATTATTTTTCATATTCTTTTCCATTATGTTTATCACAGGATTCATGACAATAGGACCTTGTTGTTATCTATTCTATAGGTAACAGTTTGATACGTTTCTGATTGAAAGCTGAAAATGTATTCTTATGAAACTTAAAAACATTATCTAAGTGAAAGAAGCCAGACACAAAAGGTCATAGATTGTAGGATTCCATTTATATAAAAATCCAGAATACGCAAATCCATTGAGACAGAAAGCGGACTGGTAGTTGCCAGGGGCTGAGGGGAGAGGAGAACGTACAGTAACCGCTTAATAGATACTGGATTTCCTTTTAAGGTGAAGGAAACATTTTGGAACTAAACAGAGGTTCTGGTTACACACACTGTTGGTGCAGCATGTCACTGAAATGTGTACTTTAATTCTTATGTGAATTACACCTCAATTTTTAAAAAAAGAACCCTAAAAATTATACATAGACACATCAGAAAAAGTTTAAAGAATGATGCTGAATAAAAATTGCTTGGCATTAAAAACAAACGTAATCTTTAAATCCCAAGAAAGAATTTGGCGCTTTCTTTTTCATCATTAAAGGTCCAGTAATAACAACCAACTTAGCAAGGTGAACCCATAAATTATTATATATATCGTGTCCAATACTCAAAGTCTGTGGACCTCATTTTAAGACAACTTTCTAGAACTGCTTGATCATAATCCCAAACCTACTTAAACACCACAAAAACATCCCTAAATCTCATCCAGTAAGTTTTCATCTCTAAGTCAGGTTTACTGAAATGTAATTTACATAAAATAAGATTTACCTTTTTTAAGTACTCTGAGTTTTGACAAGTGTGTACAGTCATGTAACTACGGCCACAAACAAGATACACAACATATCTGTCACCCTCAAAAGTTCCCTGTGCCCTTCTACACTCAATGCCCTGCCCTCCATTCCTTAGTTTTGCCTTTTCCAGAGGGTCACATAAACAGAATCATACACTATGTATGTAGCCCTTTGTGTCTGGCTTCTTTACGATGCTTTGAAGATTCATCCATGTTGATATATGTATCAATAGTCATTTCTTTTTATTTCTGAGTAGAACTCTATTATATGGATACACAGCAAATTGTTTTTAAAACTTTTATTTTTTTTCTATATATAGAAAAAAAATGATTCTTGTTCATTGTATAAAACTTGGAAAATATAGAAAAGTATATATAAAAAATAAAAACCACTTCTAATTAAGGGATTAGAAGTTATGGCTCATGACATTTTGATGTATCTCATTTGAGTCTTTTTTCTATTTATATGATATGTACATAATTAAAAACACATTATATTTAATTTTGTTTCTTACTTTGACCATTTCTTAATCATAGGCACTCATCAATGTAAAAAGTTATTCAAAGTAATTCTAATAGCTATATCCCATCTATATCTTGTGGATGTGCCAATATGTATTTAGCCCTGTATTATAGACATTTATATTGTTTTTACTTTTTCTCTATTATGAATAAAATGCCTAGTTGAATATGTCTGTTCATAAACGTTTTTCTGCATTTGATTATGTCCATAAGGTAGATTTCTGGAAGTAGAATTACTGAGTCAAAAGATGTGAACAATATTGATGCTATTGATATGTACTGATAAATTATTTCCAAAAAAGTAATATTAATTTTACTCCTGCCAAGAATGCATGAGATCTTTACTAATCTGGTATATAAAAATAGTTCTCATTTAATGCATATTTCATTAATAATGAGTTTGAATCTCTGCCACATTTATTTCCTTTTCTGGGAATTTTATGGTCATGAATCTTATACCTTTATTTGTAATAGGGTTGAACTGATTTTCTAGTCAATTTAAATAAACTCTATTTATTGTAAGTATAATCTTTGCTTAATGTAATACTTTTATACAAGTTTTTAAATTAGTTTTAAAATTTTATTTATAACATTTCATGCTTTAAAGTCGGAGAAGGCAATGGCACCCCACTCCAGTACTCTTGCCTGGAAAATCCATGGACAGAGGAGCCTGGTAGGCTGCAGTCCATGGGGTCGCTAAGAGTCGGGAACGACTGAGCGACTTCACTTTCACTTTTCACTTTCATGCATTGGAGAAGGAAATGGCAACCCACTCCAGTGTTCTTGCCTGGAGAATCCCAGAGACGGGGAAGCCTGGTGGGCTGCTGTCTCTGGGGTCGCACAGAGTCGGACACGACTGAAGCGACTTAGCAGCAGCAGCATGCTTTAAAGTTAATACATTAAATATTGTATAAGCAAATTTATCTTTGTCTTTATGTTTCATTTTAAGCTTATAATTTCTTTTCCAATTAAGAAACCAGTTATTTGGTTACATCTTACTATAGTTTATACAAGTTTCATTTTTCATTCATAATGAAATAATGAAAAAAAATTCACAATACTGGTAGTATTTTGATAAATGCTGTGAGGTTAAAGTTATGTTCTTCTCCCAAGCATATTTCTCAAATAACCTATCTTTTTTTATTGGTATTTAAGGCTTTCTTAGGGTTTCCCTGGTGACTCAGGCAGTAAAGGATCAGCCTGCAATGCAGGAGACCCAGGTTCGATTTCTAGGTCAGGAAGATACCCTGGAGAAGGGAATGGCAATCCACTCCAGTATTTTTGCCTGGAAAATTCCATGGACAGAGGAGCAGAGTCAGACACAGCTGAGCAGCTAACACTTTCACACTTTTTTCACCTTCATCTTCTTCCTTTCAATAGTTCTTTCTCTCATTTCTGTTTCCTGTATTATGGCTTTCCACAGGCCTTCCAGAACTTTTGTAAGATAACAGTAATACTTTATAACATGCTTTCTAAAAAGTTAAAGTCAGTCACACACACATGCTTTGTTAGAGTCAGAGATCCCAGCTTCCTGAGTCAGTGGAGAAGGAATCCCAGCCAGGCCCTCCCAAAGCTTCCTGGGCAGCCTGCCAGTCCAGGGGCACAAAAGGAGACTGAGAACACCAGCAGGGGTGTTCCTCAACTTAAGCCCAAGTGTCTCAAAGTCAATTAAGTCTCAAGTAATAAGCTTAGAGAGAATAGCACTTTGCTCATTACACTTCATCCTATCTGTTTGAGGGGCATGATATGAAAAGAAAAAGGAGGAAAAGTGGGGGTACTGAGGAAAAAAAGGCTTGGGACCAGCATCCCGCCTGAAAGAGGAACAGCTGATGAAGAGTTTTAAAAAAGGCTCTTCTGTTCTCTATTCAATCTTATGTGACTTGCAATGTCGTCTCTACCAGCTTTTAAGATCATTTGAGGACTAAGATGTGTCTTACTTATCTTGGGATAAGTTTAGGACTTATCATAGTGCTTGCACCTAACAGACATCAATACATGTTAAGTAAGAAAAAAATACTTAAGCATAGAACAGTTAACTCTCTGCCATCTTTAACAAGTGGCGTGCCTCTCTGAGACTTCTTTTCATTATCAATAAACGGTAAACAGCACATAGTCTTAGGACTAACAGATTCTAAGTGTAAACTACGTATCACACTGCATATCAAGTAGCAGTATTATTATCAACTCAAGTTAGCAGCTTGGTAAAAATGGTCAAATTTCAAAGTGTGCATTTAAAGAATATTTTATTTTCTAAGGTCTCTTTAGCTATCTTCCCAGCATTATTTTCATTTTCTCTCTCTCTCTCTCCTTTTGATTATATATTTTATGCTTAACACAGATGTATACTTCCTAGGACAATGCTAGGAACCCAAAAGGTGCTACAGGAACTCTTTTTAAATTGAATTAAGTAAGCATAACTAATAAAAGTGTATTTTAGGTTACTGAACTATAAATTATTAATAATATCCAGTAATGCATGAGTTTTAAAAATTTTTAAGTAAACTGCCTCAATGTTACTATGAGGTGACAAATACCTGGACCCACACCATTTACATTATCTAAAAAAGCAATTCAGTATGTGACCTTGCTTTGTCTTATTAAGGAAAAGTCTACCTTCCGCCTTGAAATAGAAAAATTGTACTGTACCTTTTCCTTCCCAGGCATCAAAGGCATCCATCATTTTCTTCAATTCTGCTACTGAATAATAGCTCCAAATGTACTGAACATTATTTCCCGCCTCCCTAGAAATATTACAAAAGGTAATGAAAATATACTACATAAGTATGAATGTATCTATATGTATACAGCAAATAAGATACTTAATAAGTGCTTGCTAATTAAGGAAAAAAATATGTCGGTACTGAGTAAAGTTGTTCTTCTGTGATCCTTAAGCATATATGTATGACATGCTATATTATTATAATCAACTAAACTTACATACTAATCTACATTTTATCTCTTTTTACTGTGGCAAAGTATTTGTTAACTCCACAATATAAACTGTGTAGACAAACTAATAAATCTTTAAAATAAGTTTTCTAAAAAATCACCTAACTCCAGCAAAGTTAGAAAAGGTTCAACTTTGACTAAAACTTTTCTAACACTATGCCATGTACTTATATACAAACATCTCTGTCTGTAAATAATTTAGAAAATGATGATATATTAATTGTCTAAAAAGCAAGCTCATGTGGTCATGCATTAGTCACTAATATGTGACCCAATCCAATCTCCCAGAGAATTAAAAAAAACTGCTAGATGAATTGACCAGTATAAATAAGATTACAAGGAAAACATTAACAGAATAACCCTTAAGAATTTAACATGCTCAAGGTATAGAATTTTCAAGTTGGGACGGGACTGGATGAAAAGCCTTTCAGTTCAGTTCAGTCGCTCGGTTATGTCCGACTCTTGGCATTTCTTAAACCAGGACACCAAGACACAGGCCAGTCCTGGGTCACCCAGCAGGCCTGCTGACTTTAGGTTAGGGTTCTGCTCGTGGACTGCAGTCCATGGGAGACACCCAGGCATGTGGCTTTTCTCTTCTTTCTTTTCTCTCTGTATAAGTCCTTTCAGGGGATTCTGATGACTGTTCCCAGCCGAGAACTTCTGTAAGACCAGGTGGATGGCCTGTTGCTTCTACAGATAACAAATGGCCTGAATTGCAATCTCTTCATGAAGCAGGCTTATCTCAACAGCTATGAAACTCACTCTGTCTGTTGAGAAGTATTGATGGTCTTTCCCAGTCAACCACATATAAAACTCAATAACACCTCTTAGAAGAGACCAAGACTTTATTTTGTTCCTTTTCATATTTAAATATGGACATACCTTTTAAAAATGCTTTTACTGTGAATTCTTCCTCCCAGCTGCTTATCAATAGCATCTGTTCCATCAGTTTTTGTGGAATATACACCAATAATTCTACTCTCACAGCTTGCACCAGATGTGTTAAGATAGTGGAGAACCCAAACTGTTGGTTTATTGCATACTAAACCATACGAATCACAGAAGTCTGTTAAAGCCTGAAGCAAAAAATATATATATATAAAGTTTGAATTTAACTCTGGAGCAAAGTAAAAATGAATTTGTTTTATTACTTTCCTGTAAAGCTATCATTTCACTTGGTTGTGAGGGAAATAAAAAGACTAAACATATAATCTACTTCTTATGCCTTTAAAAAACAAACCATTTGTTGAATTTGGGGTGTTGTAGAGGGGGCTTGGGCATTTCACTATCCCAAAATCCAAACCTTTTCATCTAGAGAATCCTTTTCCACTAGGAAATTATGCCTCATTTCCTCCTCCTCTAGACTCACTACCAACATCATTTTAAAATCTTCATATGATCACTAAAAGTTAGAATTTTTTCTTTTCCTCCAAATTTTCCATTTGACTCAATTTTCCTTTTACCTTCTATTCACTAACCCCATGGTGGATGCTTATTCTGAACTCAAAATCCAATCATGGATGAACCAGATTAACTTGTTCTTTCACACTGAAGGATATGAATATATGAAACTAAATGCCTACTGTCTGAACTCATTTGGCATTTATCCACCTATTCATTCAGTCACTTGAATACTAAGTGTGAATACTATGTATATAAGGTCCTGGAGACAGGGTCCCAGCCCTCCTCAATTTATAGCTGATGGAGCAGACAGACATTAAATAAGTCATCAGCACACAGTGTAATAAGTGCTACCAGGAAAGCCTACGAGGTGCTGAGGGGCACAGAGCAAGACCTTCCCTGGGAGAAACGGCGTTACTGCTGTGAGCAATAATGTTTTGTTGGTTTTGTATCCCAAAGGCCTAGAAAATGGTCTGACACACAGGAGATGCTTACTATTTACTGACTCACAGAAGGAAAAGAGGACCCTAATGTGTACTGCATTTAATATTGCTATCTAATTCCTGAATTGGCTTTTATCTTCACTTGCACATCAGTGAAAATCATCGACTGCATTAGAAACTGTTCAAGGGCAAAAACTGAATGTCCCACACAGTCCCCAGAAGAGTGTCTTACGTGTAATAAGTACGAGTTGGCTGGCAGAATGAACGTATGCATGCTCTGTCCTTTGTGCATACAAACCAGGAATGAAAGACTATAAAGGTGAATGTTAATCCACCCCAACTAACCCCAGTTAGGTTTTTTTTTTAGCCCCACTCTGCAGATGCGACAAACAGTACCAAGAGACTGTTTAACAACTCAATTTATAAATAACTCCAGTAGCAGAATCTATACAACCATGCAAATTCCCAAAGGGGATCTGGAGCCAAATCAACTTTTTCTTCATGCTGCATTCCTAATAACTATACCATCAACTTGCTCTCCTAAACACTGACGTCTAAGTCAACAGAATTCAGACCAATTCAAACCAGTTTTCACTAAGCACAATTATTTAGGAAAAACATTTTTCTTAGATGCCCCAAAGTGCTAATTAATAGCAAACATGATACTTATTAATGAGAAAAAAACAGATGAAGCCGTTCAAGTCATGTAAACACCTTTAAAATGTGATTTAAAATAGAAGCAGCTTAAAAAAAAAAAGATTTACTGATCCCAAGGTGAACTAATCATATTTCAACTTAATAATCAACTGCTACACTCATTCAATCAGGTGAAAGATTTTATTCCATCTTTTATTTATCATCACCATCCTTTTAAAGTTATGCTTCCCTGGTTGCTCAGATGGTAAAGAACCTGCCTGCAATGCTGGAGACATGAGTTCAATCCTGGGGTCAGGAAGATCCCCTGGAGGAGGAAATGGCAATCCACTCCAGGATTCTTGCCTGGAGAATCCTATGGACAGAGGAGCTTGGTGGGCTACAGTCCATGAGGTCACAAAGTTGGACACGACTAAGCGACTAACATATTTATCCTTTCAAAATATCATTTTGAGAAAGAAATTATTACCACTATATCTTTACATACTACAGTGCTGCTCTTAATTTAAGGAGAACTTCAAGAGTAGAAGAGTTCTATTTTTAAAAATAAAAAGCCATCAAAAAGTGGTAAATTTTCAACAAGGAATAAAAACTCCATAAACCTTTGAGTGGCTTTGTAATATACTTTCCTAGAACAGAATTTTGGCCTAAAAATGAATACTGGTAATTAAGAAACACAACTTCAAAAATTGTAAGATGTAAAACTGTCTCATTGTGGCTTATGTTACAACACAGGCTATGCAAAATAACATACAGTGCTTTGTGAATAATAAATGTATAATAAATGAATATTATATATTCATATATGTATTTTAAAGCTTAAGAAAATGCCAAGACCTTTTTAAGTTCTATATTTGACCTTAAAGAATATGTCTCCATTTCATTGGCCAAGTGGTCAGACAGGCTGTATGGATAAGGGATGCCAAAGTAATCAGCTTCTTCTTGCAGAGCAACCCGAGTTTGCTCCTCTGTGGGAATGTGAACTTCTCCATGAAGATAATCCAAAAGGTATTTAAATAGATGTCCATCACGGTCAATAACACAAGCTCCTAGAAAACATTCAGTTCAAAAATTATTGCATAGATACAAATAACCATGATAAAGTTTCAACATGTCAAACTAAAATTAGACTGAAGACCTCTACAAGTAGAAATGTTTCTTTCTCATAAGAAAGTTAATATCATGTGTTCAAGTAGATTTAGTCAAATTTGGGGATCCTCTGTATTCACACCTACTATATAGGAAAATGTATTCTGAGCTCCATCAGGAATTTTGGATACAATGACCACATTCCCACTGCTGGCTACCGCAAAGACCATGGAAGCCTCAGACTGCTGGTAGAATTCTAAGTTTACCCCTAACCTCAGCCTGGCTGGGCCAGGAGAGGTGTATGGAGTTCTTCCCTAATGAGGGTATGTGAGTGCTCGTTACTATGTCTGGCGTTCATATGTCAGTGATCATACAAATCAACTTGCAGTGTCACTGACATATAAAGCCACGGTTCCAAGACCTGGACACATGACCTTGGACTTACTAGGCTTGTCCTTTTGTACTAAACTTTAAAAGAGAAATGCTATGCGGGTACTACTTTATAAAAAAGGGCTTTTCTTAGACAATTCAGCAGAATTAAAAAAAAAAATACTTCTGTATGGACAGAGGAGCCTGACAGGCCACAGTCCATGAGGTCATAGTCAGACATGACTTAGTGACTAAACCACCACCATGAGGTTATTCAATAATTCCTTTTCTCCCTTGATTGGTTTAGAATAAAAGGATTAAGAAGGTATAAGCTTTGGAGCAGAGGAAACAACTCACTTCCCACTGACCACCTTTTCACCACAGCCTTTCTGTCCAGATGGACATCAAGTCCTGGGCACCACACATCAGTGAGTTTTTCATTCTTTCAACTGCCATTCGTCTGGCAAACAAGACCCAGGGATACTAACAGCCCTTCAGGCTCAGAACTCCTCAACCTAACACAGAAGCAAGAGTGGGTGCTCTGAGCCCCAGAATCCCTCAGATGTACAAAAAGCCCTACTTGCATTGCTGAAGTTTTTTTTTTACAACCAGCAGTAGGTTCAGTGTACCCCAAAACACTTGAAGCAGAGAGCAGCACCAGGACCCTAATCCTTGCGTTTTCCAGTTTCTTCTGAAACACCAATTTTCAGTCCTCTCCCATGGCTGACTGACCTCATCACTGCACTGACGTCTTCTGCGGCCTGCATGTCAGCCCACACAAGGCTCTGCAGCTGGACTAGGAGTGAATTTAACACTAATTCTACACTGACAATGACTGCCCTCAGCTATGAAGGCAGCTGCTTTCTCTAAGAAACACAATTTTTAACTTGAAGAACACATACAGAAGCTAATATATTTAATCAAGCTCAATACAAAGACCCACTGAGTTGCATGAATGTAACACCTTTCCAAATATAATTAATCCCCCAAATCAGATCCATGGTTGGACAATGCAATGCAGGAGACCCAGAGTTCAATCCCTGGATTTGGAAGATCCCCTGAAGAGGGGAATGGATACCCACTCCAATATTCTTGCCTGGGAGATGTCATGGACAGAGGAGCCTGGCCGGCTACAGTCCATGGGGTTGCAAAGAGTTGGACAGTTTCACTTTTTGACCTTTATATACACTCACTTTTTTGTCAACTTTTAGTGACAGCATCACAGATTCTAGAAACTGGTATTTAATTTCTCCAGGTACTTAATGAAACTCCATGCAGTCTTAATGATCTTAGTAATCAGCATACTGAGCTAATACATCCTGTTGTAATTAGAAAAATTAAAGGGAATTTAAACTAGACTATTTTAATGAATATTCATGATCATGCTTACAGACTTGAGGTATTTACCTGATTCATCTGTTTTTAAAGGGAAACGACCACTGAACATGGATGCCAGCATTGAATCCTTAAAGCGGCACAAGGACTCCCGCCTGGCTGTGTAAATACAGCCACCCACGTTCAGTCGAAGAATATCTAACACCTCTTCTTCTGCCTTTTGACCTTCCATTGCTCTCTCCAACACCCACAGTTCTGCCTTGAAATACTTTCAGAAACTGCAAAACAATGTGGTCTCAGTCCCCCTCTGTAAAAACAAAGGACAATCACCAGTGACATTTCCAATAATACATGAAATAGATTAAAAAGTATACACTCAAATGTGATTTTAAACAAATTCCTCAGCACTGGCAATACTGAATTGAAGGATTTTATATAACAGAAAAGAAGTCTCAGATATTCTGAGAAGCTGGAAAACTCTGTCCCCAAGTATGTAAATGATAATAAACTATTATAACCAAATCGAGGTGTTGAGATGATTGCTTAAAGAATTAAACGAGGTAACTAATGCATTGTTTGTTACATTTAGAGCATAGGTGAGGTGTGTTTATGATCTCTTGTATTCACACATCTTTTCAAACTATAATAAGTCTTAGGGAGCAATGTAGACTTGCAGAGGTTATGAGCATGTAGCATGGAATTAGGCTGCTAGACGCTACTACTTACTATCCTGGGACCTTAGGCAAACATTAATCCTCCTTTGCCTGTTTCCCCATGTCTAAATTGGAGGTAAGGATGATGCTTCCCTTAAAGGACTATCAGAGGAATGACTGACAGAAAATTTAAAAAGTATGTAGAACAGTCTCTGGCTCCAAGTAAGTACTCAATAAATGATAAATAGCATCTATAATCATAAAAATTTACCAGAACGTCTACACTGAAAGATGTTATATTGGCTCCAGAGATTTAAGGAAACCTAAGGGCAGACATTACTAATAATGGTAACAACAATTTTTTTTTTTGTAACAACAATTCTTAAATTAGGCAAATATAATTTGCCAACTAAGGTTAGAATTCCATGTATACCAAAAGACAAATTGGTCTAGAGGAACAAAATGATATCTGTAAATCATCTGGCTTCTTCCCTCCAAAACAGCTGAAGCTTTGGGTACATTTTATAGATTTTATTTCCTAACCCATTCTGGAGATAGGTGAACCACAGGTGATGGCAGTGTTTCTATGAAACCTAAAACAATGCCATGATGAAAAAGGCACTCCCAATGTATCTGGACCTTTCATAGCAAGTGTAAAATGGCTGCCAAGAGGCTCAACTACACCCATGGCATCCATGGCCATTCACCTATGCCATCAACTATGATCTTTTCGTAGATGCTTCAATTTACCCAACTTCCAATGAAATAAGAGAAGGAGACCATTAGAGTCTGAGGAATACCATGTGTGTGAAACATAATCAGTAGACAGAAACTATTATGGGCCAACAGTCCAGCTTTCAAAATCCGTTTATCAATGTGACTTCCTACACTTCCTATAAGTCCAAGCAGCAGCCCAGCAACAAACCATGTGAAAGAAGCACTTCTGAGGCCTGGAGTGGAACTGGTTCACGCTGTCCCTGTTATCAGCTCCCTGGAATCCTGTCTATTCTTCAAAGCTGCAGGCAAACTTCATTTGTTACATGAACTTCCCAAGCAACCCCAGTTAGAATCTTTGTTCTCCAGATATACTCTGTACCCCTCTCCACATATTATTCCACTTGACTAATCTCTGGCTTGGGGAACTATAAATTGCATCACCTCTGTTGTTGTTCAGTTGCTAAATTGTGTCCTACTCTGAGACCTCACTGACTGCAGGCAGCACGCCAGGTTTCCCTGTCTTTCACTAATTCCCGGAGTTGGTTCAAGCTCATGTCCATGGAGTAGGTGATGCCATCCAACCCTTAGCATCACCCTTAACAATTTCCATTTACTGAGTGCTATGTGCCAGCCACTGTAGGAGTCACTGGACTGACTGTACCTAATTCACAGGAAAGTCCTACTGGGTAGGCGTTCCTGTCCCTACTGACAGATGAGAGCACTGCTGCTGCTGCTGCTGCTAAGTCGCTTCAGTCGTGTCCGACTCTGTACGACCCCATAGACGGCAGTCCACCAGGTTCCCCGTCCTGGGATTCTCCAGGCAAGAACACTGGAGTGGGTTGCCATTTCCTTCTCCAATGCATGGAAAGTGAAGTCGCTCAGTCCTGTTGGTCTCTCCGCGACCCCGTGCACTGTAGCGTACCAGGCTCTTCCGCCAGGGGAGTTTCCAGGCAAGAGTACTGGAGTGGGTTGCCATTTCCTTCTCCAGGTGAGGATACTGGAGAAAGATACAAGAATGTGCGCCCTGCTATAAATGGTGAAGTCAGCCCCAATCCAGGACAGCTGGACCAACTCCAAGTTCTTCCAGCCGCACGCCACACAGCACTCTCACTAAGGCTCCTGACCTGGGCACGTCACTCACTAAACATCTGTCCATCTGAAGACTCCTGCTGATGGCAACAGTAACACAGCAGCACCCTGAGCGCAAGGATTCAAGAGAACCCCCAAGACAGAGGACCACCACTTCAAGGCCAGTCATAGGGCCCTATCCTCAAATGGACCCACTTGGACTCCCTGCTGGGTCGGAAGGAGTCGGAAGTGCCCAGTCCTCTAAGAAAGCATTCCGAGTGCAGTCCTGTGACCACCTGCATCAAAACCATCAGGGAGGCTTGATGAAAATGCAGATTCCCCGACCACGATAGAGACTCCGGTTCAGAAAGTATGAGGTGGGGTCAGGAGTCCGCCAGCGGACCCTACTTTGAGAAACGCGGCTCAAGGGCCTCGAGCTCCTCCCATGACGCTGGACGAAAGGGGAGGGGCTGGGACACCACAAAGCCCCGCCGGGGTCTCCCGCACTCCGGGGATCCCGAATCTACCGGAAGCCGAGTCTGCAGCCCGGGGCGCCCGTGTTATCAGCGAGGCCCCGGCCCTTCATCAGGGCGCGGCGCCGCGCCGCCTCCCGGGCGTGAGGCCCACCCAGCGCCCCGCTCCTCCGGAGGGGCGAGGCAGGGTAGGCAGCATCCCCGACTGACCTGCGGCCCGCCTGGCCGTGGGCGCCGCCGCAGCCGGACGCCGCCTGGCCCGACGCGGAAGTGAGCGCCTCCTCTGCTGCTCGGCAACTCCTGTAGCAGTGCGGGCCCAGCGGCGCCCTCGTGCGTCCCGGCAGAGCCTGGGAAAGGAGGCCCCGCCCGGGACACTCCCGGGACACGCCCCTCCAGCGCCCGGCCCCTCAGCCGCCGCAGAGGAGGCTGCGGAGGGGATGGTGGGAGGTTCCCGCCCCAACCCCAGTCTCCCTATCCTGCTGGGAAAAGAAAGGTCACAGGAGGGAGACTCAGTCTGGATGCCCGAGGAACGATCTTGACCATTCAGAGGCTACTTTTATACTTGAAGAAAACAAAGCCGAAATTGCAATCGTCCAGGGTCAGTTCATAATGGTAAGAGGCTGAGTTAGGTTTTCTCACCTCTAGATGAAGGCCCTTCCCTCCAAACTGGGCTGCTCAATGCCATGCCAAGCAGTGGAATATTTGTGCCTTTGGATGGTGTTTATGGCTTACAAAGCTGTTTTACACAGAGGATTCTTGTTTAAATTAGCTGTGTGACAGTCCTGTATTGTTATTCCTTTTACAGAAAGGAACACTGAGGCAGGAGCAAACATTTATTGAATACGTCTGTACACCTGAGGTTCTTCTAAATTCCTTGCATGCACTAATTTTCTCTTAACAATAACCACAAGAGTGCTTTTGGTTTCCAACTGCAATCTAACTTGTGCAAGAGACTTTGCTAGGTATTTCAAAATGGATAAAACACAGTACTATTCTCAAAGTACTTTCCCGGACTCAATAATAATTGGTTCCTAATTTTTCTAACTGGGTCTTAGAAGGGAATAAGAGTGAGATGAGCCCACCTACCCCTCAGATATTGATAGTATGCAGGAGAGGGAGAAGGTTTGTTCAACTTATAATTACTGAGTGCTGCTGCTGCTGCTAAGTCACTTCAGTCATGTCCGACTCTGTGCGACCCCATAGAAGGCAGCCCACCAGGCTCCCCCGACCCTGGGATTCTCCAGGCAAGAATACTGGAGTGGGTTGCCATTTCCTTCTCCAATGCAGGAAAAGTGAAAAGTAAAAGTGAAGTCGCTCAGTCGTATCCGACTCTTAGCGATCCCATGGACTGCAGCCTACCAGCCTCCTCCATCCATGGGATTTTCCAGGCAAGAGTACTGGAGTGGGGTGCCATTGCCTTCTCCAATTGAGCTCTAGCTATGAGCTAGTTAACTAGCACTCAACAATTATATTGTCCGTTGTCATGTCCAGGGTGCAGTGGACCTGAACTTGGGCAAACTCCAGGAGATGGTGAGGGACAGGGAGGCCTGGCGTACTGCAGTCCATGGGTTGCAAAGAGTCAGACACGACTGGGTGACTGAACAACAACAACAGAACTATGAAGTAGGCCCTGGAAGTGAAGGACTAAAAAAATGTTCCTGATCAGTGTCCCTGACCTAATGTCTCATGGCATTTCCATTCTAGTGCAGTTGTCAGAAGACCTTGTCTGTAAATATTTTAGGCTTTGTGGGCCATACATAACTACTCAACTTTGCTGTTGTGGTGTTAAAGCAGCCATGGATAATACATAAACGAATGAGAGTGAGTGTTCCAGTTTTATTTATGGATACTGAAATTTGAATTTCATGTAATTTTCATGTGTCATGAAATATTCTTGAATATTTCAAAAACCATTAAATATGTAAAAACCATTCCTAGAGTGTGAGCTACCCATGGGTCAGAATTTGCCTACTTCTGTTCAAATGGGAGAAACAGACACTAGAAGCAGAGAACTCTCATTAAAAAAAAAAAAAAAAATTGGGACATTTTTAAAAAGGGAATTTTAAAGGCTCAGTGGAAATGTTTGAGAGAAATGGAAAGAGTAGGAGATTGGCTCAGAGTGATGGACATACTGGCAATATGGGAACAGAAGCTCAGGTGACAGTGGACAACTTGAGGGTTTGGAATTACTGGGAGGATTAAGGTAGACAGGGATGTGAACCATGATGACAACAGTCCTAATGTTCTATTAGTTTCAAGTTAAAGCCAAAATCCAGATATTTAGCAGTATTGGATGGCCTCAGTAGTTATTGAGGTCACCCTCTGGCTGCTCCCAATTCTATGGTAAACAGAGTGAATGGGCAGGTCTTACAAGGAACCCAAGCATTAGGAAAGCCTTTGGGTGACTGTTCCCTCCACCAGCTCTCCCAGAAGTAAAGGACAATCCTAGCTCTGATGCATAGGAGCTTGAGGAGAAGGGAGATAGGAAGAGCCTGAGTCACAGACCTGATCAGACTCAAAACTACCCTCTCTGGCTCTTCCTGGAATGGGAAAGATAGGGACTTGTCATGTTTGAGAAGTAAATGACTTTATGTTCATCCTTCAGGAAAAGATTCCTAAACCATAAGCAACCCTCTTCCTCCAAGCCAGGACAAAGTATTGGAAAGAGAATGAGGGGTCTGGTTGTTCCTTTATTCGCAAAACCTGAGTGAATTGCATTGTTTTTCTTTTAAAAATTTCTGGTGCAGGGGGCATGTGCGTGTGTACTAAGTCACTTCGGTTGTGTCCGACTCTGCAACGCTATGGACTGTAGCCTGCCAGGCTCCTCTGTCCATAGGATTCTCCAGGCAGGAATACTGAAGTGGGTTGTCATGATCTCCTCCAGGAGATCTTCCTGATCCAGGGATCTAAACTGCATCTCTAAAGTCTCTTGCATTGGCAGGTGGGTTCTTTACCACTAGCATCACCACACTTCTATCAAAATAATGCTAGGGGTAGAATTCCTGAGTAGCCAAGATAATAGCAGCCATTGCAGCATAAATCTGAACTCATTGTCCATAAAACTGAAAACAAAATAGATAACAAAACTGCACAAAACCCATGTCATCTGCATAACTAAAAGAGAATGCCCAAACTTCAGATTGTCTCGAAGTAGAAAAATAAACACCAAATCTCAGCAAGCTGTGTCCCATTCTCCTGCTGCAAACTTACAGAGAAATAAGGGACAGTACAGAGAAAATGCATAGAAGAGAAGACTACTGGTGGTTGTATGATTGGTCTAAGATAACCACAAAAGGGAGAAAGTCCACTTTTGTGCTAAGATACTGGGAAGGATCAAAACACTTGGATATGTTTTTTAAAAGTAAAGATGGATGTACTTCAAGGGGACAGTGTGTAAAACCCTTGCTTCTGGAATAGAAGTGAAAAATGGAATGGAGAGGCCCCTTTTGGAATCTGGTGAAGAAGAAAAGAAGCAAAAGGAAATTTTAGGGTCAGGTAAGAAAAAAAGAGATCCAAAGCTGTGAAAATATGCAATCATTAGCCCATACGTCCATGGGCTTCCCTGGTGGCTCAGACGGTAAAGAGTTCACCTGCCATGCAGGAGCTGGTTTTGATCCCTGGGTTGGGAAGATCCTCTGAAGAGGGAATGGCAACCCACTGCAATATTCTTGCCTGGAGAATTCCATAGACAGAGGAGCCTGGCAGGCTACAGTCCATGGAGTCTCAAAGAGTAGGACACGACTGAGCAACTAACACTTTGACTTTAGCCCATATCACTCATACACACGTGCATAGATGCATATACACATAAGAACCATCCAGTAAGAAAAACCTTTCAAAAATCTTTGAAATGAATAGATGAAAACAGTAAATATACACGAAACTGTTACAAGAAGAAAACAGAAAACAAGACAACTTCAACTAATAAAAAGTGCTTCCCCCCGCCAAAAAAAAAAAACTACCCCAAAGCAGAAAAGAAAAAAAAAAAACTACAACAGAAACCCCAAAGAGAATTAAATATCCACCTTGAAATGATCTCTGGTGACCTCAGCCTGCAATGGCTTGGAGCAGGACTTGGGTTCCCAGCCAGAGATTGAGGCTGGGTCACAGTGGTGAGAGCACCAAATCTTAGCCGCTATACCAGTGGTCAGTGACAAGGGCCCTGGTCCTTCAGCTTTGGAGAAAAAAATTCCCACAAAGATGGAAAGTAGTGAAACAAATACAGTATTTATTTGGAGGCAGAGTATACAGTATGTGTGGGTAGACACACAGGTGGACTCAGAGAGTTGCTGAGTCATACCCTCATGGCATTTTAAGTTACTTTTATGGGGCATTTCTTCCGGGGTTTCTATTGGCTAATCATTTTTATTTGCCTTGTTCACAGTCCATGTTTAGCATATCTCAGGATTCTCCCATCTGTGTGCACACATCTCTTAGCCAAGATGAATTCTACTTCAAAGGCCTATGGGTAGAGCATCCCTTGACATCACTTCTCTTTGACTTCCAAGGGGCCTTTCTGTTCACCTGTGGTCAGTGAGGTCTCCTGTCTTTGAGAATGAGAAATATGTGTTTTGTGAGTTTAAAAAATTATGTGTTGTCCTTTAACTGAGAAAAGTATTTCATATTTGCTTTAAGGGTGAATGTAGCAAAATTTTCTCTAGCCAACTGTTATGATAAATATTTAGCTACTTATGGCTCCTGCCTTGGCTGAGAAACTTTTGATTTGATGACCCTATTTGTTTGAGTTTATTTACATTCATTGTCTACATTTTTACTTTGGGAGAAATCTGCAATCCACTGTATTTACCTTTTCCCTCTCAAATTCTACAGTGCTTTAGTCAGCCAGTTTGAAACCAGTGCTTTTTATATTTATTTCTATAACTAATTGTATCTTAAGAGGTCCTAACTTCGTATAATGGTTGATTTGATAATAGCTGAGAGTTTTAGGCACAAACTACTTCCTTTCATTCTGTTAGAGAAACTGTTTACAGAGATGGGAAAGTTTTGGTTCTTGTTTAATGTCCCTGACCTTAGTTTTTACTAAATTAAGGCATCAAAATATTTTAAATGTAGAGATGGCCTTTTAAGGAAGCAAATGTTTTAAATAAAATGATAGTTAATAGTCCTACTTTTGTATGAATTTGAAAGCTTACAAAGCTCTTTTGCTTTCATACTCATCTATGTCTACGACAGCAGGCCTTTCATCTTTTCTTCCTGCATCAGAGGAAGAGGCAACCCTTCAGCCCATGGCGTAGCATCCATGGAAGTCTGCTTCATCACGACCCACTTCTTTCCTGTGTCATCTGTTCTCTCTTTCTACTGACCTTTCCTCCAGCCTGTACAAAGAACACAAACCTTCCCTCTACCCTGGGTACCCTGGAGCTATTGTCACTTCTCTTTTCATCCTCAAAGAATCGTTTCCTCTCTCATCTCTGCATCCTCTGTGCTGCATCCTTACTGTTAACCTCCGAGGCTGTTTGCACTCACATCTCCAGTTGCAAAAGACAAAGTGGCTGTGTCCTCTTTGAAATGAGCTCCTCCACGAGGCCTGTGTCTCCTCCTCCTCCCCCTCACTGCCTTTCTTGTTGCCCTTTCATCTTTCCTCCCTGTGTTGATGCTCACCAGGGTTCTATCGTCTACCCTCCTTGTGCTTACACATACTCTCCCTCCTTAACTGACTCCAATGATTTCTATAACTTAACTGCTGACTCCCAAATCCAGACGTCTCTTCTAGGCTCCATGTTTTATACCTGTGTGTCTGCTGGACATTTCTACTTGGATAGTTAACCCAAAAGGACTTGAAAACAGTAGAATTCGTTGTTTTCCACAACTGCTATTCCTTTGCATTTGCAGTGAGGAGCAGAAGGGAGAAGGAGTATAGATAAGGAAGTGTGGGGACAGAGACCTCTTGAGATCCAGGGAAATGTCTGCGTGGAGAGAACACTGGAGATGTGGGCTTCAGGGCCCCCACATTGTTTGACAGTACATGTGAATGTAAGTCTGCTGGTAAAGCTAGTGACCACAACAGCTGACTTTGCAAACCTTCCCCAAACCTCTAGTTTGTATGGTTTGGATCTGTCCATGGGATTCTCCAGGTAAGGATACTGGAGCGGGTTGCCTTTTCCTTCTCCAGAGGATATTCCCAACCCAGGGATCAAACCTACGTCTCTTACATGTCCTGCGTTGGCAGGCAGGTTCTTTACTAGTGCCACCTGGGAAACCCCAAGTGTTAGTCGCTCAGTCATGTCTGACTCTGCGACCCCATGAACTGTAGCCTGCCAGGCTCCTCTGTCCATGGAGTTCTCCAGGCAAGAATACTGGAGTGAGTGGTCATTCCCTTCTCCAGGGGATCTTCCCACCCCAGAAACTGAATCCAGGTTTCCTGCACTGCAAGCAGATCCTTTACTGTCTGAGCCACTAGGGAAGCCTTTAACATTGGAAGTCTTGAATAAAGAAATGCTTGAACCTTTTTGGAGTTTCCTGTGGAGGCACAGGATAGAGGTTGGGAAGGAGACACTGCCCTCAACCCCTCCCTCTGTCTCAATATAGTCCAGCATGTGGATTAGAGAGGTGTAGGGGAAAGAGGTGCAGTGACAGCTACTGCTAGAGGCTATGCAGCTGGACAAATGGTAGCCCAACATAACCCCTGAGTAGTTTATCCTTTCTCAGGGAAGCCTCCTTCCACGTATACACATACCCAGATCAGAAAGAAGAATGCTTGGTATTCCTATTCCATATTCCCTGTCCTTCCCTGGGTTTCCCTGGTGGTTCAGACAGTAAAGAATCCTCCTGCAATGCAGGATACCTAGGTTCAATCCCTGGGTTGGGAAGATCCCCTTGAGAAGGGGGAACAGCTACTCACTCCAATAATCTGGCCTGGAGATGTCCATGGACAGAGGAGGCTAGTGGGCCACCATCCATGGGGTTGCAAATACTCAGACATAACTGAGCAACTTTCACTCATTCACTCTGTTCTTACCTAAACCAAAGAAATAGGTTAAAATAACCTCAAGCCTCTACTTATGGAAATGTATGGGAATGGATAATCTTCCCATTGTACCCATTTACCTCTACCTCTAGCATAATGCCAAAAGGGACTCCCCAAAAATGTATACTGAAGGAAAAGGAGGCTGGCAAGCAGGTGGCCTGGTGAAATTCACATGATGGACATCATTCCTCGAAACTGAAGTGGCAGATGACAAGTCAGTTCTGCTCTTTCAGAAAGAGGCTTAGGCCAGACTGCCTGGGTTTAAATTCCAGCTGCACTACTGACTAAATTTTACAGAAGTTACTTATATATTCTGTGCCTCAGTTTCCTCAACTGTAAAAAGGAAATAATAATAACTACACATGGGATCATTATGAGAATTTAAAAGGCATATAAAGGGCTTGACATAGGGCTTAGGAAATGGGGGCACTTGATAAATGTTATCTGCTGCTGTTGTAATTATTACCTGTCCCTCACCTGGCACAGCAGGAAGTCTTTTCATTAATGAGGATGGAAATGATGATTGTAGTAAGGTAGTATCAAATATTGAAACAAAGTTTTGTCATGCTTTTGACTGCCCAGTTCAAAATGCCCTTCCTAAGTCTAGGTGGGAGGCAGAGATGGCCTATCACTAAAAGCCTGACAGTGCCAGATACAGGTTGCATGTTCAGGACTCCCTTGCAGGTAGCATTTGTAGCCTGAGATCCAAGCTGGACCAATCAGGTACACTCAACCTAGGCCTAGCAACAGGAGCTACTGAAGCCAAGTGGCAGGTATAGGGAGCACTGCAATACAGTGTGCCCACTTTTCTCAGAGGTAGTGGAAGCAATGGTCCCAACAGCAGCGTGCAAGGCCACAGCTGGCCATGCAGGATCAGCAGTATCCTCACAGGCTGTGACTGTGGGTGAGTCTTATCTGCTGCCAAGAGCCCTTGTTCCTGCCTGTTTTCCAAGCTTGTAGCGTATCCTCTCCAGAAATGCTTTAAATAATCCAGTGTCCTTTACTGCTTCTATCAGATTAGGTTAATTTTTCAACCTGCCAGACTGATAAAGATTATCAGATCAGATAGCTTAATAAAATGCACATACATTATTTCTACCTTTATTAGCTTATTGATTTGCAGTGTGCTCCTGTTCAGGGACTGTTTTTCTTGGATGATTTTTGTTCTGGTAATGCTGAGATGTTTAAGAGGATTGTTCACTGTTGTTGTTTGGTAGGAAACTTTCCTCTTCTCCCTTTCCCTCTGTCTTCTTTTTTGGTATGTGTGGGGTGGAGGGCAGGGGAGAGTTTCAGTACAATCAAATTCTAATGGATTGGAATCTACTCTTAGGAAGACAAAAATCAGACAATTAATGAGTATGAAAATTGAAATAGAGGGAGAGGAGCAAAATCAGTGCCCTCTGCATAAGAGTATCACAACACAACTGTGAGCTTATTTAACTGGTTTATTTTATGGATAGGAGCTTGCAACAAAGAACCCAAAGGTAATGCGTGTTCAAGATACAACTAACTGTATCTTCACACTCCTAGTCCAGGGCTTATGGTTCTACCTACTTGTCTCCATCCAAGAGGCAAATGACCTAAAAGCAAGGTAAAAGTGAAAGTGTTAGTTGCTCAGTCATATCCAACTCTTTGCGACCCTATGGACTGTATTGTCCATGAAATTCTCCAGGCAAGAATACTAGAGTGGGTTCCATTTCCTTCTCCAGAGGATTTTCCCAACCAAGGGAGCAAACCCAGATCTCCCACATTGCAGGCAGATTCTTTACCATCTGAGCCACCAGGGAAGGCCCTAAAACAAGCTGAGATCAGGTTAAATTCAGCCCTTTCCATTATACTTTTTGACTTTATGGTTGTGTATGATAAGAATTTGGGCTTCCCAGGTGGTGCTAGTGATAAAGAACCTGCCTGCAAATGCAGGAGACAGGAGATGTGGATTTGATCCCTGGGTCAGGAAGATCCCCTGGAGGAGGGCATGGCAACCGACTCCAGTATTCCTGCCTGGAGAATCCATCAGACAGAGGAGCTTGGCAGGATACAGTCCATAGGGTCACAAAGAGTTGGACACAACTGAAGTGATTTAGCATGCAAACACATAAGAAGTTACATTTTCAAGAGCTTTTTATAGTTTACAAAGTGTTTGGTTCATTATGTTCTCTGAACTGTGAAATAAGGTACATACAACATTCAGAAAACGAAGATCATGGCATCTGGTCCCATCACTTCTTGGGAAATAGATGGGGAAACAGTGAAAACAGTGTCAGACTTTATTTTTTGGGCTCCAAAATCACTGCAGATGGTGATTTCAGCCATGAAATTAAAAGACACTTACTCCGTGGAAGGAAAGTTATGACCAACCTAGATAGCATATTGAAAAGCACAGACATTACTTTGCCAACAAAGATCTGTCTAGTCAAGGCTATGGTTTTTCCAGTGGTCATGTATGGATGTGAAAGTTGGACTGTGAAGAAAACTGAGCGCCGAAGAATTGATGCTTTTGAACTGTGTTGGAGAAGACTCTTGAGAGTCCCTTGGAGTGCAAGGAGATCCAACCAGTCCATTCTAAAGGAGATTAGTCCTGGGTGTTCTTTGGTAGGACTGATGCTAAAGCTGAAACTCCAGTACTTTGGCCACCTCATGCGAAGAGCTGACTCATTGGAAAAGACTCTGATGCTGGGAGGGATTGGAGACAGGAGGAGAAGGGGACGACAGAGAATGAGATGGCTAGATGGCATCACCGACTCAACGGATATGAGTTTGAGTGAACTCCGGGAGTTGGTGATGGACAGGGAGGCCTGGCGTGCTGCAATTCATGGGGTCGCAAAGAGTTGGACATGACTGAGCAACTGAACTGAACTGAACTGAACATATATTAAGCTTTTAATGTGTCAAGCATTTTGGACTCTTTTGTTGACTATGAGGGCTATTCCATTTCTTCTAAGGGATTCTTGCCCAGAGTAGTAGATATAATGGTCATCTGAATTAAACTCACCCATTTTAGTCCATTTTAGTTCACTGATTCCTAAAATGTCAATGTTCATTTTTGCCATGTCCTGATTGACCACTTCCAGTTTACCCTGATTCATGGACCTAACACTGCAGGTTCCTATGCAATATTGTTCTTTCCAGAACTGGGCATTACTTCCACCGCCAGTCACATCCACAACTGGGTGTTGTTTTTGCTTTGGCTCTTTCTCTTCATTCTTTCTGGAATTATTTCTACACTCTTCTCCAGTAGCATACTGGGTAACTTCTGACCTGGGGAGTTCATCTTTCAGTGTCCTATCTTTTTGCCTTTTCATACTGTTCATGGGGTTCTCAAGGTAAGAATACTGAAGTGGTTTGCCATTGCCTTCTCCAGTAGACCACGTTTTATCAGAACTCTCCACCATGACCCATCTATCTTGGGTGGCCCTGCATGACATGGCTCATAGTTTCATTGAGTTAGACAAAACTGTGATCTATATGATCAGTTTGGCTACTTTTCTGTGATTGTGGTTTTCATTCTGTCTGCCCTCTGATGGATAAGGATAAGGAGCTTGTGGAAGCTTCCTGATGGGAGGGATTGGCTGTGAGGGAATCTGGGCCTTATTCTGATGGGTGGGACCATGGGCAGGGGATTCTGGCTTTTGTTCTGATGGGGGAGGGGGGAGGTTAGAGAATGATCTCTGTTCCTTTCCAAGGCAAACCATTCAATATCATGGTAATCCAAGTCTATGCCCCAACCACTAATGCTTAAGAAGCTGAAGTTGAATGATTCTGTGATGACCTACAAAAACTTCTAGAACACCAAAAGAAGATGTCCTTTTAATCACAGGGGACTGCAATGCAAAAGTAGGAAGTCAAGAAACACCTGGAGTAACAGGCAAATTTGGCCTTGGAATACAAAATGAAGCAGGGTAAAGGCTAACAGAATTTTGCCATGAGAACGCACTGGTCATAACAAGCACCCTATTCCAACAACACAAGAGAAGACTCTACACAGGGACATCACCAGATGATCAATTCCGAAACCAGATTGATTATATTCTTTGCAGCCAAAGATGGAGAAGCTCTATACAGTCAGCAAAAACAAGACCAGGAGCTGACTGTGGCTCAGATCATGAACTCCTTATTGCCAAATTCAGACTTAAATTGAAGAAAGTAGGGAAAACCACTAGACCATTCAGGTATGACCTAAATCAAATCCCTTATGATTATACAGTGGAAGTGACAAATCTATTCAAGGGATTAGATCTGATACAGTGCCTGAAGAACTATGGATGGAGGTTCGTGATACTGTACAGAAGATGGTGATCAAAATCATCCTCAAGAAATAGAAATGCAAAAAGGCAAAATGGTTGTCTGAGGAGGTCTTACAAATAGTTGAGAAAAGAAGAGAAGTGAAAGGCAAAGGAGAAAAGGAAAGATATACCCATCTGAATGCAGAGTTCCAAAGAATAGCAAGGAGAGATAAGAAAGCCTTCCTCAGTGATCAATGCAAAGAAATAGAAGAAAACAATAGGATTGGAAAGACTAGAGATCTCTTCAAGAAAATTAGAGAGACCAAGGGAACATTTCATGCAAAGTTGGGCACAATAAAGGACAGAAACAGTATGGGCCTAACAGAAGCAGAAGATACTAAGAAGACGTGACAAGAACACACAGAAGAACTATACAAAAGACATCTTAATGACCCAGATTATCACAATGGTGTGATCACTCACCTAGAGCCAGACATCCTGGAGCACGAAGTCAAGTGGGCCTTAGGAAGCGTCACTATGAACAAAGCTAGTGATGGAATTCCAGCTGAGCTATTTCAAATCCTAAAAGATGATGCTGTGAAAGTGCTGCACTCAATATGCCAGCAAATTTGGAAAACTCAGCAGCGGCCACAGGACTGGAAAAGGTCGGTTTTCATTCCAATCCCAAAGAAAGGCAATGCCAAACAATGCTCAAACTACCGCACAATTGCACTCATCTCACAGGCTAGCAAAGTAACGTTCACAATTCTCCAAGCCAGGCTTCAACAGTACTTCATCCGAGAACTTCCTGATGTTCAATCAAGCTGGATTTAGAAAAGGCAGAGGAACCAGAGATCAAATCGCCAATACCTGTTGGATCATCAAAAAAGCAAGAGAGTTCCAGAAAAACATCTTATTTCTGCTTTATTGACCACACCAAAGCCTTTGACTGTGTGGATCACAACAGACTGGAAAATTCTTCAAGAGATGGGAATACCAGACCACCTTACCTGCCTCCTGAGAAACGTGTATGCAGGTCAAGAAGCAACAGTTAGAACCAGACATGGAACAACAGACTGATTCCAAATTGGGAAAGGAGTACGTCAAGGCTGTATATTGTCACCCTGCTTATTTAACTTATATGCAAAGTACATCATGCTAAATGCCAGACTATGAAGCACAAGCTGGAATCTAGATTGCGTGGAGAAGTGTCAATAACCTCAGATATGCAAATGACACCACCTTTACAGCAGAAAGTGAAGTGGAACTAAAGAACCTCTTGATGAAAATGAAAGAGGAAAGGGAAAAAGCTGGCTTAGTTCAAAAAGCTAAGATCATGCATCCAGTCGCATCACTTCATGGCAAATAGGTGAGGAAACAATGGAAACAGAGACTTTATTTTCTTGGCCTCCAAAATCACTGCAGATAGTGACTGCAGCCATGAAATCAAAAGATGCTTGCTCCTTGAAAGAAAAGCTATGACCAACCTAGACAGCATGTTAAAAGCAGAGACATTACTTTACCAACAAAGATCCATCTAGTCAAAGCTATGGTTTTTCCAGTAGTCATGTATGGTTGTGAGAGTAGGATTGAAGAATTGATGCTTTTGAACTGTGGAGAAGACTCCTGAGCATCCTTTGGACTGCAAGGAGATCAAACCAGTCGATCCTAAAGGAAATCAGTCCTGATTATTTATTGGAAGGACTGATGCTGAAGCTTCAATATTAGAAAAGACCCTAATGCTGGGAAAGATTGAAGGCAGGAGAGAAGAGAACAGAGGATGAGATGGTTGGATGGCGTGAATTTGAGCAAACTCTGGGAGTTGGTGATGGACAAGGAAGCCTGGCGTGCTGCAGTCCATTGAGTCACAAAGAGTCGGACATGACTGAGTGACTGAATTGAACTGACTTGAATATGTCAAGCTGAGTACACAAGACATAGTGCTAGTTAAACTCTAGATATGCAGAGATTTCTATAATCAATTTCATTTTAAACCACTATTATTGGAGTTTTTACTGTAGTATACACTGTAATTTTAGCAGGTGGCCAATCAGTAAATACTTTTCTGCTTAAAGAAGACTCAGCTAGATATCTTTGGAGACTGATCTTGAAATATACTGAAGATCTAATTCAAAACCATTGTTTGCATCATTTATCTAGATTCTATAAAGTAAAATGAAAAGTTGTGAGTCTCAAATGTTTCCAAATGAACAAAATAGTGACATGGCTATAAGGTTGACTACATCACTGTATAATGAACTAGTAAAACCTAGATTTAACCAACTATTTTCATTTTCAAACTAATACAATACAAAGATAAAGTTTTATTCTCTGTATAGTTTTTCCAGATTATGAAAGTCACTTGTGAAAGGAAACTAAGCTAATTAACCTGGAACATAAAGTTTATAATACATATTTCTGTGTCGTTGTGAATAACGGAAAATGCCATTCTTGTATATTTAGCTAAAACAAACCATTAGTATAAGAACTAAGTATTAATGAGATCCAGCAT
Source organism: Bubalus kerabau (assembly GCF_029407905.1). Lineage (NCBI taxonomy): Eukaryota > Metazoa > Chordata > Mammalia > Artiodactyla > Bovidae > Bubalus > Bubalus kerabau. The sequence continues at coordinate 142,956,608 of NC_073626.1, forward strand.
TTCAAATTTCTTTGCCGCATTCTCCTCGAAAAGTTAAAAGAAAAAATGGAGAGGGCTTTTAAGTGGAAACTAAATAACCCTGCTGGCGTCATACTGCAAAGATGTAGAACTGGTAAAATGTGGGCAGGCAGTTTTACAGTAGCGTCAGGAACAACGAAAACTTTCCAACAGGCTTCAGGTGGCTGCCAAGCCTTTTAAACATCTGATTGAAAAACCTAGTTTTGTCAAAGGGGAGTTTCCTTTTTCTTAAACGCATTAGGAGACAACGAACAGTACCAGCTCAAAGTCTAAGGAATCCCTTTGCACTCTGGCTGGGTGGGCCCTGGCTTGCCTGGCCACGACCCCTTCCGTCGCTCACGTCGAGGTCCCACCCCTTTCACGTCCCACTTCCTGGAAACCAAGTTGCTTTGCGCCTCCTTTTCAGGACCTGATTGGCTGGTGCGAGGAACGCTAACGGTTGCAGAGTTTAAACCCAAGCCCTGGCCGCGAACGCCGGGCTCCCGGAGCTGGGTGCTGGTTCCCCCGACCCTGAAAAAGTGGTAAGTCAGTGACCTATGACATTTGGTGTGGGTCCCCCCGTCTGGCGGTATCCATGCCTTTCCCGAGCCGAACCACTGTGCGCTGCCTTCCGAGGTCTCTGGTCAGCCTAGCCGCCCACGGCCCCGCCCACTCCGGTCTCCGGGTCCGCGACTTCAGCTTGGTCTCCGAGGGGCTTCTTGGAAATGGCGCTGGGTCGTATCTGAGTCGCTGCCTCTTGTCCTGGGAGTTTGAGCGCTCGGTTCTGTGAGGAGGCGAGCCGCCAGGCCAGCTCTTGGCAGGAAGGGATTTCTGTCCTTTTGACTACTTTTAGAACAATATCTGGTTCACTGTGAGCTCTCAGTAAATAGGCTGAATGACTGTTAAGAGACTGCTTACCCGGGATCTCGGAGGACCCTCTCCTTTGGAGCGCTCGTTTAGAAGGGAGGCTGACTGAAGGCGAAGGGGTGATAGAACACTAGGAAGAGCTTAGAACTTGAACTGGATAGGGTCTTGACGTACAGGTAGGATTTCGCTAGGCAGTATGGACTGTGATTTTTCTACATAAGGAATTCAAGTCATGAGAATCGGGTGTGGAACCGAGTAGCTCTGCTTTAAAGATAGCCGAGATGCTAGCCAGAGTAATAGTACATAGGTAATGTTAGTGAGAGCTTTGTGCTATGTCCAGTACTAGGCACTGTATACGCATTGGCTCATTAAGTGCTTACAGTGAGATGCCCTTATTTATATTTTTTAAATAATGGTCTAAGTCTGGAAATTGAGACTTGGAGATGCTAGAATCGCATAGCTATGAAATATTAGAACTGGGGCACTAAATGTCAGAACTGGAAACCGTCTAACCACTATTTTATAATACAGTCGGTGATCCATCTTGGTTCTGAATCTGCTCATTCAACCAACTGAATCAGTGAAGAAAAAATTGGGGAAAATTCCAGAAAGTTCCTAAAAGCAAAGTTTGATTTTGCCAATTGCTGATCAACTATTTCAGTTCATTTCAGTCGTTCAGTGGTGTCCGATTCTTTGTGACCCCATGGAGTGCAGCACACCAGGCTTTACTATCCATCACCAACTCCCGGAGCTTGCTCAAACTCATGTCTGTCTAGTCGGTAATGCCATCCAACCATCTTATCCTCTGTCGTCCCCTTCTCCTCCTGCCCTCAATCTTTCCCAGCATCAGGGTCTTTTCCAAGGAGTCAGTTCTTTGCATCAGGAGGCCGAAGTATTGGATCTTCAGCTTCAGCATCAGTCCTTCCAATGAATATTAAGGACTGATTTCCTTTAGGATTGACTGATTTGATCGCCTTGCAGTCCAGGGGACTTCTCCTGCACCACAGTTCAAAGCATTAATTCTTTGGCGCTCAGCTTTCTTTAATAGTCCAACTCTCACATCCATACATGACTACTGGAAAAACCATAGCTTTGACTGGACGGTCCTTTGTCAGCAAAGTAATGTCTCTGCTTTTTAATATGCTATCTAGGTTGGTCATAGCTTTTCTTCCAAGGAGCAAGCGTCTTTTAATTTCATGGCTGCAGTCACCATCTACAGTCATTTTGGAGCCCAAAAATAGTTTGTCACTGTTTCCATTGTTTCCCCATCTATTTGCCATGAAGTGATGCGACTGGATCTTAGTTTTTTAAATGTTGAGTTTTAAACTAACTTTTTCACTCTCCTCTTTCACTTTTGTCAAGAGGCTCTTTAGTTATTCGCTTTCTGCCATAAGAAGGGTGTTATCTGCATAGTTGAGGTTATTGATATTTCTCCTGACAGTCTTGATTCCATCTTGTGTTTCATCCAGCCCAGCATTTCTCATAATGTACTCTGCATATAAGTTAAATAAGCAGGGTGACAATATACAGCCTTGACATACTCCTTTCCCAATCTGGAACCAGTCTATTGTTCCATGTCTGGTTCTAACTGTTGCTTCTTGACCTGCATACACGTTTCTCAGGAGGCAGGTAAGGTGGTCTGGTATTCCCATCTCTTGAAGAATTTTCCAGTCTGTTGTGATCCACACAGTCAAAGGCTTTGGTGTGGTCAATAAAGCAGAAATAAGATGTTTTTCTGGAACTCTCTTGCTTTTTTGATGATCCAACAGGTATTGGCGATTTGATCTCTGGTTCCTCTGCCTTTTCTAAATCCAGCTTGAACATCAGAAAGTTCTCGGATGAAGTACTGTTGAAGCCTGGCTTGGAAAATTGTGAGCATTACTTTGCTAGCCTTTGAGATGAATGCAAGTGTGCTGTAGGTTGGGCATTGTTTGGCATTGCCTTTCTTTGGGATTGGAATGAAAACTGACCTTTTCCAGTCCTGTGGCTACTGCTGAGTTTTCCAAATTTGCTGGCATATTGAGTGCAGCACTTTCACAGCATCATCTTTTAGGATTTGAAATAGCTCAGCTGGAATTCCATCACTTACACTAGCTTTGTTCATAGTGACGCTTCCTAAGGCCCACTTGACTTCGTGCTCCAAGATGTCTGGCTCTAGGTGAGTGATCACACCATCGTGATTATCTGGGTCATAAAGATCTTTTTTTGTATAATTCTTCTGTGTACTCTTGTCACGTCTTCTTAGTATCTTCTGCTTCTGTTAGGCCCATACCATTTTTGTCCTTTATTGTGCCCAACTTTGCATGAAATGTTCGCTTGGTATTTCTAATTTTCTTGAAGAGACCCCTAGGCTTTCCCATTCTATTGTTTTCCTCTATTTATTTGCTTTGGTCACTGAGGAAGGCTTTCTTATCTCTCCTTGCTTTTCTTTGGAACTCTGCATTCAGATGGGCATATCTTTCCTTTTCTCCTTTGCCTTTCACTTCTCTTCCTTTCTCTGCTATTTGTAAGACCTCCTCAGACAACCATTTTGCCTTTTTCATTTCTTTTTCTTGGGGATGGTCTCAATCACTGCCTCCTGTACAATATCACGAACCTCTGTCCATAGTTCTTCATGCACTCTGTCTATCAGATCTAATCCCTTGAATTGATTTGTCACTTCCACTGTATAATTGTAAGGGATTTGATTTAGGTCATACCTGAATGGTCTAGTGGTTTTCCCTTCTTTCTTCAATTTAATTCTGAATTTGGCAATAAGGAGTTCATGAACTGAGCCACATTCAGCTCCCAGTCTTGTTTTTGCTGACTGTATAGAGCTTCTTCATCTTTGGCTGCAAATATAATCAGTCTGATTTCAGTGTTAACCATCTGGTGATGTCCATGTGTTGAGTCTTCTCTTGTGTTGTTGGAAGAGGGTGTTTGCTATGACCAGTGTGTTCTCTTGGTAAAACTCTTATTACCTTTTGCCCTGCTTCATTCTGTACTCCAAGGCCAAATTTGCCTATTACTCCAGGTATCTCTTGACTTTCTACTTGCATTCTAGTCCCCTATAATGAAGAGGACATCTTTTTTGGGTGTTAGTTCTAGAAGATCTTGTAGGTCATCACAGAATCGTTCAACTTCAGCTTCTTCAGCATTACTGGTTGGGGCATAGACTTGGATTACTGTGATTTTGAATGGTTTGCCTTGGAAATGAACAGAGATCATTCTGTCATTTTTGAGATTGCATCCAAGGACTGCATTTCATACTGTTTTGTTGACTATGAGGGTATGAGGGCTACTCCATTTCTTCTAAGGGATTCTTGCCCACAGTGGTAGATATAATGGTCATCTGAGTTAAATTCACCCATTCCAGTCCATTTTAGTTCACTGATTCCTAAAATGTCAATATTCACTCCTGCCATCTCCTGTTTGACCACTTCCAATTTGCCTTGATTCTTGGACCTAACATTCCAGGTTCCTATGCAATATTGCTCTTTACAGCATTGGACTTTACTTCCATCTCCAGTCACATCCACAACTGGGTGTTGTTTTTGCTTTGGTTCTTTCTCTTCATTCTTTCTGGTATTATTTCTCCACTGATCTCCAGTAGCATATTGGGCACCTGCAGACCTGGGGAATTCATCCTTCAGTGTCCTATTTTTTTGCCTTTTTATACTGTTCATGGGGTTCTCAAGGCAAGAATACTGAAGTGGTTTGCCATTGCTTTCTCCAGTGGACCACGTTTTATTAGAACTCTCCACCATGACCCATCCATCTTGGGTGGCCCTACATGGCATGGCTCACAGTTTCATTGAGTTAGACAAGGCTGTGGTCCATGTGATCAGATTGTTTAGTTTTCTGTGATTATGGTTTTCATTCTGTCTGCCCTCTGATGAAGAAGGATGAAAGGCTTATGGCAGCTTTCTGATGGGAGTGACTGACTGATGGGGAAACTAGGTCTTGTTCTAATGTTGTGGGGCCATGCTCAGTAAATCCTTAATCCAATTTTCAATTGAGGGACTGGGCTGTGTTCCCTCCCTCTTATTTGACCTGAGGCCAAACTATGGTGGAGGTAATGAAGATAATGGCTACCTCCTTCAAAAGGTCCCATGCACACACTGCTGCACTCAGTGCCCCCGACCCTGCAGCAGGCCACCATTGACCTACACCTCTGCTGGAGACTCCTGGACACTCACGGGCAAGTCTGGGTCAGTCTCCTGTGGGGTCACTGCCCCTTTCTCCTGGGTCCTGGTGTGCACAGGGTTATTTGTGCCCTCCAAGAGTCTGTTTCCCCAGTGCTGTGTAAGTTCTCGTGGCTCTATGGTGGGGTTAATGGTGACCTCCTCCAAAAGGGCTTATGCCATACCCAGGTTGGCTGCACCCAGAGCCCCTGCCCCAGCAGCAGTTCACTGCTGATCCGTACCTCTGCAAGAGACACTCAAACACAGTTCTGTCTCAGTCTCTGTGGGGTCTCAGGGTCCTGGTGTACACAAGGTTTGAGCCCTCTGAGCATCTCTGGCGGGTATGGGGTTTGATTCTAAATGCAATTTCACCCCTCCTACCATCTTGCTGGGGCTTCTCCTTTGCCCTTGGATGTGGAGCGGCGCTGGAGCGGCAGCTTCACTGGTGCTGGAGTGACTTTGAGGAGATACCCCACATCCAAGGGCAAAGGAGCAACTATTTACATAGCAAAAAGGTCAGTTTTCATTCCAATCCCAAAGAAAGGCAATGCCAAAGAATGCTCAAACTACCGCACAATTGCACTCATCTCACACGCTAGTAAAGTAATGCTCAAAATTCTCCAAGACAGGCTTCATGAACCGTGAACTTCCTGATGTTCAAGCTGGTTTTAGAAAAGGCAGAGGAACCAGAGACCAAATGCCAACATCTGCTGGATCATAGAAAAAGCAAGAGAGTTCCAGAAAAACATCTATTTCTGCTTTATTGACTATGCCAAAGCCTTTGACTGTGTGGATCACAAGAAACTGTGGAAAATTCTTCAAGAGATGGGAATACCAGACTACCTGATCTGCCTCTTGAGAAATGTGTATGCAGGTCAGGAAGCAACAGTTAGAACTGGACATGGAACAATAGACTGGTTCCAAATAGGAAAAGGAGTTCGTCAAGGCTGTATATTGTCACCCTGTTTATTTAACTTCTATGCAGAGTACATCATGAGAAACGCTGGGCTGGAAGAAACACAAGCTGGAATCAAGATTGCCGGGAGAAATATCAATAACCTCAGATATGCAGATGACACCACCCTTATGGCAGAAAGTGAAGAGGAACTCAAAAGCCTCTTGATGAAAGTGAAAGTGGAGAGTGAAAAAGTTGGCTTAAAGCTCAACATTCAGAAAACGAAGATCGTGGCATCTGGTCCCACCACTTCATGGGAAATAGATGGGGAAACAGTGGAAACAGTGTCAGACTTTATTTTTCTGGGCTCCAAAATCACTACAGATGGTGACTGCACCCATGAAATTAAAAGACGCTTACTCCTTGGAAGGAAAGTTATGGCCAACCTAGATAGCATATTCAAAAGCAGAGACATTACTTTGCCAACAAAGGTTCGTCTAGTCAAGGCTATGGTTTTTCCTGTGGTCATGTATGGATGTGAGTTGGACTGTGAAGAAAGCTGAGCACCAAAGAATTGATGCTTTTGAACTGTGGTGTTGGAGAAGACTTTTGAGAGTCCCTTGGACTGCAAGGAGATCCAACCAGTCCATTCTGAAGGAGATCAGCCCTGGGATTTCTTTGAAAGGAATGATGCTAAAGCTGAAACTCCAGTACTTTGGCCACCTCATGCGAAGAGTTGACTCATTGGAAAAGACTCTGATGCTGGGAGGGATTGGGGGCAGGAGGAGAAGGGAACAACAGAGGATGAGATGGCTGGATGGCATCACTGACTCAATGGACGTGAGTCTGAGTGAACTCCGGGAGTTGGTGATGGACAGGGAGGCCTGGCGTGCTGCGATTCATGGGGTCGCAAAGAGCCAGACATGACTGAGTGACTGATCTGATCTGATCTACTACTATTTACAGTGTATTAGGTATTATAAGTAATATAAAGATAATATAAACTATACAGAAGGATTAATGTAGGTCATATGTAAATATTATGCCATTTTATATAAGGAACTTGAGCATTATGGATTTTGGTATCTGTGGGGTCCTGGAACAAGTACCCTGCAGGTACCAAGGAATGACTGTACCTCAATCTCCGTATGGTAAGTCTCCCTAGAATGGGTACTTCAATACAGAAGACCTGAAGCTGAAGAATACCAGACATATAATAGTAGCAGTTAGATCTTGGTGGCCACTGTGACTTGAGAAGAATGGACGAGGGGGAGAAAAAGAGGAGTTTAAATTATAGAAATGGGAAGAAGAGTAGATGGTGGAGAGTTTTACATTCTATAGATTAATAAACTGTAGTGAGGGCAGGAGTAGAAGTAGGGTTGGAAAGAAGCTATTGAAATAATTCAGGTGAGACATGTTAGTGCCTGAGTCTAGGTTGATAGCAGTGGAGATACTTAAAAGTAGTCAGAGTCTAAATGAATTGTGAAGGTAGATTGGGATGTGGGGGATTTTTGACCAAAGCAACTGGAAGGAGAGAGTTGAAATGGGGAAGGCTCTGAGTGGAGCAGGCTTGAGCAGGCCAAGTTTGATATGCTGTTTTAGTTATTCAAGTGGAGTTGTGGAGTAGATAATGATATGAATCCAGGGAAGTTTAGGAAAGAGTTCCAGACAGAGGACATAAATTTTGAAGTTCTTGACATCTAGGTGGTATTTTAAACCATGACTATGAATTCACTGGAAGAGTGAGGGTAGATAAAGAAATCCAAGAAGAGAACCTATTATAGCTTCAGTTCAGTTCAGTTCAGTCGCTCAGTGGTGTCCGACTCTTTGCGACCCCATGAATCGCAGCATGCCAGGCCTCCCTGTCCATCACCAACTCCCGGAGTTCACTCAGACTCACGTCCATCGAGTCAGTGATGCCATCCAGCCATCTCATCCTCTGTTGTTCCCTTCTCCTCCTGCCCCCAATCCCTCCCAGCATCAGAGTCTTTTCCAATGAGTCAACTCTTCGCATGAGGTGGCCAAAGTACTGGAGTTTCAGCTTTAGCATCATTCCTTTCAAAGAAATCCCAGGGCTGATCTCCTTTAGAATGGACTGGTTGGATCTCCTTGCAGTCCAGGGGACTCTCAAGAGTCTTCTCCAACACCACAGTTCAAAAGCATCAATTCTTTGGTGCTCAGCTTTCTTCACAGTCCAACTCACATCCATACATGACCACAGGAAAAACCATAGCCTTGACTAGATGGACCTTTGTTGGCAAAGTAATGTCTCTGCTTTTGCATATGCTATCTAGGTTGGCCATAACTTTCCTTCCAAGGAGTAAGCGTCTTTTAATTTCATGGGTGCAGTCACCATCTGTAGTGATTTTGGAGCCCAGAAAAATAAAGTCTGACACTGTTTCCACTGTTTCCCCATCTATTTCCCATGAAGTGGTGGGACCAGATGCCACGATCTTCGTTTTCTGAATGTTGAGCTTTAAGCCAACTTTTTCACTCTCCACTTTCACTTTCATCAAGAGGCTTTTGAGTTCCTCTTCACTTTCTGCCATAAGGGTGGTGTCATCTGCATATCTGAGGTTATTGATATTTCTCCCGGCAATCTTGATTCCAGCTTGTGTTTCTTCCAGCCCAGCGTTTCTCATGATGTACTCTGCATAGAAGTTAAATAAACAGGGTGACAATATACAGCCTTGACGAACTCCTTTTCCTATTTGGAACCAGTCTGTTGTTCCATGTCCAGTTCTAACTGTTGCTTCCTGACCTGCATACACATTTCTCAAGAGGCAGATCAGGTAGTCTGGTATTCCCATCTCTTGAAGAATTTTCCACAGTTTCTTGTGATCCACACAGTCAAAGTTTGCTTTGGCATAGTCAATAAAGCAGAAATAGATGTTTTTCTGGAACTCTCTTGCTTTTTCTATGATCCAGCAGATGTTGGCAATTTGGTCTCTGGTTCCTCTGCCTTTTCTAAAACCAGCTTGAACATCAGGAAGTTCACGGTTCATGAAGCCTGTCTTGGAGAATTTTGAGCATTACTTTACTAGCGTGTGAGATGAGTGCAATTGTGCGGTAGTTTGAGCATTCTTTGGCATTGCCTTTCTTTGGGATTGGAATGAAAACTGACCTTTTCCAGTCCTGTGGCCAGTGCTGAGTTTTCCAAATTTGCTGGCATATTGAGTGCAGCACTTTCACAGCATCATCTTTCAGGGTTTGAAATAGCTGAACTGGAATTCCATCAAGAGACTAAGAAGCAGCAGCTAGTTAGCTAGAGGGAAAAAAATAACAGGAGTTTGTGGTGTTCTTGTAGCCAAGAAAATACCATTTTTGAGGAGGAAGGATAAATTAACCACATTTAATGCTGATGTTAAATTAGATGAGGATTGAGAACTGACCATTAGGTTAACAGTATGAAGGTCATGAGAAACCTTGACAAATGTCATTTTGTTGGAATAGAGTAAAAGCCTGAATGAAGTAGAGTTACAAGAAGATTGGAAACTGACTATAGATACCTTTTTTTTTTTAATGAATTTTGTTGTAAAGGCTGCAGAAAATGGAATGAATATCTGAGGATGAAGTGGGAACAGTCCCCATAGGTTTAGGTATATCTCTTCTGTTCATAACTCCAAGTTTACACTTCTTATTTTGCATCACAGTATAGTCTGTGCCCACGTTCTATAACTCTGCATTGCTATGCAGCCTGATCCTGTTTTCTGTACCCAGTGCCGACCTGAGCTCCTGGCAGGCAGACGTAATGATATAGGTTTGAGTGAAAAAGTCATTTACCTTTTTAGGATTCTACTTTTAAACCATTTTTGATTACATTCATAGTTTCAGATTTTATATGAAGGGTTCTGCAAATACTTATGCATGGCAACCCACTCCAGTACTCTTGCCTGGAAAATCCAATACTTGCCTGGATGGAGGAGTGTGGTAGGCTACAGTCCATGGGGTCACAAAGAGTCAGACACAACTGAGCGACTTCACTTTCACTTTCACTTTATGTACAAAGCATATTATTTAAGTCATAATTTACTTCTTAGAGTGTATTTATCAGTTGCTCTTTTTCCCTTTATTAATTAATACTATGATTTTCTGCTTCCTTTCTTTTTTTACTTCAGTGATGGAGTACCCAGCAATGGAAACCAGTTCACTTTTTACCTCAGGAATTAAGAAACATGTGAAAGACAGAAGAATTTCAAAGACTACTAAGTTGAATGTTTCTCTTGCTTCAAAAATAAAAACAAAAATAATAAGTAAGTGTCATTTGTCTAAAGTATGCTCATATTTTTAATTTTTTCTGGAGAATTGATATAGTGTTTGGTACTTTATCAAATATAGAAAACGACTGTTGTATTAAATGATACCTTCTCTATTCAATCCTTCATCTCTTTCAACTCCTTTTATTTGGGGGTGCTTATGATGAATTACTGTCAGTCATGACAGCTGAATTTTCAGCAGTGAGGCTGGGGGATGGGTGGCCCAAGGCAGTTACCTCCTACACTGCAAAGAAAATACCAAAGTGATATTTCTGAAAAAGAACTTGAAAAAAGTGATGGATTGTCCTTCTGATATGTTGTAGCATTTGGATGCTGGGTAATCTAGGGGTGGCTGGACTATATAGTGTGCTATAGTGGGTGATTTTGTATAACCAAAGCTCATCATGAGGGCACTGAGCACTTTGGAGATGGGGTTTCATGGATTCTGGAGCTAAGATGTTGAAAGGCAAAAAAAGAAGGTGAGGAAAGTTCCCCCAAATAAATTTGCATTACTTCAGAAAATTATCTCAATGATTCATCTTCATTTTAGCCTAATTGGGGGAGGATTCCTGCTGCTGTAGCACATGGAGGAGGTAATTGTGCCTTGTGAAATAGCCAAGCCTCCTGAGTATCTTTAACTCATAGTTTTGATCCTTCCAAGGTCTCTAGGACCATCCTTTATATCAACCCACTTTCTGTAGTGGCAGTTTCCTGTTCTCTTTGACAGGACCACTGCACACCCACTGTTATGAAGGAATACACTGAGTTTGAAGAATGTAACAGCAAAATGTTATTATCCTTAGCTTCTACAAGTCCTGAACTGGTTCTAGTCTTACCGCCCTTTGATATGTCAAAGGTGGCTGTCATTAGTGAGATATGTTATTGAATGAAAGTTGCTCAGTCATGTCCTACTCTTTGCGACCCCACAAACGGTAGCCTACCAGGCTCTGCCGTCCATGGGATTTTCCAGGCAAGAGTACTGGAGTGGGGTGCCATTTCCTTCTCCAGGGGACCTTCCCAACCCAGGGATCGAACCCGGGTCTCCTGCATTGCAGACAGATGCTTTACTGTGTGAGAATAGTGGCATGTAAATCAAAATTGTGAAAATATAATTATGCTTTAGGTGTACTAAGGGAACACTATGTGTAAGGTGAGCTTTACTAAGGAATTCACAATTAAATTTCTTTGCTAAAAACAGGAAAGCATTCTAAATTAAATTATATTTACATAGTGCTTGTAAAGAGAAGGGATCAAGTACAGGTTGCAATAGATACATAGAAATAAGAGGGTATTTGGGGTAGAGCTAGAAGGTCCCACAGGATTTAGATAATCTGTCCAACATTACAGTAAGTATGTTCCCTTTCACTAGAGGTTTTGAAAAATGGACTTTGGGAGCATTAGTGTGTTCAATTCTGGAGCCACAGAAACTGACTCTAAAATTTTCACAGATAGGCCTAATTTCACAGATCCCCTAATTTCTCTGGGACATCTTTAGTTACAGCTTCTCTGTCCTACCTCCTCGTCAAAGATAGGAAGGAAGGTAGAGCAACAAGTAACAAGATTTAGTTTTTGTGACTGATCTAATTATCTGGAATGCTGGAATATTGTGTCTATGGGCTTCCCTGGTAACTCAGCTGGTAAAGAATCCGCCTGCAATGCAGGAGACCCTGGTTCAATTCCTGGGTTGGAAGTTCCCCTGGAGATGGGATAGACTACCCACTCCAGGATTCTTGGGCTTCCCTGGTGGCTTAGTCAGTAAAGAATCTGTCTGCAATGCGGGAGACCTGGGTTCGATATATGGGTTGGGAAGATTCCCTACAGAAGGGCATAGCCACCTACTCCAGTATTCTTTCCTGGAGAATCCTCATGGACAGAGGAGCCTGGTGAGCTACAGTCCATGGGATCAAAAAGAGTCGGACACAAACTGCACAACTAAGCACAGCACACACAGCACTGTGTCTGTACTAGAGTCCTCTTATTCCTGACTCTCTATTCACAAACATTCTGCATTTCTCTCAACTTTTATTCATCTTGTATCTAGCTTTTATTTCTTCAGTTCCAAACTCTGGGTACATTTTTTTCCAAAACTACATCTGTGTTGTCATTCTCTCTACCTTCAGCTAAAATTTACAAAGTGAAATCAGTTTTGTTCAAAATAGTTTTATTAAGAAATATGAAAATGCATTAAGATGTTCAGTATTAACTCTTACAATTTTTTTTTACAGACAATTCTTCTATTTTCAAAATTTCTTTAAAGCATAACAACAGGGCATTAGCTCTGGCTCTTAGTAGAGAGAGAGAGAATTCTCGCAGAATTACAACTGAAAAGATGCTGTTGCAAAAAGAAGTGGATAAACTGAATTTTGAGAACACGTTTCTTCGTCTAAAGCTAAATAATTTGGTATGGAAACTATATTGTGTTTGAATTCTGAAACTGTATTATTATAGAAGTTCCAAAAATGTTTTTTTAATCTGTAATTAGTGTAAAAAAATTATTGAAAGATTGTGCTATGTTAATGGACAAATTGTTAATGGGTAATGAAATAGGTGTCTTGAATCTACATTCTGAATGTGTACTTGCTGCTCTGCAAACTAGTATAATACCTTAATCAACATTTGATTGCTTATCATAAGCAAAACTTGATACATTAATATATTTTAAGAAGATTGGATCAATGCAATATGTAAAGCAATTATCCTTCAGTTAAAAATAAATAAATTTTTAATTTTAACAAAAGGAAAAAGAAAAAGATTGACATGTTTTCTCCAGTGAATTGAAAGGAGGGAAGTTCTCTTGAGTGTGTTCCCTCAATGGCAACTTTCCACTGGCTACAAGCCAAGTATCAGTAGAATGAAGATTGTAGTCATTGCTTTTCCTTCCGAATTCCAACTCTGTCCACAGATAGGGCAGTAAGAGCCAGTGCTCAGCTAGGTTACAACTGTAACTCTTAACTCCATAGTGAGTAGAAATTAATGGAAAATGGAAAGATGACTTACTATGCTTATTGGAGGTGAAATTCCTATGACTGACAGCCTATGGTCACTTGCCACATGATATATTATTATGAGAAGATTGAAAAATATAAGAAGGGACTTCCCTGGTGGTCCAATGGTTAAGACTCCACGCTTCCAATGCAGGGGGTGTGAGTTCGATCCCTGGTCAGAAAATTAAGATCCCACATTCCATGTGGTATGGCCAAAGAAAAGGAAAATTTATAGTTGATAGCTCAAAAGCATTCAAAATATATGTGTATGTCTGTATGTATGTGTCTGTGTCTATTTGAACTATACAGTGTAACACCTTTTTAGCTCAATGTGATCTCAGTATTTTTTAAGTCTTTTCAACTGATGGTATTCATAAAAATATAGTAAACTCAAAATTTTAAGTGATTAAAAAGGTCTTTCCTTATTTCAGAATAAGAAGCTTATAGAAATAGAAGCACTCATGAACAATAACTTGATAACTGCAATTGAAATGAGCACTCTTTCTGAGGTAAGTAGAATTTATGCTAAATAGTGTAATATTTTTTAACATTACTGAAGATAATTGAGATTAGTTACATAGCATCAAGGTTAGGTTCATATCTTAAACTTTGTACAAAGGAATGGAGATAATGCTAATTTTAATTGGCTAACAGCAGACTGTTATTTGATATAATTGGTTATTAAAATTCTTGTGTAAAAATTAACTATTGATTAAAAGTAACATAAGACTAGACAGCTCAGTGGAACACAGGATTAAACAGACTCAAAAACATAAAAGGTATTAGTAGAAAAGTAGTATTTCTAATTAGAGAAGAATTGGTATTGTTTTAGAAGATAGAAACAATTGAAAAACTCTTAGGGAAAAAAGTAGAGGTAGATCCTAAAGCCCCATGTAGTTCAAGGATTAACTGACTATGTAGAAATATTGTGTATGCATGGGTATACACGTGTGTATTTATTCATAGGCATAGAATAAAATTTGGGAGGTTATATACCAAAATATTAGTAGTGATTATTTTTGTATGGCATGATTAAGGATGAACTGTGTTTAATGTTCGGAGAAGGCAATGGCACCCCACTCCAGTACTCTTGCCTGGAAAATCCCATGGGCGGAGGAGCCTGGTAGGCTGCAGTCCATGGGGTTGTGAAGAGTCGGACACGACTGAGCGACTTCACTTTCATTTTTCACTTTCATGCATTGGAGAAGGAAATGGCAACTCACTCCAGTGTTCTTTCCTGGAGAATCCCAGGGATTGGGGAGCCTGGTGGGCTGCCGTCTGTGGGGTCGCACAGAGTTGGACACGACTGAAGCGACTTAGCAGCAGCAGCAGCAGCAGTGTTTAATGTTATCATCTTATTATTCTCATTAAACTATTGAAGGCTAAACACAAGAATTGTTCCATTACTATTAATATCCTTGTATAATTTGGTACTTTAATGACAAACATGGTTTAATGAGATTAGAAATTTCATTCATTTTCATTTTCTTTGTTCTTTTCAAAAATAGTTCCATCAGAGTCCCTTTCTACTGCCAAGTAGCAAGAAGAAACGGGTTAGTAAACAGTGCAAATTGACACGTCTTCCATTTGCAAGGTAATTGCTTCACAACTTGTTTAAATATTGACTTGCACACTTCTGCCTGAATTGGACTTTGAGTAGTTTTTATTTGGTCTGCTTCCTTGAAACAGAAAAACATTTAAAAATAAATAATGACATACTCATCAATATTGTACCAGTGAAAGAAATTAAAGATATCATCTAATGGAATTCAGTTTTAAACTTTGAAATAATGTTCAGCTTTCCCATAGTTTCTGGAGAAGACAGTGGCACAGGTACACCTTGAGTTACATGGGTTTGAATTCAGTGTTTGAGAGTACTTAGATTTTCACGTAACAGTCATTGTCTATATGTGTCATACAGTGTTCAGGTTGCCTATTAAGGCAGAAATGAGATGGTCTGCGGTATCTGGCTACAGTAGGTTGTATTGGGTCATCTGTGGAACCCTGCTATTCTTCAGTTCCTTCTTTTCCTCCAGGTCACCACTGGCCTCTTATTTTTTGTTGGATATATCTGATAGCTATTTCTACCTTTACTATCTTGCATACTACTCAGACTTTAACTTTCATCATTACTATTCACTTGACCAAAATTCCCATTTCTTGAATAATTTGATTATAATCTTAGTATCCTTGCCTGGAGAATTCCATGGACAGAGGAGCCTGGAGGGCTACAGTCCATGGGATCACAGAGTTGGACACGACTGAGTGACAAACACTTTCACTTTTCACTATCTTAGTAAATACCCTATTTCAAACCTATCACTTTTAAAGACAGTTATTGAGGTCCAGAGAGTTTAAATGACTAAGTGAGTTAATAGCATTGATCAGAATGCCCTTGTCTCTTTTAAACAGTGCTCTTCTGTTACCCAAATTACAGGTTTAATGTATTTATTCAAGTGTACAAGTATATGCACCTATGTATTGAAGTGGTATCTGTACCATAGTAAAAAAAAAAAATGCTTGTATCTATTGTATCATTTTCTATACATTCCAGTTTGTGCCATTGTTCTCTCTGTTTTGTACTGGTGCCACTCTGCACCTGTACATTTTAATTAATTTAGTTTTTAAATGGTTTTTATTGTCTTGTAGGTACGCAGTTCTTTTTCAAGAAAATCTTGACTGTTATTATACTTGCATTATTTCATATAAATTTATGAATTAAGTGTTAACTTACCCTCCAGAAAATTTTTATTTTTTTTTAAGTAAGCTTTTGTTTGAAGTATAATATATATTTTTAAAAAGTGCAAAAATCTTTAGAGAATGGTGAATGTTCACAGTGAACACTATGGTATAACCAATACTCAGACCAAGAAACAGAATATTGCCAATACCTCAGATATCCCTGTGCCCCTTGCCAATCACTACTCACCACCCACCCAAGGATAAATATTATACTGACTTTTTACATTGTAGATTAATTAATTTTGCCTAGCTTTGAATTTCATATAATGAAATCATACAGGATGTGTGATTTTTGTCTCCAACTTCTTTATCTCAGCATTGTGTTTGTGAGATTCATCCATATTGTCCTATATAGTTGTAGATCAGCCTTTCTTATTGCTGTGTAGTGTGCCATTGCATGATTTTTCCATGTTTTCATCCTTTGGGTTCTTTTTATTGTTGTTAGTTTTGGTCTCTTATAAGTAATTCTGCTGTATTTCTGCCTTTTGATTAATATATGTATACATTTTTTAGGTATGTATTTAGAATTGCTGGGTTTTTATATATTTGGCTTTGGAATGATCTGTTAAACAGTTTTCTATAGGTATTATACCAATTTATATTTCTAGCAGCAATATATGAAAATTTTTATTGTTACCTATCTCCAACAACACTTGTTATTGTCCATCTTTTTCATTTTAGTCATGTGGGGAGTGTTATAGGTATTACACTGAAGTTTTAATTTCCCTGATAGTTAATGAAGTTAAGCATCTGTTTATATGTTTATTTTCTTTCTATCAGGTTATCTTTTTTTTATATATAGGTTTGTAATCTTTCTGTACACCATATGTAAATCCTTTCTGCATTTCAAATGTTTTTTACCCTGTGGCTTGCCTCCTTACTCTCTTAATGGTATCTTTGGATGAATCCAATTTATATATGTATATCTATTTGCACAAAATTTGGGACTCCCCTCTCCACTTGTCCTGTTATTTTTCTCATCACACACACTTTACAGCAGTTGTAGTTGTCCTGAATTCTGACCTTGAACTAATACTAACAAAACTAGATTTTAACTTTTAGAAAATGTGGCACTGACTGAGGTTTGTAAAGAGTGGGAAGCTTGTTCTTTTTCCAAGTGCCAACCTCTCTTCTGTATCTAGTTGCTTTTTATAGACTCTCCAGTGACTTCGGGTAGTTTTTTAAATTTCTTCTAGAATTTATAGCTTTTATGTTTGATAAGGTTGATTCAATAGTAACTATTTGGCTATTACGTGAAGCAGAACCTCTCCTCTGTTTATTTTTACTAACTTGTTTCTTTAAGTGATATAGACATTTCCTCCCAATGGTTATTCTATTAATAGTTGCCTTTAAATATTTAACAAATATTTTCTATTTATTTTATCATCATCAGTAATTTTTAAATATCTATAATTTGGCATATAAGGCAAAATCTTTATCATTGGAGTCTATTACTCTTTATTCTTTGAATTCAAAACAGTCATTTTGTCTAATTGGGGCTTCCCAGGTGGTGCTAGTGGTAAAGAACCTGCTGGTCAATGCTGGAGACATAAGAGACACAGGTTTGATCCCTGCATCTGGAGGAGGGCATGGCAACCCACCCCAGGATTTTTGCCTGGAGAATGCTGTGGACAGAGAAACCTGGCAAGCTACAGTCCATAGAATTGCAAAGAGTCAGACACAACTGAAGGGACGTAGCAAGCATACACGCACACACTCTTTATTCTTTGAATTTGAAACATTTTGTCTAATTATTTCTGTAGCTTTCTGTATTTTCCCCCCCATAGATTTAATTACTCTAGGAATATGGCTTTAGTTTACATGGATACCTTTTGGAAACAGCAAATTTTACAGCACACGAAACTTTACATACGATTGTATAGTAAGAGTTCGGGGTTTTCCATAGAATTAATTACAGGAAAATTATAAATATTATACATGAATATTTGTAAGTATGTTTGAACTTTATTCATTTCATTAGTATTATTATCCTAATAGCTCAACCAAGGATTATATCATTTATCTCCTTTTGGAACCACTGGAGAAAAGACGATAAGAAGCATTCCTGTTTTATTCCAAGTTCTGTTCTATTAGAAACTACCTGTTTCCTTCCTATAATTGCCTTCATTGAATGCAAAATGGTACCAGGGTGGGTTTGTGGTTGGCTCTTAAATAAGTGGAGTGTAGAAACAACTATCCATGTAATTTTCTAAATAATTCTTATAAAATACAAAATTACCCATTCATTCTTACTTACCCTTAGGGTTCCATTAACTTCAGATGATGATGATGATGAAGATAAAGAGAAAATACAGTGTGATGACAGCACCATATCAAAGACATCACCTGATAGTCCCTCTTTGGTATCAGCAAGACCAGTATCAACTCAGAATAATTTGAGATTGCTATTTGTTAAAGAAAATGATCAGAATGTTTGTAGTGTAAATGATTCAGAACATGTTTCTTCTATTGTTGATACACTTCCCAAAGGTGAGATATTTTTAAAGTTCATTTTGAGTATCAGTATTAAATAGTTGCTGCTGCTGCTGCTGCTAAGTCGCTTCAGTCGTGTCCAACTCTGTGCAACCCCATAGACGGCAGCTCACCAGTCTCCCCCCGTCCCTGGGATTCTCCAGGCAAGAACACTGGAGTGGGTTGCCATTTCCTTCTCCAATGCATGAAAGTGAAAAAAAGTGAAATAGCTCAGTCATGTCTGACTCTTAGCGACCCCATGGACTGCAGCCTACCAGGCTCCTCCATCCATGGGATTTTCCAGGCAAAAGTACTGGAATGGGTTGCCATTGCCTTCTCCGATTAAATAGTTAACATTCACCAAATTTTCTTGAGGGCTATCATGTATAAACAGTTAATAAGTTAGATTTCTTATGTTACAGATTTACTAACTTACACCATTTAAAATTTCTGGTGAAAAACTTAATTTAAAAGTAAATGCTGACAAATGTGAGGTCCACAGTGGCTAATACTATTACTTTGGAAACAGTATTTAGAAATGAGCTGCCCTAAAGAGCTTTTTGTGGTATCTTAGCTTATGAATTAAAAGTATGTTATTTAGTTACATCCTTTCCTTTTCATAGATATGAAAATTGAGACTTTAGATAGGTGTAGTGACTTTTTCAAGATCATAACCAGTACTGGTAAACCAAAAACTTGAGCCTGGGTAATGGTTGAGCAAGAAAAAATGGTGACACATATTTTTATGGTTTTTAAAATAATAATCCTGTGATGTAGTCTGGGTTATATATTTGACATAGAATTTCAGATTGGCATATGAAACCATAACTATATTGAATTTGGAGTTTGAATTATTTTCCATTCTAAAAATGTATCTGAGTATGTGTATATAATTTTATAAATTTTAGCTGCTTGCTAATAACATTTTGACAATAAGCCTTGTTAGAGTTATCACTATTATTTGGGTTCATTTGCTGGCCTCCTCCCACTTAGAAACTTACCTTAATGTTCATGGTTTTACTGCTGGCTATTCTCCACTCTACACTTGAGGCCAAGGCAGAGTGAATTCCAAGTACATATTTTCTGTAGATAGAAATGTAAAATCTGACTTATGCTTACTCCAGTCGGTTCTACTTTATTTTTTATCAGCATAGATTCTTCATAATGTAAGTTATCTAAACAGAATGCATTGTCAGAAATCCTTTCTCTGAAAGTAATAAATTACTTGTTACTACTTATTTCTGAATTTTGTTTTTCTTTATTTTACAGAAAACCATTCCCACTCAGACCAAAGTTCTAGGAGCTCTCTAACAAGTGAGAAGAAAAATGCCCAGGCGATCAGCCACAAAAAAGAGAAGTCATCTCCTAGTAATGTGACTAAAAGGAAAAAACGTGTTTCATCTTGGGAGTCAGATAATCCTGCAGACACTCCCTGTGTAACAGATTCAGATCAACAACAGGTTTCAAGTCCAATATTAAATTGGAATAATGAGATAAAAGATTATACTAATGAAACAAATACAATGCAGAGAAACATATTGTGCCTTCCTGCCTCATCTGAGTCTGCAAGTGAACCTCCTACAAAAAGCATGAATCCACTTCAGGGTAATGACTTTCAGTTGCAGAAAACTGTGTATGATGATGACATGGATTTAACTGCTAGTGAAGTCAGCAAAATTATTACAGTTTCAACAGGCACTAAGAAGAAAAGAAAGAAAAATCCAGATGATTGTGGAATGAAAACTTTCAGAAAAGTGAAAGATCCAAGCTCTGAAAAAAAGAGAGAAAGATCAAAGAGACAATTTGAAAATTGTTCAGGTGCGAATATTGAGGAAAAAATTGAAAGTGGACCAGAAAGATCTGTTGACTTAGATGGTGAAGGGGATTCAAGAGATCCAAATTTTGTCTTCAGTACTCAGTTGAACACGCTGAAGAAAATAACCCTTCCTAATGGCTTTGATCAGGGTGACAAACAAAGTATGCAGTGTAACCAAAAGAAGAAAAGAATTCATGTAACAGATGAGCAAGAGGAAACATATTCTTTCTCCCAAAGTTCAGATAAATTCCCACAGGATAGTAAATTTGATTTGTGTCCAAGTTCTCTAACTTGTAAGAAGAGTAAAGCTTCTAGACAGACATTTGTGATTCATACGTTAGAAAAAGATAACTTATTCCCAAGCCAAAAGGTTCAAGAAACCACCTCTGAAAATCTAGGTGTCACAAATGAATTTCAAACAGCTTATCTTTCCAACAAAGGTAATCCAAAGTTATGTGATGATGAGACCCAAAATATGTTTGATTTGAAAAAGCATGTCACTGATACACAACCCACTCAGCAAAATGAATCAAAAATAAATAAAGTTTGGCAGAAAATAAATCGGAAAACAGAAATAATTTCTAAAATGAACCAAATACTTGGGGATAATACTAAAGATGTGCAAGGCCCAGAAAAAGGTAACTTTTCCTTCCAAACCCAAGAGGATAAAGAAGCCATCTCTAGAAACCTAGATGTTTCAAATGAGTTTCAGAAATCTGTTCTTTCCACTGTCAATAATGGAAACCTGTGTGATTGTGAAACCCAGAATGTGTTGGGTTTGCAAAAGCAGATCACCGACGCATACCCTGTGCAGCAAAATGAATCAAGAATTAATAAGACTCTTAGGCAGAAAGTAAATCGGAAGACAGAAATAATTTCCACAGTGAATCATTTAGATAACACAAGTGAGTATTGCCCAGAAAAGGGTAAAGAAATCATCCCTGAAAACCCACTGGATACACATGAGTTTCAAACACCCACTCTTTCTTCCAAAGACAGTAGAGACCTATATGATTATGACACTCAGAATGTTTTGGGGCTGAAAATGAATGTTCATGATATACAACCTGCTTGTCAGAATGAATCAAAAATAGATAAGCTTAGGCAAAAGGTATGTCGGAAGACAAAAATCATTTCGGAAGTCAACCAAATATATATGCTTGATGACAAAGGCAGGCATGACCCAGAAAAAGGTAACTTACTTTCTCTAATCCAAAAAGATAAGGAAATCATCCCTGAAAACCTGGAAGACACAAATGAGTTTCAGATAGTTGACCCTTCCCCTGGAGTTAATAGGAACCTATGTGATTATGAGACTCAAAACCTTTTAGGGGTGAAAAAGTGTGTTACTGATACTGGGAAGCAAAAGGAATCAAAAATAAATAAGAGACCCAGGCAGAAAGTAAGTCGGAAGACAGAAATAATTTTGGAAATGAACAGAAAAAATGAGTTTAACAATAAAGGTATATGTGACCCAGAAAAAGGTGACTTCTCCCTAACCCCAAATAATGAAGAAACCATTTCTGAAAACCTAAAAGTCACACATGAATTTCAGACAATTTATCTTTCCACCAAAGATGATGGACATTTATATGATTATAAGACCCAGAATATGTTGGATTTGACAAAGCATGTCACTGATAAGCAACCTACTCAGCAGAATGAATCAAAAATAAATAAGAACCTTAAGCAGAAGCAGAAAGTAAATCGGAAGACAGAAATAATTTCTGAAATGTGCCAGATATATGAGGATAATGATAAAGATGTGCATGGCCAAGAAAGCTATACAAAAAATCTTGATTTTAAAATAAATAAACAAAGACCTGAAGGCCAAGCTGTTATTAGTGGATACTGTATGGAAATCAACAGTGATGAGAAAGAAAATTGTGGTGAAATTTCAAATCCTTATAAACCAATTAAAAAGCATGGGAAAGAATCAGACAAGGCAAAGAACATTTTGGCAAAAAGTGACAACATGCCTGTTTTGCAGTTGACAGGTTCTTCACAGATGTCTGTCTTAGAACTAGGTTTAAAACATATTACTGATGAGGCAGATTCTGACACTGGAAACCACGTGGAACCACATAGGAGTCCGAAGCTAAGCACTAAAACTCTGAATAGAAAGAGAAAGAGCCACTTTGTGGAGGTGATGAAGGAAGGAGAGTGCCAGGTCAAAAAAGTAAATAAGATGACATCCAAATCAAAGAAAAAGAAGACGTTCGAAGATCCTTCTCTGGATAGTCATGAACTAGTGGAGATGATGTCCGACACCATTCAGAAAGTGTCAGTTGAACCTGAGTACACTGTTAAGGGAAAAAAGTTGGAAAATGTGGAAACTGTCAAAATTAAACCAGACTTGTACACAAAAATGTTGATACCTTTATCTCAAATGTATTCACCTAGCAGACAAGATTCCTCCCGTAACAGTGTTCTTGAGGGTTCAGTACCTTTGAGTATTTCTTCTAATAAAAATCTTAAAGAAAATTTTGCCCCAGAAAGCTCACCCATCTTTCAAGTAAGTGATGAGGTACATGAGAAGATGAAAGACATGAAATTTAAAGTTGACCAAAGACCACAAAGATCAGAAATAGGTAGGTCCATACCCAAAGTGATGAAATTTTAAAATTATATATATATTCATTTAGCCAGTAAAGCATTTCCTATTATAACTGATTTTTACGGAATTTTAAAATAATGTATAACTATGGAGCCTGATCTATAGAAGCAATATGGAGGAATTTAAAGAAAGCTTAATACTTTAAAAAGGTAACAATGAGAGTGGCTTGGACATTCATGTATTTGGCCTTTAGCACAAAGTTGTCTGATGATGACATTGGGCAGATGATTTCCGTTTTCATATTTTTGAAGGAAATTGAGTGTTTTAAATGTGGCAGCAGAGGATAAGATGGTTAGACACCATCATCAACTCAATGGATATATATATATATATATATATATACACATATACACACACCTGCTATATGTTAGTCACTCAGTCGTGTCCAACCCCATGGACTATAGCGCACCAACCTCCTCTGTCCATGGAATTCTCCAGGCAGGAATATTGGAGTGGGTTGCCATTTCCTTCTGCAGGGAATCTTCCCAACCCAGAGATCAAACCCCGGTCTCCTGCATTGCAGGCAGATTCTTTACCATCTTAGCCAGTTGAGCAAACTCCAGGAGATAATGGAGGACTGAGGAGCCTGGTGTGCTGCAGTCCATGGGGTCATAAAGAATTGGACACGACTTAGCAACTGAACAACAACAATAATGAACTGCCCTAGTTTGATTTTACCAATGACAGTTGCAAATTTCTTAAGGACGGGACTGTCTCCAACAGCATACATTTAGTATGATCAAAACATTATTCTAGGGACTTTACTGGTGGTCTGGTGGTTAAGATTCCACAGATGCACTGCAGGGTGCACAGGTTTTATCTCCAGTCAGGGACCTATCTTGCATGGCACTGGGTAAAGCCAGAAAAAAAAAAAAATTTTAGGTGTTTTAGAGGATTAAAAATTAAGAATACCAGCTCCCTTTCCTCATTCATGTATGGAAAAGTACAGTGTTTAAACATGGCAAATGCTTTAATAAAAGCACACATATGAAGGGATGTAATGATGGGGAATAGTTTTGGCTAGAGAAACCTGCAGAGGCGTCATCAAATACATAGCACTTGAGGACCTAAAAGGATAGATAGGATTTTTAGGTTTAGTGTTTCTTATTTTCTCCAGTTATTAAAATAATGCTCATTGCAGAAAATTGAAAGTAGAGAATCAGAAAATAGGAGGAAAAACCATCACCCAGAAGAACTGCAGTCAACATTTTGCCATATGCATGCAGACTTGAATCTATGCATTTTAAAATATATATTTGAAATCATACTATATATAACATTACTTACCTCACTTTTTCCTCTTAACATTAACATTTTTTTTTGTTATTAAGGACTTCCTTGATAGCTCATTTTGTAAAGAATCTGCCTGCAAATCAGGAGACCCTAGTTTGATTTCTGGGTTCCGAAATTCTGGAGAAGGGATAGGCTACCCACTCCAGTATTCTTGGTCTTCCCTCGTGGCTCAGCTGGTAAATAATCTGCCTGCAATGCGGGAGACCAGGATTCCATCCCTGGGTTGGGAAGATCCCCTGGAGAAGGGAAAGGCTACTCACTCCAGTATTCTGGCCTGGAGAATTCCATGGGGTCACAAAGAGTTGGACATGACTGAGCAACTTTCACTTTCACTTTTGTTACTGGAAATGTTGCTATATTGGACAATTCCCATATCAATTAAATTTTTCTACCAGAAGTGTAACATTTCAATAGATGTATGTAGAACACTAGGACTTTTATGGATAAGACTGTTCGAGATAAAAGGAATACTGATGCAAAAGAAGTGCAAAGGTCTCGAGTTGCAGGACATTGTAGAGATTGGTAAGCTGTCTTTCACCTGTTTCTCATGTTGCCTTTCATAGTGTGAGCAGTCATTGCCATCGAATGGAATCATAAAGAATTTCTATCAGCCTAAATGATTTTAGTATAAAAATATTACAGGCTACTACATTGATAGTTTGTTTTAGATGGTAAGTCTCTGCCTCTCATTATTGTTAGGAAAAAAAACTGATTTACAGATAATTTCAATGCTACTTTAATAAAATTCAAAGTTATAACTTGATTAAATTGAAATATTTGATACCAATCATTTACAAACCAGTAAATATCCTATATATATTTCAATATCTCTATACTATTAAAAATATTTTTGAAAACAATACTCTTTTCAGGTGTTAGAATGCTACAAGACTTGACAAATACCAGTTTTGTTTCAAATACCGCTGCTAAATTTGAAAAAAAGGTAGAAGACCTATCTTCAGAGCTGCCAAGCCGAAGAAGAAGGTGTACTCCTCTCTCTTTAAAGGAGCCAAGTCTCAAAGGGTGAGTATTTCAATGACATAAAAGTGATTTCAGTGTGGTGCTATAAAATACATGCTTTTAAAAGGATTCCTGCCTGTATTTGAACAGTTTTGAGTATGAATGTCATATATTATTGCTGACATGTAATATGATGTGGTATGATGTGGGTAAGATTTGAAGAAATGCCTTCTTTTAACAGGCTTAAACATTTTTTGTTGCCTACAATTTGCAAACTCCTCGTTAATTGTTACCTCTCTTTATTTTCTACCTTGTCTTTAGAAGAATTCAGAGTGGTTTATATGTCCTTTAGTCTCAAAGTGTAACAGCCCTCTCTTTTTTTTAAACCTCAAATATATCCTCAAAGAGAGGGAAAAGTCTTCCCCCGCCATTTATCCATCCCTCAGCTTTGAGAATTACCAATATTTTGCCATATTTACTTTTACCATCTGTTTTCTGTTGTAGTGTCTTTAAAGCATATCCCTAATATTGAGGCATTTAATTCCTAAAACACTTCTGTGTGTGTGTGTGTGTGTGTGTGTGTGTGTGTGTGTATATATAAACAAGAACTTAATAAAACTGGACAACAGTAATCACAACTAGAAAAATTATCAATAATTCTTCATTGTCATCTAATAGCAAATCCCTAGTCCCATTTCCTTGATTATCTCAAAAATGTCCAAATGCCTTTTACAAACGTTTAATTCAAAAATCCTATTTTTTCCAGGGATAAATAGCTATTTCAGAGAACCTGATCATATTTGGGATGGTATTTTTAAAAGGATAGAAATATCCTCAAATTTTCTCTTTGCATTGTCTCAGTATTTGCTTCTTTATAAATAAAATTAAAGACATTGATTGTTTTAACATGTATTTTTAAAAAATAACCAGCAGATGTCAGTAGTGTAAGAGAGTGTGCAAGAGAAGCCAGTCAAAAGTGAAGGACCAAGGGCTTTTCTAAAAAACAGCTTTTTTGAGCTACAGTTCACATACCATGTATTTCATCCATTTAAAGTGTACAGTTCAGTGGTTTTTCAGTAGATTCACAGACACGCACACCATCACCACAGTCAATTTCAGAACACTTCTTCATTTCAGAAAGAAACCCCATGCCCTTTAGCTGTCATTGCTGTATCCCTCAGCCCTAGACAACCAACTGATCACCTAATTCCTGTTTCTATAGATGTCCTCTTCAGCCATTTCATATGAATGAAATCATATAATATGTGGTCTTTGTGACTGGTCTCTTTCACTGAGCATAATGTTTTCAAGATTCATTCCTGATGAACATGTATGAGTAGTATTTCATTCCTTTCTGTGACTGAATAAACTATTCTATTGAAAATACACCACATTTTACTTATCCATTTGTCTGTTGATGGTAATTTACTTGTTTCCACTTTTTGGCTATTATAAATAATTCTGCTGCAAACATTTGTGAGCTTTTGTGTGTGTGTTTTCATTTCTCTTGGGTATATGCCTAGTTGTGGAATTGCTAAGTCATATGCCGTGTGTGTGCACACTTACATTGTCATGTCCAGCTCTTTGTGACTCTTTGGACTGTAGTCCACCAGGCTCCTCTGTCCATGGATTCTTCAGGCAAGAGCACTGGAGTGGGTTACCATTTTCTTTCTCCAGGGGATCTTCCCAACCCAGGGATCGAACCTGCATCTCCTGTGTCTCCTGCATTGGAGGCAGATTCTTTTACTCACTGAGCCATCATGTTTGTTTGAGGAATTGCTAGATGGTTTTCCAAAGGTGCAGAGAAGTATTACTTCTTTCATCCCTACTACCCTATTCCCATTACTCCTACTTTCTACCCTATTTTTATTACCTCCTGTGGATAGCCAGTTCCTTTTGTTTCTAGGTTATGTATTTCTTGTGCACAAATAAGCAAATATGCATATATCCTCCTTTTTCTTGCATAAAGGTAGTAAGTATACCTAGCTGCTTTGGAGAGCTTTGCTTCTTATCAATTCATTCTAGAAATCACTCCATATCAATTTGGAGAGATTTTTCTCATTCCTTTTTACAGCTAGGTAATAGTTAATAAGTTCTTTTAAAAGAGCTACCTATTCTAAACTATATATAATAAAATGCTCTTATGAATTAGTGTTCTATTTTAATTTAGATCTACTGGGCATGCAGATTATCTGGCAATCAGTTTTGTTGGTAAATTTTTAAAAAGCAAATAACACAATGTACATCAGGATAAATACTAAGAATAATAACAATCCAGTTGCCGCTTTTTCTCTTTGGACTGAGAATGGCATGCAGCAGGTATATCATAGCTTTTGATAGGCCCCCAGTGAGAATAAATCCTGATGAAGACTGCTTACAACATGTTATGGAATGGTCATTATAAGCATTGAGAATGGGAGCAGTTATCAGGAAAGTAATACAAATATCTTTTAAAGTTTTTATCTCTTAAGTCCCAAAGAACTGAACATAACAAAGGGGATATTTTTAATAGTAAAAGCCCTAATCCACAAAGAATATATAAATAGTTATGATATTATATACCAAATAGCATAACAAATACTTTCATGAAGCAAAAACTATAGGAGATACATAAAGACAGATAGGAATACATGAATAAATTTTTATATACTATTCAATATAAAGCAAATAAGGTGGGCAGAAAATTAGTAAGGAGATGGAGATCTAAACAACATAATTAGTAGGGTAAATCTTACGGTTTACATATCAAAGTCCACACTCTGAGAAGAGAGAATACATACTCCTCTTAAGTGTTCATGGCCCAATTACAAAAGCATATCCAATACCATGCTATGAAAAACATAAACCCACCAAGTAAGGTGTATTCCAGGAATGCAAAGTTGGTTTAATATTAGAAAACTTATCATCGTATACCATGTTAATAAGTCTAAGAAAATAAAGCATATGATTTTTTTCATAGATACTGAAAAAGGCTTTGACAAAATTCAGTAGTCACTCATGATTAAAATACGCAATAGACATTGAAGGATACTTTCATAAAATGATGAATTGTACTTGCATACCCTAATCAGCCAGTATCTTGTTTAATGGGAAGACAATAGAGGTATTTACACTTAAGAACAAGTCAAGAATGTCCACTATTCCTGCTAGTAATTCAACAAGGGATTGATGAACTCAATTCAAAATAGTGGTCAGTTCTTGGGAGATGAGAGAGCTGTGATTTTGTCTCCCAAAGAGGAGAACAGTGGGAAGGAGCACACCAGAGGCTTGTGAGATGTGGTAAGAGTTTATTTCTTAACCTGGATGTTGGTGTATCAGCATTTGTAGTTTTAAATTGTACATTTTCATATATTATATGTATGCTAAAGTTCATAATTAAAAAGAAATATATGGTAAAACATGTAATGTTTAAAACCTGGATTAATTAATTTCTCTTAAACCTCATCTGTAATTCCCCGTATCATAGAATATTTTAAATATGTGACACAGCTTGTGGTTTGAGGAATCTGCATTTTATTTTTATGATGCAGCAATTTTTCTTTCCATACTTTGCAGCAAAAACATTAGCTTTAGGTGGTTGTTAATCTTCCTTTTTTTCTACGTTGCAGGAAGATGAGAAGATGAGGTGAATTTATACATTCTGGTTTTCCTGAATTCTCAAACCATAGCAGTTCAAAACAGGGATCTAACTAGGATCAAGAAGATGAAAAGCATGATGAAAAGTTCGGGGGTTTTTTTTTTTTTTTTTCATCTCCTGCTTTTCTGTGGACTGTTTATTTTTATGTATAGATAATATGCATTAAATAGCTATTTTGTAATATTAAGGACTTTAAGTTATTTTGGTCATCTTATAACTTATCTTCCTGCTCATTTAATCTCCTTTCAACCAAACAACCTTTAACTAAACAATAGCTATTCACCTTTTAACCGAATAAAATGTATTATAAATACTTTTGCACTGATTATCTTGTTATACACCAAACTACCTTGTTTTGTTTTATTTTGTTTTTAAAACCATTCAGTAAATGCGAACACCTATAAGATTTTAAAAGTCACCTTCTGCCCTGGCCAGTTTTCTCTCACTCTTCATTCT
The DNA here is from genome assembly GCF_029407905.1 of Bubalus kerabau. Classification (NCBI taxonomy): domain Eukaryota; kingdom Metazoa; phylum Chordata; class Mammalia; order Artiodactyla; family Bovidae; genus Bubalus; species Bubalus kerabau. The sequence continues at coordinate 142,985,763 of NC_073626.1, forward strand.
TCAACTTTCAAAATTACTTGTTTACTGTCAGCTGCTGCATTACTTCCATTATATGTAATCTGATGACTTGAGTGGGTTTATCTCTCAGGTGCTTTTGAATTTGGTTTTTGTAACTTTAAAGATCACTTATTATTCCAGTATTAAAACGTAGTAAATCCTATTCGTATCTGAGATTAACAAACATAGCTTACTGTATTGAAGTGATTAATAAAAATCTATTTTGCCTAGATGGAAAAGCTTTCTTATATCCAGCAACTAAATATCCAGCAACTAAAAGAATGAGCCCAAGAAATCTACATTTTGTTTAACAAACACCTCAGATAATGCTGGGGCAGACTGTCCTAGGACCAAACTTTGAGAAACAGTTGTAAGACCACAGAGTCCCATAGATCTTACTCATTTATCAACAGCGTCTGTTGAATGGAGGCTACATGCCTTATTAAAGGAACAATTTACACTGGTTTAGAGCGTGGCACCCTGACAGTTTTTCCTTTCCTGTATTATTATTACTTTAAGGCTTTGAATCTCTGTCATTATCTGGTATTTGGTTTCCTAGTGTTTCTATTTTTTTCCTCCTTTCCATGAGGTTTGTCTTTTTTTTGTTGTTGTTCCCATGCAAATTATTTTTCATTGTATGTATCAGACTTATAATCTTTTATTGTTGGAACTCAGTCACATTAAGAAAGTTTTCCTGTTCCCAGATTAGGAAAGACATTTACCCATGGTTTCATTTTGTTTTGACATTTAAATTTCTGATTCATGTGGATTTTGTTTTATGGTGAGATATGAACACAATTTTTGACCTTTTCCCAAAGGATTGCCCGTTAATTAAAAAGTCCATATTTTCCACTACTGATTTGAAGTCCCACATTTTTCAATGTTGTATTTCCATATACACTTAAACTTATTTCTCAATTTTCTGTTCCCTCTACTAGTTTCTGTCTTTTTATGCCCCTCTATCTTTGTCTTATAGGGACTTTAGGGGAGTTTCAAAACTTCCCTCATGGAGGTTTTCCACATTTCTTGATGCCTTGGCATTCTTTTTTCCTGGTAATACATATAAATGGAATCTTTGAGTCTCTTTTCTAATCGATTATCACTTGTATATATGAAGATTACTGATTTCTGTATGTTAATTACTAAACTCTTATTGTTTATACTATTTTCCATATATATATTTATATATATATTTGAAAACCAGGCTATTTTTCCTCCTTTCTGTCCAATTCTTAGGCCTCTCACTGCTTTCTCTTATGTAACTGCATGGCTGCCAGCTTATATTTGGTGTTAAATAGCAGTGAGAATGGTGGATATCATTGTCTTGTTCCTGATTTTCGTAGGAATGCCTCTGGCTTTACCGCATTAAGTAAGATGCTGTGGAATGAGCTGTTTGTGTATGCTTATAATCACATTAAAGTATTACCCATCAATTATTATTTTATTTGGTGCTTTTTAAATAAATTATGAATGAGTGTCAGATGACTTTTGGTGTGGATGGAGACGGTATTAGACTAGTGGTGTATAATATAGGAAGTAACTATGGGAAGCACCCACCATCTCCGGGGCTGAGGGAATATAAAGAAAAGAATGGAATTATTGAAACTTAAAGACTTAGAGGAAGAGTTCCAGGACTCTAGGGGGAAGGTATTCAACAGATAACCTACCTTAGAAAAAATTAAATGTGTACCTTTTTTAGGGTATACTCTAAAAATTGTAAAGACATCTTAAACTTTTATTCACTAATCTTATTGCTGTCATAATATTGATGTGGTTGTTTTGAAATAGATCTAAGGACAAGGTAAAGCAATTATGTCAAGGTTTTAGAATCATGATTTTTGGCATAAGCAAAAAAGAGATACAATTATAAAACCCAAGAAGTGAAAAAAATTGAATCTGAATTTAATCAAAGGCTTTAGACCCATAGACAAGATACTGGAAGTCAGGATGGAAGAACAAAGAACACCAGGGAGAAGCAACCAGCCATGTTAAATACAGCATATTCGTTCCATGGGACAACTGACCTGGTTTCTTCTTCAGCATGTTCAGTTCAGTCGCTTAGTTGTATCCGATTTTTTGCGACCCCATGGACTGCAGCACACCAGGCTTCACTGTCCATCACCCACTCCTGGAGCTTGCTCAAACTCATGTCCATTCAATAGGTGATGCCATCCAACCATCTCATCCTCCGTCGTTCCTTCTCCTCCTGCCTTCAATCTTTCCCAGCATCAGGGTCTTTTCCAGTGAGTCAGTTCTTCCCATCAGGGGGCCAAAGTATTGGAGCTTCAGCTTCAACATCATTCATTCCAATAAATATTTAAGACTAATTTCATTTAGGATGGACTGGTTGGATCTCCTTGCAGTCCAAGGGACTCTCAAGAGTCTTCAACACTGCAGTTCAAAAGCATCGATTCTTTGGTGCTCCGCTTTCTTTATAGTCCAACTCTCATATCCATACATAAGACTACTGGAAAAAAACCATGGCTTTAACTAGAGGGACGTTTGTAGGCAAAGTAACGTCTCTGCTTTTTAATATGCTGTCTAGGTTGGTCATAGTGTTTCTTCCAAGGAGCAACCCATCTTTTAATTTCGTGGCTGCAGTCACCATCTGCAGGGATTTTGGAGCCCAAGAAAATAACACGTTAATAGCATTAAAAAGGAGAAGTGGGTGAGGAGACTATTTTAGATTTAAAAATGTTAAAGAGACAACAAGGACATCAAATGGGAAAAGGCATTGTTTTTAAGACCCTGGTAAATTTAAAGATGTTAAAATATTCATTTGTTATATGTTGGCATTTGGGCTTTTAAGAAAAAACATTTTAATGCATATTGAAGTATTTAGAGGTAAAATAATGTGTTTGAAATTGGGCTTTAAAATATTTCAGAAAAAATGTGGGAGTGTGGCAAAACGAATGTTTTCAAAGCTCAGTGAGTCAGGTGTATGGGGATGCTAGTTATATTCTTTTATGTACAAAATTTTAGAAATTTTCACAATAAAATGTATATGTTTACATAAATGAGATAGCAAAATGTTCTAGGTATGTTAAAGAGAAGTCTGGGAAAGAGTTTGAATCCATTTGAATTTTTAAAAGGTGTTATAGTGCAGATTTCAAAAATGTAAAAATAGACCAGAAAGTTAAATTCTGTTGTGGACACGGGTGACTTTTATTTTTATGCGTTTAAGTATTTTCCAAGTTTTACTTTTAAAAAAGTCTTTCGAGATGGTTTACATCACTATTGACACCAGATAAACGTTATGGTTATTTACTGGGGAAATTAAGAATAATGATAAAACTTTAAAAATAGTTTATATCAAGGTAGCTCTTGATATTAAAAAAAAACCCGCAATAATTATATCTTAAAGTGTGAGAGAAAGTTATAAAACCCTCTGTTGTCCTTAAGTTTCTCTCTTGCAAAGCCGTATCGACTGTGATAGTTTCAGTTCAGTTTAGTCGCTCAGTCACGTCCGACTCTTTGCGACCCCATGAATCGCAGCATTCCAGGCCTCCCTGTCCATCACCAACTCCCGGAGTTCACTCAGACTCACGTCCATCGAGTCAGTGATGCCATCCAGCCACCTCATCCTCTGTTGTCCCCTTCTCCTCCTGCCCCCAATTTCTCCCAGCATCAGAGTCTTTTCCAATGAGTCAACTCTTCGCATGAGGTGGCCAAAGTACTGGAGTTTCAGCTTTAGCATCATTCCTTCCAAAGAACACCCAGGACTGATCTCCTTTAGAATGGACTGGTTGGATCTCCTTGCAGTCCAAGGGACTCTTAAGAGTCTTCTCCAACACCACAGTTCAAAAGCATCAGTTCTTTGGTGCTCAGCTTTCTTCACAGTCCAACTCTCACATCCATACATGACCACTGGAAAAACCTAGCCTTGACTAGACGGACCTTTGTTGGCAAAGTAATGTCTCTGCTTTTCAATATGCTATCTAGGTTGGTATCAACTATTAAAAGTACAGACTGCGGCAGGCATGGTGGGAGCGGAGATACAAAAAAACTCCTACTGTTCCCGGACTTCAAATCTAGCTGGAAAGCCATTAAAATGTACTAATATACGACGACGACCGAAGCGACGTCACAGGACCTGCAGTACCTGCTAAGAGGCGGGGGGAGGCAGCACAGAAGCCTGGCGCCTTGGGCGAGGAATTCAGGATCGCGTCCAAAAAAGCCTAGCCAATGGTCTCAGCGCGGAGGGAGCCGGGCGATGACGTTCTGGGATCCGGAAGAGTTTTGCCCGCAGGGCGCTCCCGGAACTTCGCATCTAAAGTGGGACTTGAGCCCTCGAGAGTGGTTGCACTTTAGGCTCCTTCGACCCCTTCTGCGTGTCGGGGCCCCGGTGCCGGCGACTCCTCCTGGGGACCTTCGGACCCTCGGACCCCACCACCATGGAAGGGGGCGCCGAGCTGCTCTTCTACGTGAACGGCCGCAAGGTGAGCGCGCTGCCCGTCCTGTCCCGCCGGGTCTCCAGGTGCTGGGGCGCCGGGCCCTGGGCTGAACGCGGATTTGCCTGAGCGTCCTACCTGCACCGTAGGAGCAGGGAAGAGAAGCGTTTACTAGGTCTGCCTGGATCTTTGGGCCCCCGCCTTCCTGATGTTCCTTTCCCCTCTCCTTCCTAGACGGAGGGCTGATTCCGAAGCCCACCACACCCCATCAACAGGAAGAGAAATGATTGTTCTTATTCAGCAGAGTCAGTACTCCCGAATCTTCCCCTTGTCAAACCCATCAGCAGACGGGAACGTTACTCTTGGGTGCGTTTGGGTGAGCGGAGAGCAGTCTGGAGTCAGGACAGGGCCGCAGAGACGGATTCACCAAGACTTAATCCCATCGTCTCCAAAGTTACAGCACCTGGCAGCGCTGAGCCCATGTCCGGCTCTGGGGACTCCAGGGTCCTCTCGGAAGCCAAGCTCGCTCCGTAGATCCCCTGGGGCAGTTCCAGCCGTTGCCTGAGGTTTGGAGGCAGCAAAGCCCCCAGAGAATCCTTTAAAACACGCCCACGCAGGAAGCCACAGACCGCTTACTCTTCATGTTGTCCCAGCACTTTGCAAGGGGGATACCTAAGCAAGAAGGTGAAAGTGAAGTGAAGTGAAAGAGGCTCAGTCGTGTCCGATTCTTTGCGACCCCATGGACTATACAGTCCATGGAATTCTCCAGGCCAGAATACTGGAGTGGTAGCCTTTCCCTTCTCCAGGGGATCTTCCCAACCCAGGAACTGAACCGGGGTCTCCTGCAGGTGGATTCTTTACCAACAGAGCTCTCAGGGAAGCCCAAGAAGGTGAAAAGGCTTCCTTAAAAGCGAACAATAGAGCAAGGGCTGTGATACTGGCCTTCAGAGCCCTAGTGATCCCTGTGTCTGAGTCAGGGAGAGCCTGACTTTCCCTGACTGGCCCTGAGACTCACCAGGAAGCTAAGGAAAGTCAAATATCACTGCCTCTCACTTGTGAGGCCTCTTCTAAAGCCCTGAGCTTAATTTCGAATTTGGATTTTGTATCATTTTTCTTAAAGAGGATTCCGCCCCCCCCAAAAAAAAGGATTTCCCCAAATCATGTAAATTCTAGGTCCTGTATAAAACTTTCCTCTGTACCTGTTGCCTGAGTTTCACACTGGATAAGATGAGTTTGTTTTTCCTGAACTTTGCTGAAGGCGGGCTATTAGGATCCCCTCACAGGACTGCTATGAGAGTGAACCATGATAAGGATTGGGGTGGAGGGTGAGTTTGAAGTGGTCTTATGGTATCATTTTTTCTTCTTTTGCATAACCAAATGGTGCAGTAGACACAACTATGGCCTTTTTATTTGGACAAACAAGGATTCAATTCCAGCTCTAACTCTTAGGGAGACAATATAACCTACCCTCAGTTCCTCTGATAAAAGGAGATAGTACTACTTACTTCACAAAGAATGGTAGTAAGTTTTTAATCCACTGATTTAAGGGCCTGCTCTACGCCAGTATGGCCTTCCCAGGTGGCTCAGTGGTAAAGACTCCGCCTGCTAATGCAGGTGATGGGGATTCAGTTCCTGTGTAGCTGGAGATCCCCTGGAGGAGGAGATGGCAACCCACTCCAGTATTCTTGCCTGGGAAATCCCATGGACCGGGGAGCCTCGCAGGCTCCAGTCCCTAGGGTCGCAAAGAGTCAGACATGACCGAGCGACTGAGCATGTACATGCATGTGCTAGTGCTCAGTGTCCTCAGGGGACTCAACCGAGCCCAGAAATGACCACGTCCCTTTGGGGAGGCAGACAACAAGCATATAAATAAATGGAAATGTATCATGTCAGGCAGTGATAAATGCCAGGATGCAAAACAAAGCAGAGTGAGGGGACAGAAAATGGATGCGAGCTAGTGCTTCAGGCAGGATGGGTGTTTAAGACCGGATGAGAGGCTGACATTTGGGTGGTCACCAGTATGAAGTAAGGAGTAGGCGTCTGAGGGAAAAGCACTCTACACCAAGGAAATAGGTTATATTGTCTCCCTAGGAGTTAGAGCTGGAATTGAATCCTTGTTTGTCCAAAGAAAAAGGTGCAAAAATCCTCAGAGACAAGGCTTTCTTCATTTTCAGGGGACAGCAAGGAGACTAGAGGGCCTGGAGATGTGGCCGGGGGCCAGATGACTAGGGCTTTTTAGGTGATGGTAAGGGTTTTGGTTAAAGGAGGAAATAGGTGTTTGAGTCTAGCTTCTTCTCCCCCTCCTCCCTCCCCTGCTCCCAAACAAACTGTAGTGGATTTTTTTTTTTTTTTTTAAGGTTTCAAGTATACTTTATTTCTTCAAACATGCTATATTTTAATGGGTACATAGTACTTTTACTTGGAATTAATTATGAGTTGATTTTGAAACAATTCAGTATTAAATCAGCTGGGATGATTACTGTTCTCTCCATTCCTTTGGGGTGACTCTGCCAACAGGCGATGGGTTCCACTCTATTCCAATTTGTGTTGCCATATATACCCATACAGCAACACAGAAAGTGGCTCCACTAGCTAATACAGCATTACCATATTTGTCATGGCAATCAGGTGCCCGCTTTTGATGGATCTGCCTTGCCACTGCTTGCTGAATGCTTTGAACTCTCAGACGACTTAGTGCGTTTTTGGCCAAGGGAAACATCCTGAGGTTGAACATAAAATGGCTGCAACTACAGCTGCTGGCCTCTAGCAATTCGGCGTCTAGTACCCTTGCAGAGTCCTGAAAAACAAAAAAAATGTGTAGTGGAATTTTTAACACAACAGCTAATAATAGTTTGTACTCTATTGATTTTTAAAAATAAATAAGCCGGTTCTTATCTGTGGGCTTGTTTCATCTATGGCCAAACATTCTATGATCGTTTGGAATGTGCATATTAGAAATACTGATTTTGTTTTTGCAGTTGCCCTGTTAAAAGAAATTATGTCACCCTTTCTCTTTCCTGTCCCTCCCTTCCAAATTCTGTTAGGTATGTTCTTCAATCCTGGCAAGCAAACCTGATTGCCTCATGGATAGAATTAGAATAAAGTCCCTGAATCAGAGAGTGGGGGGCTGTTGATAAAAGAGGAAAAAGCCACCAGGAACAGGGGTCATGAAGTCAAACATAACCTCTGGGATTAGAGTCGTGCCCTTGAAAAGAAGCTTTGAAGCCAGTTAGGAGACTGATGTGACTGCCCTCTGCTCTGTGCTTTTTGTAGTATCCCCCCAAGTCACTGGGTTTCCCTGGTGGCTCAGAAGGTAAAGAATCTGCCTGCAACGTGGGAGAACCAGGTTTGTTCCCTGGGTCGGAAAGATCTTCTGGAGAAAGGAATGGCAACCCACTCCAGTATTCTTTCTTGGAGAATTCCATGGACAGAGGAGCCTGGTGGGCTATAATCTGTGGGGTCCCAAAGAGTCAGACACTACTGAGTGCCTAACACTTTCACTTTTCATTCCCAAGTTACCAAAATGTGTCATTGGGCAGGGGCTTAGGCTGAATACATTGATCAGAGACCTAGTTGCAGAGAGATTTCTGAAATCTTCACCTGTAGCCTCCAGAGTAGATGACCCACTTCCTCACCTGGAGTTGAAGGAGGAAGAGCCCATGAATAAATTATGCCCTAGATGGCACATCACAACGTATCTCAGGAACTGGAACAAGTTGTTCTATGAGGCAGTGAGGTGTAGAGATAGAAGGTGTGGGCTTCGGAACTAGTTAGGCATGGATTTGAATCCTGTACTCTCTGCTCTGACACTCAGCAGTTTTGTAGCCTCAAGCAAATGTCCTCACTGGTCGTCCCCTCCCACCTCTTCCCCAATTCCAAGGCTAAGCTAGCCCACAACATACACCGTTTCTGCCCATTTTCCTCCTCTTGGCTTTTATGTTCTGTTCTTTTCCCCCTTTTCTCTGTCCTCCTGATCTCCTTTTTCCTTCCTCTTTCTGCCTCTGTCTTGTGTCTGGCAAGGCGCCCCCTTCACAAGTCATGAGCCCTGCACAGAGGAAGGCCATTTCTCAACTTTGTGTAATGTGAACTTGACATCTCCCAAAGGGCCAGTGGAGATACACAGGGACACATGCTCACCTCGTAACATGCAAGGTTTTGCTGAGACGAGAACCTGCAATGACCCTGACTTGAGAGCTGGTATCAGCTCTCCCAACCAGAGTCAGTAAGGAAAACTCCTTTCCTCATTGCCTCCCACTCCCCAGCCACCATCAGAATCCTGACCTCCCTGTTTCACTCCAAGACCTTCCAAGACAGGGTGCATGCCAGATCCCTGCCCCACTTGCCTCCTCCAAATGTACCAATCACCAAATCAAGAAAAATAAACACATTTCAAATCCGTAGTCCTTTGAGCCAGACTCCAATCTCTTGAGACATCTCTTGGAACAAATAACCCAAACAAGCAGAAGCTGCTTTTCCGTTAATTCCTCATGAAAACACAAATATCTCTCAAGCCTAAAATGCTCTTCCTTGTTACACAGATCCTATCTCTCCCTTAAAATTGGGCCTCTGTGGATTCACCATCATATGTGTGAATTAAGATTAGTTTCAGCTGAAAATAACTCAAACTCAAAACTAAGTAGTTCAGATAAAGTACCAATCATTTTTACTTTTACGTAAAGGATATCTGGAGAGAGACATTGCATTCTGGGCTGGTTCAGAAGCTTCACAGTGCCATCTGAGATCCAAGTTTCTTCTTTTTTCCCTGTTGCCATTAATATGTTGCCTTAGGGTCTAAAGTAGCTGCTGGCATTCTATCCATTTCATCTTTATTCCAGGCATGAGGAAGAAAGAAAGCCTGCTAGGAGAGACAACTAAAAGTTTCTGCCACCATTATTGGCTCTTCTCCATGTTATTATGTCCCAGCCTGCGAGATATCATCCCTCCCTCCTTAATGTCCTCATAGCAAATTATACATATCAAGTTATTCATTTAAATTAATTAACATGTGTTACATCCTTATCATATGCCCCCAGCACCTAGTTCAGCGTTAGACATGAAGAATAGTGGATGGTGATTTCTCTCAGGATCAAGAGAGGCTGATGCATACACAAATAATTGTGATGTAGGGTAACAGGTTCTGTGAAAGATGTGTGGACACTGACCATGGGCGCACAGAGGAGGATGGTTGCTTGGAGCAGAGAGTGGAAGGCAAATATTAGATGGTTGCACAGCCATCTGAGAGAACATCTGAGCAGGGCTTCAAATGGCATCCAAGATTCTTACAAGTAGAGAAGAGAGGAAGGACTTTCAGGGCAGTGGGAATGCCATAAGCAAAAGATAAAAGTCCCTGTGCTACTAGGACCAGCCACTTCTGGTTACAGTTCATGTGACCAGAGTTCATGGGTTGAGTGGCAGATGATGGAAAGTTTATCAAAGAAGTCTTATAGCTATGGGAAAGAGTTTGAATTTCGTCTCCTATTCCAGAAGCTGGTAGAAATTCACCTACTCAATGTATTTCTTAAATATGCACGTCTTCTGGTTCTCTCTCCTGGAAATCCTGATCTGATAAAGGTTTCAATTTAGCAAGCACCCTGAATGATTCAGGAATTCCCAGCACAGCAGCATGGTGGCCAGGAGTCAATATTGGATTTAGGCAGACACAGGAGATGAACAGATTTGGATTTTAGAGAAGTCACTCTGGTAGTGGTATAGAGGGTGGCATCTTGGGTGCCAAGAATGCGGACAGGAGACCTGTTAGGCAGCTGTTATCATTGTTCAGGCTGGAGGTAATAAGAGTGGATTTCAGGGAGTGACAGGAGAAGTGAAGGGTATTTAGAGAATTGTTCTGGAAGTGTAAATGGCCAGGACTTGGTGATGCTGATTGTGGTGGATTGAAGGAAGGGAAACATAGAAAACAGCACAGGCTTTTTAAGCTTGGCTGACCTAGGAGATGGTGAGCCTATTAAACAAGTTCAGGAAAAGTAGGGAAGAAGTAAGTTTGGGATATAAAATATAGAATTCCATCTGAGGGCCAATTAAGTTGGGGATACCTGAGGGCACTTCACACTTTTCTTGTATTGCAGTATGTGTACACACACACACACACACACACACACACACACAAATCATTTCATCCATATTATATTGCAGTTTCTTCTAGGGTACAGATCCAACCTTGGTAATTGGCACCTGCCTCACCTTGCCCAGTGAGCTTCTCCGGTGGCTCAGATGGTAAAGCGCCTGCCTGCAATGCGGGAGACCCGGGTTTGATCCCTGGGTTGGGAAGATCTCCTGGAGAAGGAAATGGCAACCCACTCCAGTATTTTTGCCTGGAGAATCCCACGGATGGAGGAGCATGGTAGGCTACAGTCCATGGGGTCGCAAAGAGTCAGACACGACTGAGCGAGCTTCACTTCACTTCACTTCACTTTGCCCAGCCTATGGCCACTTAGAATTGAGGGTTAGGATGCATCTATAGAATAAGCATATGTACCCTCTTCACCTACTTTCCAGTAGGGAAAATTGGTATAACATGGGTAAAGGATGAACTCTAGTTCTGAAATTGTGAAGAAAACCATGCTTCTGTTTATGAATTTAAAAGAAATCCAAGTTTACAATTAAGAAAGGGAAAACACGATCACTTTGGAAAACGTAACCACTCATGACATTTCAATCATGCCATCCATTAGATGCTGCTGTTTTAACTGCCATGCCGCTAGACTGCCCACACAAACTTGCTCCTCAAGTGTGTCTTTGCTTGCACATATTTGTATCAATTGGCATATGCATTTTATCTTCTCTTTTGTCTCTTAGATTTGGGAGGAATGGATGGTTATGATCTCTTTCTGGAAACTGTAATTCTTTGAATATGATAAACAAACAAGTCTTTAAAAAAGAAAAAACCTGTATCAACTTCTCAGAGGTCCAGAAGACCTCCCCTACCTCTCTGTCTGCTATTTTCAGTTCTGCTGTTATCTTTTCCCTCACTTGCTTCAGACTTTGTAGAAGTTGGAGAGAAGTCACTAGTGTTTGTTACTAGAAACAACCACTGCCTTAGAGAACAGTGATAGTTCAGGACCACAGACAGTAGCAATGTAGTGGTGGGGCTCAAGATTTATACCATACACTTAAGAGAGATGACTTGTGTATCACAGGTGTTCCACAAACATTATGTCAAGTTGAGAACATAAGAGTTAGTTAATATGAATCTTCATGAAATTAGCATGAGCCACCCATGTAAATATTCGAACTCTCCTAACTTTGTGTGTTAATCTCTTATTTGCTTTGGGTACAGGTGACAGAAAAAAATGTTGATCCTGAAACAATGCTATTGCCATATCTGAGGAAGAAGCGTATCCTTTGCTTTGAGTTGTGTATGTGTGTGTATGTGTATCTGTGTATAACACCGATATCTTCATCAAGTGATATTTTAAGTATCTTTTTAGAGCCACACTGAGTCATATCCCCTACTTTGAGAAAGTCCTACACCTGAGTTTTGTAGACACCGAACGGTTGCACTTATCAGAGAATCAAGTTCTTTCTGATCTCTGTTTTGGCATTAAATGTATTGGGTGAAATGGAGAATAGCAATAGGAATTAAAGCAACAGATGCTGACATAGCTTAATTTAGCATCCATTAGAATTAAGAGTCACAATATTGCTCTTCTAACTTCAAGGACTAATCATCATGCCCATTAGAAAAAGAGAGCACAGAAATCTCCTAAAATGGAAGTGAAAGAACAATGGAGAAATTAAACCTGAAAATGTTACCTTGAAAAAACTTCCTAAGTAAATAATCTAAGGAATGGATTCTTTATTCTGCTGTTCATGAAGTCCAGTGGGCTTCCAGCAGTCTGTGGCCCCTACTACATTGTATGCAAACTTGTGAGACAATGGGAATTTGTACATTTTTCCCCAGAGAAAGTGAAAGTCCCCAAACAGCACAAAACTCAAACAAAAACATAGTAACAATTTCCTGGAAGTCATTCAAGGTTTTTGGGCATAAAAGTAATGAATACTAATTTCCCGGTTATCCATGGTACCAGGGTAATGTTTAAGATTTGTTTCATTTGTGAGTGACAGAAAATCCCAATAGCAGTAAATAAGGTAGAAGTTTATTTCTTTCTCATTATGTTATTTCAGGTTCTCTGGGAAGCAGACACCAAAAAATTAGATTATATATGCAAGAGTTTTATTAGGGAAAATGCCTGAGTGAAATAGAGGGGCAGTTAGAGAAGATTTAGACCTGGAACAAAGAGAGAGAAGGCTGAGTGGGGGAGTCTCAGACTGCATGTAATCCAAGGCCGATTCATCAAAGCCACTGAGGGTGGTTGACAAGGACTCCCACGCATCTCCATAGCTCAGAGCCACTCTTGGGAAGCAGCCCATGGGAGTCATGACCTTGATGAAAAGTGGGGTGATAGATATCAAAGTGCAGCAGCTGGGTCTCTTGGTCAGTTTTCCTCTATGTTGGAGGAAGTCTCTATGATGAGGCACATTCTCAGGGCTGGGATACTTACACAAAGGAATCCTGAAGGTAGGTCAATCCAGGCTAACAAAACAATGTCACAGCATTATCCGGGGCTAAGGTCTTTCTGTCTTGCTACTTCACCCTCCTCAGCGTGAAGCTTTCTCCTCATAGTCATAGATGACTAACTGAGGTCCAGCCGTCATATCTGAATTCCAGCACAAAGGAAGAAGTAAGGGATGAGGGAGGGGCAACCCTCTCCCTTTGAGGGCGTTTCCTTCCTGGAAGTTATACAGAGCATTTATGCCTCTATCTTTGTGGTCAACATTGTTAATGACCCCACCAAGCATCAGAAGAGGATGGGAAAATGTACCTTTTTTATTCCAAGCAACCACATGTATAGTTCAAAATTTAGCATTTCTATTACCAAGAAAGAATAAGAGAAAAGATATGGGGAAACAACTAGCAGTTTCTGCCACTGAGAAACAGAGAAATATAGCAAATGTGGATGACATGACACAAATATTCTAAGAATTAATTACACTCTGACATTTTACTTTGTATGTCATCAAAGACACACATAAGGAAAGAACAGATATGCGAGGTACTCATACCTACAAATCCTCAAGGCCATTGCTATGTCTAGACTCTTCCTTCTTTTAAGTTTGGCCCTCTTTTTAGCAACCTGAGGTCCAGGTGTTTTAAAAAGGAGGAGACTAGACAGAACACACAAGTGGGGGACTTTCCTGCCAGTCCAGTGGTTACGACTCCACGCTTCCACTGCCGAGGGCACAGGTTCAGTCCCTGGTTGGGGAACTGAGATCCATGTGCCCTGTAGTCAGAAAACAAACAAACAAACAAAAAAATCACATACACACAAATGAAAATCAAGAATTTATAAGATTATAAATAATAGCAGCTAAGATATACTTACATCATTTGATTACTAAGTATCGAACTTAAGTGTACATTTAAGAGTGTTTGATGTTGTCTCTTAAGGTCAGAGCTATTTTACGAAGAAAATTATGGAAGACACGTTGTCTTTAACTATGCTTTTCCAGTCCGACTCACAGGAACTAAATATGGCTGTGGAGGGGGAGGCTGTGGTGCCTGCACAGTGATGATATCACGATATAACCCCACTACCAAGAAGATAAGGTACCTTGCTGCATAGTCCACATATGGTTGAATTTTTGTAGCTTTCAGCTTTGTTGTTTTCCTTCCTTTGGTAAATATGCGTTGAGCACCTGCCGTGACAGGAACTGTGGTAAACACTGGGAATGCAATGATGGGCATCAAACCATTCAGGTTCCAGCAAAAATGTTGCTTTCTCAGCCCTCCCTGATCACCTCCCCCATACCCATGCCCCATCTCACCTCTGCAGCTCCCTGCTCCCTTCTTAATGTATTCATGGTACTTCTCATCATGTGTGTGCTGTGGGTATGTATTGTCCAAGTACATATGTATTGTCCATCGTCCCTCAGTGAGAAGATATACTCTATTTGGCAGGGATTTTAATCTGTCTTGTCCATGAATCAATCCCACTGCCTGGTCACTCTGCCTAGCATACAGTAGGCACTCAATGTTTGCATTTATTTATAAGTGAATAATAGCCTTCTAAAGTCTTCCCTGTAGCTCAAACTTCGGTAAAGAATCTGCCTGCAGTGCAGGAGACCTAGTTTTGATCCCTGGGTCAGGAAGATCCTCTGGAGAAGGGAATGGGAATACACTCCAGTATTCTTGCCTGGAGAATCCCGTGGACAGAGGAGCCTGGTGGGCTACAGTCCGCGGGGTCGCACAGAGTCGGACATGACTGAGTGACTAACACTGCCACTACTAATATCCTTCCAGTCTTTCTTTTGTGTATATATTTATGGAAGCATACTGCATGTACAGTTTAGAAACTTCCGTTGCTACACTTCTTATGAATATCTTTTCAAAATAATAAATATAATTTTAATGGCTGTATATGTGCTCTCATATATATCACCATCACCAAAAGGTGCTGACTTAGATTATTGTCTGGTTTTCACTATTATAAAGGAGTGGATCAGTGAGCACTCATATGTCTATATATATTTATATTTATGTTTGTGATGATTTCTTGATGATAGATCCATAGAGGTGGAATCAGAGGGTAAAAGGATGAGTGCATCTTTAAATTTTTATGGCTTCCAGCAAGATTCTTCTCAGAACAGTTCTATCAATTTACATCCTTTTCAGCAGTCTATGAATTCCATTTTCCCAAAGCTTAGCATTCTTAGCGCATTACAATTTTTAAAACTCTTGGTCATTTTCTTTGATAAAAATGGTTTCTCATTGCTTAATTTGAAACTCTCTTGATTGTTATTGAGGTTGAACCTTTGTTTCACATATTTGTTGGCCATCTGTAATTTTGTTTGGTAAAATTAGAACATTTTAGGAGTCCTTTTGACTTAGATATTTTCTAGCAGTACATTTGTGGGACCGAGGAGTTCTGTGTTCCACTCTCTGTTTCTTCTTCTGAGGCAAAATATCAGATTAACTTTATTGCCCAAGCAACCCCTGGCCTGGCAGCTGCTTGGAAGACAGACTATGCTCCAGGTGATTGTCACATGTGACTAGAGAAACAAATGTCAGCCCCTCTGTCAACAGGAAAAAAAAAAAAAAAAAAAAACCCGTTAGTGGAAACTATTCTGGAGTTAGAATTGGAGGCCTAATTTGAATCCCATGTGACACTCCAGCTGTGATCCTGAGCAACTCACTCTGACCCTCAGAGTCTTCTTCTACAAAATGGCCATGAGCTAAGGGCAAAATGTCTATGCAAAACTTGGAATATCTTATAAAACCTGCCATATTGGAGGTGCTGCTTTCCCACTAGATACAATGCAGTTTGTGCTTCTCTTTTTCATGTGAAGACATTATGCAGCCAACGCCTGTCTGACGCCCGTCTGTTCTCTGTATGGGGCTGCTGTCACCACAGTAGAAGGCATAGGAAGCACCAAGACCAGGATTCATCCTGTTCAGGTGAGAGAGGGGCTCTTCTTCGTAGGGTTTCTGGGCTTCGAAAATCATTAGTCACACGATGAGTTCCTGAAATTAACACAGTAGAGCAGTGGGCCCTGCTGCCTGGGCATAGTCCACAGATGACACAAAGTGGGGGCAGGAGTGGAACTTGGGACATGTGACTGACTTGTTAGAAAAATACTTTTTAAGACTAGAGAACTCTTTCCTAAAAAGAAAAAAAAAAAAAAAAAAACTTGACATCACTGGATTGTTTTCTATATTCTAATTAAATGAGACCTATCCATTTTATATCTTCCAAACTTATATAGAAAAGAGAGCCATCTATGCATTGGGGGATAAAATCTTGTTATTTTTTTGCTATAAAGGGAAGTGTAACATGATTTTAAAATTGAATGAAAATCTCAGCTACCAAAAAGATTTGTTGAATTTAGTTTATTTGGACGCTATGTAATGGTAGCTGTCGATGAATTGTAAGGCTTTTCTCCTAAGAAGGCTCCTTGTTAGAACTTTGCCTGAAGTGAAGGGACACCTCAGATGCCTGACTCTTTCCATTATTTATATGCTGCCGAGAAAGATGCTGTTGCTACTTCTCTTTGTCTATATGAGTACCACTTAAGAGGAGAGGAGAGGGGAAAGATAGTCACAGCGCAGAAGATGGACAAGCTTCATATTCTTCAGGCAATCTTGGCTTCAGTTTACTTGGCTTCGGTTTATTTTCCATGAAACCTTGTTACCTAGAGGGATTCTGTTACCAGGCAGATTCTGCCTGAATATGCTTGTGAGACTTGGCTGTTCGGAGGCATGAAAACACTCTGTCACTTAGTACCTGCCAAACAAAGGCTTCCAAAACGGGCTTGAACCATTGAAGTTAGACTCGAAAGAGAACAGGCTGGGGTGGGAGGCAGGGAGATTTGGAAGAAAAATCAAGGCATTCTTTCCTTCTTGATTGTTGTTTGGATTAATGATGGCACTTTGTAAACAAATTCCTGCATGCTAAATAATTAGGGCTGTATGCTCAGTTGCTCGGTCGTGTCTGACTCTTTGCAACCCCATGGACTGTAGCCTGCCAGGCTTCTCTCTCCATGGGATTATCCCGGCAAGAGTACTGGAGTGGGTTGCCATTCCTTCTCCAGTTAGGGCTTTACTGGGCAGATAAAGGCACTCAGGAAATGCTTGAAGTTTTTTCAACTTGAAGATAATTGAGTTCATTTATCTGAAGGACTTCCTTGGTCTCAGAAATTCCCCTTCTGGACTACAGGTTGAAATACTCAGGAATCTTTTAAAAATATGTGTCATTGACCCACCCCCAGAGATTCTGTCAGATAGTTTGGGGTGCTGCTAGGACCTTGGAGATTTTAAAGCTTTCCTCTGCAGTTCTGAAGGCTGAGAACTTTTAAATGAAGCTTCAAAAGCTGGTGAGGATCAGTCATCATGGCTACCCCAGTCCAAGAAAGGGAGACATACCAAGGCTGAGAAGGATTTTCTGGGGCCTCTTCTCCAACTTTAATGTGCCTGTGAACCACCCAGGGATCTTGTTTGAATGCAGGTTCTGATTCAGTAGGTCCGGGGTCGGGCCCAGGATTCTACATTTTAATGTTTCTGTGCTTGCAGGAGAGGATTGCCAAGTGTCATGGCACACAGTGTGGCTTCTGCACCCCCGGGATGGTGATGTCCATGTACACGCTGCTGAGGAACCATCCGGAGCCCACCCTGAGTCAGCTAAATGATGCTCTTGGTGGTAGGTTATATGTGTGTGTGCTTTAATTTCTAGTTTCTAAATGATGATGCTGATAATAGCTATTAAACACTTACCAAGTGCCACACACTGCATTAAATGCTGTATAAACAGAACTTCATTTACTCTTTATCATAACTTTATAAGGTAGGCACTATTATTATCTCCCATTTCATAGATGGAGAAACTGAGGTTTAGAGAATAATTTACTAAAAATTATACCACCTATAAGTGGAGGAGTTTGTTTGTTCCAATCAGGTTTCAGACAAGACCCACATACTGCACTTGGCTGACACATTTCTCAAGTCTCTTAATCTATAAGGGTCTCCTCCTTGTTTATTGTTTGCTTATTTTATAATAATTACAACACCAGTTTATTCATTTACCCTCCAAGGAATTCAGTTATCTCCAGTTCTCTCCTACTGGGGTGGGTACTCTCAGGACAGTATTATCAGAGGGCTCCTAATGAATGCAACATGAAATCAAAGAGACTGTCATCTTCTGGTGATACTTATTTCAAAGAACTGCCTTTATCTGGAGCTAGTTTATCAAATTCAGGAACTCAGTGTGTGTGTGTGGAGCTGGTGCTGGGTCTTGGAGGAGTCTTCTTTATCAAGCTTCTGAACAATTCAGGGAAACCTGGTATACTGCAGTCCATGGGGTCTTAAAGAGTCAGACACGACTGAACAACTGAACTGACTGAACAATTATAAAGACGAAGAGCCTTCCAAATGCTATTTCAGGTGATATCCTCCATGGCTCTTTGTCTCCCATCTCCCAGGGACTTTATTTCATTGCTGTATTACAGGGGCCTAAAGCTCATGTGCTCAATTCCTCTGCTTAAGTGTTCCAGGAAGACAGGACTAAACAGAAGTAAAAGGGGGAGATGGTGCATAAGACACAAACTGGACTTATTTGTCCTTTGGTCTTTGGCCTTATTAGGTCTTATTATGCATTTGATCTCATGGCCATTTATGGTGTAAACAAGTGACAAGAGGTTCTCAAGTTTTAGGATGCTTGAGACTTACACGGGAATTTGTTAAGAATGAAGATTCCTGGCATCCAGCCCCAGAGAGGTTGCTTCAGTGGCTTTGTTTTTTGAATGGATGCCAGATTTAGGGGTTGGAGGAGAACATGGGAAATGGACCACAGTAGAGAAATGCTGGCCTAATGTTTTATTGTAAATAAATTGTGTACCCGTTGCTTCTAAAGCTTAAAAATTGCCTTTGCTTCTATACAATACCTTTGACCTATCTAGCAACTGAAGCTTAGCTCTCTCTCTCTTTTTTAATATCAAAATTTAGTTTTTTTACATTGTCTTTTACTGATATTGAAAACCAAAATTTTTAATTGAAATACAGTCGATTTACAATATTGTGTTAGTTTCGGGTGTACAGCATAGTGATTGAGTATTTTTGCAGACTATATTCTCTCATAGGTTATTATAAGAAAATGGATAAAATTCCTTATGTTATACTGTAAGTCTTTATTGCTTCTGTATTTTATATATTATTGTTTGTCTTTGTTAATCCCATACTTGTCATTTATCCCTCCCACTTCCCTCTCCCTATTGTAATCACGTTTGTTTTCTATGTCCATGAGTCTGTCTCTGCTTTGTAGATACATTCCTTTGTATTATTTTCTATTATTCCACATATAAGTTATATTGTATAGTATTTGTCTTTGATTTATTTCACTAAGCATATTATTCTCTGGGTCCATCCACATTGCTACAAATGGCAGTGTTTCATTCTGTTTATGACTCAGTAATATTCCAACACACACACACACACCCCACATCTTCTTTTTAACACCACATGTTCTTAATCTAATTATCTGTTGATGACCATTTGGGATGTGAAAATTAACTCCCAAATATTGCTGTAGACCAAGAGTTTTTGGCTTGAAATCATTGTGTTCTTTGAACAGCTATCACAACCAGAGCATATAATAACTGCAGAGAGAAAATACAAATATTTGAATTGTTAGACCCTGCCACAGGACTATCAGCCAAATATCCCAAGTTGTTGACAAAAATAAAAAATTTGACTTTGTGAATTTGGTGGACCAAAATGTCAAACAGCACTTCTTTCTTGGGTGGGGTCCTTATTTCCATCAATCTCTTGGCCAACTGTGCCTGTCTCCAGATTCCTTGATTAACATTGCTGGGTTTTTCCCCTTCAGGTAACCTGTGTCGTTGCACTGGATACAGGCCCATAATCAATGCGTGCAAGACTTTCTGTAAAGTGAGTAGAAAGGAACTCATTATTGAGTATATTTTTTCCCTGGTTAAAAAAAATGGTAGGGGGTAGCAGATGTGATTGGAGAAGGAAATGGCAACCCACTCCAGTGTTCTTGCCTGGAGAATCCCAGGGACGGGGGAGCCTGGTGGGCTGCCGTCTATGGGGTCGCACAGAGTCGGACATGACAGAAATGACTTAGTAGCAGCAGCAGCAGCAGCAGATGTGATTGGAAGAATAGCCCATTGTTACTAATGCAGGAGGACTTCTTATCTCAAGGTCTGTAACTGCTGTTTGTTACTTGATGTTGGGCAGGGCGCCTACCCTGGTTCATTGAACTTGCCCTGGTAACCACACGATAAGCACCTGAGCACTTAGACATTGGCCATTGGTCACTGGTCATTGGTCACTGTTCCTTGTTCTGAGGGGTCTCTCCTGACCTGTTTGTCTGGGTCAGGTGCCCCATCCTGGTGCTCCTGTAGCCCTCTGAGCACACCCTACAGCAGCCTTGTCATATGGTGGTGTAATTGCCCATTTACTCTTTCGTCTTTTCACCAGGAGGTGGTCTGCTTGGTGCTTCCCCAATGTGTCAGTTGAGTAGGCACTTCAACGCTTGTTGAATGAACAGATGAATAAACAACATTGAGATGAGGCACATAAGATTAGCTTTTGGAATTTAAATGATGAAATAGTGCATCATAAGAACAGAATGATAGTAATAATACTTGTTATTATTGATAAAATATTTTACCAACAAATAAACTATGAATACCAAGTTATTGATAAGTTGTTAATAATAAATTATTTGTTGTTAATAAAATATTAAATCAACCATGGTTGTTACGTGCCAGGTTTTGTTATAAGATCTTTACAGCATGGTGGCTATAGTAAAAATACTGTGTTGTGTACCTGAAAGTTGTGAAGAAAATAGACAGATACACACACACACAAATTTTAGCTATGTGAGGTGATGGATGTGTTAATTAACCTGGTTGTGATTCTCATTTAACAAAGTATACTTATAATGTAATGTCAAATAGTCACATTGTACACTTTAAATAGATATAATTTTATTTGTTAATTATAGCTCAATAAAGCTGAAAAAATATTTAGTAGAATCAACAATAAATTCTTGGTTATTTGTTTTTCTCACCCACTAGACTTCTGGCTGCTGTCAAAGTAAAGAAAATGGGGTTTGCTGTTTGGATCAAGGAATAAATGGATTACCAGAATGTGAGGAAGGAAACGAGGTCAGTGAAACGTACATTTTTAAGATTTTCCCAGGACATCAGTAGAGACCAGCTTACTTTTAGGAAGAAAAATGGCTGTGCAAGCTTTTGGGGTGTGTCAGCACGTCCTCTCCCCCAATTCACACTCCATCATCCATCTTAACAACTTCATCCCTCACTCCAGACGTTACTCTCAGTCACTTACCACTATCTGTAGGAGGGAAAACACATTGATCTCTTAGTGTCTCTCAGTTTAAAAAAAAATGTGCTTCAAGTCTTTTCTCTAGTGGAGATGTTAGGGAAAAGGGAAGGGCAGGGAGCGCTAAGAGAGGTGGCGGGACGTTCAGGGGAAGGTTCTGGTTCTCAGTTGTGTCTGGCCTGCTGCCTCCTCTGCTTCCCCCAGACCCCAAGGAGCAGGTGCAGGGCTGGGGGCCCACCGGCAGCTGCACTCAGTCGCTAGCAACCTGGTCTGTGTGAGAGCCCTTGGCTTAGAGCCCGGGTACCATGGTTGGTCAGTGGGCTTTTCTGTCTGTCTGTTCTGTGTCTATCTTCATCTGACCTCATTCCACAAAGGATTTAAAATAGGGAGAGCTGCCTGATGACAATAACTTCTGGTACTTTCTCTTTTTAAGACAAGCCTGAAACTCTTCTCAGAAGAGGAGTTTCTGCCATTGGATCCAACTCAAGAGCTGATATTTCCTCCTGAGCTAATGGTAAGTAAGGCAAAGTTGAACTCATGCCAGAGGACTTCATGGTGAAATGTGAAGAA
This sequence comes from Bubalus kerabau, assembly GCF_029407905.1. Lineage (NCBI taxonomy): Eukaryota > Metazoa > Chordata > Mammalia > Artiodactyla > Bovidae > Bubalus > Bubalus kerabau. The sequence continues at coordinate 143,007,597 of NC_073626.1, forward strand.
GGATATTTGCTATGGATCCTCTTGAAAGTTGATTGGCAAACAGGTAATATCCCTCTGCCATTCTCAGTCCAGTCTAAAGAGTGTGGGATCGAGGGAGGAACACTTGATTGTAATAATCAGCAGATAGTATCTATTACAAAATGCCCTAAAATGACATCACAGCATCTGGAGGTTTAGACATGTTTTCTTCTTCCAGTTTTGCTGAGTTTTGTTCTTCCATCAAGTGTTTTGATGAAATGAAACATGCAAAGTATTTTTAAACTTTGAAATAGATTCTTTTAAGATATAAAAGAACCAACAGGAGATATAGTCTCCAGAAGGAGTACAATATTGTCACATTTTTGTCCCATACTCTGATTTCTAGTAAACACTACTTTTAGGTCACTGTTATTTTATTTTTTAAAGAGATCTCTCTTTCCTTTCCTTGTTCCTATAAAGACAGCAGAAGCAGGTGGAAATGTTATCATGAGATGATCTTGAATCTTTCTTGCTTTTTCAATAGACAATGGCTGAGAAAAAAACACAAAAGACCAGGATTTTTGGTAGTGATAGAATGACGTGGATTTCCCCAGTGACCCTGAAGGAACTTCTAGAAGCCAAAGTCAAGTATCCCCAGGCCCCTGTTGTCGTGGGGAACACCTCTGTGGGTACGTAGAAACCAGGGACTTCCTAGAAGAAAACTGAGGAAAAGGGCTTCAGGGAGTAAAACCTCATATATGCATGTTCTCGGGAAAAGCAGTCTGAAATAACATTTTAAATCATCTGTGCTTGACTTCCCTTGAGGATTGCTCAAGAGACTTTGACAGCTTGCATTACATAAGTGAGTTCCTGTCGCTCTAACTGGAGCAGTACACGGAGCTGAACCCCAGAGTCCTGCTCTGTAAGAAGTCAGCACAGCTGTCCTGTCTTTCCATGTGCAGTCTGATCTGGGGCTGGGGTTTGCAATTACTCTGTTTCCTCTCTTAGTGGTGTCTCAATGGATATAGTAGGTTTTCTTAAATTGCAGTGACAGACTCTTTCTGTTGTGTCCATTGTAAACTCAGTTTGACTACCTGCTTCTTGGAGGAGTCTCCCAGAACTCTGCCCAAGGAGAATTCTGAATATGCCCCAAGAGGACTTGGATGTGTCCGCCAAGTTTTCACGCTGACAAGTCCAGACGGCTCCACAAGTTTAGTGAAATTCTGTCTGTCCTTTTTCTGTGTGTGTGATTTAGCAATGAACAGAGCTATAGAAAGATATGTCATTTTTGTATGTTCTAAGGACATCAGTTTTAATCACAATTTCAAAAACTAAAAGGCAGTTAGGCCCCCCTTCATCCTAGTTTGCTTATTTTTTTTTCTAATCCTCAGGCCCTGACATGAAATTTAAAGGCATCTTTCACCCAGTTATAATTTCTCCCGATAGAATTGAAGAACTGAGTGTTGTAAACTACACAGATAACGGTGAGTCCTCAGGGTCCCTACTTTCTTAGTTAAACTGCATTAATCAGTTTATTTGCTTTGCTTAGTAGACACGCAGAAGAAATCATTCATAATTATAATATACAGAGAGATTCCCTTGTAAGGTGATCACATCCTGGAGGAGGCTCAGGGAAGAATCCTCTATGATTAGAGGAGATCCTGTCTGAATAGTTAGATTTTCACTGAAGAACTTTTATGTCTGCCATTCAGGGAACTGTAACAATTATTCAGTGAAGGGTACCATGCCAAGTGCTGGATAAACAATAAAGATGAGAGTCTTTGCTCTCCAAAGGCACAGTAGAGAACCAAAGCAAGTTTATGTATTATGCAGCTTCCAAACTGGCTTTTCCATTTCAATAAAGGAAACTGATGTAATGACAATGATGAGAGGCAATGAAATGTGAGTTTGAAGTCTGCCTCTGGAGTCCAGGTCCTGACTATGTCATAATTTAACTGAAAGACCTTAGTCAAGATACTTAACTGAACCTCAGTTTGTATGGGGCTATTACTATTTCAAAGCTGTGTTAGAATTCAAGAAGATTCTGGAAAGTATTCAGCATAGTGCTTGACACAGTGAGTATTCAGAAAATTGAGCCTCTATCACCCGCAGCACTATCACCCCCACTGTCGCCAACACCATCACCTCCTTCACCACCACCATTACAACCACTGTTAACTCCTCCTCTGTGTGTGTTCAGTGGATCAGTGGTATCCCACTGTTTGCGACCTGTCAGACTATAGCCCACCAGGCTCCTCTATCCATGGGATTTTCTGGGCAAGAATACTGGAATAGGTTGCCATTTCCTCCTCCAAGGAATCTTCCCAACCCAGGGATCAAACTAGCATCTCCTGCATTGGCAGATGGATTCTTTACCACTGCACCGCTTGGGAAGCCCACCTCCATTCCCAAGCACTATTCCTGCCATCACCACCATGACCACCAATAGCAGGGCAACATGTATCCAGCATAAAGATCCCATATCTGCAGTCTAACATCTAATGGGCATTTCCAGGTCAGCAGTGATCACACTGTGTTCTCTGCAAATGATTTCATTTCAGGGCTGACCTTAGGTGCCGCTGTCAGCCTGGCTGAGGTGAAAGACTTCCTGGCTAATGTGACCCGGAAACTCCCTGAGGAGAAGACACAGATGTACCACGCTCTCCTGAAACATTTGGAAACTCTGGCTGGGCCCCAGATCAGGAATACAGCTGTATGTATTTGATGACAGTAATAGCTAGTGTGTGCCCCTTGAATGACCATTCCCATCAAATCGTGACATATTTATTCTTTGAGAACAGACAAAAAGAATAGTTTTCCAAAGCTTTGATTCTTGTAATAAGCTTGATTCTTATTTTACCACTTGTGTCTTTATAATTTCACAACTGGAGTGAAAATAACCCATTCTTTTAAAAGTCTTTAGGGGGCCACATAGTGAGCAGGCATCCAGATTCAGATCTGAACCCTCTCCTGGCTGTGGGCAACTGTACCCTCAACCTGCTGTCAAAAGGTAAGTGACACCTCCTTCCTGGGGCTTATTAAACCCTGTTCCTCCTCTCCTTTTGCCTCTCCAGGGTTATAGGAAGTCCAGATTTGACAATTAGCATTCTTTCTAATATTAATAATTCCACCTCCCTTTTCAGATGCTTGGAAAGTTAGTCAGTCTGGTCCTAATTGTGCATGCACCTAGCATCTTCATCTCCTTCCTTTGGAAGACTTCTGGTAGATATTTTCCTATGCTGGCTGCCTGACCAGTGTTGGTGATTGTCCTGCTGTAATCTGAAGAGTGAAGAGACCTCTAGGCTCATACTTGAGCTGTCATTGATGGAAGCCTGCAAGTCTTTTTCTATTGAACAGTGGTTGAGCTTCATCCTATACTTTTTTGAGTTTTGTTTTTGAAAACCAAGCCTAAGATTTTTTCATTTATTTCTTTTATTTCAATTTAGTCAAAAATTATTAGAAAGATTCAATCGGTCCTCCATAAATCTGTATTTTTTTATTTAAAAATATATACTAACTTTCTCTTACCTGCATCGTTCAATGCCAACTCTTCAGAGCATCTAAACCACAAAATTGTCTTAATGAAGAAGCTGTATATTCTGTACTAGGTTCATCAGTCCATATTTCTCAATTCCACATAAATGCATTAATATATGAAACTTGTTTTTCTCTTTCTGACTTACTTTTTACCTCACTACAGTTGACGCAAGTTTGTTCCTTTTAATGGCTGAGTAATATTCCGTTATATAGATGTACCACAACTTCTTTATCCATTCATCTGTCAGGGGACATATATACACTATCATGTGTAAAACAGTTAGTGGGAAGTTGCTAAATAACACAGGGAGACCAGCCTGGTGCTCTGCGATGACCTAGAGGGGTAGGATTGGGGGAGGGGAGGGAGGCTCAGGAGGAAAGGGATATGTATATAATTATGACTGATCCATGTTGTTGTACGGCAGAAACCAAAACAAAATTTTCCACCCATTAAAAAATAAAGTTCTAAAAAAGATGTATGTTCAGTTATCAATTTAAGTAACATCCTTTAAAAAATCATTCATGGAGAATTAGGTTTTTTGATATAAATATAAACATTAAAAGAGTCTTAGTTTTTATCCCAAAGTCCTATTTCATTATCGCTTTAAATAGTTCCTCCCTCTGATATATTGATTAAAGAACAGAAACTCTTTAGGTGCTGAGAAAAGATAGAAACAAGTAAGACGACATCTCCCTAGTATAAAAAGTCATTAAAGGCAATTTATTCACTATTGTACTGAGTTCTTGAGTATACACAATAAATGTTTGTTGAATGACTTGCTTAGAATATCAAAAGATATTAATATCTTCTTTCTTCTCACAAATCTCAGAATGAATCGTATTGTTCAGCAAGTGCTTCCTAAGGTCCTTCTCTGCCTGACCTCTGGGCTACTCACCTAGATATTTTTATTTGTAATCAAGAAAAAAGGCAAAATAAAAATAAAAAAGATGGACCCTAGATGGGATGAAGCACTGCAAGACGCTATTACGTGGTGAAAGATTTTTTTAAACAGGAAGAGCACTTCTTTTCCCGATCAGTTTCCTGTATTTGGTAGAATTATTTCCCAAATTCTGGGGATTTGTTTAATAAAGAACAGATGCCAAGGAAAGTGTTCTTTCTTTCCACAGAAGGAAAACGACAGATTCCTTTAAATGAGCAGTTTCTCAGAAAGTGCCCAAGTGCCGATCTTAAGCCTGAAGAAATCTTGATCTCGGTAAACATCCCCTATTCAAGGAAGGTGAGACTGTCCTTTCAATTTCTTCATTTTACCTTTGAGCATACAGCTTGTTAATTCCAACATATAAGAGAGTTTTAAAAAAGGTGTTGAGTGGGGTAGTGGAGAATATGAGGATCTGCGAATATTTTTCACTTGTATTAAGTACTCTCCATCATTCCTAGAATCAGGAGACCTTCGACTCTGCTTCTCTCTCCATCCTTCTCTCTCTCCCTCCCTGCCTCCCCTCGCTGAAACCAAGCTCTAAAGTTACCTTCCTACAGATTTTTAAAAATTCTTTGTACTGTGAGGCTTTGTCACAAGTAAGACTGGAAACTATACCTCTACTTATACCTTGAGGTTTTGAAGAAGCTATAAATTTACAATAGAACTTAGTGGTAGGAAGAAGGGCTTTGGAGTCAGACTCAAGAGTGAATCCTAGTTCAGACCTACTGAATCAGTCTGAGCCTTGGATTCTCATCTGTAAATGGGAATGATTGAGCCTGCCTTGGAAAGTGTATGATTTTGCTGGCTAAGGCTGCAAAGAACCACAGCCTCAGTGGCATAACTACACTCTTCCTTCTGGAGGCCAGAAGTCTGATATCAAGGTGTTGGCAGTGTTGATTTTCTCTGAAGCTTCTCTCCTTGGCAAGCAGATAACTATCTTCTCTCTGTGTCTCCACATGGCTTTCCCTCTGTGTCTATGTCCAAATTTCCTCTTCTTATGACGACACCTCATTTATCTCATTTTTAACTTAATTGCCTCTTTAAAGACCCTAACTCCTAATACAGTCACATCCTGAGGAACTACTGGGAACTAAGACTTCAAGATGTCACTTTTGAGGGGACACGGTTCAGCTCAAGAGAGTGTGGCGAGCATCCGGTGAGGCAATGCATTCAAGCTGCCTAGTGCATAGTTGTCGCTCAGTGTGTTTCTACCAGTGCCACTTCACTTTTGCTTTTTTTTTAATTTTATTTTATTTAACTTTACAATATTGTATTGGTTTTGCCATATATCAAAATGAATCCGCCACAGGTGTACATGTGTTCCCCATCCTGAACCCTCCTCCCTCCTCCCTCCCCATACCATCCCTCTGGATCGTCCCAGTGCACCAGCCCCAGGCATCCAGTATCATGCATCGAACCTGGACCGGCAACTCGTTTCATATAAGATATTATACATATTTCAATGCTATTCTCCCAAATCAGCCCACCCTCTCCCTCTCCCACAGAGTCCAAAAGACTGTTCTATACATCAGTGTCTCTTTTGCTGTCTCATATACAGGGTTATTGTTACCATCTTTCTAAATTCCATATATATGTGTTAGTATACTGCTTACTTCACTCTGTATAATAGGCTCCAGTTTCATCCACCTCATTAGAACTGATTCAAATGTATTCTTTTTAATGGCTGAGTAATACTCCATTGTGTATATGAACTACAGCTTTCTTATCCATTCATGTGCTGATGGACATCTAGGTTGCTTCCATGTCCTGGCTATTATAAACAGTGCTGCGATGAACATTGGGGTACACGTGTCTCTTTCCCTTCTGGTTTCCTCAGTGTGTATACCCAGCAGTGGGATTGCTGGATCATAAGGCTGTTCTATTTCCAGTTTTTTAAGGAATCTCCACACTGTTCTCCGTAGTGGCTGTGCTAGTTTGCATTCCCACCAACAGTGTAAGAGGGTTCCCTTTTCTCCACACCCTCTCCAGCATTTATTGCTTATAGACTTTTGGATCGCAGCCATTCTGACTGGTGTGAAATGGTACCTCATAGCGGTTTTGATTTGCATTGCTCTGATAATGAGTGATGTTGAGCATCTTTTCATGTGTTTGTTAGCCATCTGTATGTCTTTTTTTGGAGAAATGTCTATTTAGTTCTTTGGCCCATTTTTTGATTGGGTCATTTATTTTTCTGGAATTGAGGTGTAGGAGTTGCTTGTATATTTTTGAGATTAGTTGTTTGTCAGCTGCTTCATTTGCTACTATTTTCTCCCATTCTGAAGGCTGTCTTTTCACCTTGCTTATAGTTTCCTTTGTTGTGCAGAAGCTTTTAAGTTTAATTAGGTCCCATTTGTTTATTTTTGCCTTTATTTCCAATATTCTGGGAGGTGGGTCATAGAGGATCCTGCTGTGATGTATGTCGGAGAGTGTTTTGCCTATGTTCTCCATCACTTTTGCTTTTAGTGGGAGTTCGTGTCAGCCTTCCGACAAGCCCAGCGGCAGCAGAATGCGCTCGCAATAGTTAATGCGGGAATGAGAGTGTGTTTTGGAAAAGGAGATGGCATCATCAGAGAGTTATCCATTGCATACGGAGGCGTTGGTCCAACCACCATCCTCGCAAAGAATTCCTGCCAGAAACTCATTGGAAGGTATGGAATCACGTCCTGAGATTCCAGGGAACCAAGTGGCTCTTTCTATGGTGACATGTAATTACAAGAAGAAAAATATTTACCACCTTTCTGTTTAATGACTTGGAATTCTAACAAGATTTCATGATTATTTCCATGTGTCTTAGTGAATCCTGAAGTGGGCACCATATAGTGTGTGTGTGTGTGTGTGTGTGTGTACCCATCTCCCAATAGTATTGATATAGAGACACAGTAAACAAAATGAGTAAATCTGCATTCTTTATTGTGAGAGAATAATTTATCATTATGAAAGATTCATTATGGGAGTTTGTTTTTCAATAACTTGCTAAGTGTATTGTATACCTGGCTGTTTATTTCTACAGGTAATAACTTGACTATAGATATAGCCATTATTTCTTAAGCCTTCACTAGGTATTGATTACCATTTCAGAAGTAATAAACTAATGATTAAAACCATGATCTTGGTCAAGCCACACTGCCTGGGTTAGAATCTCATTTCAACTCCTATGAATTATGTGATCTCAGTCAGCTTACTTAATCTTACCGTACCACAGTTTCCTTATCTATCAAAGGGGAATAATCATATCTCATGCCTCATAGGGCATTTGAGAGGATTAAGTGGGTGAATACGTTGTTGTTGTTCAGTACCTCTGACTCTAGGACCCCATGGACTGCAGCACGCCAGGCTTCCCTGTCCAGTCCTTCACTCTCTCCAGATATGAATACATATATATGAATACATGTCTCCCAGAATCAATACATGTAAGGTGCCTAAGTAAGTAAGTGTTAGTCACTCAGTCATGTCTGACTCTTTGTGACTCCACGGAGTGTATAGGCTTCTATGTTGATTGAATTCTCCAGGCAAGGATACTGGAGTAAGTTGCCATTCCTGTCTCTAGGGGATCTTCCCAACCGAGGCATCGAACCCAAGTCTTCTGCATTGCAGGCAGACTTTCTACAGACTGAGCCAGCAGTAAGCCCCAGAAAACAGAATTAAAACAACCTAGCATGCAGTCAACATTCTAGTGATATAAAGGGCAGTTACTCCTGGGTTGAGGACTTAACACAAGTTGTCATTTCTTTCTCATGACCATTCCAGGAGGTAAATTCTACCATGATTGCCCTTTTACAGGTGATGAAGTGGTGTGCCCAGGTCAGACACCCTGAGAATGGTGGACTGTGATTTGAACTTGGATTGCCTGACTCTGGAGCTTGTACTGTTTTTTTTTTTTCCATTAAATTGTCACTCTTTGTCTTACCTGTTAGCTGAGCTTGTGGGGTAGTGAGTCCTGTTGGGCTAGGAATCCTCTTTTGAACCTCACAGGCCCTGGGATGAAGAGATGCTGGATGCAGCTTGCAGGCTGATTCTGGACGAAGTCTCCCTCCCAGGCTCAGCCCCAGGTGGGAGGGTGGAGTTCAAGAGGACCCTCATCGTCAGCTTCCTGTTCAAGTTCTACCTGGAAGTGTCACAGATTTTGAAGGGGATGGTAAGTGGAACTGACCACATGTTCACTTTCCCAGGCCTGGGGGCCTCTGAGAATGCCCAAAGCAGGAAAGGCAACAACTCCTGCCAAAAAGCTATCGAATAGAGTAGAAAAGACAACCCACATCAGAAACTCACGGGCTTGCAGGGCATATGGCAGGCCATCTGTTGATGGGGTGTGTGCTTGGGGAAAAATTGCAAGTCAAGCACAGAGTTGTGTGGGATCTGATTTAGCACCACTCACTTATTTTTCTGACCTGTTGTGTGTCTCGATGGTGTTCAGAGAACTTGTTACTGGTTTGAACATATTTTCCCTCAGAAAAGCGTTTCTTCCACTTGCTGAGGTTTACCTTTGTATGTTTGGCTTTCTTCTCTGGGTTCAACTTTGTTTCTCTCACTTGTAAGATGGTGATGGAAGCCTCTCCATAAGGTTACTGAGAAATGGATTATCATAGGAAAAGGCTTCCTATGGTCCCTAATACTTCAGAGAACCATGGTGAAGACTGCCTAATAATCATAGTCGTAATCATCCGGGCATTCTTGCACCTGGTCTCCCTTATGACAAACAATTAAAGTTTACAAGACTGTTGACTAGGAAGGACACAACAAAAAAATATTTATCTCAGAATAAATTTACTGTACCCAAAGGGAACTTGAACCATGTTGATCACATTAATCCTAAACAAGCCCAGCTAACAGGTAAGACAAAGAGTGACAGTTTAATGAAAGATAAGATCACTTTTTATTTTCCTTGAAATTATTAGCATTGTTCATGGCTTCTGATCTAGTTTGGTCTGGTGGCAAGACCAAACTAGATCAGAAGCCATGAACAATCCTCATGTGGTATAGAAATTAGTATGTATGATAAAAAAATAAGTATGTGTGATCATAAAAGAGTATGATCACTTTAAATTAGAGACATGGAGTTCTCTCTTAGCATTGCTTCTGTAGGTATCTTCTCATTATACATGAGTAGAACAAAAAACCAGAACAGTCGTATCAAAGTTTTCAGAATAGAAGCTTGAAATCATATATAAGTGACTTATTGTCACCAGGTTATCCAAAGAGAGAAAATAAAGCCAACTCCTTCAATTAATAGTAAAGCAATATAATTTATTGAATGAATCCAATGATATAAATTACAACTTCCATCTTATAGTCTTTTACCTTCAATTCAATTTCCTCTGTTAATATTGCTCTACTATTCAAAAGAATAGGCTTTGTTGGCTTTAATTTTCTCTTAAAAAATTTATATTGTAAAAAATAGCCATTAGGTGGTACAGATGAACTTACTTGCAAAACAGAAATGGAGATACACAAACTTATGGGTACAAAGAGGGGAAGGGAAAATGGGATGAATTGGGAGATTGGGATTGACATATACACAATACTATGTATAAAATGGATAACTAATGAGAACCTACTGTATAGCATAGAAAACTCTACTCAGTGCTCTGTGATGACCTGTAAGGGAAGGAAAACCAAAAAAGACGAGATTTCTGAATATGTATGGATGATTCACTTTGCTGTACAATAGAAACTAACACAACATTATAAAGAAGTATACTCCCAAAAAATTAATTTAAAAAATAAAAGAAAAAAGAACCATTAGGTGCACTGTTTAAAATCTTGTGAAAGGATGAAATGACCCAGGTTTACTCAACTCTAGGAAGTGTTCCTCCTAGGGCCCTAGAATGCTTCCAGTGGGAGACTGTGGCAGAGAGGCAGCCCCAGCATCTTCCCTCCTTCCTGGTTGCCCAGGGGATACAGAACAGAGTTTGATACTTGTTAGCAATGGTGCACCTTTGCTCTGACCTTTTCCTGGTTTAAATCCTCTCTTCCTTTCCAACTATTTACTTAGCTTCTACCTTCCTGTTTTATTGGTTTGTAAGTCCTCAAATCGTTTAGGAAGGCATGTGAAAGAATCCTAAGAAACATAAAGATATTGGGAGTCAGTAATCTACTGTACTCACTTAGCTCTTCATAAAACATTGTCCTATGAATGGATCTTCCAGAGGTGTGTCCTGGAGGTCAGGGAGAACCCTGCTTGTACTTCCAGGATTCTGAATTAAGCAAGTGCTTAAGAAAGGTTAAACTTCACAGCAGAGCTAAGAACCATGCTAGCCTCTCTCCCAACACCATTCTGGCATATTTTAAATATCTACAATGGTTCTACTTTTCAGGACCCTGTTCACTATCCTAGCCTTGCAAGCAAGTATGAGAGTGCTTTAGAAGATCTTCATTCCAGACATTACTGGAGTACATTAAAGTACCAGGTTAGTGATTTTCTTTTTCTTTTTTTTTTAAATTCAAAAGACCCAGGCTAAAGCTTCTTTACGTGGACATCCCACTTACCTCTCAGTGATTCTCATGACTTTTTAGCCTGAACTCCCCTTCTGGTGAAACTACAGCCTACTTAGTGTTGATTAGAACTTCAAAATCAGTGAAGGATTGTGATTAATAATTAAGCTAGCAATGGTTATTTTTTTAAATGTCTGTTTTGAACTTGAAGAGTTCAAATGTGTTTTTGTTCTGTGGCTTTGTACCACTGATATGAACAAGCTGCCTAGTCTTCCACATGCCCTTGCCCTTGCCCTTGGCCCTGTATCAGGGCTGTGGGCTGCTTTGATTTTATTCACAGAGCCCTTGGAGGCTGATGAAAATGCAGTAATGCTTTTTGAACGAGCTGCTGGGTTATTTTGTTTGAATGTGGTGATCCTTTGTTCTCCCAGTCTCCCTTCTCTAAGTGTTTTCTCTGTGAATTAGAGTTTTAGAGCTGAATCAAGCATGAGTTCTAAGAGTTAATTTCAGGCTCTCCTAATGAACGCTTTTAGAACAGAATTTCTCATAACCTTCAAATGGAATTTTCAGCTACAATGTCGTAAGAGTATCACCTGAAGTCATCCTTTTGGTCAACTGGATAAGATCACTGTGCTTTTCCTTGAAATAATTAGCAAGAAACTTTACCTTGAAGGTTTTATTAAGTGAAGAACATGAAAAGGCTTTTAAAAGATTCTTTTTCAATAGATTCAGTTCATTGGATCTATCGTTGGACTTAGTTATAAAACTTTGCAGTATGTTGTAATGAACAATGAAGTTGATGTATACCTCTTCAGTTTTTAGGTTCAATATGTTCAAAAGTCAAATACACCAAACTCCATTGAAAGTGTTGAAAGTGATCATTTTGAAAGTCAAAAATAGCTTCCCTTTTCCCCAGTGTAAAATACAGTTACTGCAATGTTTGGCTTATAAACACCTTAACATTGCCTTGACCATGGAATAAACTTCAACAACCACAGGAAAAACAACAAATGAATGGGCTTTTAAAATCATTCGGAGAAAAGTGATAATCATCACATAGCTTGTTATTATAGATTGCAAGACCAAGTTTTGGAAGTAGTGTATTTCTCACACAGATGTTTTGATTTTGTTTTTGTTTTTTTTCTGGGTTTTCACACACACAAATACCCACTTTTCTAGAGGAACTTCAGCACTGATGACCAGCATTTTTTTTTTCTCCAAATCAGAGATCACCTGTTAGAGGTGACAGCGTTCTTTCCTCCGTGGTGTCTTTAGCTGTATAACAAGCACAAGCAAGGAATCAAATACACACTCTTTCATTAGTAGAGTCATTACAACTGGCTTTTAAAGAAGTGTTACATCTTAATCAATTTCATATTTATATAATATGTTCATATTGACTGAATATGTAAAATGTTCTCTCATTTTCCCCCTTCCTCTACATTTGTGACCTACTAGAGTCGGATACGACTGAGCGTCTTCACTTTCACTTTTCACTTGCATGCATTGGAGAAGGAAATGGCAACCCACTCCAGTGTTCTTGCCTGGAGAATCCCAGGGATGGGGGAGCCTCGTGGGCTGCCGTCTATGGGGTTGCACACGAGTCGGACACGACTGAAGTGGCTTAGCAGCCACCTTTAGTTAATGGTACTTAGGCCAAGTTCTAAATTATTTTTATTCATAATCTTCTGCTTTCTAGTTTATATAAAGTCAGAATGAACACACACACACACAAAAGCTCAGCTAATACTAATTTTTTGTGCCTTGTATTGTAGTAACTACGAAATTGAAGTTTACATTTAAGTGAAACAAATATGGACTTTAAAACAATAAATGTTAATCAGTAAACGTATATTTTGCTGCAAAACAGTACATTTTATATGAAATAGGAACGAGTTCAGAGCATCAAGGGCTTCCCAGGTGGCACTAGTGGTAAAGAATCCACCTGCCACTGAAGGAGACTCAGGAAATGTGAGTTTCAATCCCTGGGTGGGGAAGATCCCCTGGAGAAGGGAATAGCAACCTACTCCAGGATTCTTGCCTGGAAAATCCCATGGACAGAAGAGCTTGGAGGGCTACCATCCCTGGGGTCACAAAGAGTCAGACAAGACTGAACACACACACACCACTCTAGGTGGTAGCGAACATCTCATTTATTGTCAATATGCAACGTGTAAGCTTTCTCAACTGCACATTCTGGGACTCAAATACGAAAGTATGTACTTGTAGAAAATTTCCCATGCGTGCATGCGAGTTGCTTCTGTCGTGTCTGCCTCTTTGGACCCTACAGACTATAGCCCGCCAGACTCCTCTGTCCATGGGATTCTCCAGGCAAGCATACTGGAATGGGTTGCCATGCCCTTCTCCAGGGGATCTTCCCAACCCAGGGACTGAACCCTCATCCCTTCCGTCTCCTGCATTGGCAGGCAGGTTGTCTACCACTAGTGCCACTTGCCTTAAATGATACTGATTTAGAAACAGCTTCTATGGCTTCTTTCCCCCCAGGAAAGGTCTTGACCAGTAGGTGTTCTGTTGGTGACTGTTCTGTCTTCCCTCCTGCCATGTGCTGCAATCACTGTGAGCCTCATCTCAGAGAGAGTCCCTGCCCCAACCAGGCTTGAGCTGACCCCGTGAACAGCAGTGTAAGGCAGCAGGTGGGATGGGCAAGAGAGGCCTTTAGCTCCTTTAGCTCTCTCTGGGCCTCACCTTGGCTGACCAACCTTGGGCCCAAGTCTTCTCGAGCAAAGGCTCTGGGCATCTGGCCTCAGCCCTGGTGCCGGATGAAAGACTGATCCAGTGAAGTGTGGATGGGATGGCTCAGCACTGCATCACAGGGCAGAACTCCAGGCCTCAGAGCCGCCTTCTCCTTTCAGAGAGTAGCCTTTAGATGGTGGCTGCTTGACTGGCCATTTTCCTGGAATTTCCACCTCCCACCGTTCCATCAGCAGCACCTGTGGCAACTTTAGCCTTGCCCCTAGTATCTGAACTTGTTCTCTTGTAGCTGTTGTTTAGTTGCTCAGTTGTGTCCGACTCCTTTCTGATCCCATGAACTGTAGCACTCCAGGCTTCTTCTGTCCATGGGATTTCCCAGGCAAGAATACTGGAGTGAATTGCCCTTTTCTTTTCCAGGGCATCTTCCCTACCCAGGGATCGAACCTAGGTCTCCTGCAATGCAGGTGGATTCTTTACCACTGAGCCACTAGGGAATGTCTCTTAATTCTTCTTTCTTCATACCTCCCATCTTCTTCTTCCAATAAGCAACCAAGAAAGCTAACAATTCTCTCATATTTGGAATACTGGAGGAGATGTTGTATTTCTTAATTTCATTTTGGTTAATGAAACACATGTAAGGTATTTATGGTAGCACAAGGTATTTATAAAGTACAAGGTATTTATAAAGACAGTGGCAAGACATTTTACTCCATGGGTCTCTAAGAAATAGTAACATGAATGAATCATTACTCAAAATGCAGCTTTCTGTGTCTTCATTCTTTATCAGGATTGTCTAAGTGATGAGTCTTACCATTGGTAAGACTTCCTCACTCAAAATAGAAAATAAGAAAAGCTCTTGTGATTGAATGCACTTGATATTTTCTACAACCATGATAATTAGGCTTTTCTGCAAATAGTACACGTGACATGCCTAGCTACAAGAGTCAGATAATTTTGATAACGAAAGTTAAGGATATACATGAGCGTTTGTAAAAAGATGTAATTTTATATAACCAAGAAGAAAGATTTATATTCATTTACTTACACAAATAGATCCTGTGTTAAAGATATTTGTGGTCTATATTCAAAATAGTGGGGGAAAAAAATAAGTGGGGGGAAAAATAACACCATGGCTACACATCCCAGTTTGCCTACTGAATGACTGAAATAAGTTTACTGTCCTGGTGTTATTAATAGTGATGTTTTTATTTTCATAAGTGTTCTGGCTTGAATGTAAATTATGTAGAGTTGTGCATAATATGATTATAAAAATGATATATTGGTTATCGATTAAACAGAAGGCAGACCTAAAGCAGCTTTCTCAAGACCCAGTTGGCCATCCCATCATGCACCTGTCTGGTATTAAGCATGCCACGGGCGAAGCCATCTACTGTGATGACATGCCTGTGGTGGACCGGGAACTGTTCTTGACTTTTGTAACAAGTTCAAGAGCTCACGCTAAGATTGTGTAAGTGATCAAGTTTTTATCCAACAAACAATAAAGATTGCTTTTGGGGGATAAGTCATGTTAGTGAAAAGTAATTGTCTGAAGAGGATAAGCTATTTGTTGGCAATGTCCAATGTAGATTTGAAGTGAAATGGGGTTGAAGTGTAGGATTTACTACAATTTGTCTCTCCATAGAAAAACTTCATTGTCCCAGAAATTCTTTCTCGATTGTGTGGCATAGAACTATGTTAAGGTTTTGGGGCATATCTTCCCTCTCTTGTATCTTATTCTCTGATGGCACATTCTCCCATGGCCTGCAGGCTGTGGGGCTCCTCTGAGTAGCTCTGTTCTGTGTGTTTTTGTCTAGGTCTATGGATGTCTCTGCAGCTCTCAGCCTGCCTGGGGTGGTAGACATCCTGACTGGGGAACATCTTCCACGCATCACCACCACCTGTGGCTTTTTAACTGACGCTGATCAACTTCTGTCAACAGATGAGGTACTGCATTTTTGCTTTCTGTTTTAAAGGTAACTTCCTCAGGGACTTCCCTAGTGGTCCGGTGATTAAAACTCCAAGTCTCCATTGTAGGGCGTGTGAGTTCAGCCCCTTACCTGGAACCTAAGATTCCACTTGCCTCTCGGTGTGGCCAAAAAAAAAAAAGTAACTTCCTCAGTTATCGGCACTTCATATTTTCTTAAAGATAGCATTGAATTTGGCACATCGTAAAGGATTCCAATATTCTTTGAATGCTTATTATAAATCACTATACTTTAATAGTGAATTAGTTCAAAAACGTTCATATTCCACATAAGTAAGGAAGTTGGCTAGTTATATAAAAGACACTTGAGTGTTTCATCTTTTTTCCTAATGGTGGTAAGATCATGTGCTGCTTTCATACTTAGGAAAGGATAAATGAGAGGAGAATAATGAGAACTTTTATTTGCTGATCCTTTCCCTGAGAATCCTTGCTATGGTTCCAGTCTCGGTGTGTCCAACGTCCAAGTTCAAGTGATATCCCCACTATGAAGCCTTTCCTATCCTTTAACCCAGGAGTTCTCTCCCTGTCTGAACTCACCCTGACTAATTCATTCATACACTGTGTATTCAACAGGCATCTTTTAAGTGAGCACCTGATGGAGGTGAGCAAGACCCGTGTGGTCCTTGTCCTCGCAGAACTTAAGGAGAAGGCAAAGTGAACCTATATTTACACTTTCTACCCTGTACTGAGCTTATTTATTTCAATGTCTTATCTATTTCCCCTACCTGGTAAAATGTCTGGAGTGAGAGCCCATGTCTGATTCATCTGTAGATTTCACGCTGCTTCCTGCAAAGCAGGGTGAATAAGCAGAAGAACAGCGATAGCACTATTGCCACCTGAAAGTGTCAAATGATAAAAAACGTTGACTACTGTATCTGAAGTCATGAGGAAATGTAGCCAGGGCAGTGTCCAGAAGGTTTTCTGCTTAACTTCCATTCAGTGTTCACCCAAAAGAGCTTCATCATTTGGAAGAGTCTCTGCCGCTGGCTCTCGCTAGGAGGCTTAGTTGATAAAAATGAGTTTGGTGACTGAGTGTCTGAAGTCAAGGTTGCACTCTCCCAAGGCAGGGCTGTATGGTCCTGGAAGACGATGAGAACTCTGGCTTTGCATAAATGTTAACTAGACAAGCAAAGCCATCTTGGGCCACACGATAGCACAACTCCCTGAGGTGTGGGGACATTGACTTTGAGCATCTCAGGGCCGTGCTTGTGTACCAGGTCATGTGGCAAACCCCATGTGTGTGGAGAGCAGAGAGCAGAGCCATTGTGAATGATTGTCTCTGTTGGTTTCATCCCGATTTTAACATTTGTCCTTATCATGCTATATCTTTAAAAAATCATTTCATGGCAGAAATGTTAAACACACACAAAAATAGACTACAATGAATCCCCATAAACCCATCATCCAGCTTCAACAATGATTAACATCTGCAATTCTTGTTTCATTCATCTACCCACTGACCCCACCCACCTACACCCAACAAATACATGTGTGTGTGTGTGTGTGCGCGCGTGCGCGCCTGTGCCTGGATTTAACTCTTTTTTACTACCATTTTTATCTGGTGATAAAAGTACTATATGCTTACTGTAGAAAAGCCCTAATAATCTAATGTCAATCTGAAAAATGAGTGATTATGTTTTGATTTGGATCACAATAAAAGGTGGGAAAGAGAGTCCAGTGGTCCCATGACTTCTTCCAGTCCTGACTATTTCGCTTTTCTAGAGCCTTGGTTTTGTGTTTCCCCATCCACTTTCTGCCCTGGTCCCTGGGTGAACTCCGTAGGCCATCTGTGTACCCCACCTGTAGGTGAAGTGGTGACTGCTCCCAACTCACTCGTGGCTCCTACAATCATGTCTCTCCCTGAAAAAGCCCGTGCTCCTCAGTTCAGGGCAGAGACCACTGTCCCCTTCCTCCTTCCTCTCTGGCTGAGATGGTCTTGACCTTCTGGTCCTTCCTGTCATGAAGGCAGAAGTCTCCTCTCAGAATGGCCCCGTTCGCAGTGTGGCAGCCCCAGGTCAAGCCGTGGGACTGACTCTCCTAGGCCAGATCCTCAGATCCTCAAAGCCTGAGTCTGCTCTACGTGAGGCAGCATCACACCAGTCCCTCTTCAGCCGCCGCTGCCAATGATGGAGCAAGAAGTCCTCACTCTCCCAGTGCAGAGACTTCCCAGAGGTCAGCAGGCCAACTCGGACAAATTGACTTCTCTGCAGAAGCCTTCCTTAACCACGGCACTGCGGTGAAGTCCACTGTGTGTCTAGCTCTGTGCTGGCAGGAGGAGGAAGACGAACAGAAGGAAAGGACCTGCTGCCTGCCCTCCTTGGAACTAGAAGTCTCTTCTGTATTGCAGGTGTTTTGTGTGGGTCAGCTTGTCTGCGCCGTGATAGCTGATTCTGAGGTCCAGGCAAAGCGAGCTGCTCAGCGAGTGAAGATTGTCTACCAAGATTTGGAGCCGCTGATCCTAACCATTGAGGTAATGAGTTCAAGGGTGGGGCCAGAAGAGCATATTCAAGTGGTGTATCACTTAAAATGCCAGAAACAGGAAAAAAAATCTGACTCAAAGTGGCTTCCAAAACACAGGGGCTTTGTTTTTCCTCCAACTCTATCACTATTAGCAAGGAAGCTGGTCTTCTGAATCTCCTCCTTGCTCCCCATGGTCCAGGCTTTATCTCCTGTGGTCATAGGATGGCAGAGAGAACACCACCGACTCAGCACCCCACGAGTCCTGGGACCCAGCGTCATCAGGCATTTAGGTCACATGTCCCTCTCTGGATTCATGACAGGCAAGAGCTGTTGGTTACTGCTGGAGGGTCAGATTTCTTTGAGGTTCATGGGCTGTATGGGGAGTGATGGAGACCTCAACAGAAATCTGAGCACTGTTTGGAAGGGGCAGGTGGAAAGAATGCCACATGGGCACCCAGCAATGTCCAGGAGAGGGGGCACACCCAGGGCTCCATATCCACCTTCACCGGGACTCTTTTAGGTACATAGTGAAAACCAACAAGAAGCTCCATGAAGCATATACTGTGACCCTAGCTTTAGATCTTTTAATGCATATCTAAAGTAAGTATGAGAAACAGACCCTGTGATGCCTACAGCTATTTTGGCAACTTGAACAAATTGGGGAACTTCATTTCCTATCCTGTTTCTTAAAAAAAATTTTGAACTATATAAAGGTTTTCAGACTCATCTCCATGAAATAATATGAGTATTCTTCTGCATGTATTTCATTGGTTCTTGTCATTTACAAAGTAATAAAAGCATGAAAGTTGGGAAAACAGCATGAGTAGATTAGATTCAGCACACAGAGACCGGATGTCATCTGGGAATACAATATTATCTCCAGGACATAATGAATAAATTGTTCTCTAGGTGACTAGCATGCTCTGAGGCAGAAAATAAGGAAATGAGTTGGCCAAGATTAGTGTCTCCAGGAGAACTTGGCCTTGGGTATATTTCCTATCATGCTGCTTTATGCCAAGGAACATAGAGTTTGTTTCTGGACAGTGTCCTCAGTGTTTTGAAATTTAAAAAGAATCATGTCAAGGAAACAAAAATAAAAAAGTTTAGTTGGAGTCAAAAAGTGATTAGGCTTTCCAAATTTTCCTGGCTAGTTTCAAATTCATTCTGTTTCCATCTTAAGCAATTTTCATTCATACATTGCCTCATATACTTGCTGACTTTATACATTCCTTCCCCAACATTTTGTTTTAGAGTTTGAATTCTTCGTAAGAATTTATTTGCGTAATATTTTATCAAAAATTTTGTTTGTAATTCTTTGCCAAATTCCAGTGACTAAGTATTTTCCCTGCCCCACACTCTGCTTTCCAGCCAAATAAAATTCCAAAAGCAAACAGACACCACTCTCTTCCCACCCCCACCTCCACCTCCACCCCTAACTTGGCCCAGCATAGCTTGAATTGTCTGCCAAAGAATCCCAATATCAAATACCAAGCTTTGACATCGCGGAGAAGAAATACCTCATGTTTCTATCAAAAGTTAAGCTCTCCAAGATCAATCAACTAGATCAAGAAGAGTTAATCCAAGTGTATAGCAAGGAAATATGCCTTGTTCCTTGCATATTAAAGTTCTTTTGATCACTTTCCTGACCAAGAAATATTCAGGAAATTGTCTCTGAGTTACTCAAAGAGCGAGCAGCAAAAGGCTAAACTCCAAGGAAAAAAATAAAAAAAGAAAACTGGATGTATGAAACTTAACTTCTGTTTTGAACCTGGAATATCTGAGTCTTAGATTAATAAAAGATCATAGGCTTTGTTATACAGCAGACACTAATACAATGTTGTAAAGCAATTATACTCCAATGAAAAAAAAGAAAATCATATGAATTGATTCCAGTAGGAAATATGTTATCAATTAAAATAGGATAAAAATAAATGGATCTCCATCACTATCACTCATGTTTAACCTAGCTTATGCTTTTTTAAATTTTTAATAGCTTGAGTGGGGAAATGCTATCAAAACTCTTGGCCCCAAGAGTCAGGCTGATAACCATGGTGAGAAAGCTGTGCTGCCAACCAGAATCTCTTATCAGTCGTCACAGTCAACAACGTGACCATAGCTAACACCCAGAGCTCTCTGTGTGACTACCTGGTTCCAAACAGGTTTCCTACCTAAGTCACTAAACACTCACAACAATCCTATGAGGTAAAAGCTGTTCTTCTCCCCATTCTGATGCAGAAACTGAAAGGCTGAGTTACCCAAAGTCACACAGTTAATCAACAATAGAAGCAATCAACAAACACTCGATCAAAGACCCTGGGCCTCGTGGTAGTAGAAACAAACCAACCCACTTTTTGAATGGAGGAAATGGCAGGATTACAACAGCATATCCATAAGGTATCAATAGGTCTAGACACGTACTGTTGGCCCAAGGGAACCAAAGTTGGGAGAATCCCTAGCTGCCACCAGGCTGGCATTTCATAGATGGACAATCATCTATTGTAGAAATACTCCCAGGAGCTGACATGTCACATTTGCCAAGGACCAAGGGATTACAGCAAGATGAATTCCCAAGGATAGGTAGGAAAACCAACCTAGATTTTTTAGCTGCATCCCTGATAATGTGTACTTACTCTTACAGTCCTTCACTAGGTACTCAAGGGAAGCCATTAGGAACCAGTATATAAGTGGATTTGTGGTACCCACTCTAGACTTGGAATCTTACTTCCAGGGCTGGAAGTCCAAAGTGCAAATGCTGGACTCATTCCCCCAAAGGAGAAGCTTGGGACCGGCAGTCAAGGCCATCATGTCCTTATCACTAGAGTGTCTTCAGGTAGCATTAACAGAACATTCGTTATATACCATGTAAGCTCATTCATGCCTCATTTCATTTTATTCTTTTCACAACCCTATTGGAACTGTGTGTACAGCTCTACCTTCATTTTACCAATGAGGCTCAAAGAGGTGAAGTGATAGACCCACAGTCAAATAGCTAGTACATCAGAAGATGGACACAACTCCAACTGGGTCCAGAGCCCAAGATCTGAGTCCCTGTGCCTTGTTACCCTGGCTGCATAACATGGGCTGTGGAATGAAGAGAATAATTGGCCTGGAAACAGTTCCACCACTTGGTGCTAGGTGTTTTCTAAGCAGTATTTTTTGTTTTTTGTTTGTTTGTTTTTGACTCAATGAGGACATTTGCATTTGCTCCATGGAGAGTCTCTCTGCAGCATGGTTCTTAACCCAGCCCATGGGGTCCTGATGAGGGTGCATGATGAGGGTGCCTGTGATGCCAGAGCAAGAGAAGCACTGCCCAGACTCAGATGATCCAGCACCACATGTGGCTGGTGCTGTGGGGCTGATGGGGGGCTCACTTTTCTGTTCTCCTTCTAGGAAGCTATACAAAACAAGTCCTTCTTTGAGCGAGAGAGGAAACTGGAGACTGGAAATGTGGATGAAGCATTTAAAATGGTGGACCAAATTCTTGAAGGTAAAACTATCTTTAACAAATGATGAGAGAGGAAGCAGTCGTGGGTCTCCCTTGCCATGGCTCCAGGAGTTAGTTATACAGATGGTGTCTGTTTTCCCACAGGTCAGGAAACTGAGGCTCAGAGTGGTTAAGGAGCAGGACCACAGTCGTGTTAGACAGCAGCCACTGCTGCTGCTACTAGGCACGTTAGACAGCAGGCACCATGAAGCGCTGTGGATTGATAGCTTTCGCAAGGATTTCCAAAGTCCATGTTTCTTTCTCTGTCATCCTTTCGGATTTCTCCTTCACCCCTCTCCATCTCTGCTTTCTCCTTCCTTTCCTCTCTCCCTCCTTGTCCCCTTCCCCTACTTCCTTGCAAACTTCCTTTCATTACATACGCTGCTGCTAAGTCGCTTCAGTCGTGTCCGACTCTGTGCGACCCCATAGACGGCCTCCCACCAGGCTCTGCCGTCCCTGGGATTCTCCAGGCAAGAACACTGGAGTGGGTTGCCATTTCCTTCTCCAATGCATGAAAGTGAAAAGTGAAAGTGAAGTCGCTCAGTCGTGTCCAACTCTTAGCAACCTCATAGACTGCAGCCTACCAGGCTCCTCTGTCCATGGGATTTTCCAGGCAAGAGTACTGAAGTGGGGTGCCATTCCCTCTTGGAAAATAGTTGACTTGAGCTTTCCAACAAAATTCTTGTAACTTTTTGTTTTGAAATCGTTTTAAATTTCAGGAAAGGTGCAGAAACATTAGAGAAACTCCTAATTATCCTTTACTCAGATTCCCCAATAAACATTTCACTACACCTGCTTTATTGTTCTGTATGTGTGTGTATATCTCTCTGCCTCTGTCTCTGCCTGTCTGTCTCTGTATGTATGTATATTCCTGTGCCCCTTGGAATTCTGGAGTTGGAAGATCCAGGGCAGCCTAGGAATCTGTTTTTCACCAATGTTAACAGGGCTCTAGGTGATTCTTAGGATTAGTAAAATCTGGCAAACACTCAATGGTGAGTTTATTTTGTGGGAGAGAAGGAAGGAGCATTTCTGCACAGAGAGGCCATGGTGAGAGTATCTTAGAAATACCGATATGGACAGCAGTTCCTCCACTTGCTCCATAATATGTCCATGCACTCTTTGTTCCATTATATGTTTCTGTGTGAGAATTCGATTATTGTGTTTGTCCTTGACATATTATTTAATTATTTCATTTAGTTAGGTAAGTTGTTCAATCTATCTCTCTCTTGAATTTTAAGTTGCCCATACCCTATAGAGCCCAGCAGTAAAGAATCCACCTTAATGCAGGAGACGTGGGTTTGACCCTTGGGTCGAAAAGATCCCCTAGAGGAGGAAATGGCAACCCACTCCAGTGTTGTTGCCTGGGAAATCCCATGGACAGAGGAGCCTGGCAGGCCACAGACTATAGGGTCACAAAGAGTCGGACATGACTTAGCGACTGAACAACAGCACAATACCCTATTGATGAGTATAAAAGTGAACAGGAAGCTGTAAAATGGACTTAAGAGTTCATTCTCTTGACTCAAAGGGATTTTATTCTTCCTCTCCACTTGTCGTTTTGATGAAGAATTTGTGACTACTTGTTTCAATGAGAGATAACTAGAGATACTAATCATGATGGTACTTAATCTGCCCCTTAGGAAAACAGATGCCCCCAGAAAAAAGAATATTTAAAAGATTAAATATGTTGAGCATCACATCAAGTCTTGAACTGTGTTCTTGAAGGGAATGATACCCTTGCTGACTTGTACCAACTGTGAAGATAGATACCTCAGCCTTACATACTGGCTGTGTCATAGCCGTTGTTGTTGTTCAGTGGCTCAGTCGTGTCCGACTCTTGGTGACCCCATGGACTGTAGCCCTCCAGGCTCCTCTGTCCGTGGGATTTCCCAGGCAAGAATGCTGAAGTGGGTTGCCATTTCCTTCTCCAGAGGATCTTCACAACCCAGGAATCAAACCCACATCTTAGAGGGACTTTAAAGAATTTGGTTTACCAATGAGCCCACTAAGGCTGGAGAGACATGATGTTGACCAGGAATCAAATCTATCTAAGTTTCTCACCTCTGAAGTTAGCGTTCTCCCCTCTATGTTATGCTGCTTCTCACTCATCTCTGTGAAACCCCATTAGCTGGGTTGGGCTTTACACTGAGAGAGTGGATAGCAATCTCCATAGCAGGATTTGCAGGAGAACTCTGAAGCTCAAATGATCTTCCCCATACCCTGTCCTATTGGGCAGAGTACGGAGAGACTCCTTCGTATCTAGGCTTTTCGTCTTTAAGGAACTCATTAAAAGGTAAATACGCCTGAAGGAATCACTCCTAAGGCCATCCTGGGATAACATTTTATCTCAGGGATTAGTTGAACAAACTGGTTTTCAGCCTAGAGAGTTGTGAGCCACACTGTAGAGTGAGGAGAGGGCACCGTGGGTCCAGGGCTGTGGGGTGGGCAGCACTAACAGGGTCTTAGAATATTGCCCACCTGATGGGTTTAAGCAGAAACAACTCTGTTTAATATTTTTTAGCTCTGTACTTTTTAAACTTAACCACATTCATTCTGTGTGGATAGGTGGAATCACTAATATTGTGTATCATGGATTTGATCCTACTGACAAATGGGTTTTTGATGAACACTTTTGATAAAAACTTCAGTTGAAACTGAGATCCGGGTTCTCGACCTTGTCATCTTTATATGTTGTTAAAGAAGTAGAATCTACTTATTCTTCTGTACTCTCTTTACTCAGATTTCGGATAAGATAGGAAGTCCAGATTCTCATATAAAAGGTTTTCTTGGGAATCCCTCTCAAATAATTTACAAATCACTCTTATTCCATACATTTTTAATTTGTAAAAGTTCTGCTTTCCGCCTAACATGATGACTGACACAGTTGTATTGTTTTGTTCTTTTTTTTTACTTCTGTTTTTTATTTTTTGCCCTCTTTTCCAATGGATTACACTTTTTAGAATTCTATTTTTATTTATGTATAGTGGTTTGAGTGTATCTCTTTGTGGATTTTTTTTTAGTGGTAGTTCTAGATGTTAAATGTATAGTATATTTGGTAGTGACATTTCATAAGTTTGATTAAATTGTAAAAACCCTACCTCCCTTTATCCCTTTACTCTCCCATATTTATAATATGCATGCATGCTAAGTCACTTCAATTGTGTCTGACTTGTGCCTTCCAGAGTCGTCTGCTGTTTCTTTTCCTATGTATAATGTCCAGGATAGTTAGCTGCACTTACAAGAAAGAACAGAGAGAAGTACATCCACTCCATCTTGTCTTGGACTTCTCCTTGCCATAGTATTTTACTCTGGAAAGTCACACATTCATCCCTAGGACTTTGTGACTTACTGTATTGGCTGATTCTGGTGTATTTTCCTCTAACAGGTGAAATACACATCGGAGGTCAAGAACACTTTTATATGGAAACCCAAAGCATGCTGGTTGTTCCCAAAGGAGAAGATAAAGAAATCGATGTCTACGTGTCTACTCAGTTTCCTAAATACATCCAGGTAAGGTGGGGCCACATGGAGGGGATGTGGCTAAGTGGTTTCTGCCAACAAGATACAACAAGATCAATTAGAGGTTAAAATGTCATTTTAGAAACTAAAGGAGTTTGGCGTACTAATAGCCGTATCCTTTTGGTGTTAAGATCCATACACCTTTACAACTTTTAAGGTACTCTGAAAGCAGTGGTCTTCTCTTTGTGGACCTGTAACCTTACAACCAGCAGGTCTCTTTTGCTGTACTCTTGGTGGCACTGTTAAGACTACAAAAGAAATGATGGCACTAGTCAGCCCTGCTGTATTATATACGTGAAAGTTGTTAAGCAATAGATCCTAACAGCTCTTGTCACAATGAGAAGTTTTTTTCTTTGAACTGTATCTATATGAGATGATGGATTTTATCTAAACCTCCCATGGTGATCAATGTATGTAAATCGAGCCATCATGCTGTACACCTTAAACTTATACAGTGATGTATATCAATTCAGTTCAGTTCAGTCGCTCAGTTGTGTCCAACTCTTTGTGACCCCATGAACCACAGCACGCCAGGCCTCCCTGTCCTTCACCAACTCCCGGAGTTTACCCAAACTCATGTCCATTAAGTCAGTGATGCCATCCAGCCATCTCATCCTCTGTCGTCCCCTTTTCCTCCTGCCCTCAATCTTGCTTAATAAAACTAAAAAAAAAATTTGACAAAGAAAAGTCTGCCCTCCAAAACCTGTAGTCACCTAATTCACATGAAGCAATGAGGAAAGAGTATTGAGCAGAATACAGCCAAGTACTAAATCACCTAAGTCAGAATTTACAGAGGAGGGAGAATTAAGAGAATGGAGGTTTGTGAGGCCTTAGAATCATCTGGGAAATTCCATGAAGATGAAGTCTTAAGTCTGGATTTACAGTGAAAATGAAGTTTGTCTATAGATGGTGAGGAAAGAGGCCATTCCAGGCAGTTCCACACCAAGATCAAATGCCACTCATTCGTTCATTCATCCATTCATTCATCCCTTTGGCAAACCCTTTTTGCCTGTGTTCTATAGACCAGGCAGTGTGTGTGTAAAGAGGGAGGAATAGTAGAGACTGCCTATGCTGGAATGGAAGATGCGCCTAGGGTGGCTAGTTTAAGCATCAGGGTGAAAGTAAGGGGAATTGACACTGGGTCTTGATTCAGTAGGTCACAAGGAGCCAGTGTCATTACCAGAGCAAGTGGGACTGTGGAGAATGAGGCCTCTGAGAAGGGCTGGGTGAATTCCATTTCAGTCCTGTTCTGCTCCTCACTCCTTGAGTGACCTTGGGCTTATCACCTCACTCTTCTTGGGCTCCCCACCTAACCGGCCTGGCACTCTGTGACTACCAAGAGGGCTGGGATGGGGAGGTGGTGCGAAGGAGGCTCAGGAGGGAGGGGATATATATTTATATTTTATATATATTTATATGTATGACCAACTTGCACTGTACGGCAAAAACCTACACAATATTGTAAAGCGATTATCCTCCCATTTAAAAAAAAAGTAAAATGAAAAAGACTTAATGACCTCAGACATTAGCATGGCAAGGAAGAACAAGACCTAGATCCAGGGAAGACCTGCTAGCCAACTTCATCCAAATGGGAAGTGAGGGATGCTCATTCTCCAGTAGAGACACTGATGTGCAAGGAAAAGACCCAGTCTGAGAAAGGCTTGGAAGACCATAAAATCTCACTGCTGCAGGAAACATATCTCTAGGAGTCAGTCTGAAAAGGATGCCTTACGTGTAGTTCATGAAGGAAAAAAAAATTTTTTTTTTACTTTTATCATCACAAAAATATCTCATTGATATTGAAAGCACTTTTTTTTTCTTTGCTGAGTGCATGCTCAGTTGTGTCTGACTCTGTGACCTGTGACCCCTTGGACTCTAGTCCCCTAGGCTCCTCTGTCCGAGGGATTTTCCAGGCAAGAATACCGGAGTGGGTTGCCATTTCCTACTCCAGGGGATCTACCGGGCCCAGGGGTCGAACCAGCATCTTTTGCAATTCCTACATTTGGCAGGCAGTCTCTTTACTGCTGTGCCCTCTGAGAATTCCGTTGAAAGGACCATGTAATATAAATGATAGTTTTGGCACTGTCATGACAGCCAAATACTACTGAGGTCAGCCTGGATGCCTGCTTAGGTTTTTGGAAATCATCCCATTATTTAGTGTAGCCACAGAGTTTGTGTATCACATACATTAAGCAATCAAAACGCGTAAGACGGACCCACTCCCTTGCTGCATAGGGGTTAGATTAATGAAAACTGTTATCATTCACAGGACATAACTGCTTTAGTCTTGAATGTCTCAGCTAACAAAGTCATGTGTCATGTAAAGCGTATTGGTGGAGCCTTTGGGGGAAAGGTGACAAAAACTGGCATCCTGGCAGCCATCGCCGCATTTGCTGCAAACAAGTAAGTGGAGAGAATCTGTTCTATAGACTAAAAATCAAATGAGGTCATGTTGAATATTCTCAACATTGTGGAATCTCAACACTGAGGAAGAATCTGAGTCCAGGTTATTTAAAATAACACATAATATACGAATGCACAAATCGCTGGCTTATTAGGACTTCTTGATTTTATATTCTCAAGATACATAGTATAAAAACAAAAATGAGGATAAGTTACTGAAAAGAATAAAAACCACAGTTAAAAAATGTGCCTGGAGAGTAGACAGAAGCAGATCCTGAAAAAATGAGATGACTTCTCCTAGCACCTGTATATATATATAAATGTATATATACTTATGCAGGTCAGTTCAACCTTTTGCAATAGATATTTGTATTGATCTGTGTATCTATATGTATTGATATATAGATATATCTCAAAAGGTTCATATACACATATAATTAGATATAAAATGCATCTCAAAATGTGTGTATATATATTCCCCTAATTTAAATCGGTGTTTTGCTTTTTTTATGCTTTCATGTTTGCTCAGTCACTTCAGTCGTGTCCAGCTCTTTGCGACCCCATGGACTGTAGCTCTCCAGGCTCCTCTGTCCATGGCATTCTCCAGGCAAGAATACTGGAGTGGGATCTTCCCCACCCAGGGATGGAAGCCTCATCTCCCTTGGCTCCTGCATTGCAGGCAGATTCTTGACTGCTGAGCCACCAAGGAAGCCCCTTTGTTATGCTTACATTTATTTATAGTACTGTTTTCCCTTAAGGGTGTCAACACGTAACCAGAGAAAATTGTCTTTGGAGCAGGCACGTGTAGAAGGCTGAATTTCTTTGCTAAGTCATATAGGTCAAGTCTTCTGTCCCATGACACACGAAGACCTTGATTCCAGACCTGCCCTGTCAGGGAGTACTTTGCAGTCACACCCCCTGAATTCCTCCATTTGTTCAGTTCAGTTCAGTCACTCAGTTGTGTCCGACTCTGCGACTCTATGGACTGCACCACACGAGGCTTCCCTGTCCATCACCAAATCCCGGAGCCTACTCAAACTCATGTCCATTGTGTCGGTGATGCCATCCAACCATCTTATCCTCTGTCGTCCCCTTCCCCTCCTGCCTTCAATCCTTCCCAGCATCAGGGTCTTTTCCACTGAGTCAGTTCTTTGCATCAGGTGACCAAAGTATTGAAGTTTCAGCTTCAGCATCAGTCCTTCCAGTAAATATTCAGGACTGATCTCCTTTAGGATGGACTGGTTGGATCTCCTTGCAGTCCAAGGAACTCTCAAGAGTCTTCGCCAACACCACGATTCAGAAGCATCAAGTCTTTGGTGCTCAGCTTTCTTTATAGTCCAATTCTCACAACCATACATGATTACTGGAAAAACCATAGCTTTGACTAGACGGACTTTGTTGGCAAAGTAATATTTCTGCATTTTAATATGCTGTCTAGGTTGGTCATAGTTTTTCTTCCAAGGAGCAAGCATCTTTCAATTTCATGGCTGCAGTCACCATCTGCTGTGATTTTGGAGCCCCCAAAAATAGTCTGTCACTGTTTCCATTGTTTCCCCATCTATTTGCCAAGAAGTGATGGGACCCAGATGCCATGCCTCCATTTGTAACCGTCTCTAATGTGGCCCTGGGACTGTTTGCCCATCACGGAGGTTGTCGTCCCGGTGGGAAACCACTCCAAAGCAATACCCTAGCGCTCCTCCCATGAGTAGTGATTGCCAGGCACTGTTCCCTGACCCAGAGGAGGGGAAGCCACGGTGTCTGCCTGAGAATCGCACAGCCGGGCTCAGGGGGGTCACTCTGTTGTTCTGTGATGTGTGTGGCTTGCACTCAGGCTCCCGTTAGGAGTTCCATAAACACTGGATAATTCCAATTTGGTAAAAGAGTTTGCTTCTCCTGATTCTTTTTCTTCTGTGTTAGGCATGGTCGTCCAGTCCGCTGCATTCTAGAACGAGGAGAAGACATGTTAATAACTGGAGGCCGCCACCCTTACCTTGGAAAGTATAAAGTGAGTTGAGGTGGGGGTGGGGGGCTTTCTGTTGAAATATAGCATTGCAGAAAGGCAGAGGGCAGCATCTGGCTACTCTCTACTGGGGATTAACAAGGAGCAAATCAACAAACTGTGCTTCAACTTTCTCTTCCTGGTGCTCACTATTACTGGCTGGTTCAGTGAAGCTTTTCTGCTTTGCCCAAAGATGTCCGTTTGTAAAAAAATTACTAGCTGGTAATTGACTGCTACAGAGTGCAAAACTGGAAACATAGGAGTATGTACATACTTCCATGAAAGTAGATCTGATAATCACACTATTCCCACATTTTTATATGTGGGAGGTAAATATAGAGTAATTTCCATAACAGTAATGTTATGGTAAAGAATGGTAAAGATTCTGCCTGCAATGCAGGAGACCCGGGTTCAATCCCTTGGAGAAGGGAATGGCTACGCACTCCCGTATTCTTGTCTGGAGAATTCCATGGACAGAGGAGCCTGGCAGGCTACAGTCCATGGGTTCTTAATGAGTCGAACCCAACTGAGCGACTAACACACTTTTCATTTTGGTTAAACTCTGTCCCAGAAATTCCTAATTCTTAGAAAAATTTCCATAGCAGAAAATAAGTATTCTTTTGCTTCATAAAAATAAGTTTACTTGTCAGAGTGGGCTAACTGAAAACTCCTAGGGACTTAGACCTTTTTTGTGTTAATTATTGCTCAAGTAACAGCCCAGGGCAATCCCTGGAGGGTGGGAGTGAGGGGAGAAGAGAGAACTCTGCTGCTCATTCACAGACTCAACTATTTTTTATCTAACACCACCACCATCATCCCCTCAGATTTAAATCTACTAAATTAAATAAAATTTAAAATTCAGTTCCACAGTTGCATTAACTGTATTTCAAGTGCTCAGAAACCACCTATGGCTAGTGGCCGCCATATTGGACACGTAGATAGAGAACACTGCCATCGTCACAGGAAGTTCCATCAGATAGCACTGCTCTAAATACTCTTGGTCTTCCCCTGGCTCTTTGGCAAAGGACGGAAGACAAGGGAAAGGCAGAGAGGGGGAACAGAAGTGTCATATGGGAGATGTTTTAAGCACCAGGCCTGGAAGAGTTGGTCCTTTCCTTAATCAACACATTAATGGCCAGAACTTTGCCACCTACCTGCAAGGGAGGATGGGAAATGTAGTCTTCCAATGTGCCCAGGATGAAAGACAGCAGGATTTGTTAAACACATGGCATCATTTCTATCACAACTAGTACCTGTTAGAAGGTAGTGAATGGATCTTTTTCAACTTATATTCACCCTAAGCTATATTTTGAATTTGGTGTAGTTCAATTGAAATTAATTGAGGAAAACTGTGTCCTAAAAGAGATCATTTTAGTAGTTGAGGGAGAAATAAGACTTTGACATATGAAATCATTATGAAAGCGTAATAATCTCATGTTAAAACTATGGGGAGAGATGAGTATGGGCTGGAGTGTATACAGGATACTTCTTAGAGAAGGTGAAATGTAAATGACCTTGAAGAATGGGTGAGCAGAAAGAAATCATACCAGGTGGTGGGACAGTAGCAGCATAAAGGCAGAGGTGAGTTACATGTGGCATGATGATTAGGAACAGGAGTAAGGGGAGAAGGGGAATCAGAACCCCAGAGTGCTTACTGAAAAGTAGTAGAAAGTAAGATGAGTTGGGTTAGGTGATAACAGTTTCAGAGTGACCTGAGAATACCAGGATGCAGGTTTAAACTTGATCTCATAAAGACTGAGACTGAGTAGATCCTTGACCAGTCAAGTGTCATAGCCAAACATGAGCGTTTTGGGGGGGAAATATGATGGCACTGGGCAGGATGGCTTAGGGAGGCAAGAGGATGAAGGCAGGCAGACCACCAGGAGGCAACTGATGTGTTCAGACATGAAGCAGTTGGGGTCTGAGCTGTGACAGTAAGATGTGGAAAGAGATGGGTCCCAGAGCTATTATGGTATAAAACACAATAGAATTTGGTGACAGACTTAGCAAAATATAATGGAGAAAAACCACCACAAGCATGACTCAGAGGTTTCTAGGAGAAAGAGCCAAGTTGGAGGAGGAAACAGTCTAGAGGGACAGTGATGAGTTTATTTGTGTATTTCAGAAAGAAGTGACCATGGGATATTGTTGTGGGAATGTCCTTCATCGATATGGGACTCTATTGAAAAGACTGGATTATAATTACAGAAACTGTCAGCATAGTGGTGATTAAGACCATGAGAAAATGGTCTAATGGAGGGTGGTGTGAGGATAGGAGATGATATTAATAGTATTTATAATAATATTAGTAGTCATTTGTATTTAGGAACGGAGAAGGCCATGGCACCCCACTCCAGTACTCTTGCCTGGAAAATCCCATGGATGGAGGAGCCTGGTAGGCTGCAGTCCATGGGGTCGCTAGGAGTCGGGCACGACTGAGCGACTTCACTTTCACTTTTCGCTTTCAGGCATTGGAGAAGGAAATGGCAACCCACTCCAGTATTCTTGCTTGGAGAGTCCCAGGGACAGAGGGGCCTAATGGGCTGCCGTCTCTGGGGTCGCACAGAGTCGGACACGACTGAAGTGACTTAGCAGCAGCAGCATATTCAGGAAACTTGCTAGATTTCAGTCACTTACCTGTGGGTTTCTGCATTACCTTATTTACTGCCATGTCACAGATAGTCAGAGAGGTTATATAACTTGCTTGAGATCATAGAGTGGGTGTTGTGGCAGAACCAGGACTCAAGCTTAAACTGCTAAATTCATAGTTCATGCCCTTGACTTTGGTTTGAATTTGGTCCCATTCAACAAAAATCATTAAAATGAACTTTACTAAGTTCAGAAACATTGCATACATTTTAAAAGCAAGGAAGATATTTGTTTAAAAGACCTCTAGCAGCACCAAATGCTGCTGAGAGTTGTGATGAAATTGGGCCCTGTATGAGAAAAATGTGTGGAGTATTAAAACATTATGTGCAGGACACCACATTTGGAGATTACAAGATCACTGACTTTGGGGGAGAAGGTTTTGGTGGAAATATGAGGATGGAAGCTAGAATTCCAAGAACTAATGGCAAAAATGAGAGGTCAAGAAATATGCAGTTGATTTGGAGAAGACTGAACGGTAGTGATGGGTTAAACGAGGGGTTTTTCTTTTGCTTTTATATCTTTCTCTACCCTTTCTTTTTATTATTATTTATTATTATTATTATTTTTACTTTTTGCTGTCTTAACCATTTTTATGTGGTTTTTATTTGCATTTCCCTAGTTATTTGTGATGCTGAACATGTTTCCATGTGCTTATTACACATTTTGTATGTATTCTTTGGAGAAATGTCTATTCAAGTTCTTTGTCTACTTTTTAAACAGGTTGTTTGGGGTTTCTTGTTGTTGAGTTTTAAGAGTTCTTTATACAGCCCAGATATTAACCCCTTATCATATACATGGCTTGCAAATATTTTCTTCCATTCTCTGGATTGCCTTTTCACTCTGTTGACTGTGTCCTTTGATATGTGGAAGTGTTGAATTTTGATGTAGTCCAATGTATCTCTTTTTCTTTTGTTGCCTATACACTTTTGGTGTCTTATCCAAGAAAATGTCAAATCCAATGTCATAAAAAATGTTCGTCGATATGCAGAGGGTTCACCAGTGACAAAGTACACTTGAGAGAGACTTTGCACCCAGCACCAGGATCAAAGGTCCATTCTCTTTCCCCAGGCTGGATTCATGAATGATGGCAGAATCTTGGCCCTGGATGTGGAGCATTATAGCAATGGAGGTGCCTTCCTGGATGAGTCATTATATGTAAGCGTTTTAATGAGCAAATGCACATTCTGGAAAGTTTTACGTAAAATGATTTAAATAAGAAAAATGTTCAATGGTTAAATGATGTTTAATTATAAAAGCCTAAGTATTCTCATTGCCGGGAGCAAGTAGCCACATGTTACTTACTGGTGCCCCCACTGTGACCCCAGAGATATTAGCTAAATCTGTATCTGTGTGTTATGTCTGTGTTTCCCAAATTTTAGAGCTCTTTTCCCAACTGCAAGTGTTAGACCTTAACCTTGACCCTATTGATATTGATAAACTGGATAATTCTTTGTAGTAGGGGCTGCCCTGTGCATTAGAAGATATCTAGCAATATCATTGACCTCCACCCAGTACTTGTCAGTGGCTCAGCTACCCTCCAGACTTAACAACCAGAAATATTCCGAACATTGGCGAATGTCCCAGGGAGGAAGACGGAGAAATTGCCCCCGGTTGAGAACCAATGCGTTAGATCAAATATCATTTTTTTTTCTGTTTTTCAAGGTATCTTATTCACTACATTCTGTAGACTGAGTCAATGAATGCTTCAAAGGCTTTGGAAAGTTTTAAAACCTGGCCGGTGAGGGAGATGCATTAGCTCTAATATGAAAATTTTAAAATATCTTTAAAAGAAAAATTATTCAAATCCTTAAAAATCATTTTACAGCAAAAATGCACTTGAGACATGGGTCAAGGTTAGCGTGTTTGATATGATAGAGAGAAGGTCGTTCATTTCTGGCTTGGTTTTGGTCTGAGGTCTCAGGATGGTAAAACAGGCCCATCATGTCAACTCTGGATTTCCACAGGTAATAGAGACGGGACTTCAGAAACTGGAAAATACCTACAAGTTTCCCAACCTGCGCTGCCGGGGGTGGGTGTGCAGAACCAACCTTCCATCCAACACGGCTTTGCGAGGGTTTGGCTTTCCCCAGGCAGGGCTGATCACCGAAGCCTGTATCACAGAAGTGGCAGCCAAATGTGGGTTGCCCCCTGAGAAGGTAATGCTGAATTTGTCTCACAAAGGATAGTGAATTTTAGAGGAGGGAGGGCCATTGGAGGTCTTCATGTTGAGGAATTTGAGGTCCACGGGGGCTACATGATTTGCTGGAGTTAACCCAGCTGACTGGTTAATACAGAGCAGGACTCTAGAGTTCAGGGGTCCTTGTCTTACTCAGATTCCTCCTCAGAAGTCATGGGAGAAGGTACTGAGGCATGAGCACTGGATTCATTGGGAGTGAGAAGTCTCTATTGGTTGGGGGTATAATTGCTACCGACAAGTTCTGTCAAAGCCTTCTTTCCTCACTTCCTTAACATCCCAGGCAGCTGTCATTTGCGTCATTTCAATGACTTCAATGGTCTTCTTTAGGTTCTGTAAGTCTTGGGCCAATATTCATTCATGCGCAAGCTCAGTTCCGTTCCCAGGATCCTGGCGTGGTGTTAGGGTGGGAAGATGGTGCGCTCTCTGCCCCCTTCACCTCCCCTGTGCCTTCTGCTCAGGTGTTGGGCAGGGAGGAGGAGGAGAACCAGGGCAAACAGACAGCATTTCTGCCACTGGCTTCTCCTAGTAAGCTCTCGGTCCTCTTCTTGGTTAGTTGAAGCCACTCTTTGAGTATATCTTTGAGCCCATCTCTGGGCTCCCTTTCTGCCAGCTCTCTTAGAAATGGACAGTTCCCTGTGAGGATTAAATTTCCAACTGATCCTCAGCTGGCACCTCACCTCATCCCTGAAGCCCCTGCCTCCTTGCCCGCTGCTGCATGGAAAGCCCAGGTCCCCAGTGCATCCATCTCCTCCTACCCTCCCCCGGCCCAGCACTAGAGTCTGGGTCCATAGGCAGGAGCCATCTTTCTGTTTTGAACTTGTGGGGGGCCCTTGACCCTCCCTTCCTGGCCATCTCACCACAGCCTCTTTGCCAGATATTCTGGCACATTGGTAGCCCTCGGAGGAGGATCAGCAAATGCCCTCCCTTCATCCCCAGGGAATATAGAGGGGAGAGGAGCCATCCTTGAAAACATCACCTTCTCTCAACAGCTCACTAACATCCAGTTCTCCTTTTATAATGATCTGGGAATTTGGGGAGGGGAAGATGGGAAGAAGGTAGGTCTGTAATGGCTCCTGTCAGCTTGGAGAGTGGCCAGCCCTAATTGCTGAGAATGTTGTCAGCGGGGAATGTGAGGCACTTGACCTTTTGTTCTCAAAAACTGGTGACGAACAGCCTTCGTTGCCACTTCAGATCTGGGAATTCAGAAAGAATTCTACTCGGTGCTTCAGACGTCCTGAGATAGAATTTTTTTTTTAATTGGATTTTCATCCTAATTATAAGTTTTAGTTAAACAAACTTTAATATGTTCATGTTTGAAAGTGTATGGTCTTCTCTTGCCAAAGCATCTGGAAGATATAAATCATGTAGATCATGTAGGCTGTAAATTAAACTCAGCATTGCCTTTCAACAGATACTCACACGTACACCTAGAATTAAAGAGTCTACAGCATATCTAGACTGTATTGAGCTATATAAGAAGCATAAAGAAAGGAGTCCTTCCTTTGAATTTACACAAAAGCAGCTTCCAAAGCATTGAAGTGCCTACACATTAGGTAGAAGGTCTGAATAGAGGAAGAAGGGAATTTTGAGCTCAGTTTGGGTTTTCTAGAATGAGCAGAATTTGATTAGAAGGACAATGGGTGGAAGAGACTATGTCGGCTGAGTGCCTCCTCAACCCTTTTAATTCCCTTCTCTTTTGTAGGTCCGAATGATAAACATGTACAAGGAAATTGATCAAACACCCTACAAACAGGAGATCAATACCAAGAACCTGATCCAGTGTTGGAAAGAATGCATGGCCACGTCTTCCTACACCCTAAGGAAAGCAGCGGTGGAGAAATTCAACTCGGAGAATTACTGGAAGAAGAAGGGGCTGGTAATGATCCCCCTGAAGTATCCTGTTGGCCTTGGAGCAGTTGCTTTTGGTCAGGTCAGTTCTTCAAACAGACAAATCCAAAAGCATTGAGGAAGCTTTCCATGAAGGTGGATATGGTTGTACTCTCTAGTTGTTAAACTTCTCCAGAGTGGTACTCTGTCCAATAGGTTTTTCTCTAGAGGAGACAAGAGCTGCTTTGCCTACTGCACCAGGATGGTGACAAGCATTCTTGCTAGGAAATTGGAAGACCTGGCATCTACTCTAGGCCCTGGCTTTAAACAGCTGAATCAGCTCACTCCAGATCACTTAATATAAAACAAGCATAGGGACCACCCACTTCCTAGGTGGCACTAGTGGTAAAGAATCCACCTGCCAGTGGAGGAGCTGCAGGAGACTCCGGTTTGACCCCTGGGTCAGGAAGATCCCCTGGAGAAGGGCACAGCAACACACTCTGGTAGTCTTGCCTGAAGAATCCCACAGACAGGGGAGCCTGATGGGCTGGAGTCCATAGGGTCACCAAGAGTTGGACACCAGTAACCCCTCAGACTCCTCTTCAGCTACTCTGATTCTGTGAGGTAGAAACGGGAAGTGAAGTAAAAACAGGAAACTGCAGGGCACTCAGTGCCCCTCCCCTTTTTGGTGGTGCTCAGTCGCTAAGTCACGTCTGACTCTCTGCAACCCCATGGACTGCAGCACACCAGGCTTCCCTGTTTGAGCAAACTCCCTATCTCCTGGAGTTTGTTCAAATTCATGTCCATTGATGATGGTGATGCCATCCAACCATCTCATCCTCTGTCGCCACCTTCTCCTCTTGCCCTTAATCTTTCCCAGCATCAGGGTCTTTTCCAGTGAGTCAACTCTTCCCATCAGGTGGCCAAAATGTTGGAGTTTCAGCTTCAGCATCAGTCCTTCCAATGAATATTCAGGGTTGATTTCCTTTAGGATTGACTGGTTTGATCTCCTTGTTTTCCAAGGGACTCTCAGTCTTCTCCATCACCACGGTTCGAAAGCACCAATTCTTTGGCACTCAGCCTTCCAACTCTCACATCTGTACATGACTACTGGAAAAACCATAGCTTTGATAGATGGACCCTTGTCGGCAAAGTGATGTCTCTGCTTTTTAATACACTGCCTACATTTGTCATAGCTTTCCTTCCAAGGCACAAGTGTCTTTTAATTTCGTGACTGTAGTCACAATCAGCAGTGATTTTGGCTGCCATTACTTCATATCTGCCCTCCATAGGAGGTTAGGTCTGTCTCATTTCCCTTATCAGAAATTTCTAAAAAAAAAAAAAAGATTTAAAGAATAACAGTAATTACTGAGTACCTACTATGTTGTAAGTTTTTAGATTTTTATTTCATTCAGCCTTAAGAGCAACCTATAAGATTTGTAGTTTTACTTTACTGATGAGAAGCTGAGGCTCCGAGAGCTTCAATAACTTACCCAAAGTCCCACAGCTGATGAGAAAGGTGGAATCTGGGCTAGAACTCAGGTCTCAGAGGCCCCATAAGCTGTGCTTTGTCAGCTACATCAAGCTCTCCACCGTCAGGCATCCACCCTCTCCCATCCACATTCCCATAGCACCTTCTGATGGGAACTGAAGTGGGATTCAGCTCAGTTGGGAAAAAGTCAGACAACTGCCAGCAGCACAGTTGCATCCTCAAAGGCTGCTGAGAAGCTCCGCTGGCCTCCCCCATCCCCTCCCATCCTTCCCTGAAAACCGGCTAATGTGCTTAAAACATTAAATCAGCTGAATCATGGAGGTGAACTGAGGAGTTTGGGATCAGACAGGCTGCTTCCCGGAAGCCGTACACTGAAAGCCTCTGTTCCGAAGAAAACCGAAGAGAGGAGGGAACTAGAGCCCCTTCTGTATTTGCGGCCCTTGGTGGAGCGATTTGCAATTTCCCACTCGATTTAACCGCTGTCTCCTTTCTGTTGGCTGGTGTGGTTCTGTTTCATAGAAGGCAGAGCTGAAGCCCACGAGGTTCACCATCTTGCCCAAGGACATCCAACTAGCGAGTGGTAGAACCAGGACTTGACCTCAGGACTGTGCTCCCGACAGCTGAGGGCATCCAACACCCCTCACCTACGTTTATTTATTTCCTAGATGGGGGCGCTGAAGCGCACACAGTATCTAATGGACCTCTGTATTCCCAGTGCCTATATATGGCACCTGGCACAGGAACTTTTTGTTCGCTCAGTCGTGTCTGACTCTTTGGGACCCCATGGACTGTAGCCTGCCAGGCTTCTCTGCCCATGGCATTCTCCAGGCAAGAATACTGGAGTGGGTTGCCATTCCCTCCTCCAGGAGATCTTCCCAAGCCAGGGATCAAGCCCAGGTCTCCTGCATCTCCTGGCAGATTCTTTCCCACTGAGCCACCAGGGAAGCCCACCGGGCACAGAGGCAGAACTCAAACGTTTGAAAGGCTGAGACACTTTGGGAACCTGTGGGATTACCAGAGTACACGTTTTACCAGCACGAGCCGTCCTTGGTAGATGGCTTAAATTTCACAGACTAGGTTCCCAGCTGATATGGAAGAGCCATCTGTTCCCGCACGCCAGTTGTGCTGATTTCATAGACGTGGCTTGGTGGAATTATCTCTGTGGCACTCACAATGAACCAGCTGGTGGTGCTGCTCAGCTGAACCAAATTTGATATTTTAAGTGGCCCAGGAAGACTGCAGCAGCACCTGGGGCAAATTACTCAGCATCTCAGCTAGAAAGGCTGCCCTGCCCACGGGGCCACACAGGGAAGAGATGCAGAGTCCTCTGTAAGTGTTGCTCAGTCCCGCGTACCAGCTACAAATGTCACCCACAAGCAACTTCTGAATCGCTTGCAGAGCCAAGGAGGCCAAATAGAGAATTTACAAGCTTGAGGAACAGCTTGAATGGCCATACCGTTGCCAATTCATTCATCAAACTTTAATGGAGGTTCTATGTTACTCTGCACGGGTGCCTTAGGACACGGGGCTTTCCTTCCAGGGGTTTTTACATTCCGTCCGGTACAGAGAAGTGTCCCCGAGTGGAGTCCAGGAGCAGCCACTGCAGCTGGAACCCTGTCTAGTGCTCAACCCCCCAGGGAAGCCTGCGCTGGCCACTCTATAGAGGATATCATTCCTTATCTTTATTGTTTTGAGAAAAAATGGCCAGGAGCCCAAGACAGTGTTTCCAGGACTGACCCGTCAACAGACAGTAAAACCTGCCCTGTTGGGTCTCCCCATGATTATTATGACAACGATGCCTTTCCTAAGGTTCTAAGTTTCTCCCTTGGGCAGTGAGTGTATGTGCCTTTGTCCTCAGAGAAAGTGCTCCTGTGTCCCCATTTCCTGTGTACATCCCTCGGGGGCTGACCAGGTGGACAGAGCACACGTTCACCGTCAAAGTGCCTGACTTGGAATGATGGTGGCTTCTGAGCGTTGTTCACTGGAGTAGTGTGAACCTTCAGATGCCAGCAAAGAGGCAGTTCTCCAGGTGGCCCATGGCCCACAGTTGGCTATAAAAGTCCTTCTGGTGGGCAAAGAATCCATCTAGGAATACAGTCCTTTCCTTGGGCATATCCGGTGATTGACATGCAATTTGTCAACTTTCACTCTTGACCACGGTTGTTTAGAGTGGTAGAGGACCCACCTGCCAATGCAGGAGACATAAGAGATGCAGGTTCAATCCCTGGGTCAGGAAGATTCCCTGGAAGAGGGCATGGCAACCCACTCCAGTATTCTTGCCTGGAGAATCCCCATGAACAGAGGAGCCTGGTGGGCTACAGTCCATGGGGTCGCAAAGAGTTGGACATGACTGAAGCAAATTAGCACACACCCATGAGTAATGCAAGGTTTACTAAAATTTTAGCTTCATTAAATGGAAATTAGCTTGTTACCAGAATTTTCTGAAGACTTGCCTTTACAAATCCCAGATCGTTATACCACTCTGCTTAGAAGCTTAGATATTAAGAAATCTAGCTGGTAGCTTTTAGTGACACCTCCCCCACCCCCCCCACCCCCCGCCACCCCCCCCCCCCCCCCCCGCCTCCCCAGCTGACCCTGGAAGCAGCTGCAAAGGCGTGCCTTGTAGGCCTCCTGAACCACAATGGAACCACAAGAAGCATTTTCTCTAGGACCGGCGGCTGTTAGTATTGCTTTTACACTGGAGACTCAGAGAAAAGAAGCCTTTCACATTTTTTTGCAGTCTCTTGGGATTTCTCAGTCTCCCAAGCCATCTCCATAGCCCCTAGTGTAGCACAAGCAGACTTGGCAAGAAGGCACATTCCTATTGATTGTAAAATATGTTTAGCTTAGAGCCTGGGTGTTCTGATTCTGTGGTAAGCTGTTGGTTTCCTTCTGTCTCCCTGTGGGCAGCTTCTAAGTTCTTTTCCAACTCTAAAGCCCTGTAATTCTGAGCCAAGATGATTGCAGGCAGGCTCAGCACATTTTGTAGCAAAAAAAGTAATATCTATCTGCCTCGTCTTATTTGGATTTTTATTTTTGCTTCTCTATTACACACCTACAACTGTAGGGATATGTGTTCACGTAAACAAGTCTTTCCCTTCTCCCCCAAACAATCTATGCATGATTTTGCGTTTAAAACAGATGGCCTCTCCCTCAAAACCCCCAAACTTAGATTATTGTTCCACCTTGGCTCAGAGGGATCTTTGAAGGTACCAGGGCCTCAATTGCCCTCCAGAGGAAATAGTATCGTAAGCAGCATAAACCTGCCCCAGAGTCGCAGCCATCCAGCGATGGGCTGGCCCTGCCCTGCAGGGCTTGCCCTGGCTCTGCTCAGCGCGATGGGGGAGGTGCCTGTGTGTATTGCGGCAGAGATGGAAAGGAGGGGTTACTTCCCAGGGGAAATATCTTCTGTTTGATAAGATATATGATAATATCAATCAAAAAGATCTTGGCAATTGTTTTCTTTTTTTTTTTTTTTGCTTAGGCTGCTGCCCTGGTTCACATTTATCTGGATGGGTCTGTGCTGGTGACTCATAGTGGAATTGAAATGGGGCAGGGGGTCCACACTAAAATGATTCAGGTAAGAAAGCAAGTCATTGGATGAAGCTAGATGTGTGCTTGTGGATATGTGTATAAGGGAGAAACGAGGGTTGTACATTTTCTGTTCCAAAATAAAAAGGATAGGAGTCTTTAACTTTGACTGCCTCAACGACTAAGCTCTTCACAGAAACTGGGTAAGCAAGCCAGTTCTGTACCTGACCCTC
The DNA here is from genome assembly GCF_029407905.1 of Bubalus kerabau. Taxonomy (NCBI): domain Eukaryota; kingdom Metazoa; phylum Chordata; class Mammalia; order Artiodactyla; family Bovidae; genus Bubalus; species Bubalus kerabau. Next base: position 143,048,955 of record NC_073626.1, read on the forward strand.
CTAAAAGAATGTGGCAGAATAGGCAGTGGTTGTCTTATTGCTAAAGAAGGTTGTAGATCATTTGCTGCTTTCCTTTGAATGTATTAACAAATGTGCTGGGGTTTCTTTTCTTTTCTTTTTTTTTTGAGACTTTGCTGAGAAATAAAAAGATGTGTAAATTCTGATGCATTGCATTATTTTTCGCCATTTTTATAGTAGGACTCTGAACAACTGGTGATATAAAGCACATTTGATCATTCTAACCAAACTATCACTTTTCTTTTGGCTCAATTATTTTAGAATAAGTTTTAGCTGTTTCTATTTTGATAATCCTTATAATATTACAGATTATAAAACATTTGAAAAGCAAACTTTTTTTTTAAACCCTGCACACTTTTACCACTTAACAGTAATCACTGTTTTGTGGTTTTTCAAGACTTTTTTTCTTTTTCAATGACTTTGACGTTTCTTTGTCAAAAAACCACAAGCACTCTGTTTGCATAATTTTGTGTCTTGGTTTTTTCCACCTATCTTGATACAGAACGAGCATTTCTTCCTGTCATTAAGAATTTATTTGTTGCATGTGGATGTATGTATAATTCCCTTAACCATCCCCAACTGTTAAACACTCTAGTGGACACTTCTGTCCATAAGCCTGTGATCAAATCAATGGCGGTTTTTGAAAATAAGTTCTCAGGAGTGGAATTACTGGGTCACAGAATAAGCCTTAAATCATTTGGCACTTATTACCAAATCGTTTTCCAGTAAGTATCCATCATATTACACCACTAGCCAACATTCTATGTTATGGACTGTTAAAAAAAAAAAATCCTAGGTAATGTGATAGATGAAATTACCTCATTATTGCTTTAATTTGCACTTTTCTGATTATAGGGGTGCTGATTATATATTTTCTTTCATATTATCACTTGCTTGAGAATTTTCTGGTCATTGCTTTTTCCCTCTCTGAGGTGAGACTTAAGTGTTTTCCGTATTGAGCCACCAGAAACCTGTCTGTCCTAAGCCTATACACTTTGTGCAGACAGCCTTCTGAGAGCCAGTGGCGGGGAGGCCTCTGTATACTTATGCCGTTGCCAACTCTACTAAGCCATACTGCTAGTGGGAAAGAGAATCTGGGACCAGCTGAGACTAGTAGTATGATTTTCGCTCCATCACTGAGCACAAAGGAAGAATGGAACAGCCAGCAAAGTCCTTATGTTGGCCAATGGCACTGGCACCATTTACTTCTGGGATCTCGAGCAGGCTCTGTTGCTTTAACAAGGCCGTTGTCCTTTCTCTTTCTGGAGCATCTCCAGAAATCTGGATAAAGCATCTCCTCTCTGATGAAGTCAGCTTTGCTAGAACTGTGCAGCGTGCAGAGGTGTAAGAGAGGCCTCAAAGGTGTTGATTTCATGATGATGGAGTTATAAAGCATTTCCTCCTGCCTTAACTTTGGAGGGCTCACCTCCTCTCTAGGGTGCTTTTGTGCTAAAGAAAGTCAACGAAGAATAAAGTGTGTTCAGGGCTGCAGGGGCCAGACCAGCTGCAGGGTTTTAGACAAGAGGGACTTCTTGTGGCTGGAGGGACTCATGGTCCTGTCACTGGTCTCTGCTGGGTGTGGAGGGCTCCACATACATGCTACCATGGGGTATATGCACAGGTCTATGCCTAACCAAAGAAAAGTGAAAGATCTCTTCCAAAATCCAGGTGGTGAGTCGTGAGTTAAGGATGCCACTGTCCAGTATCCACCTCCGGGGAACAAGCACAGAAACCATCCCTAATACAAATCCCTCTGGAGCTTCCCTAGTGGCTGATTTCAACGGGTTGGCACTAAAGGTAAAAATCATTCAGTGGGGCCTAGATCATGAACTCCATCAAGGCTGGAGCTCAGGAGATGTTGAGAATCCATCCAGTTCTTGTCTACTTCCCACCCGCTCTTGGGGAAAACAGCCTTCCCCCAGGTTGGGGGCTCAATCAGTGTTCAGCACTGGCCACTCTCCTGAGTGGAAGATGCCATCCCCTTTCCCCCTCACTCCTGACAACTCACTGATCCCCACGTCCTAATCCATTCTGCTTAGAAATCTCCCTTTCTGGTTCCAGGTAACAGTATCATGGCTGCTTTGGTTCAAACTCATGCCTCTTGCCAGGGCCATAGCAAGGCTCTGCCTGTCTACCTCAGTTTCATTGCCTTTCACTCTCTCTTCCCGCAGCCAGAGAAAGCTTCCCCACAAAATAAATCTGTCCACGCTGTGCTTACAAATGGTGGCCAGTAGTTTGCCAACAGTTTTTCTATTAAGTTCTGAGCTCTCAACAGGGCTGTACAAGGCTCCCATCCTAGGTGGTCTGTCTTTAAGACTAGCTCGTGCTTCACCCCTACCCCCATGAGACTTTTCTCATCACCTCTTACAGGTTGGTCTCTTCCTTCTCCATGTTCCATGGGCCTCTTAAATAAGCCTATGTAAGGTCACTTATCATGTGGTTTTGAAGTTGGTGTTTATGATCATAATGTTAACTGAAAAATATCTCTAGGATGCTTGTCAGACTCTTCTGAAACGCCTTGAACCCATCATCAGCAAGAATCCCAGAGGCACTTGGAAGGATTGGGTAAGAATTACTGTTTCTGTGTGTAATGTTAGAAAAAAAAGTAGAGAGAGTGAGAGAGAAATATGTGAGTCAAATATCAGTGGAAAGGGCACATTAAAAGGTATTACACTTATATTATGATCGAGGCCTTTGGCTTTTGGCTCACAGCATGTGGAAATCTTATCATAGGATGATGGCAGAACTCCTGCTTCTGAGACAATTCTCTGTTAGAGAACAGAAAGTTCCTTTTGTTTTAAGCGAGAATTAATATTTCTTCCTAAGGAATCTAGGTATTTTCTTGATAATAGCTATCAATCTATCTGTTCTCTTTTGCTGCTTCTGCTGCTAAGTCGCTTCAGTCGTGTCTGACTCTGTGCGACCCCATAGCCGGCAGCCCACCAGGCTCCCCCGTCCCTGGGATTCTCCAGGCAAGAACACTGGAGTGGGTTGCCATTTCCTTCTCCAATGCATGAAAGTGAAAAGTGAAAGTCAAGTCGCTCAGTCGTGTCCGACTCTTTGTGACCCCATGGACTGCAGCCTACCAGGCTCCTCCGTCCATGGAATTTTCCAGGCAAGAGTACTGGAGTGGGGTGCCATCACCTTCTCCGCCGTTTTCTTTGCGGGGGGTTCTATTGTTCCTAAAATTGGAAGATAATACCACGGTCACTCTGTAAAAGTAAAAGTCACATAAGCACTCATTTAGAAAGAGAAAGCCAAGCCATTTGGGTATATATTCAACTGCTCCCTTTGATCTACTTACAATCTAGTTGGACAGGAAGACACATCCTAAGATCAACTAGGAAACTATTCAGAATCATGGGTTTTAAAGTACCAGATGGTGTGGAATGGATACCCACTGAAGACTGGGTGTATTTGTCATACCTACAGTTCTAGGATGTTAAGTCACATTAAAGCACTGGTCTGGAGGAAATAACATTGGGAAATCCTACTTAGAAATGGTCCTGCTATTCCATCGAGTTAGGACTCATTCTGTAATTCATATTAATGAGCGCTCTCAATCCTTTCTGGGCATCTTTATTTCTGCCCTCTGCCCAGTGCTGCCTGAGAGAGTCTGACTGGAGAAAGATGGAGTGCAAGCAAGTCGCTCTTCCACCATAATGGAATGCTGCCCTCCATCCCATTTTCTTCTGTGATGGTTACACTTCTCACCTTTTTCTTTCTCAGACCTAAATTGCATCATTTTTTATCCTAGTCAGCTGTGTACACTGCAGTCAGGAGAACTTTTAGTGTAAATGGTACAATTTAGCAAGATTGTACCCATCTCTAAGCCTACTACGGACAGTGAAAGTGACAGTCACTCCGTTGCTTCTGACTCTTTGAGACCCCATTGACTATACCATCCATGGAATTCTGCAGGCCAGAATACTGGAGGGCGTAAGTGTTCCTTCTCCAGGGGATCGTCCCAACCGAGGGGTTGAACCCAGGTCTCCTGCATTGCAGGCAGATTCTTTACCAGCTGAGCCACCAGAGAAGCCCAAATGGATACTTGATATTAAAATTAAACATCTGACCACCTTTGGTTTCCTGAAATATTCCGTGTTAATAAGCTAAGTCTTTCCAGGTGACTGGATGAAATCCTTCACAACCAGAACATGTGTGGGCAGCAGTCGTCCAGTCTATAAGTGTAAAATACTGTGCGAGTCATTTATTATGGTGATATGCATTGAACAAATGCCATTCCTGTAAGCACTGAACCACAAATTACCCACAGAAGGTGGAAAATGCTGAAAGGAATAAATTAATGTTGATCCTTCCGTGTTTTTACTCCTGATCGCTTTATTTAACACAAAGTAAAATTAAAATGTGAGTCTTGAGTGACTCTTACTTTAAACAAGTAAGACTCTTACTTTACTCTTTATTGCATCACATTGTACTCTTTTTTTTTCCCAGGCACAGGCTGCCTTTAATGAAAGCATTAGTCTCTCAGCTACTGGATACTTCAGGTAAATAGTCCTTTTGATCATATGCTATGGAAAACAGCAGTAGTATTTGAAAGTAGAGTTTCATTTCTGTTTGTACTTCCGGCAAAAAATGATTTTGTACTTTCTGTTAACCCCGTGCAATCTATAGTAAGATAAATACCATTGTCTAGATTGACAAAAAAATAAGAAATTTAACAGTATCTATGTGTTTGTTGTCAAGATGCGGAACAACTAGAGCTCAGAAACTTTGGAAAGCAATCTATCAAATTATTTAATGGAGAGTGAAAGCCATCAGGAGGCAGAGAGATATAGAGAGTCGCACCTGATTGTCTCTCTTTGCCAGTTCTTGTGGGAGTCTGAGGGCACTGGCAGGGTAAGCCCCTCCAGGCTAGGAGGAGAGGAGGAAAGAAGGATAGAAAGTATTGGTCAGCTGCTGGCCTATGCTTCTCTTCTACCATGATATTCATTTGGTGTCCTTAAGAAGAGCTGGGAACAGAGCAGTCCTTGGAGCCTGATGCAGAGTGCTGGCAAAGAATGAGAGCCAGGGGGCCTGACCCCACCTACAGAAAGCTGAATCCTGGGGCCAGAAAGAGAAACCGACAAGGGTGCACCTTTGATGTAGTATTTGGTGCTAAATCCAGTTGGAATTCCCCAAGCCTGATTACAACAGGATTACATGACCCCATATAAACCAAAAACAATAGGATGAATATCCAAACGATCAGCAGTTAACCTCCAAGCCTAGGGCGTTAGTGGCAGGGAGTGGTTTCCTGTTTTTATCAGACAAAACAAGTTTAATAAGAAAGAAAGAAATATTTATTCATTCCACAGCTTTACTCCTTATATTATGTGCTGCACATCTTTGAATCACAAGTGTGCTCCTCTCGTTTTTGCTGGGCGTGCAAATTGGGCACAGCTCCTTATGGGTCTGTTTACTTATTGTGGTCTGCAATGAAGGGGCTTGATCGTTTAACAACACTCCTCAAAAATTCTGTTTCCTCCAGGGGTTATGAGGCGAACATGAACTGGGAGACAGGCGAAGGCCACCCTTTCGAATACTTTGTTTATGGAGCAGCCTGTTCCGAGGTTGAGGTAGACTGCCTGACAGGTGCTCATAAGGTCAGTACCAATTTGGGAAGGTCTTTGAGCTGAACTCTAGATCCATTTATTTTCCACATATTCCATCTGTCTGAGCACTAGAGAGGCACCACGTAATTGGCGAAGGATAGTTTCTCTATATTACCAAAGGAAATAGGAGCTCAGCAATCACCTTGGTGCAATGGTTAGAAAGCAACTGGCAGCCTCTCTTCTTTCTGTCCCTGGCCTCCTAAATGGGCACAGGTGTCCCCGCCAGCCTGGCTGGGCCTGCTATCCTCTTCCTCCTCTGTAGGTTATCAGAGAACTTTTGGTTACCAAGCTGTAATGTTAGATTTAGTCTCTCCTCTGCTCTAAAAATTCATAATCTAAAATGGCAATTTTTTGCTGATGAACCCTGAGTTCTTGATTCAGAAACTATCACCCGGCCAGCTGGACTCTTGAGGGCAGAGTGTGGTGGTGGCCAGGAAGTTTTGCAACAAGGATCAGGAGGGCCATAAACATTTCCTGTTTTCTGTGGCGTGTGTTCTATTTGTTGTAGTGGATTCAACCGAATACATTACATCCCTCAGCTGGAATCAAAGCCAAGTAAATATTTTCCTCTCCTGTTGTTTGCAAGAAAAAAAAAAAAAAAAAAAAAACTACTTAAACTGCATGAGTCTTTATATAACTTTGAAGTTATACATAATAAACTTTGTTGCTTCTTTTTCCTGAAATATAATGTGTCTCAACTTTGTCTTCCCAAGTTGTATTCATGAAACTAAACATTTTGACTTGTTTTTAATTACTAGAACATCAGAACAGACATTGTCATGGATATTGGCTACAGTATAAATCCAGCCCTTGATGCAGGCCAGGTATGTGGAACTAATGTTCCTCTCTCCTTGTTTGTAAAAGTCAACACTGCTGGGGGGTCTGCCAGGAAAACATTCCACTGGCTTACTCATCTTCTTTTTAAAAAATATATATTTATTTGTTTTCAATATTTTTGTGTGTGTTTATTTTTTAATATTTCTTATTTGGCTGTTCCAGGCCTTAGTTGTAGCATGTGGGATCTTTAGTTGCAGCATGCAGGGTCTAGTTCCCTGGCCAGGGAACAAACCTGGGTCCCCTGCATTGGGAGGGTGGAGTCTCAGCTACTGGCCCAACCTAGAAGTCCCCGATTCATCATCTTCTTGTGTTTGGTGTGTGTGTGTGTGAATCACTCAGTAATGTCTGACTCTTTGCAACCCCATGGACTGTAGTCCACCAGGCTCCTCTGTCCATGGGATTTCCCAGGCAAGAATAGTGGAGTGGGGTGCATTTCCCTCTCCAGGGGATCTTTCTGACCCAGGGAGCAAACCCGGGTCTCCTGGACTACAGGTGGTCTCCTGCATTGCACATGGATTCTTTATCAACTGAGCCACTAGGAAAGCCCGCCCATCATTTTCTTCTTCTCTCCGTTTAGTCAGAATCTTTCTGTTCAGGACAGCCATAGCACTCAAACCTCTTATTGTTTAAAAAAAGGAAGGGAACAAAGGTGTTGTAGGTAGTTTTTGAAAAACTGTGCACTTTATGACTGGGGACCTTGAAAGAGCAGGACTGAGCCTAGAGGCAGCAGCATGAACCCCACGCCTGTGGGCTAGAAGTAGGATCCAGGACTTAGTGCTGAGTCCGGGGAAGGTGATGGGCTCTGGCTTCAGGGTTGAGATAGCAAACATCAGAGAGTTACAGCACAGCTGCTGATGGGTAGCCTATTTTGCCCACAGATATTTTATAATTTAAATTTTAAATAATTAACAAGATTGAAAAATTACAAGCTGTTTTACATGAATTTTCACATGTCTAGCATCTCTTGGATACACAGAAAATTTGCCATCAGGGAGCTATCTTTCCATGAGGAAAAGTCTATTGGCTGCCTCTTTAGAGAGTCACATGCTCTCTGGAAGCTTCTCTCACTTTATCTACCTGCCTTGGCACCAGGGTGCTGTTCAGCTTCCTATTTCCAATAGAGAATGTAGTCTGAGGGACCCTCTGGTTAGGACCTTGACAGGAAAGTGGGAAGAACTTATGGATTGGAGGAGTCAAAGCAGGCAAAGAATGAGCAGGAAGAGGTGTTCTGGGTAGGAGGAAAATGGAGGGAATTAACCTAAAGAAAGAGCTGAGATTCCGCACACCTTCTGTTCAGGGCTGGCAGTGAGGATAAGCTGATGGCAGCAGTCTCCTGTGTCACAGGGACTGGATGCGAGGCTGGAGGCAGGGAGTGAAAGAGGATTGTGTTGGTAGAAACCTCCCGAGACAGGCATTTCACTTAGCAGGTGGAAGGGACTTGGCCCGGGGAGCAGTCTGGAGTGTTAGGAAGACTGTTCTAACGTTGTGGTAGAGAAGAACATCTCTGTTAGTAGACAGAAGTGAGGATGGAGAAAATGTGGCTGCAGGAAGGAAGGAAGGGAAGAGAAGACCCAGAAATCAGAAACCTACATGGAATGGTAATTTCATGCATGTGCTGACATCTAAGAACTGGAGCCTTTTAAAGCTGTAAAGGAAGCTCAGGGAGCACACAGTTCAAACCCTTCATGTTACGATGGAGGAGACAGTCCAGAGACGTGAGGCCAGCCAGCTGATGAGCGAGGGGTAGGGGGTGAGCCGCCAGGGTTCCAGAGCTTTGAGAATCTCTCCTGGGGTGCTGAGGTCTATGGGCAAACTGTCAGAGAGGGTTTCACCTGCCTCATAGGCAGAAAAAAATCAAGATGTTTGGGCTACGGGTTCTCTGAGGGCTCTTCTGGAGCTGCAGCTTTAATGCCAGGCTGAGATTCAAACTCACATTCTTTGACTGAACTTAGCACTCAGAGAGATGTTCAGACATGCTCTAAAGTGAACTTGTAAGGAAACTTTCAGAGACAGGCTCCAAAATATGCAAAGAACCCTCTTAAACTACATTTTTAAAATTCAGGCAAACAGCATGAAGTTGAGATGCTCCTATTGGCTGTATTTTCTCATGTATGGAATTTTTCTTTTTTGCCTCAGATTGAAGGTGCATTTATTCAAGGCATGGGACTTTATACAATAGAGGAACTGAATTATTCTCCTCAGGGTGTCCTGTACACCCGGGGCCCGAACCAGTATAAAATCCCTGCCATCTGTGACATCCCCATGGAGCTGCACATTTCTTTTTTGCCTCCCTCTGAAAACTCGAATACCCTATATTCGTCTAAGGTAAGCTGTGCTCCATGAATAAATGAGTGTTTATGTGATATCTGTGCCGGGAGGGAGGGGCTACATTAATCTCTTGGTTGATTGGTTTTTTGTTTTTTTTTTCTGGGAGTATAGGGGGAAAAGCCCGATTAAACATTTTAACTTTAAAGTAATTAAACATTATAAATTTCTTTAAAAATACTTCAAATTGTGGACACAAGCTACTATTATCATCAGGTTGCATCTGATTTTTCATCTTCGTGCCAGTAATCAGCATCATGCCTCTATCTGCTCTCTCCCTTTGGGGTCATTTCCTTCCACTGGAATCCTCAGAATAGAAATACTGAGCTAAAAGAATGGATTAGTTTATTAAAGGAAAAAGTTGCATATATAATATTTAATGTATGCATACATGCACATGTGTACTCATAGATGGGCACATACATGAGATACATCCATTCATATATATATATATACACACATACAGAGAAAGAGAGAGAGTCATAATCTAGTTGACTTGTTTCCCTACCAGGGTCTGGGAGAGTCTGGGGTATTCCTGGGGTGCTCAGTGTTTTTCGCCATCCACGATGCAATAAGGGCAGCACGACAGGAGAGAGGCCTGCCTGGACCACTGAGGCTCAACAGTCCACTGACTCCAGAGAAGATTAGAATGGCCTGTGAAGACAAGTTCACAAAAATGGTACGTTCTGCTCCAACAAGTCTGATTTGTTTCCCCTGTCCTTGTAACTAAGTTTCGTTAGCCCACCATGGTGGTTTTCCATGGAAGAAAAGTTGACAGGAATCTGAAGACAATTGAGTGAGACAGCAGCCTGCCTGCAGTGGGGTCATCTCTACACCATTTAAAAAGAAAAGTTCAGTCTTCATTCAGCAATTGTATGCTCCTCCTTAGTTTTGTTCCCTTCCCAGGACACATTAGTCAGAAGTTCAGGAACTATGCTCTGATCCCAAGAAACCCAGGCCAAGAATATGGGCCACCCCAACATTCGTAACTTCCTCTACCCAAGCCATGGGAGTCTGTGCGGTTCCTGATGAGAACCCCAGAGAGGGAGGGATCCTTTCCCTCCCACCAGTAGCAAGAATGCCTCCTGCAACACCTGGGTCAAGCAAACATCTCCACTCTCCGTGGGCATTTTCAGTGATGGGATTTTTAACTGTGGGAGAAGGTCATGCCATTCAGAGTGACCCCTCTGACTATAAACACGTTATTCCTTAAATTGAGGGGAGAGCCCTGTTCTATACAACCTCTCGTGGTGGCTCTTCACGGTACCCCTTAAAGCTCTTCCAAAGCCCCGGGAATCACCTCTTCACTGTGGAGAAGCACAGACGCTGACTCCTCCTGTCCTCTTTTCCGCTTCAAGCCTGAGATGACTCTCCTGGCTGCCCTGCCCAGTCTGACCCTTGGTCCTCTCCTTGACTCCTCCATGTTTCTCATGCTGTCATGGTTGGCTCTCTCATTGTCCTGGTCACCCTCTGGGTGGTTTTTATCCTGTTTTATAATCTGCTCTTTTTCACATGTCATAAACATCTTCCAAGTTGCCAACATCCAAATTTGTCTTTTTATTCCAGATTCCAAGAGATGAACCTGGATCGTATGTTCCTTGGAGTGTACCCATATGAATCAAATACAAACCTCTGGTGAAGATGCGGTGATTCTTCCAACAAAGCAGTCTATCCAGTCTCAGTGCTCTAGGGTGATAGGTCTGAAAGACAAATTTTCACAGTTCAGATATCATTTCACAGAGTATTGCTTTTATAGGATGCTGATTTTAAATGTTCTAGTTAGAATCTGATAGATATGCTTAAGCAATTTAGAAACCATATTTTAAACGGCATAAATGCTAACTGATTTCCTCTACAATGATATTCTTTATTATTCTGTCCCTTACTTAGACCCATCCAGCTAAATAGAATGGAAGATGATGATTTGTATGTGATTCATAGTTGCCTTGCATCCACCCACAGAAATTATACTGTCTAGTAAAAGGCAATTTTCTAAATGATTTTATTAGTGTGAAATGTAAAGTTGTCATTTTCTTGTCCCCATTTGCTTTCCCCATCTGTTGTCAGAATGGATAGCAGGTACTATACGGAACCAAAAATAAAAACAGATAAATTGAACTTCATCAAAACTAAAAGCTTTGGTGCTTCGGAAGACACTTTGAGAAACCGAAAAGACGAACCACAGAATATGGGGAAATATTTGCAAATAATATGTCTGATAAAGATCTAGTGTGTGGAATATCAGAATATATTTTAAAACACTTGCAACACAACAATAAAAAGATAAATAACTCAAATTTTAAACGAGCAAAGGAATTAAATAGACATTTCTCTAAAGATATCTAAATGGCCAATAAGCACATGAAAAGATGCTCAAACTCATCAGTCATGAAGAAAAAGGAAGTAAAAATCACAATGAGGTATCATTTTACACCCACTAGGATGGCTATAACCAACATGATGGATAATAGTACGTGTTGGCAAGGATGTGAAGCAACTGGAACTCTTACCCATTGGCAGGAAGAATGAAAATGTAGAGATCCTCTGGAAAATAGTTTGGCATTTCCTCAAAAAGTTAAACATGTAGTTGTCATATGACCACTCTTATATATATACCCAGGAGCATTGAAAACATATGTTCAGAAAAAATCTTGTGCACAAATATTCAGAGCATTATTCATAATAATCAACGTGCAAACAATCTAACTCTATTAACTGATAACAAAATGTGATAAACAAAATAGCCACACAGGGAATGTTACTGAGCCATACAAAAGAATGAAATTCTGATACATGCTACAATATGGATGAACCTTGAAAACATTGTCTAAGCGAAAGTAGCCAGACACGAAAGGCCACATATTGTATGATTCCACCTATATGAAATGTCCAGAACAGGCAAATTCAAAGAGACAAGAAATAGTTGCCAGGCCCTAAGGGGACATGGGGGATGGGGCAGTGAAGAGTGAATTTTATGGTATGTGAATTGCATCTCAAAAAAAAGCACATATGAAGGGAAAGAGAAAAATGTGGAAAGGATGGAGAAGTTGTGAGAATCACAAGAAACTTATCCCAATGGCCTTTAGTGACAGGAAACCTCAAAGGGGGCTGAGCAGCAGCAAGACATGATCATTGAAAAACCCTGTTTCCGTTAACGGCAGACAGAAGCATCTGCAGTGACGTATGGACTAGAGGCTGGAGTGGAATACCTTCTCCCTGTCACACTCTCAACTCTTGACTCTTGTCTCAGGGCAGGTAAGATGGCACAGCTTCTTCAGTGGCCTCAGACTAAAGACTAAGGTCATTCTTGCTATGGTGGCACTTGGTTACATTATATCCCTTTAAAGAGCGGATTTTCTCATTTGTACCACAAATGATTATGGAGCACCAATTATGTGCCAGGCACTGTTCTAGTCACTTAGAACACAGCAGTAAGTGTAGTCAACAGAGATCCTTGCCCTTGTGAAGATGATAATCTAGTGAAGGGAGACGAACAGAAAACAGCGCATATCATTAAATTATGGTGTGTGAGTGATGGAGACAAGTGCGGAGGGCGTACTGAAAGTAGAGCAGGTTAAGGCTGACGGATGGTGAGGGTGGCCTGGAGCAGGCTGAGCTGGATGCATCCGGAGGTGAGACTGGCGAGGGGCTGAGCCAAGCAGGTACCTGGAGGAAGCGAATATCAGCATTTGTGGGCAAAGTTCCACCCGCTTGGGAAGTGGCGGGGGGAGGGTACCTGCCTACCTGTGGACCACCATGGCTCCTGTGAGCCTGGAACAGGCCTGGGGAGGGGCAGACATGCAGAGCCTTGAGACCATTGTGAGGACATGGGCTTTTCATCTGAATGAAGAGAAGTAACCTAAACTGACACATTTAAAGGCTCGTCCTGGATAATATCATGACACAGATCATATGAGGGCGCATTCTTATGACTCACAGCTTCTCAGTCTTCCCCGAGTTTTCTCTTTCTTCTTTCTCCTCTTCTCCTGTTGTACCTCCACCAACCCCTCCTCCAGCCCATCTGTAGACACTGGGGTTCCCCAGGGAGTCTCGTCTCTCACGCCCTCTCCCTTGCTGGCGCCTTCGCTCCTGTGGTTTCTCTCACTCAGGGTCCAGCTCTGAAAACCCAACTTGCCTGTCCCTGCCATTTGCAAGTCACACAATCACCTCCAACTTAATGGTTCCCAAACAGATCTCTTCATCGCAGCCATCCACAAGATGCTAAGCCAGAGGCAGGGATGGGGTCGGGGTAGGGGGTGGGGGTGACGCAAGACTCTCTGTTCCCTCCGTGCAAGAGTCCGTCAAGCCCACCTGGGAGAAATACCTTACATCTTCCCCTCACTCTCTTCACTCCCATGGCAACTATGTTGTTCCAAGTCACCGTCATTTTCAAGCTGACTATTGCAGTAGTCTCCTTAGCTTTGCCCTGCATTCGTTTTGCTTCCCTTCCAAACCATTCTGCAGACTAAAGCCAAAGTCAAAAGTTATATGTAAGAGTTTGGATACACAGACACATACGCACACTATGATCATGTTACATCCTTGCCTGAAACTCTGCCATGGCTGCCACCACGGCTCCAGATCCCTAGGGTGGCAAGCCTGCCCTTGGTGACCTGTTGTTCCCTGCCTATCTCTCCAGCAGTATCTCATGACTCCTCTCTTTTGCTACGAGCATGGATTTGAATCCTGTACTCTCTGCTCTGACACTCAGCAGTTTTGTGGCCTCGAGCAAATGTCCTCACTGGTCGTCCCCTCCCACCTCTTCCCCAATTCCAAGGCTAAGCTAGCCCACAACATACACCGTTTCTGCCCATTTTCCTCCTCTTGGCTTTTATGTTCTGTTCTTTTCCCCCTTTTCTCTGTCCTCCTGATCTCCTTTTTCCTTCCTCTTTCTGCCTCTGTCTTGTGTCTGGCAAGGCGCCCCCTTCACAAGTCATGAGCCCTGCACAGAGGAAGGCCATTTCTCAACTTTGTGTAATGTGAACTTGACATCTCCCAAAGGGCCAGTGGAGATACACAGGGACACATGCTCACCTCGTAACATGCAAGGTTTTGCTGAGACGAGAACCTGCAATGACCCTGACTTGAGAGCTGGTATCAGCTCTCCCAACCAGAGTCAGTAAGGAAAACTCCTTTCCTCATTGCCTCCCACTCCCCAGCCACCATCAGAATCCTGACCTCCCTGTTTCACTCCAAGACCTTCCAAGACAGGGTGCATGCCAGATCCCTGCCCCACTTGCCTCCTCCAAATGTACCAATCACCAAATCAAGAAAAATAAACACATTTCAAATCCGTAGTCCTTTGAGCCAGACTCCAATCTCTTGAGACATCTCTTGGAACAAATAACCCAAACAAGCAGAAGCTGCTTTTCCGTTAATTCCTCATGAAAACACAAATATCTCTCAAGCCTAAAATGCTCTTCCTTGTTACACAGATCCTATCTCTCCCTTAAAATTGGGCCTCTGTGGATTCACCATCATATGTGTGAATTAAGATTAGTTTCAGCTGAAAATAACTCAAACTCAAAACTAAGTAGTTCAGATAAAGTACCAATCATTTTTACTTTTACATAAAGGATATCTGGAGAGAGACATTGCATTCTGGGCTGGTTCAGAAGCTTCACAGTGCCATCTGAGATCCAAGTTTCTTCTTTTTTCCCTGTTGCCATTAATATGTTGCCTTAGGGTCTAAAGTAGCTGCTGGCATTCTATCCATTTCATCTTTATTCCAGGCATGAGGAAGAAAGAAAGCCTGCTAGGAGAGACAACTAAAAGTTTCTGCCACCATTATTGGCTCTTCTCCATGTTATTATGTCCCAGCCTGCGAGATATCATCCCTCCCTCCTTAATGTCCTCATAGCAAATTATACATATCAAGTTATTCATTTAAATTAATTAACATGTGTTACATCCTTATCATATGCCCCCAGCACCTAGTTCAGCGTTAGACATGAAGAATAGTGGATGGTGATTTCTCTCAGGATCAAGAGAGGCTGATGCATACACAAATAATTGTGATGTAGGGTAACAGGTTCTGTGAAAGATGTGTGGACACTGACCATGGGAGCACAGAGGAGGATGGTTGCTTGGAGCAGAGAGTGGAAGGCAAATATTAGATGGTTGCACAGCCATCTGAGAGAACATCTGAGCAGGGCTTCAAACGGCATCCAAGATTCTTACAAGTAGAGAAGAGAGGAAGGACTTTCAGGGCAGTGGGAATCCGATAAGCAAAAGATAAAAGTCCCTGTGCTACTAGGACCAGCCACTTCTGGTTACAGTTCATGTGACCAGAGTTCATGGGTTGAGTGGCAGATGATGGAAAGTTTATCAAAGAAGTCTTATAGCTATGGGAAAGAGTTTGAATTTCGTCTCCTATTCCAGAAGCTGGTAGAAATTCACCTACTCAATGTATTTCTTAAATATGCACGTCTTCTGGTTCTCTCTCCTAGAAATCCTGATCTGATAAAGGTTTCAATTTAGCAAGCACCCTGAATGATTCAGGAATTCCCAGCACAGCAGCGTGGTGGCCAGGAGTCAATATTGGATTTAGGCAGACACAGGAGATGAACAGATTTGGATTTTAGAGAAGTCACTCTGGTAGTGGTATAGAGGGTGGCATCTTGGGTGCCAAGAATGCGGACAGGAGACCTGTTAGGCAGCTGTTATCATTGTTCAGGCTGGAGGTAATAAGAGTGGATTTCAGGGAGTGACAGGAGAAGTGAAGGGTATTTAGAGAATTGTTCTGGAAGTGTAAATGGCCAGGACTTGGTGATGCTGATTGTGGTGGATTGAAGGAAGGGAAACATAGAAAACAGCACAGGCTTTTTAAGCTTGGCTGACCTAGGAGATGGTGAGTCTATTAAACAAGTTCAGGAAAGGTAGGGAAGAAGTAAGTTTGGGATATAAAATATAGAATTCCATCTGAGGGCCAATTAAGTTGGGGATACCTGAGGGCACTTCACAGTTTTCTTGTATTGCAGTATGTGTACACACACACACACACACACACACACACACAAATCATTTCATCCATATTATATTGCAGTTTCTTCTAGGGTACAGATCCAACCTTGGTAATTGGCACCTGCCTTACCTTGCCCAGTGAGCTTCTCCGGTGGCTCAGATGGTAAAGCGCCTGCCTGCAATGCGGGAGACCCGGGTGTGATCCCTGGGTTGGGAAGATCTCCTGGAGAAGGAAATGGCAACCCACTCCAGTATTTATGCCTGGAGAATCCCACGGATGGAGGAGCATGGTAGGCTACTGTCCATGGGGTCGCAAAGAGTCAGACACGACTGAGCGAGCTTCACTTC
The DNA here is from genome assembly GCF_029407905.1 of Bubalus kerabau. Classification (NCBI taxonomy): domain Eukaryota; kingdom Metazoa; phylum Chordata; class Mammalia; order Artiodactyla; family Bovidae; genus Bubalus; species Bubalus kerabau. The sequence continues at coordinate 143,065,061 of NC_073626.1, forward strand.
ACTTCACTTCACTTTGCCCAGCCTATGGCCACTTAGAATTGAGGGTTAGGATGCATCTATAGAATAAGCATATGTACCCTCTTCACCTACTTTCCAGTAGGGAAAATTGGTATAACATGGGTAAAGGATGAACTCTAGTTCTGAAATTGTGAAGAAAACCATGCTTCTGTTTATGAATTTAAAAGAAATCCAAGCTTACAATTAAGAAAGGGAAAACACGATCACTTTGGAAAACGTAACCACTCATGACATTTCAATCATGCCATCCATTAGATGCTGCTGTTTTAACTGCCATGCCGCTAGACTGCCCACACAAACTTGCTCCTCAAGTGTGTCTTTGCTTGCACATATTTGTATCAATTGGCATATGCATTTTATCTTCTCTTTTGTCTCTTAGATTTGGGAGGAATGGATGGTTATGATCTCTTTCTGGAAACTGTAATTCTTTGAATATGATAAACAAACAAGTCTTTAAAAAAGAAAAAACCTGTATCAACTTCTCAGAGGTCCAGAAGACCTCCCCTACCTCTCTGTCTGCTATTTTCAGTTCTGCTGTTATCTTTTCCCTCACTTGCTTCAGACTTTGTAGAAGTTGGAGAGAAGTCACTAGTGTTTGTTACTAGAAACAACCACTGCCTTAGAGAACAGTGATAGTTCAGGACCACAGACAGTAGCAATGTAGTGGTGGGGCTCAAGATTTATACCATACACTTAAGAGAGATGACTTGTGTATCACAGGTGTTCCACAAACATTATGTCAAGTTGAGAACATAAGAGTTAGTTAATATGAATCTTCATGAAATTAGCATGAGCCACCCATGTAAATATTCGAACTCTCCTAACTTTGTGTGTTAATCTCTTATTTGCTTTGGGTACAGGTGACAGAAAAAAATGTTGATCCTGAAACAATGCTATTGCCATATCTGAGGAAGAAGCGTATCCTTTGCTTTGAGTTGTGTATGTGTGTGTATGTGTATCTGTGTATAACACCGATATCTTCATCAAGTGATATTTTAAGTATCTTTTTAGAGCCACACTGAGTCATATCCCCTACTTTGAGAAAGTCCTACACCTGAGTTTTGTAGACACCGAACGGTTGCACTTATCAGAGAATCAAGTTCTTTCTGATCTCTGTTTTGGCATTAAATGTATTGGGTGAAATGGAGAATAGCAATAGGAATTAAAGCAACAGATGCTGACATAGCTTAATTTAGCATCCATTAGAATTAAGAGTCACAATATTGCTCTTCTAACTTCAAGGACTAATCATCATGCCCATTAGAAAAAGAGAGCACAGAAATCTCCTAAAATGGAAGTGAAAGAACAATGGAGAAATTAAACCTGAAAATGTTACCTTGAAAAAACTTCCTAAGTAAATAATCTAAGGAATGGATTCTTTATTCTGCTGTTCATGAAGTCCAGTGGGCTTCCAGCAGTCTGTGGCCCCTACTACATTGTATGCAAACTTGTGAGACAATGGGAATTTGTACATTTTTCCCCAGAGAAAGTGAAAGTCCCCAAACAGCACAAAACTCAAACAAAAACATAGTAACAATTTCCTGGAAGTCATTCAAGGTTTTTGGGCATAAAAGTAATGAATACTAATTTCCCGGTTATCCATGGTACCAGGGTAATGTTTAAGATTTGTTTCATTTGTGAGTGACAGAAAATCCCAATAGCAGTAAATAAGGTAGAAGTTTATTTCTTTCTCATTATGTTATTTCAGGTTCTCTGGGAAGCAGACACCAAAAAATTAGATTATATATGCAAGAGTTTTATTAGGGAAAATGCCTGAGTGAAATAGAGGGGCAGTTAGAGAAGATTTAGACCTGGAACAAAGAGAGAGAAGGCTGAGTGGGGGAGTCTCAGACTGCATGCAATCCAAGGCCGATTCATCAAAGCCACTGAGGGTGGTTGACAAGGACTCCCACGCATCTCCATAGCTCAGAGCCACTCTTGGGAAGCAGCCCATGGGAGTCATGACCTTGATGAAAAGTGGGGTGATAGATATCAAAGTGCAGCAGCTGGGTCTCTTGGTCAGTTTTCCTCTATGTTGGAGGAAGTCTCTATGATGAGGCACATTCTCAGGGCTGGGATACTTACACAAAGGAATCCTGAAGGTAGGTCAATCCAGGCTAACAAAACAATGTCACAGCATTATCTGGGGCTAAGGTCTTTCTGTCTTGCTACTTCACCCTCCTCAGCGTGAAGCTTTCTCCTCATAGTCATAGATGACTAACTGAGGTCCAGCCGTCATATCTGAATTCCAGCACAAAGGAAGAAGTAAGGGATGAGGGAGGGGCAACCCTCTCCCTTTGAGGGCGTTTCCTTCCTGGAAGTTATACAGAGCATTTATGCCTCTATCTTTGTGGTCAACATTGTTAATGACCCCACCAAGCATCAGAAGAGGATGGGAAAATGTACCTTTTTTATTCCAAGCAACCACATGTATAGCTCAAAATTTAGCATTTCTATTACCAAGAAAGAATAAGAGAAAAGATATGGGGAAACAACTAGCAGTTTCTGCCACTGAGAAAAGAGAAATATAGCAAATGTGGATGACATGACACAAATATTCTAAGAATTAATTACACTCTGACATTTTACTTTGTATGTCATCAAAGACACACATAAGGAAAGAACAGATATGCGAGGTACTCATACCTACAAATCCTCAAGGCCATTGCTACGTCTAGACTCTTCCTTCTTTTAAGTTTGGCCCTCTTTTTAGCAACCTGAGGTCCAGGTGTTTTAAAGAGGAGGAGACTAGACATAACACACAAGTGGGGGACTCTCCTGCCAGTCCAGTGGTTACGACTCCACACTTCCACTGCCGAGGGCACAGGTTCAGTCCCTGGTTGGGGAACTGAGATCCATGTGCCCTGTAGTCAGCAGAAAACAAACAAACAAAAAAAAAAAAATCACATACACACAAATGAAAATCAAGAATTTATAAGATTATAAATAATAGCAGCTAAGATATACTTACATCATTTGATTACTAAGTATCGAACTTAAGTGTACATTTAAGAGTGTTTGATGTTGTCTCTTAAGGTCAGAGCTATTTTACGAAGAAAATTATGGAAGACACGTTATCTTTAACTATGCTTTTCCAGTCCGACTCACAGGAACTAAATATGGCTGTGGAGGGGGAGGCTGTGGTGCCTGCACAGTGATGATATCACGATATAACCCCACTACCAAGAAGATAAGGTACCTTGCTGCATAGTCCACATATGGTTGAATTTTTGTAGCTTTCAGCTTTGTTGTTTTCCTTCCTTTGGTAAATATGCGTTGAGCACCTGCCGTGACAGGAACTGTGGTAAACACTGGGAATGCAATGATGGGCATCAAACCATTCAGGTTCCAGCAAAAATGTTGCTTTCTCAGCCCTCCCTGATCACCTCCCCCATACCCATGCCCCATCTCACCTCTGCAGCTCCCTGCTCCCTTCTTAATGTATTCATGGTACTTCTCATCATGTGTGTGCTGTGGGTATGTATTGTCCAAGTACATATGTATTGTCCATCGTCCCTCAGTGAGAAGATATACTCTATTTGGCAGGGATTTTAATCTGTCTTGTCCATGAATCAATCCCACTGCCTGGTCACTCTGCCTAGCATACAGTAGGCACTCAATGTTTGCATTTATTTATAAGTGAATAATAGCCTTCTAAAGTCTTCCCTGTAGCTCAAACTTCGGTAAAGAATCTGCCTGCAGTGCAGGAGACCTAGTTTTGATCCCTGGGTCAGGAAGATCCTCTGGAGAAGGGAATGGGAATACACTCCAGTATTCTTGCCTGGAGAATCCCGTGGACAGAGGAGCCTGGTGGGCTACAGTCCGCGGGGTCGCACAGAGTCGGACATGACTGAGTGACTAACACTGCCACTACTAATATCCTTCCAGTCTTTCTTTTGTGTATATATTTATGGAAGCATACTGCATGTACAGTTTAGAAACTTCCGTTGCTACACTTCTTATGAATATCTTTTCAAAATAATAAATATAATTTTAATGGCTGTATATGTGCTCTCATATATATCACCAACACCAAAAGGTGCTGACTTAGATTATTGTCTGGTTTTCACTATTATAAAGGAGTGGATCAGTGAGCACTCATATGCCTATATATATTTATATTTATGTTTGTGATGATTTCTTGATGATAGATCCATAGAGGTGGAATCGAAGGGTAAAAGGATGAGTGCATCTTTAAATTTTTATGGCTTCCAGCAAGATTCTTCTCAGAACAGTTCTATCAATTTACATCCTTTTCAGCAGTCTATGAATTCCATTTTCCCAAAGCTTAGCATTCTTAGCGCATTACAATTTTTAGAAATCTTGGTCATTTTCTTTGATAAAAATGGTTTCTCATTGCTTAATTTGAAACTCTCTTGATTGTTATTGAGGTTGAACCTTTGTTTCACATATTTGTTGGCCATCTGTAATTTTGTTTGGTAAAATTAGAACATTTTAGGAGTCCTTTTGACTTAGATATTTTCTAGCAGTACATTTGTGGGACCGAGGAGTTCTGGTTCCACTCTCTGTTTCTTCTTCTGAGGCAAAATATCAGATTAACTTTATTGCCCAAGCAACCCCTGGCCTGGCATCTGCTTGGAAGACAGAATATGCTCCAGGTGATTGTCACATGTGACTAGAGAAACGAATGTCAGCCCCTCTGTCAACAGAAACAAATAAACAAACAAACAAACAAAAAAAAAAACCCGTTAGTGGAAACTATTCTGGAGTTAGAATTGGAGGCCTAATTTGAATCCCATGTGACACTCCAGCTGTGATCCTGAGCAACTTACTCTGACCCTCAGAGTCTTCTTCTACAAAATGGCCATGAGCTAAGGGCAAAATGTCTATGCAAAACTTGGAATATCTTATAAAACCTGCCATATTGGAGGTGCTGCTTTCCCACTAGATACAATGCAGTTTGTGCTTCTCTTTTTCATGTGAAGACATTATGCAGCCAACGCCTGTCTGACGCCCGTCTGTTCTCTGTATGGGGCTGCTGTCACCACAGTAGAAGGCATAGGAAGCACCAAGACCAGGATTCATCCTGTTCAGGTGAGAGAAGGGCTCTTCTTCGTAGGGTTTCTGGGCTTCGAAAATCATTAGTCACACGATGAGTTCCTGAAATTAACACAGTAGAGCAGTGGGCCCTGCTGCCTGGGCATAGTCCACAGATGACACAAAGTGGGGGCAGGAGTGGAACTTGGGACATGTGACTGACTTGTTAGAAAAATACTTTTTAAGACTAGAGAACTCTTTCCTAAAAAGACCAAAAAAAAAAAAAACACTTGACATCACTGGATTGTTTTCTATATTCTAATTAAATGAGACCTATCCATTTTATATCTTCCAAACTTATATAGAAAAGAGAGCCATCTATGCATTGGGGGATAAAATCTTGTTATTTTTTTTCTATAAAGGGAAGTGTAACATGATTTTAAAATTGAATGAAAATCTCAGCTACCAAAAAGATTTGTTGAATTTAGTTTATTTGGAAGCTATGTAATGGTAGCTGTCGATGAATTGTAAGGCTTTTCTCCTAAGAAGGCTCCTTGTTAGAACTTTGCCTGAAGTGAAAGGACACCTCAGATGCCTGACTCTTTCCATTATTTATATGCTGCCGAGAAAGATGCTGTTGCTACTTCTCTTTGTCTATATGAGTACCACTTAAGAGGAGAGGAGAGGGGAAAGATAGTCACAGCGCAGAAGATGGACAAGCTTCATATTCTTCAGGCAATCTTGGCTTCAGTTTACTTGGCTTCGGTTTCTTTTCCATGAAACCTTGTTACCTAGAGGGATTCTGTTACCAGGCAGATTCTGCCTGAATATGCTTGTGAGACTTGGCTGTTCGGAGGCATGAAAACACTCTGTCACTTAGTACCTGCCAAACAAAGGCTTCCAAAACGGGCTTGAACCATTGAAGTTAGACTCGAAAGAGAACAGGCTGGGGTGGGAGGCAGGGAGATTTGGAAGAAAAATCAAGGCATTCTTTCCTTCTTGATTGTTGTTTGGATTAATGATGGCACTTTGTAAACAAATTCCTGCATGCTAAATAATTAGGGCTGTATGCTCAGTCGCTCGGTCGTGTCTGACTCTTTGCAACCCCATGGACTGTAGCCTGCCAGGCTTCTCTCTCCATGGGATTATCCCGGCAAGAGTACTGGAGTGGGTTGCCATTCCTTCTCCAGTTAGGGCTTTACTGGGCAGATAAAGGCACTCAGGAAATGCTTGAAGTTTTTTCAACTTGAAGATAATTGAGTTCATTTATCTGAAGGACTTCCTTGGTCTCAGAAATTCCCCTTCTGGACTACAGGTTGAAATACTCAGGAATCTTTTAAAAATATGTGTCATTGACCCACCCCCAGAGATTCTGTCAGATAGTTTGGGGTGCTGCTTGGACCTTGGAGATTTTAAAGCTTTCCTCTGCAATTCTGAAGGCTGAGAACTTTTAAATGAAGCTTCAAAAGCTGGTGAGGATCAGTCATCATGGCTACCCCAGTCCAAGAAAGGGAGACATACCAAGGCTGACGAGGGTTTTCTGGGGCCTCTTCTCCAACTTTAATGTGCCTGTGAACCACCCAGGGATCTTGTTTGAATGCAGGTTCTGATTCAGTAGGTCCGGGGTCGGGCCCAGGATTCTACATTTTAATGTTTCTGTGCTTGCAGGAGAGGATTGCCAAGTGTCATGGCACACAGTGTGGCTTCTGCACCCCCGGGATGGTGATGTCCATGTACACGCTGCTGAGGAACCATCCGGAGCCCACCCTGAGTCAGCTAAATGATGCTCTTGGTGGTAGGTTATATGTGTGTGTGCTTTAATTTCTAGTTTCTAAATGATGATGCTGATAATAGCTATTAAACACTTACCAAGTGCCACACACTGCATTAAATGCTGTATAAACAGAACTTCATTTACTCTTTATCATAACTTTATAAGGTAGGCACTATTATTATCTCCCATTTCATAGATGGAGAAACTGAGGTTTAGAGAATAATTTACTAAAAATTATACCACCTATAAGTGGAGGAGTTTGTTTGTTCCAATCAGGTTTCAGACAAGACCCACATACTGCACTTGGCTGACACATTTCTCAAGTCTCTTAATCTCTAAGGATCTCCTCCTTGTTTATTGTTTGCTTATTTTATAATAATTACAACACCAGTTTATTCATTTACCCTCCAAGGAATTCAGTTATCTCCAGTTCTCTCCTACTGGGGTGGGTACTCTCAGGACAGTATTATCAGAGGGCTTCTAATGAATGCAACATGAAATCAAAGAGACTGTCATCTTCTGGTGATACTTATTTCAAAGAACTGCCTTTATCTGGAGCTAGTTTATCAAATTCAGGAACTCAGTGTGTGTGTGTGGAGCTGGTGCTGGGTCTTGGAGGAGTCTTCTTTATCAAGCTTCTGAACAATTCAGGGAAGCCTGGTGTACTGCAGTCCATGGGGTCTTAAAGAGTCAGACCCGACTGAACAACTGAACTGACTGAACAATTATAAAGACGAAGAGCCTTCCAAATGCTATTTCAGGTGATATCCTCCATGGCTCTTTGTCTCCCGTCTCCCAGGGACTTTATTTCTTTGCTGTATTACAGGGGCCTAAAGCTCATGTGCTCAATTCCTCTGCCGAAGTGTTCCAGGAAGACAGGACTAAACAGAAGTAAAAGGGGGAGATGGTGCATAAGACACAAACTGGACTTATTTGTCCTTTGGTCTTTGGCCTTATTAGGTCTTATTATGCATTTGATCTCATGGCCATTTATGGTGTAAACAAGTGACAAGAGGTTCTCAAGTTTTAGGATGCTTGAGACTTACACGGAAATTTGTTAAGAATGAAGATTCCTGGCATCCAGTCCCAGAGAGGTTGCTTCAGTGGCTTTGTTTTTTGAATGGATGCCAGATTTAGGGGTTGGAGGAGAACATGGGAAATGGACCACAGTAGAGAAATGCTGGCCTAATGTTTTATTGTAAATAAATTGTGTACCCGTTGCTTCTAAAGCTTAAAAATTGCCTTTGCTTCTATACAATACCTTTGACCTGTCTAGCAACTGAAGCTTAGCTCTCTCTCTCTTTTTTAATATCAAAATTTAGTTTTTTTACATTGTCTTTTACTGATATTGAAATACAGTCGATTTACAATATTGTGTTAGTTTCGGGTGTACAGCATAGTGATTGAGTATTTTTGCAGACTATATTCTCTCATAGGTTATTATAAGAAAATGGATAAAATTCCTTATGTTATACTGTAAGTCTTTATTGCTTCTGTATTTTATATATTATTGTTTGTCTTTGTTAATCCCATACTTGTCATTTATCCCTCCCACTTCCCTCTCCCTATTGTAATCACGTTTGTTTTCTATGTCCATGAGTCTGTCTCTGCTTTGTAGATACATTCCTTTGTATTATTTTCTATTATTCCACATATAAGTTATATTGTATAGTATTTGTCTTTGATTTATTTCACTAAGCATATTATTCTCTGGGTCCATCCACATTGCTACAAATGGCAGTGTTTCATTCTTTTTATGACTCAGTAATATTCCAACACACACACACACACACACCACATCTTCTTTTTAACACCACATCTTCTTAATCTAATTATCTGTTGATGACCATTTGGGATGTGAAAATTAACTCCCAAATATTGCTGTAGACCAAGAGTTTTTGGCTTGAAATCATTGTGTTCTTTGAACAGCTATCACAACCAGAGCATATAATAACTGCAGAGAGAAAATACAAATATTTGAATTGTTAGACCCTGCCACAGGACTATCAGCCAAATATCCCAAGTTGTTGACAAAAATAAAAAATTTGACTTTGTGAATTTGGTGGACCAAAATGTCAAACAGCACTTCTTTCTTGGGTGGGGTCCTTATTTCCATCAATCTCTTGGCCAACTGTGCCTGTCTCCAGATTCCTTGATTAACATTGCTGGGTTTTTCCCCTTCAGGTAACCTGTGTCGTTGCACTGGATACAGGCCCATAATCAATGCATGCAAGACTTTCTGTAAAGTGAGTAGAAAGGAACTCATTATTGAGTATATTTTTTCCCTGGTTAAAAAAAATGGTAGGGGGTAGCAGATGTGATTGGAGAAGGAAATGGCAACCCACTCCAGTGTTCTTGCCTGGAGAATCCCAGGGACGGGGGAGCCTGGTGGGCTGCCGTCTATGGGGTCGCACAGAGTCGGACACGACAGAAATGACTTAGTAGCAGCAGCAGCAGCAGCAGATGTGATTGGAAGAATAGCCCATTGTTACTAATGCAGGAGGACTTCTTATCTCAAGGTCTGTAACTGCTGTTTGTTACTTGATGTTGGGCAGGGCGCCTACCCTGGTTCATTGAACTTGCCCTGGTAACCACACGATAAGCACCTGAGCACTTAGACATTGGCCATTGGTCACTGGTCATTGGTCACTGTTCCTTGTTCTGAGGGGTCTCTCCTGACCTGTTTGTCTGGGTCAGGTGCCCCATCCTGGTGCTCCTGTAGCCCTCTGAGCACACCCTACAGCAGCCTTGTCATATGGTGGTGTAATTGCCCATTTACTCTTTCGTCTTTTCACCAGGAGGTGGTCTGCTTGGTGCTTCCCCAATGTGTCAGTTGAGTAGGCACTTCAACGCTTGTTGAATGAACAGATGAATAAACAACATTGAGATGAGGCACATAAGATTAGCTTTTGGAATTTAAATGATGAAATAGTGCATCATAAGAACAGAATGATAGTAATAATACTTGTTATTATTGATAAAATATTTTACCAACAAATAGATTATGAATACCAAGTTATTGATAAGTTGTTAATAATAAATTATTTGTTGTTAATAAAATATTAAATCAACCATGGTTGTTACGTGCCAGGTTTTGTTATAAGATCTTTACAGCATGGTGGCTATAGTAAAAATACTGTGTTGTGTACCTGAAAGTTGTGAAGAAAATAGACAGATACACACACACACAAATTTTAGCTATGTGAGGTGATGGATGTGTTAATTAACCTGGTTGTGATTCTCATTTAACAAAGTATACTTATAATGTAATGTCAAATAGTCACATTGTACACTTTAAATAGATATAATTTTATTTGTTAATTATAGCTCAATAAAGCTGAAAAAATATTTAGTAGAATCAACAATAAATTCTTGGTTATTTGTTTTTCTCACCCACTAGACTTCTGGCTGCTGTCAAAGTAAAGAAAATGGGGTTTGCTGTTTGGATCAAGGAATAAATGGATTACCAGAATGTGAGGAAGGAAATGAGGTCAGTGAAACGTACATTTTTAAGATTTTCCCAGGACATCAGTAGAGACCAGCTTACTTTTAGGAAGAAAAATGGCTGTGCAAGCTTTTGGGGTGTGTCAGCACGTCCTCTCCCCCAATTCACACTCCATCATCCATCTTAACAACTTCATCCCTCACTCCAGACGTTACTCTCAGTCACTTACCACTATCTGTAGGAGGGAAAACACATTGATCTCTTAGTGTCTCTCAGTTTAAAAAAGTGTGCTTCAAGTCTTTTCTCCAGTGGAGATGTTAGGGAAAAGGGAAGGGCAGGGAGTGCTAAGAGAGGTGGCGGGACGTTCAGGGGAAGGTTCTGGTTCTCAGTTGTGTCTGGCCTCCTCTGCTTCCCCCAGACCCCAAGGAGCAGGTGCAGGGCTGGGGGCCCACCGGCAGCTGCACTCAGTCGCTAGCAACCTGGTCTGTGTGAGAGCCCTTGGCTTAGAGCCCGGGTACCATGGTTGGTCAGTGGGCTTTTCTGTCTGTCTGTTCTGTGTCTATCTTCATCTGACCTCATTCCACAAAGGATTTAAAATAGGGAGAGCTGCCTGATGACAATAACTTCTGGTACTTTCTCTTTTTAAGACAAGCCTGAAACTCTTCTCAGAAGAGGAGTTTCTGCCATTGGATCCAACTCAAGAGCTGATATTTCCTCCTGAGCTAATGGTAAGTAAGGCAAAGTTGAACTCATGCCAGAGGACTTCATGGTGAAATGTGAAGAAGGATATTTGCTATGGATCCTCTTGAAAGTTGATTGGCAAACAGGTAATATCCCTCTGCCATTCTCAGTCCAGTCTAAAGAGTGTGGGATCGAGGGAGGAACACTTGATTGTAATAATCAGCAGATAGTATCTATTACAAAATGCCCTAAAATGACATCACAGCATCTGGAGGTTTAGACATGTTTTCTTCTTCCAGTTTTGCTGAGTTTTGTTCTTCCATCAAGTGTTTTGATGAAATGAAACATGCAAAGTATTTTTAAACTTTGAAATAGATTCTTTTAAGATATAAAAGAACCAACAGGAGATATAGTCTCCAGAAGGAGTACAATATTGTCACATTTTTGTCCCATACTCTGATTTCTAGTAAACACTACTTTTAGGTCACTGTTATTTTATTTTTTAAAGAGATCTCTCTTTCCTTTCCTTGTTCCTATAAAGACAGCAGAAGCAGGTGGAAATGTTATCATGAGATGATCTTGAATCTTTCTTGCTTTTTCAATAGACAATGGCTGAGAAAAAAACACAAAAGACCAGGATTTTTGGTAGTGATAGAATGACGTGGATTTCCCCAGTGACCCTGAAGGAACTTCTAGAAGCCAAAGTCAAGTATCCCCAGGCCCCTGTTGTCGTGGGGAACACCTCTGTGGGTACGTAGAAACCAGGGACTTCCTAGAAGAAAACTGAGGAAAAGGGCTTCAGGGAGTAAAACCTCATATATGCATGTTCTCGGGAAAAGCAGTCTGAAATAACATTTTAAATCATCTGTGCTTGACTTCCCTTGAGGATTGCTCAAGAGACTTTGACAGCTTGCATTACATAAGTGAGTTCCTGTCGCTCTAACTGGAGCAGTACACGGAGCTGAACCCCAGAGTCCTGCTCTGTAAGAAGTCAGCACAGCTGTCCTGTCTTTCCATGTGCAGTCTGATCTGGGGCTGGGGTTTGCAATTACTCTGTTTCCTCTCTTAGTGGTGTCTCAATGGATATAGTAGGTTTTCTTAAATTGCAGTGACAGACTCTTTCTGTTGTGTCCATTGTAAACTCAGTTTGACTACCTGCTTCTTGGAGGAGTCTCCCAGAACTCTTCCCAAGGAGAATTCTGAATATGCCCCAAGAGGACTTGGATGTGTCCGCCAAGTTTTCACGCTGACAAGTCCAGACGGCTCCACAAGTTTAGTGAAATTCTGTCTGTCCTTTTTCTGTGTGTGTGATTTAGCAATGAACAGAGCTATAGAAAGATATGTCATTTTTGTATGTTCTAAGGACATCAGTTTTAATCACAATTTCAAAAACTAAAAGGCAGTTAGGCCCCCCTTCATCCTAGTTTGCTTATTTTTTTTTCTAATCCTCAGGCCCTGACATGAAATTTAAAGGCATCTTTCACCCAGTTATAATTTCTCCCGATAGAATTGAAGAACTGAGTGTTGTAAACTACACAGATAACGGTGAGTCCTCAGGGTCCCTACTTTCTTAGTTAAACTGCATTAATCAGTTTATTTGCTTTGCTTAGTAGACACGCAGAAGAAATCATTCATAATTATAATATACAGAGAGATTCCCTTGTAAGGTGATCACATCCTGGAGGAGGCTCAGGGAAGAATCCTCTATGATTAGAGGAGATCCTGTCTGAATAGTTAGATTTTCACTGAAGAACTTTTATGTCTGCCATTCAGGGAACTGTAACAATTATTCAGTGAAGGGTACCATGCCAAGTGCTGGATAAACAATAAAGATGAGAGTCTTTGCTCTCCAAAGGCACAGTAGAGAACCAAAGCAAGTTTATGTATTATGCAGCTTCCAAACTGGCTTTTCCATTTCAATAAAGGAAACTGATGTAATGACAATGATGAGAGGCAATGAAATGTGAGTTTGAAGTCTGCCTCTGGAGTCCAGGTCCTGACTATGTCATAATTTAACTGAAAGACCTTAGTCAAGATACTTAACTGAACCTCAGTTTGTATGGGGCTATTACTATTTCAAAGCTGTGTTAGAATTCAAGAAGATTCTGGAAAGTATTCAGCATAGTGCTTGACACAGTGAGTATTCAGAAAATTGAGCCTCTATCACCCGCAGCACTATCACCCCCACTGTCGCCAACACCATCACCTCCTTCACCACCACCATTACAACCACTGTTAACTCCTCCTCTGTGTGTGTTCAGTGGATCAGTGGTATCCCACTGTTTGCGACCTGTCAGACTGTAGCCCACCAGGCTCCTCTATCCATGGGATTTTCTGGGCAAGAATACTGGAATAGGTTGCCATTTCCTCCTCCAAGGAATCTTCCCAACCCAGGGATCAAACTAGCATCTCCTGCATTGGCAGATGGATTCTTTACCACTGCACCGCTTGGGAAGCCCACCTCCATTCCCAAGCACTATTCCTGCCATCACCACCATGACCACCAATAGCAGGGCAACATGTATCCAGCATAAAGATCCCATATCTGCAGTCTAACATCTAATGGGCATTTCCAGGTCAGCAGTGATCACACTGTGTTCTCTGCAAATGATTTCATTTCAGGGCTGACCTTAGGTGCCGCTGTCAGCCTGGCTGAGGTGAAAGACTTCCTGGCTAATGTGACCCGGAAACTCCCTGAGGAGAAGACACAGATGTACCACGCTCTCCTGAAACATTTGGAAACTCTGGCTGGGCCCCAGATCAGGAATATGGCTGTATGTATTTGATGACAGTAATGCTAGTGTGTGCCCCTTGAATGGCCATTCCCATCAAATCGTGACATATTTATTCTTTGAGAACAGACAAAAAGAATAGTTTTCCAAAGCTTTGATTCTTGTAATAAGCTTGATTCTTATTTTACCACTTGTGTCTTTATAATTTCACAACTGGAGTGAAAATAACCCATTCTTTTAAAAGTCTTTAGGGGGCCACATAGTGAGCAGGCATCCAGATTCAGATCTGAACCCTCTCCTGGCTGTGGGCAACTGTACCCTCAACCTGCTGTCAAAAGGTAAGTGACACCTCCTTCCTGGGGCTTATTAAACCCTGTTCCTCCTCTCCTTTTGCCTCTCCAGGGTTATAGGAAGTCCAGATTTGACAATTAGCATTCTTTCTAATATTAATAATTCCACCTTCCTTTTCAGATGCTTGGAAAGTTAGTCAGTCTGGTCCTAATTGTGCATGCACCTAGCGTCTTCATCTCCTTCCTTTGGAAGACTTCTGGTAGATATTTTCCTATGCTGGCTGCCTGACCAGTGTTGGTGATTGTCCTGCTGTAATCTGAAGAGTGAAGAGACCTCTAGGCTCATACTTGAGCTGTCATTGATGGAAGCCTGCAAGTCTTTTTCTATTGAACAGTGGTTGAGCTTCAGCCTATACTTTTTTGAGTTTTGTTTTTGAAAACCAAGCCTAAGATTTTTTCATTTATTTCTTTTATTTCAATTTAGTCAAAAATTATTAGAAAGATTCAATTGGTCCTCCATAAATCTGTATTTTTTTATTTAAAAATATATACTAACTTTCTCTTACCTGCATCGTTCAATGCCAACTCTTCAGAGCATCTAAACCACAAAATTGTCTTAATGAAGAAGCTGTATATTCTGTACTAGGTTCATCAGTCCATATTTCTCAATTCCACATAAATGTATTAATATATGAAACTTGTTTTTCTCTTTCTGACTTACTTTTTACCTCACTACAGTTGACTCAAGTTTGTTCCTTTTTATGGCTGAGTAATATTCCGTTATATAGATGTACCACAACTTCTTTATCCATTCATCTGTCAGGGGACATATATACACTATCATGTGTAAAACAGTTAGTGGGAAGTTGCTAAATAACACAGGGAGACCAGCCTGGTGCTCTGCGATGACCTAGAGGGGTAGGATTGGGGGAGGGGAGGGAGGCTCAGGAGGAAAGGGATATGTATATAATTATGACTGATCCATGTTGTTGTACGGCAGAAACCAAAACAAAATTTTCCACCCATTAAAAAATAAAGTTCTAAAAAAGATGTATGTTCAGTTATCAATTTAAGTAACATCCTTTAAAAAATCATTCATGGAGAATTAGGTTTTTTGATCTAAATATAAAGATTAAAAGAGTCTTAGTTTTTATCCCAAAGTCCTATTTCATTATTGCTTTAAATAGTTCCTCCCTCTGATATATTGATTAAAGAACAGAAACTCTTTAGGTGCTGAGAAAAGATAGAAACAATTAAGACGACATCTCCCTAGTATAAAAAGTCATTAAAGGCAATTTATTCACTATTGTACTGAGTTCTTGAGTATACACAATAAATGTTTGTTGAATGACTTGCTTAGAATATCAAAAGATATTAATATCTTCTTTCTTCTCACAAATCTCAGAATGAATCGTATTGTTCAGCAAGTGCTTCCTAAGGTCCTTCTCTGCCTGACCTCTGGGCTACTCACCTAGATATTTTTATTTGTAATCAAGAAAAAAGGCAAAATAAAAATAAAAAAGATGGACCCTAGATGGGATGAAGCACTGCAAGACGCTATTACATGGTGAAAGATTTTTTTAAACAGGAAGAGCACTTCTTTTCCCGATCAGTTTCCTGTATTTGGTAGAATTATTTCCCAAATTCTGGGGATTTGTTTAATAAAGAACAGATGCCAGGGAAAGTGTTCTTTCTTTCCACAGAAGGAAAACGACAGATTCCTTTAAATGAGCAGTTTCTCAGAAAGTGCCCAAGTGCCGATCTTAAGCCTGAAGAAATCTTGATCTCGGTAAACATCCCCTATTCAAGGAAGGTGAGACTGTCCTTTCAATTTCTTCATTTTACCTTTGAGCATACAGCTTGTTAATTCCAACATATAAGAGAGTTTTAAAAAAGGTGTTGAGTGGGGTAGTGGAGAATATGAGGATCTGCGAATATTTTTCACTTGTATTAAGTACTCTCCATCATTCCTAGAATCAGGAGACCTTCGACTCTGCTTCTCTCTCCATCCTTCTCTCTCTCCCTCCCTGCCTCCCCTCGCTGAAACCAAGCTCTAAAGTTACCTTCCTACAGATTTTTAAAAATTCTTTGTACTGTGAGGCTTTGTCACAAGTAAGACTGGAAACTATACCTCTACTTATACCTTGAGGTTTTGAAGAAGCTATAAATTTACAATAGAACTTAGTGGTAGGAAGAAGGGCTTTGGAGTCAGACTCAAGAGTGAATCCTAGTTCAGACCTACTGAATCAGTCTGAGCCTTGGATTCTCATCTGTAAATGGGAATGATTGAGCCTGCCTTGGAAAGTGTATGATTTTGCTGGCTAAGGCTGCAAAGAACCACAGCCTCAGTGGCATAACTACACTCTTCCTTCTGGAGGCCAGAAGTCTGATATCAAGGTGTTGGCAGTGTTGATTTTCTCTGAAGCTTCTCTCCTTGGCAAGTAGATAACTATCTTCTCTCTGTGTCTCCACATGGCTTTCCCTCTGTGTCTATGTCCAAATTTCCTCTTCTTATGACGACACCTCATTTATCTCATTTTTAACTTAATTGCCTCTTTAAAGACCCTAACTCCTAATACAGTCACATCCTGAGGAACTACTGGGAACTAAGACTTCAAGATGTCACTTTTGAGGGGACACGGTTCAGCTCAAGAGAGTGTGGCGAGCATCCGGTGAGGCAATGCATTCAAGCTGCCTAGTGCATAGTTGTCGCTCAGTGTGTTTCTACCAGTGCCACTTCACTTTTGCTTTTTTTTTAATTTTATTTTATTTAACTTTACAATATTGTATTGGTTTTGCCATATATCAAAATGAATCCGCCACAGGTGTACATGTGTTCCCCATCCTGAACCCTCCTCCCTCCTCCCTCCCCATACCATCCCTCTGGATCGTCCCAGTGCACCAGCCCCAAGCATTCAGTATCATGCATCGAACCTGGACCGGCAACTCGTTTCATATAAGATATTATACATATTTCAATGCTATTCTCCCAAATCAGCCCACCCTCTCCCTCTCCCACAGAGTCCAAAAGACTGTTCTATACATCAGTGTCTCTTTTGCTGTCGTATACAGGGTTATTGTTACCATCTTTCTAAATTCCATATATATGTGTTAGTATACTGCTTACTTCACTCTGTATAATAGGCTCCAGTTTCATCCACCTCATTAGAACTGATTCAAATGTATTCTTTTTAATGGCTGAGTAATACTCCATTGTGTATATGAACTACAGCTTTCTTATCCATTCATGTGCTGATGGACATCTAGGTTGCTTCCATGTCCTGGCTATTATAAACAGTGCTGCGATGAACATTGGGGTACACGTGTCTCTTTCCCTTCTGGTTTCCTCAGTGTGTATGCCCAGCAGTGGGATTGCTGGATCATAAGGCTGTTCTATTTCCAGTTTTTTAAGGAATCTCCACACTGTTCTCCGTAGTGGCTGTACTAGTTTTCATTCCCACCAACAGTGTAAGAGGGTTCCCTTTTCTCCACACCCTCTCCAGCATTTATTGCTTATAGACTTTTGGATCGCAGCCATTCTGACTGGTGTGAAATGGTACCTCATAGCGGTTTTGATTTGCATTTCTCTGATAATGAGTGATGTTGAGCATCTTTTCATGTGTTTGTTAGCCATCTGTATGTCTTTTTTTGGAGAAATGTCTATTTAGTTCTTTGGCCCATTTTTTGATTGGGTCATTTATTTTTCTGGAATTGAGGTGTAGGAGTTGCTTGTATAGTTTTGAGATTAGTTGTTTGTCAGTTGCTTCATTTGCTACTATTTTCTCCCATTCTGAAGGCTGTCTTTTCACCTTGCTTATAGTTTCCTTTGTTGTGCAGAAGCTTTTAAGTTTAATTAGGTCCCATTTGTTTATTTTTGCCTTTATTTCCAATATTCTGGGAGGTGGGTCATAGAGGATCCTGCTGTGATGTATGTCGGAGAGTGTTTTGCCTATGTTCTCCATCACTTTTGCTTTTAGTGGGAGTTCGTGTCAGCCTTCCGACAAGCCCAGCGGCAGCAGAATGCGCTCGCAATAGTTAATGCGGGAATGAGAGTGTGTTTTGGAAAAGGAGATGGCATCATCAGAGAGTTATCCATTGCATACGGAGGCGTTGGTCCAACCACCATCCTCGCAAAGAATTCCTGCCAGAAACTCATTGGAAGGTATGGAATCACGTCCTGAGATTCCAGGGAACCAAGTGGCTCTTTCTATGGTGACATGTAATTACAAGAAGAAAAATATTTACCACCTTTCTGTTTAATGACTTGGAATTCTAACAAGATTTCATGATTATTTCCATGTGTCTTAGTGAATCCTGAAGTGGGCACCATATAGTGTGTGTGTGTGTGTGTGTGTGTGTGTGTGTGTGTGTACCCATCTCCCAATAGTATTGATATAGAGACACAGTAAACAAAATGAGTAAATCTGCATTCTTTATTGTGAGAGAATAATTTATCATTATGAAAGATTCATTATGGGAGTTTGTTTTTCAATAACTTGCTAAGTGTATTGCATACCTGGCTGTTTATTTCTACAGGTAATAACTTGACTATAGATATAGCCATTATTTCTTAAGCCTTCACTAGGTATTGATTACCATTTCAGAAGTAATAAACTAATGATTAAAACCATGATCTTGGTCAAGCCACACTGCCTGGGTTAGAATCTCATTTCAACTCCTATAAATTATGTGATCTCAGTCAGCTTACTTAATCTTACAGTACCACAGTTTCCTTATCTATCAAAAGGGAATAATCATATCTCATGCCTCATAGGGCATTTGAGAGGATTAAGTGGGTGAATACGTTGTTGTTGTTCAGTACCTCTGACTCTAGGACCCCATGGACTGCAGCACGCCAGGCTTCCCTGTCCAGTCCTTCACTCTCTCCAGATATGAATACATATATATGAATACATGTCTCCCAGAATCAATACATGTAAGGTGCCTAAGTAAGTAAGTGTTAGTCACTCAGTCATGTCTGACTCTTTGTGACTCCACGGAGTGTATAGGCTTCTATGTTGATTGAATTCTCCAGGCAAGGATACTGGAGTAAGTTGCCATTCCTGTCTCTAGGGGATCTTCCCAACCGAGGCATCGAACCCAAGTCTTCTGCATTGCAGGCAGACTTTCTACAGACTGAGCCAGCAGTAAGCCCCAGAAAACAGAATTAAAACAACCTAGCATGCAGTCAACATTCTAGTGATATAAAGGGCAGTTACTCCTGGGTTGAGGACTTAACACAAGTTGTCATTTCTTTCTCATGACCATTCCAGGAGGTAAATTCTACCATGATTGCCCTTTTACAGGTGATGAAGTGGTGTGCCCAGGTCAGACACCCTGAGAATGGTGGACTGTGATTTGAACTTGGATTGCCTGACTCTGGAGCTTGTACTGTTTTTTTTTTTTCCATTAAATTGTCACTCTTTGTCTTACCTGTTAGCTGAGCTTGTGGGGTAGTGAGTCCTGTTGGGCTAGGAATCCTCTTTTGAACCTCACAGGCCCTGGGATGAAGAGATGCTGGATGCAGCTTGCAGGCTGATTCTGGACGAAGTCTCCCTCCCAGGCTCAGCCCCAGGTGGGAGGGTGGAGTTCAAGAGGACCCTCATCGTCAGCTTCCTGTTCAAGTTCTACCTGGAAGTGTCACAGATTTTGAAGGGGATGGTAAGTGGAACTGACCACATGTTCACTTTCCCAGGCCTGGGGGCCTCTGAGAATGCCCAAAGCAGGAAAGGCAACAACTCCTGCCAAAAAGCTATCGAATAGAGTAGAAAAGACAACCCACATCAGAAACTCACGGGCTTGCAGGGCATATGGCAGGCCATCTGTTGATGGGGTGTGTGCTTGGGGAAAAATTGCAAGTCAAGCACAGAGTTGTGTGGGATCTGATTTAGCACCACTCACTTATTTTTCTGACCTGTTGTGTGTCTCGATGGTGTTCAGAGAACTTGTTACTGGTTTGAACATATTTTCCCTCAGAAAAGCGTTTCTTCCACTTGCTGAGGTTTACCTTTGTATGTTTGGCTTTCTTCTCTGGGTTCAACTTTGTTTCTCTCACTTGTAAGATGGTGATGGAAGCCTCTCCATAAGGTTACTGAGAAATGGATTATCATAGGAAAAGGCTTCCTATGGTCCCTAATACTTCAGAGAACCATGGTGAAGACTGCCTAATAATCATAGTCGTAATCATCCGGGCATTCTTGCACCTGGTCTCCCTTATGACAAACAATTAAAGTTTACAAGACTGTTGACTAGGAAGGACACAACAAAAAAATATTTATCTCAGAATAAATTTACTGTACCCAAAGGGAACTTGAACCATGTTGATCACATTAATCCTAAACAAGCCCAGCTAACAGGTAAGACAAAGAGTGACAGTTTAATGAAAGATAAGATCACTTTTTATTTTCCTTGAAATTATTAGCATTGTTCATGGCTTCTGATCTAGTTTGGTCTGGTGGCAAGACCAAACTAGATCAGAAGCCATGAACAATCCTCATGTGGTATAGAAATTAGTATGTATGATAAAAAAATAAGTATGTGTGATCATAAAAGAGTATGATCACTTTAAATTAGAGACATGGAGTTCTCTCTTAGCATTGCTTCTGTAGGTATCTTCTCATTATACATGAGTAGAACAAAAACCCAGAACAGTCGTATCAAAGTTTTCAGAATAGAAGCTTGAAATCATATATAAGTGACTTATTGTCACCAGGTTATCCAAAGAGAGAAAATAAAGCCAACTCCTTCAATTAATAGTAAAGCAATATAATTTATTGAATGAATCCAATGATATAAATTACAACTTCCATCTTATAGTCTTTTACCTTCAATTCAATTTCCTCTATTAATATTGCTCTACTATTCAAAAGAATAGGCTTTGTTGGCTTTAATTTTCTCTTAAAAATTTTATATTGTAAAAAATAGCCATTAGGTGGTACAGATGAACTTACTTGCAAAACAGAAATGGAGATACACAAACTTATGGGTACAAAGAGGGGAAGGGAAAATGGGATGAACTGGGAGATTGGGATTGACATATACACAATACTATGTATAAAATGGATAACTAATGAGAACCTACTGTATAGCATAGAAAACTCTACTCAGTGCTCTGTGATGACCTGTAAGGGAAGGAAAACCAAAAAAGACGAGATTTCTGAATATGTATGGATGATTCACTTTGCTGTACAATAGAAACTAACACAACATTATAAAGAAGTATACTCCCAAAAAATTAATTTAAAAAATAAAAGAAAAAAGAACCATTAGGTGCACTGTTTAAAATCTTGTGTAAGGATCAAATGACCCAGGTTTACTCAACTCTAGGAAGTGTTCCTCCTAGGGCCCTAGAATGCTTCCTGTGGGAGACTGTGGCAGAGAGGCAGCCCCAGCATCTTCCCTCCTTCCTGGTTGCCCAGGGGATACAGAACAGAGTTTGATACTTGTTAGCAATGGTGCACCTTTGCTCTGACCTTTTCCTGGTTTAAATCCTCTCTTCCTTTCCAACTATTTACTTAGCTTCTACCTTCCTGTTTTATTGGTTCGTAAGTCCTCAAATCGTTTAGGAAGGCATGTGAAAGAATCCTAAGAAACATAAAGATATTGGGAGTCAGTAATCTACTGTACTCACTTAGCTCTTCATAAAACATTGTCCTATGAATGGATCTTCCAGAGGTGTGTCCTGGAGGTCAGGGAGAACCCTGCTTGTACTTCCAGGATTCTGAATTAAGCAAGTGCTTAAGAAAGGTTAAACTTCACAGCAGAGCTAAGAACCATGCTAGCCTCTCTCCCAACACCATTCTGGCATATTTTAAATATCTACAATGGTTCTACTTTTCAGGACCCTGTTCACTATCCTAGCCTTGCAAGCAAGTATGAGAGTGCTTTAGAAGATCTTCATTCCAGACATTACTGGAGTACATTAAAGTACCAGGTTAGTGATTTTCTTTTTCTTTTTTTTTTAAATTCAAAAGACCCAGGCTAAAGCTTCTTTACGTGGACATCCCACTTACCTCTCAGTGATTCTCATGACTTTTTAGCCTGAACTCCCCTTCTGGTGAAACTACAGCCTACTTAGTGTTGATTAGAACTTCAAAATCAGTGAAGGATTGTGATTAATAATTAAGCTAGCAATGGTTATTTTTTTAAATGTCTGTTTTGAACTTGAAGAGTTCAAATGTGTTTTTGTTCTGTGGCTTTGTACCACTGATATGAACAAGCTGCCTAGTCTTCCACATGCCCTTGCCCTTGCCCTTGGCCCTGTATCAGGGCTGTGGGCTGCTTTGATTTTATTCACAGAGCCCTTGGAGGCTGATGAAAATGCAGTAATGCTTTTTGAACGAGCTGCTGGGTTATTTTGTTTGAATGTGGTGATCCTTTGTTCTCCCAGTCTCCCTTCTCTAAGTGTTTTCTCTGTGAATTAGAGTTTTAGAGCTGAATCAAGCATGAGTTCTAAGAGTTAATTTCAGGCTCTCCTAATGAACGCTTTTAGAACAGAATTTCTCATAACCTTCAAATGGAATTTTCAGCTACAATGTCGTAAGAGTATCACCTGAAGTCATCCTATTGGTCAACTGGATAAGATCACTGTGCTTTTCCTTGAAATAATTAGCAAGAAACTTTACCTTGAAGGTTTTATTAAGTGAAGAACATGAAAAGGCTTTTAAAAGATTCTTTTTCAATAGATTCAGTTCATTGGATCTATCGTTGGACTTAGTTATAAAACCTTGCAGTATGTTGTAATGAACAATGAAGTTGATGTATACCTCTTCAGTTTTTAGGTTCAATATGTTCAAAAGTCAAATACACCAAACTCCATTGAAAGTGTTGAAAGTGATCATTTTGAAAGTCAAAAATAGCTTCCCTTTTCCCCAGTGTAAAATACAGTTACTGCAATGTTTGGCTTATAAACACCTTAACATTGCCTTGACCATGGAATAAACTTCAACAACCACAGGAAAAACAACAAATGAATGGGCTTTTAAAATCATTCGGAGAAAAGTGATAATCATCACATAGCTTGTTATTATAGATTGCAAGACCAAGTTTTGGAAGTAGTGTATTTCTCACACAGATGTTTTGATTTTGTTTTTGTTTTTTTTCTGGGTTTTCACACACACAAATACCCACTTTTCTAGAGGAACTTCAGCACTGATGACCAGCATTTTTTTTTTCTCCAAATCAGAGATCACCTGTTAGAGGTGACAGCGTTCTTTCCTCCGTGGTGTCTTTAGCTGTATAACAAGCACAAGCAAGGAATCAAATACACACTCTTTCATTAGTAGAGTCATTACAACTGGCTTTTAAAGAAGTGTTACATCTTAATCAATTTCATATTTATATAATATGTTCATATTGACTGAATATGTAAAATGTTCTCTCATTTTCCCCCTTCCTCTACATTTGTGACCTACTAGAGTCGGATACGACTGAGCGTCTTCACTTTCACTTTTCACTTTCATGCATTGGAGAAGGAAATGGCAACCCACTCCAGTGTTCTTGCCTGGAGAATCCCAGGGATGGGGGAGCCTCGTGGGCTGCCGTCTATGGGGTTGCACACGAGTCGGACACGACTGAAGTGACTTAGCAGCCACCTTTAGTTAATGGTACTTAGGCCAAGTTCTAAATTATTTTTATTCATAATCTTCTGCTTTCTAGTTTATATAAAGTCAGAATGAACACACACACACACAAAAGCTCAGCTAATACTAATTTTTTGTGCCTTGTATTGTAGTAACTACGAAATTGAAGTTTACATTTAAGTGAAACAAATATGGACTTTAAAACAATAAATGTTAATCAGTAAACGTATATTTTGCTGCAAAACAGTACATTTTATATGAAATAGGAACGAGTTCAGAGCATCCAGGGCTTCCCAGGTGGCACTAGTGGTAAAGAATCCACCTGCCACTGAAGGAGACTCAGGAAATGTGAGTTTCAATCCCTGGGTGGGGAAGATCCCCTGGAGAAGGGAATAGCAACCTACTCCAGGATTCTTGCCTGGAAAATCCCATGGACAGAAGAGCTTGGAGGGCTACCATCCCTGGGGTCGCCAAGAGTCAGACAAGACTGAGCACACACACACCACTCTAGGTGGTAGCGAACATCTCATTTATTGTCAATATGCAACGTGTAAGCTTTCTCAACTGCACATTCTGGGACTCAAATACGAAAGTATGTACTTGTAGAAAATTTCCCATGCGTGCATGCGAGTTGCTTCTGTCGTGTCTGCCTCTTTGGACCCTACAGACTATAGCCCGCCAGACTCCTCTGTCCATGGGATTCTCCAGGCAAGCATACTGGAATGGGTTGCCATGCCCTTCTCCAGGGGATCTTCCCAACCCAGGGACTGAACCCTCATCCCTTCCGTCTCCTGCATTGGCAGGCAGGCTGTCTACCACTAGTGCCATCTGCCTTAAATGATACTGATTTAGAAACAGCTTCCATGGCTTCTTTTCCCCCCAGGAAAGGTCTTGACCAGTAGGTGTTCTGTTGGTGACTGTTCTGTCTTCCCTCCTGCCATGTGCTGCAATCACTGTGAGCCTCATCTCAGAGAGAGTCCCTGCCCCAACCAGGCTTGGGCTGACCCCGTGAACAGCAGTGTAGGGCAGCAGGTGGGATGGGCAAGAGAGGCCTTTAGCTCCTTTAGCTCTCTCTGGGCCTCACCTTGGCTGACCAACCTTGGGCCCAAGTCTTCTCGAGCAAAGGCTCTGGGCATCTGGCCTCAGCCCTGGTGCCGGATGAAAGACTGATCCAGTGAAGTGTGGATGGGATGGCTCAGCACTGCATCACAGGGCAGAACTCCAGGCCTCAGAGCTGCCTTCTCCTTTCAGAGAGTAGCCTTTAGATGGTGGCTGCTTGACTGGCCATTTTCCTGGAATTTCCACCTCCCACCGTTCCATCAGCAGCACCTGTGGCAACTTTAGCCTTGCCCCTAGTATCTGAACTTGTTCTCTTGTAGCTGTTGTTTAGTTGCTCAGTTGTGTCTGACTCTTTTCTGATCCCATGAACTGTAGCACTCCAGGCTTCTTCTGTCCATGGGATTTCCCAGGCAAGAATCCTGGAGTGAATTGCCCTTTTCTTTTCCAGGGCATCTTCCCTACCCAGGGATCGAACCTAGGTCTCCTGCAATGCAGGTGGATTCTTTACCACTGAGCCACTAGGGAATGTCTCTTAATTCTTCTTTCTTCATACCTCCCATCTTCTTCTTCCAATAAGCAACCAAGAAAGCTAACAATTCTCTCATATTTGGAATACTGGAGGAGATGTTGTATTTCTTAATTTCATTTTGGTTAATGAAACACATGTAAGGTATTTATGGTAGCACAAGGTATTTATAAAGACAGTGGCAAGACATTTTACTCCATGGGTCTCTAAGAAATAGTAACATGAATGAATCATTACTCAAAATGCAGCTTTCTGTGTCTTCATTCTTTATCAGGATTGTCTAAGTGATGAGTCTTACCATTGGTAAGACTTCCTCACTCAAAATAGAAAATAAGAAAAACTCTTGTGATTGAATGCGCTTGATATTTTCTGCAACCATGATAATTAGGCTTTTCTGCAAATAGTACACGTGACATGCCTAGCTACAAGAGTCGGATAATTTTGATAACGAAAGTTAAGGATATACATGAGCGTTTGTAAAAAGATGTAATTTTATATAACCAAGAAGAAAGATTTATATTCATTTACTTACACAAATAGATCCTGTGTTAAAGATATTTGTGGTCTATATTCAAAATAGTGGGGGAAAAAAATAAGTGGGGGGAAAAATAACACCATGGCTACACATCCCAGTTTGCCTACTGAATGACTGAAATAAGTTTACTGTCCTGGTGTTATTAATAGTGATGTTTTTATTTTCATAAGTGTTCTGGCTTGAATGTAAATTATGTAGAGTTGTGCATAATATGATTATAAAAATGATATATTGGTTATCGATTAAACAGAAGGCAGACCTAAAGCAGCTTTCTCAAGACCCAGTTGGCCATCCCATCATGCACCTGTCTGGTATTAAGCATGCCACAGGCGAAGCCATCTACTGTGATGACATGCCTGTGGTGGACCGGGAACTGTTCTTGACTTTTGTAACAAGTTCAAGAGCTCACGCTAAGATTGTGTAAGTGATCAAGTTTTTATCCAACAAACAATAAAGATTGCTTTTGGGGGATAAGTCATGTTAGTGAAAAGTAATTGTCTGAAGAGGATAAGCTATTTGTTGGCAATGTCCAATGTAGATTTGAAGTGAAATGGGGTTGAAGTGTAGGATTTACTACAATTTGTCTCTCCATAGAAAAACGTCATTGTCCCAGAAATTCTTTCTCGATTGTGTGGCATAGAACTATGTTAAGGTTTGGGGGCATATCTTCCCTCTCTTGTATCTTATTCTCTGATGGCACATTCTCCCATGGCCTGCAGGCTGTGGGGCTCCTCTGAGTAGCTCTGTTCTGTGTGTTCTTGTCTAGGTCTATGGATGTCTCTGCAGCTCTCAGCCTGCCTGGGGTGGTAGACATCCTGACTGGGGAACATCTTCCACGCATCACCACCACCTGTGGCTTTTTAACTGACGCTGATCAACTTCTGTCAACAGATGAGGTACTGCATTTTTGCTTTCTGTTTTAAAGGTAACTTCCTCAGGGACTTCCCTAGTGGTCCGGTGATTAAAACTCCAAGTCTCCATTGTAGGGCGTGTGAGTTCAGCCCCTTACCTGGAACCTAAGATTCCACTTGCCTCTCGGTGTGGCCAAAAAAAAAAAGTAACTTCCTCAGTTATCGGCACTTCATATTTTCTTAAAGATAGCATTGAATTTGGCACATCGTAAAGGATTCCAATATTCTTTGAATGCTTATTATAAATCACTATACTTTTTTTTTTAATTTTATTTTATTTTTAAACTTTACATAACTGTATTAGTTTTGCCAAATATACTTTAATAGTGAATTAGTTCAAAAACGTTCATATTCCACATAAGTAAGGAAGTTGGCTAGTTATATAAAAGACACTTGAGTGTTTCATCTTTTTTCCTAATGGTGGTAAGATCATGTGCTGCTTTCATACTTAGGAAAGGATAAATGAGAGGAGAATAATGAGAACTTTTATTTGCTGATCCTTTCCCTGAGAATCCTTGCTATGGTTCCAGTCTCGGTGTGTCCAACGTCCAAGTTCAAGTGATATCCCCACTATGAAGCCTTTCCTATCCTTTAACCCAGGAGTTCTCTCCCTGTCTGAACTCACCCTGACTAATTCATTCATACACTGTGTATTCAACAGGCATCTTTTAAGTGAGCACCTGATGGAGGTGAGCAAGACCCGTGTGGTCCTTGTCCTCGCAGAACTTAAGGAGAAGGCAAAGTGAACCTATATTTACACTTTCTACCCTGTACTGAGCTTATTTATTTCAATGTCTTATCTATTTCCCCTACCTGGTAAAATGTCTGGAGTGAGAGCCCATGTCTGATTCATCTGTAGATTTCACGCTGCTTCCTGCAAAGCAGGGTGAATAAGCAGAAGAACAGCGATAGCACTATTGCCACCTGAAAGTGTCAAATGATAAAAAACGTTGACTACTGTATCTGAAGTCATGAGGAAATGCAGCCAGGGCAGTGTCCAGAAGGTTTTCTGCTTAACTTCCATTCAGTGTTCACCCAAAAGAGCTTCATCATTTGGAAGAGTCTCTGCCGCTGGCTCTCGCTAGGAGGCTTAGTTGATAAAAATGAGTTTGGTGACTGAGTGTCTGAAGTCAAGGTTGCACTCTCCCAAGGCAGGGCTGTATGGTCCTGGAAGACGATGAGAACTCTGGCTTTGCATAAATGTTAACTAGACAAGCAAAGCCATCTTGGGCCACACGATAGCACAACTCCCTGAGGTGTGGGGACATTGACTTTGAGCATCTCAGGGCCGTGCTTGTGTACCAGGTCATGTGGCAAACCCCATGTGTGTGGAGAGCAGAGAGCAGAGCCATTGTGAATGATTGTCTCTGTTGGTTTCATCCCGATTTTAACATTTGTCCTTATCATGCTATATCTTTAAAAAATCATTTCATGGCAGAAATGTTAAACACACACAAAAATAGACTACAATGAATCCCCATAAAACCATCATCCAGCTTCAACAATGATTAACATCTGCAATTCTTGTTTCATTCATCTACCCACTGACCCCACCCACCTACACCCAACAAATACATGTGTGTGTGTGTGTGTGTGTGCGCGCGCGCGCGTGCGCGCCTGTGCCTGGATTTAACTCTTTTTTACTACCATTTTTATCTGGTGATAAAACTACTATATGCTTACTGTAGAAAAGCCCTAATAATCTAATGTCAATCTGAAAAATGAGTGATTATGTTTTGATTTGGATCACAATAAAAGGTGGGAAAGAGAGTCCAGTGGTCCCATGACTTCTTCCAGTCCTGACTATTTCGCTTTTCTAGAGCCTTGGTTTTGTGTTTCCCCATCCACTTTCTGCCCTGGTCCCTGGGTGAACTCCGTAGGCCATCTGTGTACCCCACCTGTAGGTGAAGTGGTGACTGCTCCCAACTCACTCGTGGCTCCTACAATCATGTCTCTCCCTGAAAAAGCCCGTGCTCCTCAGTTCAGGGCAGAGACCACTGTCCCCTTCCTCCTTCCTCTCTGGCTGAGATGGTCTTGACCTTCTGGTCCTTCCTGTCATGAAGGCAGAAGTCTCCTCTCAGAATGGCCCCGTTCGCAGTGTGGCAGCCCCAGGTCAAGCCGTGGGCCTGACTCTCCTAGGCCAGATCCTCAGATCCTCAAAGCCTGAGTCTGCTCTACGTGAGGCAGCATCACACCAGTCCCTCTTCAGCCGCCGCTGCCAATGATGGAGCAAGAAGTCCTCACTCTCCCAGTGCAGAGACTTCCCAGAGGTCAGCAGGCCAACTCGGACAAATTGACTTCTCTGCAGAAGCCTTCCTTAACCACGGCACTGCGGTGAAGTCCACTGTGTGTCTAGCTCTGTGCTGGCAGGAGGAGGAAGATGAACAGAAGGAAAGGACCTGCTGCCTGCCCTCCTTGGAACTAGAAGTCTCTTCTGTATTGCAGGTGTTTTGTGTGGGTCAGCTTGTCTGCGCCGTGATAGCTGATTCTGAGGTCCAGGCAAAGCGAGCTCCTCAGCGAGTGAAGATTGTCTACCAAGATTTGGAGCCGCTGATCCTAACCATTGAGGTAATGAGTTCAAGGGTGGGGCCAGAAGAGCATATTCAAGTGGTGTATCACTTAAAATGCCAGAAACAGGAAAAAAAATCTGACTCAAAGTGGCTTCCAAAACACAGGGGCTTTGTTTTTCCTCCAACTCTATCACTATTAGCAAGGAAGCTGGTCTTCTGAATCTCCTCCTTGCTCCCCATGGTCCAGGCTTTATCTCCTGTGGTCATAGGATGGCAGAGAGAACACCACCGACTCAGCACCCCACGAGTCCTGGGACCCAGCGTCATCAGGCATTTAGGTCACATGTCCCTCTCTGGATTCATGACAGGCAAGAGCTGTTGGTTACTGCTGGAGGGTCAGATTTCTTTGAGGTTCATGAGCTGTATGGGGAGTGATGGAGACCTCAACAGAAATCTGAGCACTGTTTGGAAGGGGCAGGTGGAAAGAATGCCACATGGGCACCCAGCAATGTCCAGGAGAGGGGGCACACCCAGGGCTCCATATCCACCTTCACCGGGACTCTTTTAGGTACATAGTGAAAACCAACAAGAAGCTCCATGAAGCATATACTGTGACCCTAGCTTTAGATCTTTTAATGCATATCTAAAGTAAGTATGAGAAACAGACCCTGTGATGCCTACAGCTATTTTGGCAACTTGAACAAATTGGGGAACTGCATTTCCTATCCTGTTTCTTAAAAAAAATTTTGAACTATATAAAGGTTTTCAGACTCATCTCCATGAAATAATATGAGTATTCTTCTGCATGTATTTCATTGGTTCTTGTCATTTACAAAGTAATAAAAGCATGAAAGTTGGGAAAACAGCATGAGTAGATTAGATTCAGCACACAGAGACCGGATGTCATCTGGGAATACAATATTATCTCCAGGACATAATGAATAAATTGTTCTCTAGGTGACTAGCATGCTCTGAGGCAGAAAATAAGGAAATGAGTTGGGCAAGATTAGTGTCTCCAGGAGAACTTGGCCTTGGGTATATTTCCTGCTGCTTTATGCCAAGGAACATAGAGTTTGTTTCTGGACAGTGTCCTCAGTGTTTTGAAATTTAAAAAGAATCATGTCAAGGAAACAAAAATAAAAAAGTTTAGTTGGAGTCAAAGAGTGATTAGGCTTTCCAAATTTTCCTGGCTAGTTTCAAATTCATTCTGTTTCCATCTTAAGCAATTTTCATTCATACATTGCCTCATATACTTGCTGACTTTATACATTCCTTCCCCAACATTTTGTTTTAGAGTTTGAATTCTTCGTAAGAATTTATTTGCGTAATATTTTATCAAAAATTTTGTTTGTAATTCTTTGCCAAATTCCAGTGACTAAGTATTTTCCCTGCCCCACACTCTGCTTTCCAGCCAAATAAAATTCCAAAAGCAAACAGACACCACTCTCTTCCCACCCCCACCTCCACCTCCACCCCTAACTTGGCCCAGCATAGCTTGAATTGTCTGCCAAAGAATCCCAATATCAAATACCAAGCTTTGACATCGCGGAGAAGAAATACCTCATGTTTCTATCAAAGGTTAAGCTCTCCAAGATCAATCAACTAGATCAAGAAGAGTTAATCCAAGTGTATAGCAAGGAAATATGCCTTGTTCCTTGCATATTAAAGTTCTTTTGATCACTTTCCTGACCAAGAAATATTCAGGAAATTGTCTCTGAGTTACTCAAAGAGCGAGCAGCAAAAGGCTAAACTCCAAGGAAAAAAATAAAAAAAGAAAACTGGATGTATGAAACTTAACTTCTGTTTTGAACCTGGAATATCTGAGTCTTAGATTAATAAAAGATCATAGGCTTTGTTATACAGCAGACACTAATACAACGTTGTAAAGCAATTATACTCCAATGAAAAAAAAGAAAATCATATGAATTGATTCCAGTAGGAAATATGTTATCAATTAAAATAGGATAAAAATAAATGGATCTCCATCACTATCACTCATGTTTAACCTAGCTTATGCTTTTTTAAATTTTTAATAGCTTGATGGGGAAATGCTATCAAAACTCTTGGCCCCAAGAGTCAGGCTGATAACCATGGTGAGAAAGCTGTGCTGCCAACCAGAATCTCTTATCAGTCGTCACAGTCAACAACGTGACCATAGCTAACACCCAGAGCTCTCTGTGTGACTACCTGGTTCCAAACAGGTTTCCTACCTAAGTCACTAAACACTCACAACAATCCTATGAGGTAAAAGCTGGTATTCTCCCCATTCTGATGCAGAAACTGAAAGGCTGAGTTACCCAAAGTCACACAGTTAATCAACAATAGAAGCAATCAACAAACACTCGATCAAAGACCCTGGGCCTCGTGGTAGTAGAAACAAACCAACCCACTTTTTGAATGGAGGAAATGGCAGGATTACAACAGCATATCCATAAGGTATCAATAGGTCTAGACACGTACTGTTGGCCCAAGGGAACCAAAGTTGGGAGAATCCCTAGCTGCCACCAGGCTGGCATTTCATAGATGGACAATCATCTATTGTAGAAATACTCCCAGGAGCTGACATGTCACATTTGCCAAGGACCAAGGGATTACAGCAAGATGAATTCCCAAGGATAGGTAGGAAAACCAACCTAGATTTTTTAGCTGCATCCCTGATAATGTGTACTTACTCTTACAGTCCTTCACTAGGTACTCAAGGGAAGCCATTAGGAACCAGTATATAAGTGGATTTGTGGTACCCACTCTAGACTTGGAATCTTACTTCCAGGGCTGGAAGTCCAAAGTGCAAATGCTGGACTCATTCCCCCAAAGGAGAAGCTTGGGACCGGCAGTCAAGGCCATCATGTCCTTATCACTAGAGTGTCTTCAGGTAGCATTAACAGAACATTCGTTATATACCATGTAAGCTCATTCATGCCTCATTTCATTTTATTCTTTTCACAACCCTATTGGAACTGTGTGTACAGCTCTACCTTCATTTTACCAATGAGGCTCAAAGAGGTGAAGTGATAGACCCACAGTCAAATAGCTAGTACATCAGAAGATGGACACAACTCCAACTGGGTCCAGAGCCCAAGATCTGAGTCCCTGTGCCTTGTTACCCTGGCTGCATAACATGGGCTGTGGAATGAAGAGAATAATTGGCCTGGAAACAGTTCCACCACTTGGTGCTAGGTGTTTTCTAAGCAGTATTTTTTGTTTTTTGTTTGTTTGTTTGTTTGTTTTTGACTCAATGAGGACATTTGCATTTGCTCCATGGAGAGTCTCTCTGCAGCATGGTTCTTAACCCAGCCCATGGGGTCCTGATGCGGGTGCATGATGAGGGTGCCTGTGATGCCAGAGCAAGAGAAGCACTGCCCAGACTCAGATGATCCAGCACCACATGTGGCTGCTGCTGTGGGGCTGATGGGGGGCTCACTTTTCTGTTCTCCTTCTAGGAAGCTATACAAAACAAGTCCTTCTTTGAGCGAGAGAGGAAACTGGAGACTGGAAATGTGGATGAAGCATTTAAAATGGTGGACCAAATTCTTGAAGGTAAAACTATCTTTAACAAATGATGAGAGAGGAAGCAGTCGTGGGTCTCCCTTGCCACGGCTCCAGGAGTTAGTTATACAGATGGTGTCTGTTTTCCCACAGGTCAGGAAACTGAGGCTCAGAGTGGTTAAGGAGCAGGACCACAGTCGTGTTAGACAGCAGCCACTGCTGCTGCTACTAGGCACGTTAGACAGCAGGCACCATGAAGCGCTGTGGATTGATAGCTTTCGCAAGGATTTCCAAAGTCCATGTTTCTTTCTCTGTCATCCTTTCGGATTTCTCCTTCACCCCTCTCCATCTCTGCTTTCTCCTTCCTTTCCTCTCTCCCTCCTTGTCCCCTTCCCCTACTTCCTTGCAAACTTCCTTTCATTACATACGCTGCTGCTAAGTCGCTTCAGTCGTGTCCGACTCTGTGCGACCCCATAGACGGCCTCCCACCAGGCTCTGCCGTCCCTGGGATTCTCCAGGCAAGAACACTGGAGTGGGTTGCCATTTCCTTCTCCAATGCATGAAAGTGAAAAGTGAAAGTGAAGTCGCTCAGTCGTGTCCAACTCTTAGCAACCTCATAGACTGCAGCCTACCAGGCTCCTCTGTCCATGGGATTTTCCAGGCAAGAGTACTGAAGTGGGGTGCCATTCCCTCTTGGAAAATAGTTGACTTGAGCTTTCCAACAAAATTCTTGTAACTTTTTGTTTTGAAATCGTTTTAAATTTCAGGAAAGGTGCAGAAACATTAGAGAAACTCCTAATTATCCTTTACTCAGATTCCCCAATAAACATTTCACTACACCTGCTTTATTGTTCTGTATGTGTGTGTATATCTCTCTGCCTCTGTCTCTGCCTGTCTGTCTCTGTATGTATGTATATTCCTGTGCCCCTTGGAATTCTGGAGTTGGAAGATCCAGGGCAGCCTAGGAATCTGTTTTTCACCAATGTTAACAGGGCTCTAGGTGATTCTTAGGATTAGTAAAATCTGGCAAACACTCAATGGTGAGTTTATTTTGTGGGAGAGAAGGAAGGAGCATTTCTGCACAGAGAGGCCATGGTGAGAGTATCTTAGAAATACCGATATGGACAGCAGTTCCTCCACTTGCTCCATAATATGTCCATGCACTCTTTGTTCCATTATATGTTTCTGTGTGAGAATTCGATTATTGTGTTTGTCCTTGACATATTATTTAATTATTTCATTTAGTTAGGTAAGTTGTTCAATCTATCTCTCTCTTGAATTTTAAGTTGCCCATACCCTATAGAGCCCAGCAGTAAAGAATCCACCTTAATGCAGGAGACGTGGGTTTGACCCTTGGGTCGAAAAGATCCCCTAGAGGAGGAAATGGCAACCCACTCCAGTGTTGTTGCCTGGGAAATCCCATGGACAGAGGAGCCTGGCAGGCCACAGACTATAGGGTCACAAAGAGTCGGACATGACTTAGCGACTGAACAACAGCACAATACCCTATTGATGAGTATAAAAGTGAACAGGAAGCTGTAAAATGGACTTAAGAGTTCATTCTCTTGACTCAAAGGGATTTTATTCTTCCTCTCCACTTGTCGTTTTGATGAAGAATTTGTGACTACTTGTTTCAATGAGAGATAACTAGAGATACTAATCATGATGGTACTTAATCTGCCCCTTAGGAAAACAGATGCCCCCAGAAAAAAGAATATTTAAAAGATTAAATATGTTGAGCATCACATCAAGTCTTGAACTGTGTTCTTGAAGGGAATGATACCCTTGCTGACTTGTACCAACTGTGAAGATAGATACCTCAGCCTTACATACTGGCTGTGTCATAGCCGTTGTTGTTGTTCAGTGGCTCAGTCGTGTCCGACTCTTGGTGACCCCATGGACTGTAGCCCTCCAGGCTCCTCTGTCCGTGGGATTTCCCAGGCAAGAATGCTGAAGTGGGTTGCCATTTCCTTCTCCAGAGGATCTTCACAACCCAGGAATCAAACCCACATCTTAGAGGGACTTTAAAGAATTTGGTTTACCAATGAGCCCACTAAGGCTGGAGAGACATGATGTTGACCAGGAATCAAATCTATCTAAGTTTCTCACCTCTGAAGTTAGCGTTCTCCCCTCTATGTTATGCTGCTTCTCACTCATCTCTGTGAAACCCCATTAGCTGGGTTGGGCTTTACACTGAGAGAGTGGATAGCAATCTCCATAGCAGGATTTGCAGGAGAACTCTGAAGCTAAAATGATCTTCCCCATACCCTGTCCTATTGGGCAGAGTACGGAGAGACTCCCTGGTATCTAGGCTTTTCGTCTTTAAGGAACTCATTAAAATGTAAATACGCCTGAAGGAATCACTCCTAAGGCCATCCTGGGATAACATTTTATCTCAGGGATTAGTTGAACAAACTGGTTTTCAGCCTAGAGAGTTGTGAGCCACACTGTAGAGTGAGGAGAGGGCACCGTGGGTCCAGGGCTGTGGGGTGGGCAGCACTAACAGGGTCTTAGAATATTGCCCACCTGATGGGTTTAAGCAGAAACAACTCTGTTTAATATTTTTTAGCTCTGTACTTTTTAAACTTAACCACATTCATTCTGTGTGGATAGGTGGAATCACTAACATTGTGTATCATGGATTTGATCCTACTGACAAATGGGTTTTTGATGTACACTTTTGATAAAAACTTCAGTTGAAACTGAGATCCGGGTTCTCGACCTTGTCATCTTTATATGTTGTTAAAGAAGTAGAATCTACTTATTCTTCTGTACTCTCTTTACTCAGATTTCGGATAAGATAGGAAGTCCAGATTCTCATATAAAAGATTTTCTTGGGAATCCCTCTCAAATAATTTACAAATCACTCTTATTCCATACATTTTTAATTTGTAAAAGTTCTGCTTTCCGCCTAACATGATGACTGACACAGTTGTATTGTTTTGTTCTTTTTTTTTACTTCTGTTTTTTATTTTTTGCCCTCTTTTCCAATGGATTACACTTTTTAGAATTCTATTTTTATTTATGTATAGTGGTTTGAGTGTATCTCTTTGTGAATTTTTTTTAGTGGTAGTTCTAGATGTTAAATTTATAGTATATTTGATAGTGACATTTCATAAGTTTGATTAAATTGTAAAAACCCTACCTCCCTTTATCCCTTTACTCTCCCATATTTATAATATGCATACATGCTAAGTCACTTCAATTGTGTCTGACTTGTGCCTTCCAGAGTCGTCTGCTGTTTCTTTTCCTATGTATAATGTCCAGGATAGTTAGCTGCACTTACAAGAAAGAACAGAGAGAAGTACATCCACTCCATCTTGTCTTGGATTTCTCCTTGCCATAGTATTTTACTCTGGAAAGTCACACATTCATCCCTAGGACTTTGTGACTTACTGTATTGGCTGATTCTGGTGTATTTTCCTCTAACAGGTGAAATACACATGGGAGGTCAAGAACACTTTTATATGGAAACCCAAAGCATGCTGGTTGTTCCCAAAGGAGAAGATAAAGAAATCGATGTCTACGTGTCTACTCAGTTTCCTAAATACATCCAGATAAGGTGGGGCCACATGGAGGGGATGTGGCTAAGTGGTTTCTGCCAACAAGATACAACAAGATCAATTAGAGGTTAAAATGTCATTTTAGAAACTAAAGGAGTTTGGCGTACTAATAGCCGTATCCTTTTGGTGTTAAGATCCATACACCTTTACAACTTTTAAGGTACTCTGAAAGCAGTGGTCTTCTCTTTGTGGACCTGTAACCTTACAACCAGCAGGTCTCTTTTGCTGTACTCTTGGTGGCACTGTTAAGACTACAAAAGAAATGATGGCACTAGTCAGCCCTGCTGTATTATATACGTGAAAGTTGTTAAGCAATAGATCCTAACAGCTCTTGTCACAATGAGAAGTTTTTTTCTTTGAACTGTATCTATATGAGATGATGGATTTTATCTAAACCTCCCATGGTGATCAATGTATGTAAATCGAGCCATCATGCTGTACACCTTAAACTTATACAGTGATGTATATCAATTCAGTTCAGTTCAGTCGCTCAGTTGTGTCCAACTCTTTGTGACCCCATGAACCACAGCACGCCAGGCCTCCCTGTCCATCACCAACTCCCGGAGTTTACCCAAACTCATGTCCATTAAGTCAGTGATGCCATCCAGCCATCTCATCCTCTGTCGTCCCCTTCTCCTCCTGCCCTCAATCTTGCTTAATAAAACTAAAAAAAAAAAATTTGACAAAGAAAAGTCTGCCCTCCAAAACCTGTAGTCACCTAATTCACATGAAGCAATGAGGAAAGAGTATTGAGCAGAATACAGCCAAGTACTAAATCACCTAAGTCAGAATTTACAGAGGAGGGAGAATTAAGAGAATGGAGGTTTGTGAGGCCTTAGAATCATCTGGGAAATTCCATGAAGATGAAGTCTTAAGTCTGGATTTACAGTGAAAATGAAGTTTGTCTATAGATGGTGAGGAAAGAGGCCATTTCCAGACAGTTCCACACCAAGATCAAATGCCACTCATTCGTTCATTCATCCATTCATTCATCCCTTTGGCAAAGAGGGAGGAATAGTAGAGACTGCCTATGCTGGAATGGAAGATGCACCTAGGGTGGCTAGTTTAAGCATCAGGGTGAAAGTAAGGGGAATTGACACTGGGTCTTGATTCAGTAGGTCACAAGGAGCCAGTGTCATTACCAGAGCAAGTGGGACTGTGGAGAATGAGGCCTCTGAGAAGGGCTGGGTGAATTCCATTTCAGTCCCGTTCTGCTCCTCACTCCTTGAGTGACCTTGGGCTTATCACCTCACTCTTCTTGGGCTCCCCACCTAACCGGCCTGGCCCTCTGTGACTACCAAGAGGGCTGGGATGGGGAGGTGGTGGGAAGGAGGCTCAGGAGGGAGGGGATATATATTTATATTTTATATATATTTATATGTATGACCAACTTGCACTGTATGGCAAAAACCTACACAATATTGTAAAGCGATTATCCTCCCATTTAAAAAAAAAGTAAAATGAAAAAGACTTAATGACCTCAGACATTAGCATGGCAAGGAAGAACAAGACCTCGATCCAGGGAAGACCTGCTAGCCAACTTCATCCAAATGGGAAGTGAGGGATGCTCATTCTCCAGTAGACACACTGATGTGCAAGGAAAAGACCCAGTCTGAGAAAGGCTTGGAAGACCATAAAATCTCACTGCTGCAGGAAACATATCTCTAGGAGTCAGTCTGAAAAGGATACCTTACGTGTAGTTCATGAAGGAAAAAAAATTTTTTTTTTACTTTTATCATCACAAAAATATCTCATTGATATTGAAAGCACTTTTTTTTTCTTTGCTGAGTGCATGCTCAGTTGTGTCTGACTCTGTGACCTGTGACCCCTTGGACTCTAGTCCCCTAGGCTCCTCTGTCCGAGGGATTTTCCAGGCAAGAATACCGGAGTGGGTTGCCATTTCCTACTCCAGGGGATCTACAGGGCCCAGGGGTCGAACCAGCATCTTTTGCAATTCCTACATTTGGCAGGCAGTCTCTTTACTGCTGTGCCCTCTGAGAATTCCGTTGAAAGGACCATGTAATATAAATGATAGTTTTGGCACTGTCATTACAGCCAAATACTACTGAGATCAGCCTGGATGCCTGCTTAGGTTTTTGGAAATCATCCCATTATTTAGTGTAGCCACAGAGTTTGTGTATCACATACATTAAGCAATCAAAACGTGTAAGCCGGACCCACTCCCTTGCTGCATAGGGGTTAGATTAATGAAAACTGTTATCATTCACAGGACATAACTGCTTTAGTCTTGAAGGTCTCAGCTAACAAAGTCATGTGTCATGTAAAGCGTATTGGTGGAGCCTTTGGGGGAAAGGTGACAAAAACTGGCGTCCTTGCAGCCATCACCGCATTTGCTGCAAACAAGTAAGTGGAGAGAATCTGTTCGATAGACTAAAAATCAAATGAGGTCACGTTGAATATTCTCAACATTGTGGAATCTCAACACTGAGGAAGAATCTGAGTCCAGGTTATTTAAAATACCATATAATATACGAATGCACAAATCGCTGGCTTATTAGGACTTCTTGATTTTATATTCTCAAGATACATAGTATAAAAACAAAAATGAGGATGAGTTACTGAAAAGAATAAAAACCACAGTTAAAAAATGTACCTGGAGAGTAGACAGAAGCAGATCCTGAAAAAATGAGATGACTTCTCCTAGCACCTGTATATATATATAAATGTATATATACTTATGCAGGTCAGTTCAACCTTTTGCAATAGATATTTGTATTGATCTGTGTATCTATATGTATTGATATATAGATATATCTCAAAAGGTTCATATACACATATAATTAGATATAAAATGCATCTCAAAATGTGTGTATATATATTCCCCTAATTTAAATGGGTGTTTTGCTTTTTTTATGCTTTCATGTTTGCTCAGTCACTTCAGTCGTGTCCAGCTCTTTGCGACCCCATGGACTGTAGCTCTCCAGGCTCCTCTGTCCATGGCATTCTCCAGGCAAGAATACTGGAGTGGGATCTTCCCCACCCAGGGATGGAAGCCTCATCTCCCTTGGCTCCTGCATTGCAGGCAGATTCTTGACTGCTGAGCCACCAAGGAAGCCCCTTTGTTATGCTTACATTTATTTATAGTACTGTTTTCCCTTAAGGGTGTCAACACGTAACCAGAGAAAATTGTCTTTGGAGCAGGCACGTGTAGAAGGCTGAATTTCTTTGCTAAGTCATATAGGTCAAGTCTTCTGTCCCATGACACACGAAGACCTTGATTCCAGACCTGCCCTGTCAGGGAGTACTTTGCAGTCACACCCCCTGAATTCCTCCATTTGTTCAGTTCAGTTCAGTCACTCAGTTGTGTCCGACTCTGCGACTCTATGGACTGCACCACACGAGGCTTCCCTGTCCATCACCAAATCCCGGAGCCTACTCAAACTCATGTCCATTGTGTCGGTGATGCCATCCAACCATCTTATCCTCTGTCGTCCCCTTCCCCTCCTGCCTTCAATCCTTCCCAGCATCAGGGTCTTTTCCACTGAGTCAGTTCTTTGCATCAGGTGACCAAAGTACTGAAGTTTCAGCTTCAGCATCAGTCCTTCCAGTAAATATTCAGGACTGATCTCCTTTAGGATGGACTGGTTGGATCTCCTTGCAGTCCAAGGAACTCTCAAGAGTCTTCGCCAACACCATGGTTCAGAAGCATCAAGTCTTTGGTGCTCAGCTTTCTTTATAGTCCAATTCTCACAACCATACATGATTACTGGAAAAACCATAGCTTTGACTAGACGGACTTTGTTGGCAAAGTAATATTTCTGCATTTTAATATGCTGTCTAGGTTGGTCATAGTTTTTCTTCCAAGGAGCAAGCATCTTTCAATTTCATGGCTGCAGTCACCATCTGCTGTGATTTTGGAGCCCCCAAAAATAGTCTGTCACTGTTTCCATTGTTTCCCCATCTATTTGCCAAGAAGTGATGGGACCCAGATGCCATGCCTCCATTTGTAACCATCTCTAATGTGGCCCTGGGACTGTTTGCCCATCACGGAGGTTGTCGTCCCGGTGGGAAACCACTCCAAAGCAATACCCTAGAGCTCCTCCCATGAGTAGTGATTGCCAGGCACTGTTCCCTGACCCAGAGGAGGGGAAGCCACGGTGTCTGCCTGAGAATCGCACAGCCGGGCTCAGGGGGGTCACTCTGTTGTTCTGTGATGTGTGTGGCTTGCACTCAGGCTCCCGTTAGGAGTTCCATAAACACTGGATAATTCCAATTTGGTAAAAGAGTTTGCTTCTCCTGATTCTTTTTCTTCTGTGTTAGGCATGGTCGTCCAGTCCGCTGCATTCTAGAACGAGGAGAAGACATGTTAATAACTGGAGGCCGCCACCCTTACCTTGGAAAGTATAAAGTGAGTTGAGGTGGGGGTGGGGGGCTTTCTGTTGAAATATAGCATTGCAGAAAGGCAGAGGGCAGCATCTGGCTACTCTCTACTGGGGATTAACAAGGAGCAAATAAACAAACTGTGCTTCAACTTTCTCTTCCTGGTGCTCACTATTACTGGCTGGTTCAGTGAAGCTTTTCTGCTTTGCCCAAAGATGTCCGTTTGTAAAAAAATTACTAGCTGGTAATTGATTGCTACAGAGTGCAAAACTGGAAACATAGGAGTATGTACATACTTCCATGAAAGTAGATCTGATAATCACACTATTCCCACATTTTTATATGTGGGAGGTAAATATAGAGTAATTTCCATAACAGTAATGTTATGGTAAAGAATGGTAAAGATTCTGCCTGCAATGCAGGAGACCCGGGTTCAATCGCTTGGAGAAGGGAATGGCTACGCACTCCCGTATTCTTGTCTGGAGAATTCCATGGACAGAGGAGCCTGGCAGGCTACAGTCCATGGGTTCTTAATGAGTCGAACCCAACTGAGCGACTAACACACTTTTCATTTTGGTTAAACTCTGTCCCAGAAATTCCTAATTCTTAGAAAAATTTCCATAGCAGAAAATAAGTATTCTTTTGCTTCATAAAAATAAGTTTACTTGTCAGAGTGGGCTAACTGAAAACTCCTAGGGACTTAGACCTTTTTTGTGTTAATTATTGCTCAAGTAACAGCCCAGGGCAATCCCTGGAGGGTGGGAGTGAGGGGAGAAGAGAGAACTCTGCTGCTCATTCACAGACTCAACTATTTTTTATCTAACACCACCACCATCATCCCCTCAGATTTAAATCTACTAAATTAAATAAAATTTAAAATTCAGTTCCACAGTTGCATTAACTGTATTTCAAGTGCTCAGAAACCACCTGTGGCTAGTGGCCGCCATATTGGACACGTAGATAGAGAACACTGCCATCGTCACAGGAAGTTCCATCAGATAGCACTGCTCTAAGTACTCTTTGTCTTCCCCTGGCTCTTTGGCAAAGGACGGAAGACAAGGGAAAGGCAGAGAGGGGGAACAGAAGTGTCATATGGGAGATGTTTTAAGCACCAGGCCTGGAAGAGTTGGTCCTTTCCTTAATCAACACATTAATGGCCAGAACTTTGCCACCTACCTGCAAGGGAGGATGGGAAATGTAGTC
Source organism: Bubalus kerabau (assembly GCF_029407905.1). Lineage (NCBI taxonomy): Eukaryota > Metazoa > Chordata > Mammalia > Artiodactyla > Bovidae > Bubalus > Bubalus kerabau. The sequence continues at coordinate 143,106,714 of NC_073626.1, forward strand.
TTCCAATGTGCCCAGGATGAAAGACAGCAGGATTTGTTAAACACATGGCATCATTTCTATCACAACTAGTACCTGTTAGAAGGTAGTGAATGAATCTTTTCAACTTATATTCACCCTAAGCTATATTTTGAATTTGGTGTAGTTCAATTGAAATTAATTGAGGAAAACTGTGTCCTAAAGGAGATATCATTTTAGTAGTTGAGGGAGAAATAAGACTTCGACATATGAAATCATTATGAAAGCGTAATAATCTCATGTTAAAACTATGGGGAGAGATGAGTATGGGCTGGAGTGTATACAGGATACTTCTTAGAGAAGGTGAAATGTAAATGACCTTGAAGAATGGGTGGGCAGAAAGAAATCATACCAGGTGGTGGGACAGTAGCAGCATAAAGGCAGAGGTGAATTACATGTGGCATGATGATTAGGAACAGGAGTAAGGGGAGAAGGGGAATCAGAACCCCAGAGTGCTTACTGAAAAGTAGTAGAAAGTAAGATGAGTTGGGTTAGGTGATAACAGTTTCAGAGTGACCTGAGAATACCAGGATGCAGGTTTAAACTTGATCTCATAAAGACTGAGACTGAGTAGATCCTTGACCAGTCAAGTGTCATAGCCAAACATGAGCGTTTTGGGGGGGAAATATGATGGCACTGGGCAGGATGGCTTAGGGAGGCAAGAGGATGAAGGCAGGCAGACCACCAGGAGGCAACTGATGTGTTCAGACATGAAGCAGTTGGGGTCTGAGCTGTGACAGTAAGATGTGGAAAGAGATGGGTCCCAGAGCTATTATGGTGTAAAATACAATAGAATTTGGTGACAGACTTAGCAAAATATAATGGAGAAAAACCACCACAAGCATGACTCAGAGGTTTCTAGGAGAAAGAGCCAAGTTGGAGGAGGAAACAGTCTAGAGGGACAGTGATGAGTTTATTTGTGTATTTCAGAAAGAAATGACCATGGGATATTGTTGTGGGAATGTCCTTCATCGATATGGGACTCTATTGAAAAGACTGGATTATAATTACAGAAACTGTCAGCATAGTGGTGATTAAGACCATGAGAAAATGGTCTAATGGAGGGTGGTGTGAGGATAGGAGATGATATTAATAGTATTTATAATAATATTAGTAGTCATTTGTATTTAGGAACGGAGAAGGCCATGGCACCCCACTCCAGTACTCTTGCCTGGAAAATCCCATGGATGGAGGAGCCTGGTAGGCTGCAGTCCATGGGGTCGCTAGGAGTCGGGCACGACTGAGCGACTTCACTTTCACTTTTCGCTTTCAGGCATTGGAGAAGGCAATGGCAACCCACTCCAGTATTCTTGCTTGGAGAATCCCAGGGACAGAGGGGCCTAATGGGCTGCCGTCTCTGGGGTCGCACAGAGTCGGACACGACTGAAGTGACTTAGCAGCAGCAGCATATTCAGGAAACTTGCTAGATTTCAGTCACTTACCTGTGGGTTTCTGCATTACCTTATTTACTGCCATGTCACAGATAGTCAGAGAGGTTATATAACTTGCTTGAGATCATAGAGTGGGTGTTGTGGCAGAACCAGGACTCAAGCTTAAACTGCTAAATTCATAGTTCATGCCCTTGACTTTGGTTTGAATTTGGTCCCATTCAACAAAAATCATTAAAATGAACTTTACTAAGTTCAGAAACATTGCATACATTTTAAAAGCAAGGAAGATATTTGTTTAAAAGACCTCTAGCAGCACCAAATGCTGCTGAGAGTTGTGATGAAATTGGGCCCTGTATGAGAAAAATGTGTGGAGTATTAAAACATTATGTGCAGGACACCACATTTGGAGATTACAAGATCACTGACTTTGGGGGAGAAGGTTTTGGTGGAAATATGAGGATGGAAGCTAGAATTCCAAGAACTAATGGCAAAAATGAGAGGTCAAGAAATATGCAGTTGATTTGGAGAAGACTGAACGGTAGTGATGGGTTAAACGAGGGGTTTTTCTTTTGCTTTTATATCTTTCTCTACCCTTTCTTTTTATTATTATTTATTATTATTATTATTTTTACTTTTTGCTGTCTTAACCATTTTTATGTGGTTTTTATTTGCATTTCCCTAGTTATTTGTGATGCTGAACATGTTTCCATGTGCTTATTACACAGTTTGTATATATTCTTTGGAGAAATGTCTATTCAAGTTCTTTGTCTACTTTTTAAACAGGTTGTTTGGGGTTTCTTGTTGTTGAGTTTTAAGAGTTCTTTATACAGCCCAGATATTAACCCCTTATCATATACATGGCTTGCAAATATTTTCTTCCATTCTCTGGATTGCCTTTTCACTCTGTTGACTGTGTCCTTTGATATGTGGAAGTGTTGAATTTTGATGTAGTCCAATGTATCTCTTTTTCTTTTGTTGCCTATACACTTTTGGTGTCTTATCCAAGAAAATGTCAAATCCAATGTCATAAAAAATGTTCGTCGATATGCAGAGGGTTCACCAGTGACAAAGTACACTTGAGAGAGACTTTGCACCCAGCACCAGGATCAAAGGTCCATTCTCTTTCCCCGGGCTGGATTCATGAATGATGGCAGAATCTTGGCCCTGGATGTGGAGCATTATAGCAATGGAGGTGCCTTCCTGGATGAGTCATTATATATAAGTGTTTTAATGAGCAAATGCACATTCTGGAAAGTTTTACGTAAAATGATTTAAATAAGAAAAATGTTCAATGGTTAAATGATGTTTAATTATAAAAGCCTAAGTATTCTCATTGCCGGGAGCAAGTAGCCACATGTTACTTACTGGTGCCCCCACTGTGACCCCAGAGATATTAGCTAAATCTGTATCTGTGTGTTATGTCTGTGTTTCCCAAATTTTAGAGCTCTTTTCCCAACTGCAAGTGTTAGACCTTAACCTTGACCCTATTGATATTGATAAACTGGATAATTCTTTGTAGTAGGGGCTGCCCTGTGCATTAGAAGATATCTAGCAATATCATTGACCTCCACCCAGTACTTGTCAGTGGCTCAGCTACCCTCCAGACTTAACAACCAGAAATATTCCGAACATTGGCGAATGTCCCAGGGAGGAAGACGGAGAAATTGCCCCCGGTTGAGAACCAATGCGTTAGATCAAATATCATTTTTTTTTCTGTTTTTCAAGGTATCTTATTCACTACATTCTGTAGACTGAGTCAATGAATGCTTCAAAGGCTTTGGAAAGTTTTAAAACCTGGCCGGTGAGGGAGATGCATTAGCTCTAATATGAAAATTTTAAAATATCTTTAAAAGAAAAATTATTCAAATCCTTAAAAATCATTTTACAGCAAAAATGCACTTGAGACATGGGTCAAGGTTAGCGTGTTTGATATGATAGAGAGAAGGTCGTTCATTTCTGGCTTGGTTTTGGTCTGAGGTCTCAGGATGGTAAAACAGGCCCATCATGTCAACTCTGGATTTCCACAGGTAATAGAGACGGGACTTCAGAAACTGGAAAATACCTACAAGTTTCCCAACCTGCGCTGCCGGGGGTGGGTGTGCAGAACCAACCTTCCATCCAACACGGCTTTGCGAGGGTTTGGCTTTCCCCAGGCAGGGCTGATCACCGAAGCCTGTATCACAGAAGTGGCAGCCAAATGTGGGTTGCCCCCTGAGAAGGTAATGCTGAATTTGTCTCACAAAGGATAGTGAATTTTAGAGGAGGGAGGGCCATTGGAGGTCTTCATGTTGAGGAATTTGAGGTCCACGGGGGCTACATGATTTGCTGGAGTTAACCCAGCTGACTGGTTAATACAGAGCAGGACTCTAGAGTTCAGGGGTCCTTGTCTTACTCAGATTCCTCCTCAGAAGTCATGGGAGAAGGTACTGAGGCATGAGCACTGGATTCATTGGGAGTGAGAAGTCTCTATTGGTTGGGGGTATAATTGCTACCGACAAGTTCTGTCAAAGCCTTCTTTCCTCACTTCCTTAACATCCCAGGCAGCTGTCATTTGCGTCATTTCAATGACTTCAATGGTCTTCTTTAGGTTCTGTAAGTCTTGGGCCAATATTCATTCATGCGCAAGCTCAGTTCCGTTCCCAGGATCCTGGCGTGGTGTTAGGGTGGGAAGATGGTGCGCTCTCTGCCCCCTTCACCTCCCCTGTGCCTTCTGCTCAGGTGTTGGGCAGGGAGGAGGAGGAGAACCAGGGCAAACAGACAGCATTTCTGCCACTGGCTTCTCCTAGTAAGCTCTCGGTCCTCTTCTTGGTTAGTTGAAGCCACTCTTTGAGTATATCTTTGAGCCCATCTCTGGGCTCCCTTTCTGCCAGCTCTCTTAGAAATGGACAGTTCCCTGTGAGGATTAAATTTCCAACTGATCCTCAGCTGGCACCTCACCTCATCCCTGAAGCCCCTGCCTCCTTGCCCGCTGCTGCATGGAAAGCCCAGGTCCCCAGTGCATCCATCTCCTCCTACCCTCCCCCGGCCCAGCACTAGAGTCTGGGTCCATAGGCAGGAGCCATCTTTCTGTTTTGAACTTGTGGGGGGCCCTTGACCCTCCCTTCCTGGCCATCTCACCACAGCCTCTTTGCCAGATATTCTGGCACATTGGTAGCCCTCGGAGGAGGATCAGCAAATGCCCTCCCTTCATCCCCAGGGAATATAGAGGGGAGAGGAGCCATCCTTGAAAACATCACCTTCTCTCAACAGCTCACTAACATCCAGTTCTCCTTTTATAATGATCTGGGAATTTGGGGAGGGGAAGATGGGAAGAAGGTAGGTCTGTAATGGCTCCTGTCAGCTTGGAGAGTGGCCAGCCCTAATTGCTGAGAATGTTGTCAGCGGGGAATGTGAGGCACTTGACCTTTTGTTCTCAAAAACTGGTGACGAACAGCCTTCGTTGCCACTTCAGATCTGGGAATTCAGAAAGAATTCTACTCGGTGCTTCAGACGTCCTGAGATAGAATTTTTTTTTTTATTGGATTTTCATCCTAATTATAAGTTTTAGTTAAACAAACTTTAATATGTTCATGTTTGAAAGTGTATGGTCTTCTCTTGCCAAAGCATCTGGAAGATATAAATCATGTAGATCATGTAGGCTGTAAATTAAACTCAGCATTGCCTTTCAACAGATACTCACACGTACACCTAGAATTAAAGAGTCTACAGCATATCTAGACTGTATTGAGCTATATAAGAAGCATAAAGAAAGGAGTCCTTCCTTTGAATTTACACAAAAGCAGCTTCCAAAGCATTGAAGTGCCTACGCATTAGGTAGAAGGTCTGAATAGAGGAAGAAGGGAATTTTGAGCTCAGTTTGGGTTTTCTAGAATGAGCAGAATTTGATTAGAAGGACAATGGGTGGAAGAGACTATGTCGGCTGAGTGCCTCCTCAACCCTTTTAATTCCCTTCTCTTTTGTAGGTCCGAATGATAAACATGTACAAGGAAATTGATCAAACACCCTACAAACAGGAGATCAATACCAAGAACCTGATCCAGTGTTGGAAAGAATGCATGGCCACGTCTTCCTACACCCTAAGGAAAGCAGCGGTGGAGAAATTCAACTCGGAGAATTACTGGAAGAAGAAGGGGCTGGTAATGATCCCCCTGAAGTATCCTGTTGGCCTTGGAGCAGTTGCTTTTGGTCAGGTCAGTTCTTCAAACAGACAAATCCAAAAGCATTGAGGAAGCTTTCCATGAAGGTGGATATGGTTGTACTCTCTAGTTGTTAAACTTCTCCAGAGTGGTACTCTGTCCAATAGGTTTTTCTCTAGAGGAGACAAGAGCTGCTTTGCCTACTGCACCAGGATGGTGACAAGCATTCTTGCTAGGAAATTGGAAGACCTGGCATCTACTCTAGGCCCTGGCTTTAAACAGCTGAATCAGCTCACTCCAGATCACTTAATATAAAACAAGCATAGGGAGCACCCACTTCCTAGGTGGCACTAGTGGTAAAGAATCCACCTGCCAGTGGAGGAGCTGCAGGAGACTCCGGTTTGACCCCTGGGTCAGGAAGATCCCCTGGAGAAGGGCACAGCAACACACTCTGGTAGTCTTGCCTGAAGAATCCCACGGACAGGGGAGCCTGATGGGCTGGAGTCCATAGGGTCACCAAGAGTTGGACACCAGTAACCCCTCAGACTCCCCTTCAGCTACTCTGATTCTGTGAGGTAGAAACGGGAAGTGAAGTAAAAACAGGAAACTGCAGGGCACTCAGTGCCCCTCCCCTTTTTGGTGGTGCTCAGTCGCTAAGTCATGACTGACTCTTTGCAACCCCATGGACTGCAGCACACCAGGCTTCCCTGTTTGAGCAAACTCCCTATCTCCTGGAGTTTGTTCAAATTCATGTCCATTGATGATGGTGATGCCATCCAACCATCTCATCCTCTGTCGCCACCTTCTCCTCTTGCCCTTAATCTTTCCCAGCATCAGGGTCTTTTCCAGTGAGTCAACTCTTCCCATCAGGTGGCCAAAATGTTGGAGTTTCAGCTTCAGCATCAGTCCTTCCAATGAATATTCAGGGTTGATTTCCTTTAGGATTGACTGGTTTGATCTCCTTGTTTTCCAAGGGACTCTCAGTCTTCTCCATCACCACGGTTCGAAAGCACCAATTCTTTGGCACTCAGCCTTCCAACTCTCACATCTGTACATGACTACTGGAAAAACCATAGCTTTGATAGATGGACCCTTGTCGGCAAAGTGATGTCTCTGCTTTTTAACACACTGCCTACATTTGTCATAGCTTTCCTTCCAAGGCGCAAGTGTCTTTTAATTTCGTGACTGTAGTCACAATCAGCAGTGATTTTGGCTGCCATTACTTAATATCTGCCCCCATAGGAGGTTAGGTCTGTCTCATTTCCCTTATCAGAAATTTCTAAAAAAAAAAAAAAAAGATTTAAAAAATAACAGTAATTACTGAGCACCTACTATGTTGTAAGTTTTTAGATTTTTATTTCATTCAGCCTTAAGAGCAACCTATAAGATTTGTAGTTTTACTTTACTGATGAGAAGCTGAGGCTCCGAGAGCTTCAATAACTTACCCAAAGTCCCACAGCTGATGAGAAAGGTGGAATCTGGGCTAGAACTCAGGTCTCAGAGGCCCCATAAGCTGTGCTTTGTCAGCTACATCAAGCTCTCCACCGTCAGGCATCCACCCTCTCCCATCCACATTCCCATAGCACCTTCTGATGGGAACTGAAGTGGGATTCAGCTCAGTTGGGAAAAAATCAGACAACTGCCAGCAGCACAGTTGCGACCTCAAAGGCTGCTGAGAAGCTCCGCTGGCCTCCCCCATCCCCTCCCATCCTTCCATGAAAACCGGCTAATGTGCTTAAAACATTAAATCAGCTGAATCATGGAGGTGAACTGAGGAGTTTGGGATCAGACAGGCTGCTTCCCGGAAGCCGTACACTGAAAGCCTCTGTTCCGAAGAAAACCGAAGAGAGGAGGGAACTAGAGCCCCTTCTGTATTTGCGGCCCTTGGTGGAGCGATTTGCAATTTCCCACTCGATTTAACCGCTGTCTCCTTTCTGTTGGCTGGTGTGGTTCTGTTTCATAGAAGGCAGAGCTGAAGCCCACGAGGTTCACCATCTTGCCCAAGGACATCCAACTAGCGATGTTGTCCTGGTAGAACCAGGACTTGACCTCAGGACTGTGCTCCCGACAGCTGAGGGCATCCAACACCCCTCACCTACATTTATTTATTTCCTAGATGGGGGCGCTGAAGCACACACAGTATCTAATGGACCTCTGTATTCCCAATGCCTATATATGGCACCTGGCACAGAAACGGGAACTTTTTGTTCGCTCAGTCGTGTCTGACTCTTTGCGACCCCATGGACTGTAGCCCGCCAGGCTTCTCTGCCCATGGCATTCTCCAGGCAAGAATACTGGAGTGGGTTGCCATTCCCTCCTCCAGGAGATCTTCCCAAGCCAGGGATCAAGCCCAGGTCTCCTGCATCTCCTGGCAGATTCTTTCCCACTGAGCCACCAGGGAAGCCCACCTGGCACAGAGGCAGAACTCAAACATTTGAAAGGCTGAGACACTTTGGGAACCTGTGGGATTACCAGAGTACACGTTTTACCAGCACGAGCCGTCCTTGGTAGATGGCTTAAATTTCACAGACTAGGTTCCTGGCTGATATGGAAGAGCCATCTGTTCCCACACGCCAGTTGTGCTGATTTCATAGACGTGGCTTGGTGGAATTATCTCTGTGGCACTCACAATGAACCAGCTGGTGGTGCTGCTCAGCTGAACCAAATTTGATATTTTAAGTGGCCCAGGAAGACTGCAGCAGCACCTGGGGCAAATTACTCAGCATCTCAGCTAGAAAGGCTGCCCTGCCCACGGGGTCACACAGGGAAGAGATGCAGAGTCCTCTGTAAGTGTTGCTCAGTCCCGCGTACCAGCTACAAATGTCACCCACAAGCAACTTCTGAATCGCTTGCAGAGCCAAGGAGGCCAAATAGAGAATTTACAAGCTTGAGGAACAGCTTGAATGGCCATACCGTTGCCAATTCATTCATCAGACTTTAATGGAGGTTCTATGTTACTCTGCACGGGTGCCTTAGGACACGGGGCTTTCCTTCCAGGGGTTTTTACATTCCGTCCGAGTACAGAGAAGTGTCCCCGAGTGGAGTCCAGGAGCAGCCACTGCAGCTGGAACCCTGTCTAGTGCTCAACCCCCCAGGGAAGCCTGCGCTGGCCACTCTATAGAGGATATCATTCCTTATCTTTATTGTTTTGAGAAAAAATGGCCAGGAGCCCAAGACAGTGTTTCCAGGACTGACCCGTCAACAGACAGTAAAACCTGCTCTGTTGGGTCTCCCCATGATTATTATGACAACGATGCCTTTCCTAAGGTTCTAAGTTTCTCCCTTGGGCAGTGAGTGTATGTGCCTTTGTCCTCAGAGAAAGTGCTCCTGTGTCCCCATTTCCTGTGTACATCCCTCGGGGGCTGACCAGGTGGACAGAGCACACGTTCACCGTCAAAGTGCCTGACTTGGAATGATGGTGGCTTCTGAGCGTTGTTCACTGGAGTAGTGTGAACCTTCAGATGCCAACAAAGAGGCAGTTCTCCAGGTGGCCCATGGCCCACAGTTGGCTATAAAAGTCCTTCTGGTGGGCAAAGAATCCATCTAGGAATACAGTCCTTTCCTTGGGCATATCTGGTGATTGACATGCAATTTGTCAACTTTCACTTTTGACCAGGGTTGTTTAGAGTGGTAGAGGACCCACCTGCCAATGCAGGAGACATAAGAGATGCGGGTTCAATCCCTGGGTCAGGAAGATTCCCTGGAAGAGGGCATGGCAACCCACTCCAGTATTCTTGCCTGGAGAATCCCCATGAACAGAGGAGCCTGGTGGGCTACAGTCCATGGGGTCGCAAAGAGTTGGACATGACTGAAGCGAATTAGCACACACCCATGAGTAATGCAAGGTTTACTAAAATTTTAGCTTCATTAAATGGAAATTAGCTTGTTACCAGAATTTTCTGAAGACTTGCCTTTACAAATCCCAGATCGTTATACCACTCTGCTTAGAAGCTTAGATATTAAGAAATCTAGCTGGTAGCTTTTAGTGACACCTCCAGCCCCCCACCCCCCGCCGTCCCCCGCCTCCCCAGCTGACCCTGGAAGCAGCTGCAAAGGCGTGCCTTGTAGGCCTCCTGAACCACAATGGAACCACAAGAAGCATTTTCTCTAGGACCGGCGGCTGTTAGTATTGCTGTTACACTGGAGACTCAGAGAAAAGAAGCCTTTCACATTTTTTTGCAGTCTCTTGGGATTTCTCAGTCTCCCAAGCCATCTCCATAGCCCCTAGTGTAGCACAAGCAGACTTGGCAAGAAGGCACATTCCTATTGATTGTAAAATATGTTTAGCTTAGAGCCTGGGTGTTCTGATTCTGTGGTAAGCTGTTGGTTTCCTTCTGTCTCCCTGTGGGCAGCTTCCAAGTTCTTTTCCAACTCTAAAGCCCTGTAATTCTGAGCCAAGATGATTGCAGGCAGGCTCAGCACATTTTGTAGCAAAAAAAGTAATATCTATCTGCCTCATCTTATTTGGATTTTTATTTTTGCTTCTCTATTACACACCTACAACTGTAGGGATATGTGTTCACGTAAACAAGTCTTTCCCTTCTCCCCCAAACAATCTATACATGATTTTGCGTTTAAAACAGATGGCCTCTCCCTCAAAACCCCCAAACTTAGATTATTGTTCCACCTTGGCTCAGAGGGATCTTTGAAGGTACCAGGGCCTCAATTGCCCTCCAGAGGAAATAGTATCGTAAGCAGCATAAACCTGCCCGAGTCGCAGCCATCCAGTGACGGGCTGGCCCTGCCCTGCAAGGCTTGCCCTGGCTCTGCTCAGCGCGATGGGGGAGGTGCCTGTGTGTATTGCGGCAGAGATGGAAAGGAGGGGTTACTTCCCAGGGGAAATATCTTCTGTTTGATAAGATATATGATAATATCAATCAAAAAGATCTTGGCAATTGTTTTCTTTTTTTTTTTTTGCTTAGGCTGCTGCCCTGGTTCACATTTATCTGGATGGGTCTGTGCTGGTGACTCATAGTGGAATTGAAATGGGGCAGGGGGTCCACACTAAAATGATTCAGGTAAGAAAGCAAGTCATTGGATGAAGCTAGATGTGTGCTTGTGGATATGTGTATAAGGGAGAAACGAGGGTTGTACATTTTCTGTTCCAAAATAAAAAGGATAGGAGTCTTTAACTTTGACTGCTTCAACGACTAAGCTCTTCACAGAAACTGGGTAAGCAAGCCAGTTCTGTAACTGACCCTCCTAAAAGAATGTGGCAGAATAGGCAGTGGTTGTCTTATTGCTAAAGAAGGTTGTAGATCATTTGCTGCTTTCCTTTGAATGTATTAACAAATGTGCTGGGGTTTCTTTTCTTTTCTTTTCTTTTTGAGACTTTGCTGAGAAATAAAAAGATGTGTAAATTCTGATGCATTGCATTATTTTTCGCCATTTTTATAGTAGGACTCTGAACAACTGGTGATATAAAGCACAGTTGATAATTCTAACCAAACTATCACTTTTCTTTTGGCTCAATTATTTTAGAATAAGTTTTAGCTGTTTCTATTTTGATAATCCTTATAATATTACAGATTATAAAACATTTGAAAAGCAAACTTTTTTTTTAAACCCTGCACACTTTTACCACTTAGCAGTAATCACTGTTTTGTGGTTTTTCAAGACTTTTTTTCTTTTTCAATGACTTTGACGTTTCTTTGTCAAAAAACCACAAGCACTCTGTTTGCATAATTTTGTATCTTGGTTTTTTCCACCTATCTTGATACAGAACGAGCATTTCTTCCTGTCATTAAGAATTTATTTGTTGCATGTGGATGTATGTATAATTCCCTTAACCATCCCCAACTGTTAAACACTCTAGTGGACACTTCTGTCCATAAGCCTGTGATCAAATCAATGGCGGTTTTTTTAAAATAAGTTCTCAGGAGTGGAATTACTGGGTCACAGAATAAGCCTTAAATCATTTGGCACTTATTACCAAATCGTTTTCCAGTAAGTATCCATCATATTACACCACTAGCCAACATTCTATGTTATGGACTGTTAAAAAAAAAAAAATCCTAGGTAATGTGATAGATGAAATTACCTCATTATTGCTAATTTGCACTTTTCTGATTATAGGGGTGCTGATTATATATTTTCTTTCATGTTATCACTTGCTTGAGAATTTTCTGGTCATTGCTTTTTCCCTCTCTGAGGTGAGACTTAAGTGTTTTCCGTATTGAGCCACCAGAAACCTGTCTGTCCTAAGCCTATACACTTTGTGCAGACAGCCTTCTGAGAGCCAGTGGCGGGGAGGCCTCTGTATACTTATGCCGTTGCCAACTCTACTAAGCCATACTGCTAGTGGGAAAGAGAATCTGGGAGCAGCTGAGACTAGTAGTATGATTTTCGCTCCATCACTGAGCACAAAGGAAGAATGGAACAGCCAGCAAAGTCCTTATGTTGGCCAATGGCACTGGCACCATTTACTTCTGGGATCTCGAGGGGGCACTGTTGCTTTAACAAGGCCGTTGTCCTTTCTCTTTCTGGAGCATCTCCAGAAATCTGGATAAAGCATCTCCTCTCTGATGAAGTCAGCTTTGCTAGAACTGCGCAGCGTGCAGAGGTGTAAGAGAGGCCTCAAAGGTGTTGATTTCATGATGATGGAGTTATAAAGCATTTCCTCCTGCCTTAACTTTGGAGGGCTCACCTCCTCTCTAGGGTGCTTTTGTGCTAAAGAAAGTCAACGAAGAATAAAGTGTGTTCAGGGCTGCAGGGGCCAGACCAGCTGCAGGGTTTTAGACAAGAGGGACTTCTTGTGGCTGGAGGGACTCATAGTCCTGTCACTGGTCTCTGCTGGGTGTGGAGGGCTCCACATACATGCTACCATGGGGTATATGCACAGGTCTATGCCTAACCAAAGAAAAGTGAAAGATCTCTTCCAAAATCCAGGTGGTGAGTCGTGAGTTAAGGATGCCACTGTCCAGTATCCACCTCCGGGGAACAAGCACAGAAACCATCCCTAATACAAATCCCTCTGGAGCTTCCCTAGTGGCTGATTTCAACGGGTTGGCACTAAAGGTAAAAATCATTCAGTGGGGCCTAGATCATGAACTCCGTCAAGGCTGGAGCTCAGGAGATGTTGAGAATCCATCCAGTTCTTGTCTCCTTCCCACCCGCTCTTGGGGAAAACAGCCTTCCCCCAGGTTGGGGGCTCAATCAGTGTTCAGCACTGGCCACTCTCCCGAGTGGAAGATGCCATCCCCTTTCCCCCTCACTCCTGACAACTCACTGATCCCCACGTCCTAATCCATTCTGCTTAGAAATCTCCCTTTCTGGTTCCAGGTAACAGTATCATGGCTGCTTTGGTTCAAACTCATGCCTCTTGCCAGGGCCATAGCAAGGCTCTGCCTGTCTACCTCAGTTTCATTGCCTTTCACTCTCTCTTCCCGCAGCCAGAGAAAGCTTCCCCACAAAATAAATCTGTCCACGCTGTGCTTACAAATGGTGGCCAGTAGTTTGCCAACAGTTTTTCTATTAAGTTCTGAGCTCTCAACAGGGCTGTACAAGGCTCCCATCCTAGGTGGTCTGTCTTTAAGACTAGCTCGTGCTTCACCCCTACCCCCATGAGACTTTTCTCATCACCTCTTACAGGTTGGTCTCTTCCTTCTCCATGTTCCATGGGCCTCTTAAATAAGCCTATGTAAGGTCACTTATCATGTGGTTTTGAAGTTGGTGTTTATGATCATAATTTTAACTGAAAAATATCTCTAGGATGCTTGTCAGACTCTTCTGAAACGCCTTGAACCCATCATCAGCAAGAATCCCAGAGGCACTTGGAAGGATTGGGTAAGAATTATTGTTTCTGTGTGTAATGTTAGAAAAAAAAGTAGAGAGAGTGAGAGAGAAATATGTGAGTCAAATATCAGTGGAAAGGGCACATTAAAAGGTATTACACTTATATTATGATCGAGGCCTTTGGCTTTTGGCTCACAGCATGTGGAAATCTTATCATAGGATGATGGCAGAACTCCTGCTTCTGAGACAATTCTCTGTTAGAGAACAGAAAGTTCCTTTTGTTTTAAGCGAGAATTAATATTTCTTCCTAAGGAATCTAGGTATTTTCTTGATAATAGCTATCAATCTATCTGTTCTCTTTTGCTGCTTCTGCTGCTAAGTCGCTTCAGTTGTGTCTGACTCTGTGCGACCCCATAGCCGGCAGCCCACCAGGCTCCCCCATCCCTGGGATTCTCCAGGCAAGAACACTGGAGTGGGTTGCCATTTCCTTCTCCAATGCATGAAAGTGAAAAGTGAAAGTCAAGTCGCTCAGTCGTGTCCGACTCTTTGTGACCCCATGGACTGCAGCCTACCAGGCTCCTCCGTCCATGGAATTTTCCAGGCAAGAGTACTGGAGTGGGGTGCCATCACCTTCTCCGCCGTTTTCTTTGGGGGGGGTTCTATTGTTCCTAAAATTGGAAGATAATACCACGGTCACTCTGTAAAAGTAAAAGTCACATAAGCACTCATTTAGAAAGAGAAAGCCAAGCCATTTGGGTATATATTCAACTGCTCCCTTTGATCTACTTACAATCTAGTTGGACAGGAAGACACATCCTAAGATCAACTAGGAAACTATTCAGAATCATGGGTTTTAAAGTACCAGATGGTGTGGAATGGATACCCACTGAAGACTGGGTGTATTTGTCATACCTACAGTTCTAGGATGTTAAGTCACATTAAAGCACTGGTCTGGAGGAAATAACATTGGGAAATCCTACTTAGAAATGGTCCTGCTATTCCATCGAGTTAGGACTCATTCTGTAATTCATATTAATGAGCGCTCTCAATCCTTTCTGGGCATCTTTATTTCTGCCCTCTGCCCAGTGCTGCCTGAGAGAGTCTGACTGGAGAAAGATGGAGTGCAAGCAAGTCGCTCTTCCACCATAATGGAATGCTGCCCTCCATCCCATTTTCTTCTGTGATGGTTACACTTCTCACCTTTTTCTTTCTCAGACCTAAATTGCATCATTTTTTATCTTAGTCAGCTGTGTACACTGCAGAGTCAGGAGAACTTTTAGTGTAAATGGTACAATTTAGCAAGATTGTACCCATCTCTAAGCCTACTACGGACAGTGAAAGTGACAGTCACTCCATTGCTTCTGACTCTTTGAGACCCCATTGACTATACCATCCATGGAATTCTGCAGGCCAGAATACTGGAGGGCGTAAGTGTTCCTTCTCCAGGGGATCGTCCCAACCGAGGGGTTGAACCCAGGTCTCCTGCATTGCAGGCAGATTCTTTACCAGCTGAGCCACCAGAGAAGCCCAAATGGATACTTGATATTAAAATTAAACATCTGACCACCTTTGGTTTCCTGAAATATTCCGTGTTAATAAGCTAAGTCTTTCCAGGTGACTGGATGAAATCCTTCACAACCAGAACATGTGTGGGCAGCAGTCGTCCAGTCTATAAGTGTAAAATACTGTGCGAGTCATTTATTATGGTGATATGCATTGAACAAATGCCATTCCTGTAAGCACTGAACCACAAATTACCCACAGAAGGTGGAAAATGCTGAAAGGAATAAATTAATGTTGGTCCTTCTGTGTTTTTACTCCTGATCGCTTTATTTAACACAAAGTAAAATTAAAATGTGAGTCTTGAGTGACTCTTACTTTAAACAAGTAAGACTCTTACTTTACTCTTTATTGCATCACATTGTACTCTTTTTTTTTCCCAGGCACAGGCTGCCTTTAATGAAAGCATTAGTCTCTCAGCTACTGGATACTTCAGGTAAATAGTCCTTTTGATCATATGCTATGGAAAACAGCAGTAGTATTTGAAAGTAGAGTTTCATTTCTGTTTGTACTTCCGGCAAAAAATGATTTTGTACTTTCTGTTAACCCACTGTCATAAAGAACTTTTAGCTGCTACTTAATCCAGATGTCAGAAAGCCTGGGGGAAAATAGACATACAAATAAAATACAGTTGAATCGATTATTCAAATCATTCAGTTCAGTTCAGTCGTTCAGTCGTGTCCGACTCTTTGCAACCCCGTGAACCGCACCATGCCAGGCCTCCCTGTCCATCACTAACTCCCAGAGTCCACCCAAACCCATGTCCATTGTGTCAGTGATGCCATCCAACCATCTCATCCTCTGTCGTCCCCTTCTGCTCCTGCCCTCAATCTCTCCCAGGGTCTTTTCGAATGAGTCAGCTCTCCGCATCAGGTGGCCAAAGTTTTGGAGTTTCAGCTTCAACATCAGTCCCTCCAATGAACACCCAGGACTGATCTCCTTTAGGATGGACTGGCTAGATCTCCTTGAAGTCCAAGGGACTCTCAAGAGTCTTCTCCAACACCACAGTTCAGAAGCATCAATTCTTTGGTGCTTAGCTTTCTTTATGGTCCAACTCTTACATCCATACATGACCACTGGAAAAACCATAGCCTTGACTAGATGGACCTTTGTTGGCAAAGTGATGTCTCTGCTTTTTAAGATGTTGTCTAGGTTGGTCATAACTTTCCTTCAAGGAGCAAGCATCTTTTAATTTCATGGCTGCAGTCACCATCCACAGTGATTTTGGAGCCCAGGGAAATAAAGTCAGCCACTGTTTCCCCATCTATTTGCCATGAAGTGATGGGACCAGATGCCATGATCTTAGTTTTCTGAATGTTGGGAAAGCCAACTTTTTTACTCTCCTCATTCACTTTCATCAAGAGGCTTTATAGTTCTTCTTCACTTTCTGCCATAAGGGTGGTGTCATCTGCATATCTGAGGTTATTGATACTTCTCCCAGCAATCTTGATTCCAGCTTGTGTTTCTTCCAGCCCAGCGTTTCTCATGATGTACTCTGCATAGAAGTTAAATAAGCAGGGTGACGATATACAGCCTTGATGTACTCCTTTTCCTACTTGGAACCAGTCTGTTGTTCCATGTCCAGTTCTAACTGTTGCTTCCTTACCTGCATATAGGTTTCTCAAGAGGCAGGTCAGGTGGTCAGGAATTCCCATCTCTTGAAGAATTTTCCACAGTTTATTGTAATCCACACAGCCAAAGGCTTTGGCATAGTCAATAAAGCAGAAATAGATGTTTTTTGGAACTTTCCTGCTTTTTCAATGATTCAGCAGATGTTGGCAATTTGATCTCTGGTTCCTCTGCCTTTTCTAAAACCAGCTTGAATATCTGGAAGTTCATAGTTCATGTATTGCTGAACCCTAGCTTGGAGAATTTTGAGCATTACTTATCTAGCGTGTGAGATGAGTGCAATTGTGTGGTAGTTTGAGCGTTCTTTGGCATTGCCTTTCTTTGGGATTGGAATGAAAATTGACCTTTTCCAGTCCTGTGGCCACTGCTGAGTTTTCCAAATTTGCTGACATATGGAGTGCAGCACTTTCACAGCATCATCTTTTAGGATTTGAAATAGCTCAACTGGAATTTCATCACTTCCACTAGCGTTGTTCATAGTGATGCTTCCTAAGGCCCATCTGACTTCACATTCCAAGATGTCCAGCTCTAGGTGAGTGCGAGTGATTACACCTTCATGATTATCTGGGTCGTGAAGATCTTTTTTGTACAGTTCTTCTGTGTATTCTTGCCCCCTCTTCTTAATATCTTCTGCTTCTGTTAGGTCCATACCATTTCTGTCCTTTATTGAGCCCATCTTTGCACGAAATGTTCCCTTGGTATCTCTGATTTTCTTGAAGAGATCTCTAGTCTTTCCCATTCTGTTGTTTTCCTATAATTCTTTGCACTGAACACTGAGGAAGGCTTTCTTATCTCTCCTTGCTATTCTTTGGAACTCTGCATTCAAAAGGGTATATCTTTCCTTTTCTTTTTTGCCTTTCGCCTCTCTTCTTTTCACAGCTCTTTCTTACAAATAGGCCTTATGCCTCCTCAGACAGCCATTTTACTTTTTTGCATTTCTTTTCTTCATAGTGGGAAGTATGAAGAGTTCCCTGGGGGTTACCAAGGAAGGAGTGGTTGACATTGTGTTGAAAACTCACTTTGTCCCTTAAGAAATGAAGGAAAAGAGATGCAAATGCAATCTATAGTAAGATAAATACCGTTGTCTAGATTGACAAAAAAATAAGAAATTTAACAGCATCTATGTGTTTGTTGTCAAGATGCGGAACAACTAGAGCTCAGAAACTTTGAAAGCAATCTATCAAATTACTTAATGGAGAGTGAAAGCCATCAGGAGGCAGAGAGATATAGAGAGTCGCACCTGATTGTCTCTCTTTGCCAGTTCTTGTGGGAGTCTGAGGGCACTGGCCGGGTAAGCCCCTCCAGGCTAAGAGGAGAGGAGGAAAGAAGGATAGAAAGTATTGGTCAGCTGCTGGCCTATGCTTCTCTTCTACCATGATATTCATTTGGTGTCCTTAAGAAGATTTGGGAACAGAGCAGTCCTTGGAGCCTGATGCAGAGTGCTGGCAAAGAATGAGAGCCAGGGGGCCTGACCCCACCTACAGAAAGCTGAATCCTGGGGCCAGAAAGAGAAACCGACAAGGGTGCACCTTTGATGTAGTATTTGGTGCTAAATCCAGTTGGAATTCCCCAAGCCTGATTACAACAGGATTACATGACCCCATATAAACCAAAAACAATAGAATGAATATCCAAACGATCAGCAGTTAACCTCCAAACCTAGGGCGTTAGTGGCAGGGAGTGGTTTCCTGTTTTTATCAGACAAAACAAGTTTAATAAGAAAGAAAGAAATATTTATTCATTCCACAGCTTTACTCCTTATATTATGTGCTGCACATCTTTGAATCACAAGTGTGCTCCTCTCGTTTTTGCTGGGCGTGCAAATTGGGCACAGCTCCTTATGGGTCTGTTTACTTATTGTGGTCTGCAATGAAGGGGCTTGATCGTTTAACAACACTCCTCAAAAATTCTGTTTCCTCCAGGGGTTATGAGGCGAACATGAACTGGGAGACAGGCGAAGGCCACCCTTTCGAATACTTTGTTTATGGAGCAGCCTGTTCCGAGGTTGAGGTAGACTGCCTGACAGGTGCTCATAAGGTCAGTACCAATTTGGGAAGGTCTTTGAGCTGAACTCTAGATCCATTTATTTTCCACATATTCCATCTGTCTGAGCACTAGAGAGGCACCACGTAATTGGCGAAGGATAGTTTCTCTATATTACCAAAGGAAATAGGAGCTCAGCAATCACCTTGGTGCAATGGTTAGAAAGCAACTGGCAGCCTCTCTTCTTTCTGTCCCTGGCCTCCTAAATGGGCACAGGTGTCCCCGCCAGCCTGGCTGGGCCTGCTATCCTCTTCCTCCTCTGTAGGTTATCAGAGAACTTTTGGTTACCAAGCTGTAATGTTAGATTTAGTCTCTCCTCTGCTCTAAAAATTCATAATCTAAAATGGCAATTTTTGCTGATGAACCCTGAGTTCTTGATTCAGAAACTATCACCCGGCCAGCTGGACTCTTGAGGGCAGAGTGTGGTGGTGGCCAGGAAGTTTTGCAACAAGGATCAGGAGGGCCATAAACATTTCCTGTTTTCTGTGGCGTGTGTTCTATTTGTTGTAGTGGATTCAACCGAATACATTACATCCCTCAGCTGGAATCAAAGCCAAGTAAATATTTTCCTCTCCTGTTGTTTGCAAGGAAAAAAAAAAAAAAAAAAAAACTACTTAAGCTGCATGAGTCTTTATATAACTTTGAAGTTATACATAATAAACTTTGTTGCTTCTTTTTCCTGAAATATAATGTGTCTCAACTTTGTCTTCCCAAGTTGTATTCATGAAACTAAACATTTTGACTTGTTTTTAATTACTAGAACATCAGAACAGACATTGTCATGGATATTGGCTACAGTATAAATCCAGCCCTTGATGCAGGCCAGGTATGTGGAACTAATGTTCCTCTCTCCTTGTTTGTAAAAGTCAACACTGCTGGGGGGTCTGCCAGGAAAACATTCCACTGGCTTACTCATCTTCTTTTTAAAAAATATATATTTATTTGTTTTCAATATTTTTGTGTGTGTTTATTTTTTAATATTTCTTATTTGGCTGTTCCAGGCCTTAGTTGTAGCATGTGGGATCTTTAGTTGCAGCATGCAGGGTCTAGTTCCCTGGCCAGGGAACAAACCTGGGTCCCCTGCATTGGGAGGGTGGAGTCTCAGCTACTGGCCCAACCTAGAAGTCCCCGATTCATCATCTTCTTGTGTTTGGTGTGTGTGTGTGTGAATCACTCAGTAATGTCTGCTCTTTGCAACCCCATGGACTGTAGTCCACCAGGCTCCTCTGTCCATGGGATTTCCCAGGCAAGAATAGTGGAGTGGGGTGCATTTCCCTCTCCAGGGGATCTTTCTGACCCAGGGAGCAAACCCGGGTCTCCTGGACTACAGGTGGTCTCCTGCATTGCACATGGATTCTTTATCAACTGAGCCACTAGGAAAGCCCGCCCATCATTTTCTTCTTCTCTCCGTTTAGTCAGAATCTTTCTGTTCAGGACAGCCATAGCACTCAAACCTCTTATTGTTTAAAAAAAGGAAGGGAACAAAGGTGTTGTAGGTAGTTTTTGAAAAACTGTGCACTTTATGACTGGGGACCTTGAAAGAGCAGGACTGAGCCTAGAGGCAGCAGCATGAACCCCACGCCTGTGGGCTAGAAGTAGGATCCAGGACTTAGTGCTGAGTCCGGGGAAGGTGATGGGCTCTGGCTTCAGGGTTGAGATAGCAAACATCAGAGAGTTACAGCACAGCTGCTGATGGGTAGCCTATTTTGCCCACAGATATTTTATAATTTAAATTTTAAATAATTAACAAGATTGAAAAATTACAAGCTGTTTTACATGAATTTTCACATGTCTAGCATCTCTTGGATACACAGAAAATTTGCCATCAGGGAGCTATCTTTCCATGAGGAAAAGTCTATTGGCTGCCTCTTTAGAGAGTCACATGCTCTCTGGAAGCTTCTCTCACTTTATCTACCTGCCTTGGCACCAGGGTGCTGTTCAGCTTCCTATTTCCAATAGAGAATGTAGTCTGAGGGACCCTCTGGTTAGGACCTTGACAGGAAAGTGGGAAGAACTTATGGATTGGAGGAGTCAAAGCAGGCAAAGAATGAGCAGGAAGAGGTGTTCTGGGTAGGAGGAAAATGGAGGGAATTAACCTAAAGAAAGAGCTGAGATTCTGCACACCTTCTGTTCAGGGCTGGCAGTGAGGATAAGCTGATGGCAGCAGTCTCCTGTGTCACAGGGACTGGATGCGAGGCTGGAGGCAGGGAGTGAAAGAGGATTGTGTTGGTAGAAACCTCCCGAGACAGGCATTTCACTTAGCAGGTGGAAGGGACTTGGCCCGGGGAGCAGTCTGGAGTGTTAGGAAGACTGTTCTAACGTTGTGGTAGAGAAGAACATCTCTGTTAGTAGACAGAAGTGAGGATGGAGAAAATGTGGCTGCAGGAAGGAAGGAAGGGAAGAGAAGACCCAGAAATCAGAAACCTACATGGAATGGTAATTTCATGCATGTGCTGACATCTAAGAACTGGAGCCTTTTAAAGCTGTAAAGGAAGCTCAGGGAGCACACAGTTCAAACCCTTCATGTTACGATGGAGGAGACAGTCCAGAGACGTGAGGCCAGCCAGCTGATGAGCGAGGGGTAGGGGGTGAGCCGCCAGGGTTCCAGAGCTTTGAGAATCTCTCCTGGGGTGCTGAGGTCTATGGGCAAACTGTCAGAGAGGGTTTCACCTGCCTCATAGGCAGAAAAAAATCAAGATGTTTGGGCTACGGGTTCTCTGAGGGCTCTTCTGGAGCTGCAGCTTTAATGCCAGGCTGAGATTCAAACTCACATTCTTTGACTGAACTTAGCACTCAGAGAGATGTTCAGACATGCTCTAAAGTGAACTTGTAAGGAAACTTTCAGAGACAGGCTCCAAAATATGCAAAGAACCCTCTTAAACTACATTTTTAAAATTCAGGCAAACAGCATGAAGTTGAGATGCTGCTATTGGCTGTATTTTCTCATGTATGGAATTTTTCTTTTTTGCCTCAGATTGAAGGTGCATTTATTCAAGGCATGGGACTTTATACAATAGAGGAACTGAATTATTCTCCTCAGGGTGTCCTGTACACCCGGGGCCCGAACCAGTATAAAATCCCTGCCATCTGTGACATCCCCATGGAGCTGCACATTTCTTTTTTGCCTCCCTCTGAAAACTCGAATACCCTATATTCGTCTAAGGTAAGCTGTGCTCCATGAATAAATGAGTGTTTATGTGATATCTGTGCCGGGAGGGAGGGGCTACATTAATCTCTTGGTTGATTGTTTCTTTTTTTTTTTCTGGGAGTATAGGGGGAAAAGCCCGATTAAACATTTTAACTTTAAAGTAATTAAACATTATAAATTTCTTTAAAAATACTTCAAATTGTGGACACAAGCTACTATTATCATCAGGTTGCATCTGATTTTTCATCTTCGTGCCAGTAATCAGCATCATGCCTCTATCTGCTCTCTCCCTTTGGGGTCATTTCCTTCCACTGGAATCCTCAGAATAGAAATACTGAGCTAAGAGAATGGATTAGTTTTTTAAAGGAAAAAGTTGCATATATAATATTTAATGTATGCATACATGCACATGTGTACTCATAGATGGGCACATACATGAGATACATCCATTCATATATATATATACACACATACAGAGAAAGAGAGAGAGTCATAATCTAGTTGACTTGTTTCCCTACCAGGGTCTGGGAGAGTCTGGGATATTCCTGGGGTGCTCAGTGTTTTTCGCCATCCACGATGCAATAAGGGCAGCACGACAGGAGAGAGGCCTGCCTGGACCACTGAGGCTCAACAGTCCACTGACTCCAGAGAAGATTAGAATGGCCTGTGAAGACAAGTTCACAAAAATGGTACGTTCTGCTCCAACAAGTCTGATTTGTTTCCCCTGTCCTTGTAACTAAGTTTCGTTAGCCCACCATGGTGGTTTTCCATGGAAGAAAAGTTGACAGGAATCTGAAGACAATTGAGTGAGACAGCAGCCTGCCTGCAGTGGGGTCATCTCTACACCATTTAAAAAGAAAAGTTCAGTCTTCATTCAGCAATTGTATGCTCCTCCTTAGTTTTGTTCCCTTCCCAGGACACATTAGTCAGAAGTTCAGGAACTATGCTCTGATCCCAAGAAACCCAGGCCAAGAATATGGGCCACCCCAACATTCGTAACTTCCTCTACCCAAGCCATGGGAGTCTGTGCAGTTCCTGATGAGAACCCCAGAGAGGGAGGGATCCTTTCCCTCCCACCAGTAGCAAGAATGCCTCCTGCAACACCTGGGTCAAGCAAACATCTCCACTCTCCGTGGGCATTTTCAGTGATGGGATTTTTAACTGTGGGAGAAGGTCATGCCATTCAGAGTGACCCCTCTGACTATAAACACGTTATTCCTTAAATTGAGGGGAGAGCCCTGTTCTATACAACCTCTCGTGGTGGCTCTTCACGGTACCCCTTAAAGCTCTTCCAAAGCCCCGGGAATCACCTCTTCACTGTGGAGAAGCACAGACGCTGACTCCTCCTGTCCTCTTTTCCGCTTCAAGCCTGAGATGACTCTCCTGGCTGCCCTGCCCAGTCTGACCCTTGGTCCTCTCCTTGACTCCTCCATGTTTCTCATGCTGTCATGGTTGGCTCTCTCATTGTCCTGGTCACCCTCTGGGTGGTTTTTATCCTGTTTTATAATCTGCTCTTTTTCACATGTCATAAACATCTTCCAAGTTGCCAACATCCAAATTTGTCTTTTTATTCCAGATTCCAAGAGATGAACCTGGATCGTATGTTCCTTGGAGTGTACCCATATGAATCAAATACAAACCTCTGGTGAAGATGCGGTGATTCTTCCAACAAAGCAGTCTATCCAGTCTCAGTGCTCTAGGGTGATAGGTCTGAAAGACAAATTTTCACAGTTCAGATATCATTTCACAGAGTATTGCTTTTATAGGATGCTGATTTTAAATGTTCTAGTTAGAATCTGATAGATATGCTTAAGCAATTTAGAAACCATATTTTAAACGGCATAAATGCTAACTGATTTCCTCTACAATGATATTCTTTATTATTCTGTCCCTTACTTAGACCCATCCAGCTAAATAGAATGGAAGATGATGATTTGTATGTGATTCATAGTTGCCTTGCATCCACCCACAGAAATTATACTGTCTAGTAAAAGGCAATTTTCTAAATGATTTTATTAGTGTGAAATGTAAAGTTGTCATTTTCTTGTCCCCATTTGCTTTCCCCATCTGTTGTCAGAATGGATAGCAGGTACTATACGGAACCAAAAATAAAAACAGATAAATTGAACTTCATCAAAACTAAAAGCTTTGGTGCTTCGGAAGACACTTTGAGAAACCGAAAAGACGAACCACAGAATATGGGGAAATATTTGCAAATAATATGTCTGATAAAGATCTAGTGTGTGGAATATCAGAATATATTTTAAAACACTTGCAACACAACAATAAAAAGATAAATAACTCAAATTTTAAACGAGCAAAGGAATTAAATAGACATTTCTCTAAAGATATCTAAATGGCCAATAAGCACATGAAAAGATGCTCAAACTCATCAGTCATGAAGAAAAAGGAAGTAAAAATCACAATGAGGTATCATTTTACACCCACTAGGATGGCTATAACCAACATGATAGATAATAGTACGTGTTGGCAAGGATGTGAAGCAACTGGAACTCTTACCCATTGGCAGGAAGAATGAAAATG
This sequence comes from Bubalus kerabau, assembly GCF_029407905.1. NCBI lineage: Eukaryota > Metazoa > Chordata > Mammalia > Artiodactyla > Bovidae > Bubalus > Bubalus kerabau. Next base: position 143,130,914 of record NC_073626.1, read on the forward strand.
TAGAGATCCTCTGGAAAATAGTTTGGCATTTCCTCAAAAAGTTAAACATGTAGTTGTCATATGACCACTCTTATATATATACCCAGGAGCATTGAAAACATATGTTCAGAAAAAATCTTGTGCACAAATATTCAGAGCATTATTCATAATAATCAACGTGGAAACAATCTAACTCTATTAACTGATAACAAAATGTGATAAACAAAATAGCCACACAGGGAATGTTACTGAGCCATACAAAAGAATGAAATTCTGATACATGCTACAATATGGATGAACCTTGAAAACATTGTCTAAGCGAAAGTAGCCAGACACGAAAGGCCACATATTGTATGATTCCACCTATATGAAATGTCCAGAACAGGCAAATTCATAGAGACAAGAAATAGTTGCCAGGCCCTAAGGGGACATGGGGGATGGGGCAGTGAAGAGTGAATTTTATGGTATGTGAATTGCATCTCAAAAAAAAGCACATATGAAGGGAAAGAGAAAAATGTGGAAAGGATGGAGAAGTTGTGAGAATCACAAGAAACGTATCCCAATGGCCTTTAGTGACAGGAAACCTCAAAGGGGGCTGAGCAGCAGCAAGACATTATCATTGAAAAACCCCGTTTCCATTAACGGCAGACAGAAGCATCTGCAGTGACGTGTGGACTAGAGGCTGGAGTGGAATACCTTCTCCCTGTCACACTCTCAACTCTTGACTCTTGTCTCAGGGCAGGTAAGATGGCACAGCTTCTTCAGTGGCCTCAGACTAAAGACTAAGGTCATTCTTGCTATGGTGGCACTTGGTTACATTATATCCCTTTAAAGAGCAGATTTTCTCATTTGTACCACAAATGATTATGGAGCACCAATTATGTGCCAGGCACTGTTCTAGTCACTTAGAACACAGCAGTAAGTGTAGTCAACAGAGATCCTTGCCCTTGTGAAGATGATAATCTAGTGAAGGGAGACGAACAGAAAACAGCGCATATCATTAAATTATGGTGTGTGAGTGATGGAGACAAGTGCGGAGGGCGTACTGAAAGTAGAGCAGGTTAAGGCTGACGGATGGTGAGGGTGGCCTGGAGCAGGCTGAGCTGGATGCATCCGGAGGTGAGACTGGCGAGGGGCTGAGCCAAGCAGGTACCTGGAGGAAGCGAATATCAACATTTGTGGGCAAAGTTCCACCCGCATGGGAAGTGGCGGGGGGAGGGTGCCTGCCTACCTGTGGACCACCATGGCTCCTGCGAGCCTGGAACAGACCTGGGGAGGGGCAGACATGCAGAGCCTTGAGACCATTGTGAGGACATGGGCTTTTCATCTGAATGAAGAGAAGTAACCTAAACTGACACATTTAAAGGCTCGTCCTGGATAATATCATGACACAGATCATATGAGGGCGCATTCTTATGACTCACAGCTTCTCAGTCTTCCCCGAGTTTTCTCTTTCTTCTTTCTCCTCTTCTCCTGTTGTACCTCCACCAACCCCTCCTCCAGTCCATCTGTAGACACTGGGGTTCCCCAGGGAGCCTCGTCTCTCACGCCCTCTCCCTTGCTGGCGCCTTCGCTCCTGTGGTTTCTCTCACTCAGGGTCCAGCTCTGAAAACCCAACTTGCCTGTCCCTGCCATTTGCAAGTCACACAATCACCTCCAACTTAATGGTTCCCAAACAGATCTCTTCATCGCAGCCATCCACAAGATGCTAAGCCAGAGGCAGGGATGGGGTCGGGGTAGGGGGTGGGGGTGATGCAAGACTCTCTGTTCCCTCCGTGCAAGAGTCCGTCAAGCCCACCTGGGAGAAATACCTTACAACTTCCCCTCACTCTCTTCACTCCCATGGCAACTATGTTGTTCCAAGTCACCGTCACTTTCAAGCTGACTATTGCAGTAGTGTCCTTAGCTTTGCCCTGCATTCGTTTTGCTTCCCTTCCAAACCATTCTGCAGAGTAAAGCCAAAGTCAAAAGTTATATGTAAGAGTTTGGATACACAGACACATACGCACACTATGATCATGTTACATCCTTGCCTGAAACTCTGCCATGGCTGCCACCACGGCTCCAGATCCCTAAGGTGGCAAGCCTGCCCTTGGTGACCTGTTGTTCCCTGCCTATCTCTCCAGCAGTATCTCATGACTCCTCTCTTTTGCTACGAGCATTTCCTGTTCTCTTTCGCGCTTGGGAGACTGTCCGTGACCTCTGCCTGGAAGGTGCTATCACCCATCCTTTGGTCTGTCTGCTACTAAGCAGTGCTTCTCTAATTTTAAAATGCACACCAATAACTTAAGGATCTTGTTCAAATGCAATCCAGCAAGCCCAGAAGCAATCAGGTAAGCTGAGAGTAGTACATCCAGAATCAAGCACAAGCAGGAATGGCAGGAACAAGCCAGCTGCAGGGAACCCAGACCACCTAACCCACTACTGTTGCGTCAGCATGTCTCCCAGAAATCCCTGTGGCTACGTGGTGAAGTGAGAGACTCCTTATGACAAACGGACAGAAAAGGGAGAGTCTGAGCTTGGTTCATGAGTGGGTGGGCTCGGGCTGTGCCTCCGAAGTAGGTATGGTGCTGTTTTCACTACAGCCTGCATCAGACACGGTGGGGGAAGAGCTCGGTGGTGCACTTGAGCATCCACTTGGTGGGGAGAGCAGCGGGGCTACAGGGGCTCGTGGGTAGTAGGGAATTGTTTGGCCAGCTGGGTAGAACATGAAAGGAGAAAGATTGGAGGACTAGGGATGAGAGGCTTATGAAGGGGTAGAAGGGAATGGGTGCAGCGTGTGGAGGTTTTCATATCACATGTTCAAAACACGAACTGTCTTCTAAAGAAATCTAAAAATAACAGTGTAGAGAACGTAACCTTTCTTCCATTCACAAACAAAACAAGTTCATCTGACTCCTTAGGATGAGACATTACACCAGAAATAATTGGCTGAATGTTGTGGAGTTGTACACAAAGCATACCTTTACTGTGTCTGCGTGAAAGAGCAGCCAAACTGATCCCATGGAGGATGACCAGCAGACAGAGAGCAGCCCTGAGGGGTGATTCCGGTCTGCTCTCTGTGTGTTCCTCTCATCAAAGCATGTAACACGGGATCCACTGTTTGTATCGCATCCGAACCACTCAGAAGTGGCTGGTCTAACAGGACAATAGAACTTCCTAGAGAAGGTCCAAGTGAAACGCCAACTGGGAGGCTTGTGAGGTTAGAGCAGCATCCTCGTGGATGCAGCATACTTGAAATTAAAGGGCTATATATGATGTCCCCAGTGAACAATTAACAAACTGACATAAAATACCTGGACATTTATAGCATATTATATGCCCATCGTTTATAATCTTGCATGCATGCGTGCACAGTCATGTCCAACTTTTTGTGACCCCATGGACTGTAGCCTGCCAGGCTTCTCTGTCCATGGAATTTTCCAGGCGAGAATATTGGAGTGGGTAGCCATTTCCTCCTCCTCCAAGGGATCTTCCCAACCTAGGGATCGAACCCTCATCTCCAGCATTTCCTGCATTGGCAGGTGGGTTCTTTACCTCTAGAGCCACCTGGGAGGCCATTATATATAATAATGCTCTTCAAATTGATAGAATCAAAAACCTAATAGGAGAAAATAGTCAAAGGACAGAAGAATAAATACAATACTAAATGTATAGCAAGACAAAAAAATCTCATAACAGAAGAAATGCCTCTTATGGACTGAAATTTCCCCCAGATATTTGAAAAATGGTGAGTGTGGATAATACTCACTGCTGAGGAAGGATATGGGGAAACTGACACCCTCTCACATATGATTCATTTTATTACTGCACTTTTTGGAAGCCAAGTAAGTTGGACCTAGAAGCATGCATCTCCTTTAACCCAAAAATTCCAGTTCTTAGACTTAATGCAACAAAAATACTTACTCAAATGTGCAAAGACAGATCACAAGGTTTTTTATTGCAGCATTATTTGTAATAGTCAAAAGAGGAAAATAATGCAAACTAATAGGACATTTTAATAAATCATGGCAATAAGCTTTACAAGTTAACATTTATTGAGAACTTACTAGGTGCCAGGTGCTATCCTAAGTACTTTACATGTATTAGCTGCTCAAATCTTTGTCGAAATCCCCAGAGAGATACTGCTACTATTTTGCCCATTTTATAGGTGAGGCAGCTGAGGCATAGAACACCTACATAACTTGGAAAAAAGCAAATGTTGAAATAATATGAATAATTTTATTTCACTTTCTAGATTCATGTATGTACATATATTTCATCAGTTCAGTTCAGTCGCTCAGTCGTGTCCAATTCTTTGCAACCCCATGAATCTCAGCACGCCAGGCTTCCCTGTCCCTCACCAACTCCTGGAGTTCACTCAAACTCACATCCATCGAGTCAGTGATGCCATCCAGCCATCTCATCCTCTATCGTCCCCTTCTCCTCCTGCCCCCAATCCCTCCCAGAATCAGGGTCTTTTCCAATGAGTCAGCTCTTCGCATGAGGTGGCCAAAGTATTGGAGTTTCAGCTTCAGCATCAGTCCCTCCAATGAATATTCAGGACTGATCTCTGTTAGGATGGACTGGCTGGATCTCCTTGCAGTCCAAGGGACTCTCAAGAGTCTTCTCCAACACCACAGTTCAAAAGCATTGATTCTTCAGCCCTCAGCTTTCTTTATGGTCCAGCTCTCACATCCATACATGACTACTGGAAAAACCATAGCTTTGACTAGACGGACCTTTGTTGGCAAAGTAACGTCTCTGCTTTTTAATATGCTGCCTAGGTTGGTCATAGGTTTTCTTCCAAGGAGCAAGTGTCTTTTAATTTCATGGCTGCAGTCAACATCTGCAGAGATTTTAGAGCCCCCCAAAAAATAAAGTCTTACACTGTTTCCACTGTTTCTCCATCTATTTGCCATGAAATGATTGGACCAGATGGCATGATCTTAGTTTTCTGAATGTTGAGTTTTAAGCCAGATCTTTCATTCTCCTCTTTCACTTTCATCAAGAGGCTCTTTAGTTCCTCTTTGCTTTCTGCTGTAAGGGTGGTGTCATCTGCATATCTGAGGTTATTGATATTTCTCCCAGCCATCTTGATTCCAGCTCGTGTTTCATAGTCCAGCATTTTGCACTATGTACTCTGCATATAAGTTAAACAAGCAGGGTGACCATATACAACCTTGGCGTTCTCCTTTCCCAATTTGGAATCAATCTGTTGTTCCATGTCCAGTTTTAACTGTTGCTTCTTGACCTGCATACAGATTTCTCAGGAGGCAGGTCAGGTGGTCTGATAGTCCCATCTCTTTAAGAATTTTCCACAGTTTGCTGTGATCCACACAGTCAAAGGCTTTGGTGTAGTCAATAAAGCAGAAGTAGATCTTTTTCTGGAACTCTCTTACTTTTTCGATGATCCAACAGATGTTGGCAATATCCCCTTATCTTGGGATATCTGTTCTTTATGTTGAGCCACCAGTAGCCTCTGGAATATCTGGTTTTCTTTCATTAATAATCTCTTGATGTTCAGACTACCTGTCCTCTGTTGCAAAACTTCTACATAACCTGGCTCCTCCCCTCACCTCTTTGGAGTAGTTCCCTCAGGTTATTTGAGATACTCTCTCCCGGGCTTGAAGTCCTAAAAATTTGCTCCAAATAAAGCATAATTCTCAGAGGACTATAGTCCACTGGATTGCAAAAGGATCAGACACAACTTAGCGACTACACAACAATAACTTAACTTTTAGGCTGTGAATATTTTTTACATCTACAGCCATGTTCCTTCTCCTAAGGTGGTGGCAAGCCTTCTAGAATCTCTTGACCAATGGGAAGTGGTAGGAGTTGTGCAAAGGTTTTCCTGTAGGTGCTGAAATAATCCTGTATGTCCCCTGCTGCCAAGGTCTTATTTTCTTGAACTTTTCAAATATGAGTGAAGAACAAAGAAAGAATATGGTTTGTAGGTAGTGATGAGAGTTCAGTTCAGTTCAGTCACTCAGTCGTGTCCGACTTTTTGCAACCCCATGAATTGCAACACGCCAGGCCTCCCTGTCCATCACCAACTCCTGGAGTTCACTCAAACTCACATCCATCGAGTCAGTGATGCCATCCAGCCATCTCATCCTCTGTCGTCCCCTTCTCCTCCTGCCCCCAATCCCTCCCAGCATCAGAGTCTTTTCCAATGAGTCAACTCTTCGCATGAGGTGGCCAAAGTACTGGAGTTTCAGCTTTAGCATCATTCCTTCCAAAGAAATCCCAGGGCTGATCTCCTTCAGAATGGACTGGTTGGATCTCCTTGCAGTCCAAGGGACTCTCAAGAGTCTTCTCCAACACCACAGTTCAAAAGCATCAATTCTTCAGCGCTCAGCTTTCTTCAGTCCAACTCTTGCACTCATATATGACCTTAAAACCCTTTTATTCGACTCTGTGAACTCAAGAATTTTAAAAGTGTATATTCCATATTTCATAATCTTTTATTATTTTCCTGAAACCAGGGTTGTTTTCAAATGCAAATCCTTCTTGGTTAGCCTCTGAAACAAAAGCAAATAAGTGTCTTGCCAAAATAAAGCCAAATGCAATACAGTGTTACGTAATTTCATAATTGCCAACAGTGATGTTTGATCAACTCAGGCAAACAAGATTCACAAACATATTCTTATTATTCAGAAACAATCAGCTACAGGGAAACTGCCTCAATCTTTAGAATCATTTCCTCTGCCGTGGTCACTCAAAGTACTTCAGACCCTGAAGCAAATACATTATTCTACCTGAGGGGGGAAAAAAACAAATCATTTTGTTTTTTTGAGAAATCAAAGCAAATAAGAAAGTGAAAACTCTGCAGTCTCTCTTGCATTTATGTAACGGAACAAGATCCTATGGGGCCTTCCGGGGACAGGCCTTCCCCCATAGTCTCTGCTTTAGCTCCTCTCTGAAGATAGATAATAGTATTTAATGCAAATTTTCTGAGTTATTTTGCAGATGTGAAACTACCACCACCCCCCCCCCCAACAAATGAAAGAACTACTTGATAGCCATGAGCTCATAGCCCCAGGCTTCCTGGTGCCTAAGAACTGATCATGTTAACCCCAGTGACACCACCCTGCTGCCCCACTGTCGGCCAATCAGAGAACTGTGCCCACACTGATCAGAGACCTTGTGACTGCCCCCTCACCTGCCTTTAAAAATGCTTTGCTGAAGCCCTTTGAGGAGGCTCAAGTCTTTTCAGGGCATTTCCTTACATGATGATGGTGGTTTAGTTGCTCAGTCACGTCCAACTGTTTGCGACCCCATGGACTGCAGCACGCCAGGTTTCCCTGTCCTTCACCATCTCCAGGAGCTTGCTCAAACTCATGTCGGTTGAGTCAGTGATGCCATCCAACCATCTCATCCTCTGTCTGAAATGGGTGGCCATTTCCTTGTCCAAGGGATTTTCCTAATCCAGGGATCGAACCTGGATCTCCTGCCTTTCAGGCAGTCTCCAGCATTGCAGGCAGATTCTGATGGTTCTGTTTAACTTCACTGTGTGTTGGGTGTACAAACTTGCATTAACATTTATGTTTCTTCCTATCAGGTCTCGTTACAAAACATTTACATCATAGATAGTATAAAGGTAAGTGGCTTGTCTAACAAATGGAATGGTATAAGACAATGGTTCCTAAATTTGAGCAAGGATAATGACCTGGAGATACTGTTTAAAACATGGAATTTTTGAACTCCACTCCAGGACACCTGATTCACTCTGAGAAACTTATGTTTATAGGGACCCTCAGCCTCTTGGTCAGTATCACATGTAGCTGAGGGTCATACCTGGGTCTCCATGGCCAGCCTCCTGGCCAACTGTGAGCACATGATCACTGCCTACACAGGCCCTCTTTGAAACTGAGAGTTGACCGAAGGGAGCTCTGGAGAGCCAGAGATAGCCTCAATTCACCAAAGTAGAGCCCCAAATTGTGGCTGACAGTCAGCCTCCTGGAGGTTCTGATTCCTACACTTCAATCACAATGTACAGACAGGCGCCCCCTGTAGACTGGTTCTGGGGCAGATTTGGAGACCAAAAAAAACACATCTATGCCTGCAACCAGGCAAGAAATGAAAGACAGCATCCAGAGAAGGACCTGGAAGACATAGGGCTCTGTTTTAATACAAAAAAAATTAAAAATGTGAAAAGTGCCTTTGGAAACTTAATGGGCAGTAGTACCTTGTTTGTGTGCATTCTTGCCACTTTGACATTTTTGCATTCATATAACTGGATAAAAGTGTCATGACAGCATTGGGGTGTGTCCCACATCTACCCAGAAAAACCAGCTCACTACATCCTTTCTGCTTATTCCATCATCAGTTTATGAATGAAGTGGAAGTTCAGGCATTTGGTAAGGAATAGCTATAGATTTCTTTCTTTCTTTTTTCTTTTTTTTTTTTTTGTCAGTCAGGCACCCAAAGTTGTCTTATTCTTTTCCAGTCATCATATGTTTCCTTGTTTAAAAGAAGTGGTCTTGGGAGGCTCCAGTTGTATTTGAAAATCTCCATTTTCTGTGATTTGTGTGTCTTTTAGATACTTCACCCTTTCCTGACTTTGTGTGAATTAAAGTAAAAGAGAGACACCAGGAGAGGTCGTAAAGCTTCTCTTCCTTCTTCTTAATAACCCTCTGGCAGACAGGTGACCATGGTCAGGGTCAAACTCAAGTTCTCTCCTTCTCCTCTTGATAGGGACAATGAAGTTCATGTGAATTCAGCAGATTGAACATTTAGAGGAATGCGCAGTTATCCTCATTATTCATCCAACCAATATCTATCAAGCTTCCCCCATCCTAGGCACTGCACTCATAGAGTTTATAGCCTGCTGAAGTTATTGAATAACTTGGCTCCAAGGTGGTCTCTTTTTAACATCTTCATATCCTCTGGGTCTTTATAAGATCACAGATAACCAGAGATTATTTGAAGGGTAATGAGTTTATTTGACCAGTTGTAGCAGCTGACAAACTGAAAAGAACTTGGGAATAAATAGAGGTCATTTCAACTCCAGAAATATTTTTCAGCAAGATAGTTTGGAGGGGGAAATGGCTTTTTTAGTTCCAAGTAATAGAATATTTAGGTCATTATAGTCAAGTTCAGAATGACTTATATGATGTCCCAACTTTCATACATACTGAACTAATTATATGAATATATTAAAGTAATGACTATTATAATCAGCCAAACACATTTTCCCTCTTCTCTTTTGGAAACTACTGCTTTCACTGTGTCAATTCTTCACAGCCTCACCGTGCAAACTCTCAAGTCCCTTCTCCACCACCACCCACATGGTATCCATCTGCTCTCTTGATGGGGCTGTGGCCACCACCTTAAAAGTCGCAGGAAGCACCAAAGCCAGGATTGATCTAGTTCAGGTAAGAGCGAATGTTAATGAATAAATGGAATAAATATGGACTTAGGTGCCTCCCTTAGCTGTCTGGGCCATGGCTTAGAGTTTTAGAGGACAAATATGGCAGGTCAAAATACCTTTCATAGAAAGAAATGTTAGTATTTTGTTAATTTCTTTTTTCTTCTGTGGCTTTCTTCATTACTATTTGGAACTTATTACACTTCCATAAAAATGTGAGGGAAGATGGTCCAGAGCAGTGATGCCCTGTCTGAGTCACTTCAGACCATCTAATTGCCTCACAGAGGAATCCTTCCTCCAGGAAAGATCTGAGTCCTGTGTACCAAGACATGGAAATGCACATTGATCTCGTTTCCTATAGTGTAATGAAAAAGACAAGGTTACCTATTCTGTACTTGTTCTGTGTAAACAGCCAACCTGCTAATTCTAGCCAGGAAAAAAAAAATGCTTTTTTGATTTAGATATTTGAATTTGGCATGCTATGTAATAGTCATTAGTCGAGACTATGTTGAGTCAGTATTAATAATAAACCCTTTGGGGGCAAAGATATGTCTCATGCTAGAAATACCTTCCCACACCATAAGAAACTCATGTGCTGTAAAGTTCACTGGCAGACCGCTGAGCCAGAGGCTGGGGGCAGGAACGTCACCTACTTGTCCTTCTTCCTCCAAAGCCCCCCACACCATCAGAGGCACACAGTTCGGCATGTCAGTCTCAAAGTCGAGTTTGTATGGGAGTTTTAAACTCAAATACTGAGCTGCATTATAAAAATGTCCAAAAGTGAATGAAACACCAGATGACCCTCCAATGTCAGAACAGGAAATGAGGTATAGAAAAGCTGGAGCTGTCTATATGGACAGAAGACTTTACAACAAATCTCTCCAATTCAGTTTTTTTTCCCCCAAGTGGGAGCAGAATAAGAAGGAGAACAAAATCAGATCAGATCAGTCGCTCAGTCATGTCCAACTCTTTTCGACCCCATGAATCGCAGCATGCCAGGCCTCCCTGTCCATCACCAACTCCCGGAGTTCACCCAGACTCACGTCCATCAAGTCAGTGATGCCATCCAGCCATCTCATCCTCTGTCGTCCCCTTCTCCTCCTGCCCCCAATCCCTCCCAGCATCAGGGTCTTTTCCAATGAGTCAACTCTTTGCATGAGGGGGCCAAAGTACTGGAGTTTCAGCTTTAGCATCATTCCTTCCAAAGAAATCCCAGGGCTGATCTCCTTCAGAATGGACTGGTTGGATCTCCTTGCAGTCCAAGGGACTCTCAAGAGTCTTCTCCAACACCACAGTTCAAAAGCATCAATTCTTTGGTGCTCAGCTGTCTTCACAGTCCAACTCTCACATCCATACATGACCACAGGAAAAATCATAGCTTTGACTAGACGAACCTTTGTTGCCAAAGTAATGTCTCTGCTTTTGAGTATGCTATCTAGGTTGGTCAAAACTTTCCTTCCAAGGAGTAAGCGTCTTTTAATTTCATGGCTGCAGTCACCATCTGCAGTGATTTTTAATAAATAGTCTCGAGGTCTTTGGTCTTGGTTGAATCCAAACTGTGCTCTGAAGTCACGCCCTGGGTTAACTTTGAAGACTTCCTCCCCAGTGACCTCAGTGGGCTCTCTCCTCAGAAAGCATCTTCTGGCATCTTACCTGTGAATAACCACAACACTTCCAGCCCATACCTGCTGGGCCTGTGCTGGCCTTTAGCTGTACCAGTCAGAGCCTCTGCCTCATTTCTGAGAGCTTCCGATCCCTCAGCTTTCAGGCTGTATCCTCTGCGTTCTCTGCTTTAGAAGAGGATTGCTAAAGGCCACGGCACCCAGCGTGAGTTCTGCACTGCAGGTTTTGCCTGCGTGCTCTAAGTCACTTCATTCATGTCTGACTCTTTGTGACCTCATGGATTGTAGCTGGCCAGGCTCCTTTGTCCATGGGATTTCCCAGGCAAGAATACTGGAGTCGGCTGCCATTTCCTTCTCTGGATCTTCCTGACCCAGGGATAGAACCCTCATCTCTTGCACCCCTTCATTGGCAGGTGGATTCTTTACCACTAGCACCACCTGGGAGCCTGCTCAGGAATGGTGATGAGCATCTTCACCCTCCTAAAGGGGAAGCCTTAGGAGCCCTGCTACAGAGCAGTCAATGGGAAACTTGTCAGTGGTGAGTCCCGAACCTCTTACACAGTAGAAGGAGTACTGTCCTTGACAAGGTGAGCAGGATGCTGGAACAAATTAGACCAAAGGACACATCAAAAATTGACTCATTGATCTCATTGACCCATGCCACTCAAGCTGTGTTGGCCAGTATTCTTCATCCCTATTTAGCAGGAGGAGAAACTGAATCATCCAGCCAAGAAGTAAAGTGTATTTTCCACATGATTGTTACATTCTTGGCATCATATCAATTACTTCTGCTCACTTTCACGTAATGTATGTTTGCAACTAGCATGTGCTTATAGAAATAGTCTTTGCATGGGTGATTTTTGATGCCGTTGCAATGTTCCTGGAATGGTGTTTGGAAATATTAGGACTTTAAAAATTTTTTGATTGTGTATTTAGAGCCAGCCAAAAGCAGCAATGACCTTTTGGTTTGTTTTTCTGTTTTGCTGTGGCTGTTGCTGCTACAGTTGTTATTTAAGTATTGTTAGTGCTTATGAAATCATAGCCTCTTAGACATTAGAAAAAATCACTTATGACTCTTAAACTTATACTCAATTGAAAAAAAGCCTTAAGATTTTTTAAACTGGTATTTCCCCTTTCTGTCATTTTGGAAAATTTTAAATTCTTATTATGCAGCCCATATGCCTTCTATCCTGTCATGTTATTTTTTAAATTTTATTCTATTATTTGCAAATCAGATCAACATTGCCTTCTGTCTGTGTGTACGTCACTGATTAAAATATTGAACTGAATAAGCCAAGCAGAGAACTATGAGAAAATTAATCAACACTGTTGACACTGGACCGTTGTTCAGTCAAGTACAAACCCTTCTGGGGTGTCATGCACTTACGTCTCTCCATCCGTTCCACTGAGGGAGCACAATCATGTCAAATACCTCATGAAACCCTCATGCACTGTGTCTATGGCACGGACCAGTTTCTCAGTCTAGAAGTCTTCTCTCAAAAGGCAAAGAGGGTAGTTTTCTTGAGTATTTCCTCTCCTCTTAGGGACCACTGCTCAAGGCCCTCTCATCAATAACCTATTCCAGAACAGATGCAGGAAGATGCCAGAGAGCAAAGTCAACCTTGTCTTGAAAAAATACATTTTTTTCAAGAACGAGGATCAATGATTGCCTGTCATGAGTTCTGCTCTGGTTTCCTGTGATGTCTCCAAAGATTACTGATCTTGGTTTCACAAGCCCATCTACAAACTCAAGGTCATGGGACAAAAATCACCTTGTTGGATCTGACCATTTGAACAAATTTAAAGAAAATAAATGCTCTCTTAAAACCTCTACGTGTGGGGCAAATCACATCTCTCAAGAATACTTATCCGATGTTGTTGGTTTATCACGTGTTCCTTTAGGGAGAAATAGGGAAGCAAAACTAGAAATTAAACAGTGTGCCTTCTCCCTAGCATGTGTTAATATCACTTGATCTTCACTGGGTAGTATGTTTGCTCTTTGATCCGTACGTCTCATGGTTGAGAGTATTTTCCAGAAGTTCTGTCTGGCATTTGGCACTCCAAATTCACATTTCTGCCTTTGGCATCAGTTTGCCCCATTATTCCATAATTTGTTCACACCTTTTCTTTGTCTTTGCTGAGCAGAGAGCAATCTGGTTATAGCACCCCCCCCCTCCACTTCTTCTTTCTCGTTTCCAATTGAAAAAATGAAAGTGTGAATCACTCAGTCACCTCCCACACTTTGCAACCCCAAGAACTATAGTCTGCCAGGCACCTCTGTCCCTGGAATTCTCCAGGCAAGAATACTGGAGTGGGTAGCCATTCCCTTCTCCAGGGGGTCTTCTCAACCCAGAGGTAGAACTCAGGTCTCTTGCATTGCAGGCAGATTCTTTACCAACCGAGGCACAAGGGAAGCCCCATTTACATTTACAATTACCTACCTCCTCCAAATTTCATTTCTGAGTGCTTCCTGGGCATTTTATGCTGTATCTCCTTTTCAGTCTTTGGTAAATGGGAGAAGAGCCATCACTGCTCGGTACTTTCTGAAATGGACTTATGAAAAGCCCACGGCCCTGAATAACAACACCTGGCACTCTTATCTTTCTCATGCTGTGAACCCAAAGACGTTCTCCCTAAAAATTCTGTCACTTTCCTATCAGAGACTTGTGGTTAGCTTAACAGCTGTTTCCCTCATTTATTCTTCTCATTTTTGAGCCATGGAAGAAATTTTTTAGACTTTCTTCTTTAAAAGAGGTTGAGTTTTTCAAACTCGGATAATCAAAGGATCTCTTCTCAGCTATATTCTGCCTCTGTTCCAGTTTTGTGATTGGCTTTGGGGAGGCCCCATCCATACTTTTTGCTGGACCAAGCAACTTGTGTTGTCAGACCCCTCTGGGAGCAAGCTTTGGTTCAGCGAGTACAAGGGTGTTGGAGGTGCACAGCCGTCTTACGTTGGGGCTGCAGAGGATCCTGAAACTACATGTTCAGATAAAGACAGCTCGATCCAGTAAGCCAGAATAGGAGTCTCAGCCCCGGACTGAGGGGCCAGAGGCCAATATAAAAGCCAAGGAACAGATGGTCAGGTGTAGAACAGTAAGTTGGGCAAGAAGAAGCAGTGACTCTGGACAGTTACCCTCAGCAAGTGCCATGACCCATACCGTGATGCATGAGAGTCATGGGCACATTTCTGTGTTTCTATTTGCACTCTTACCCAGGTGGTCTCTACTCCCTTCCCTCCTGTGAGGTTCCTGGATTTTCACTCAAGCTTACATCTTATGATCATACAGTCCTACCTCCTTTGTTAGTTTTCTGGTTTTTAACATTGCCAGATATCACCTGTGGGTCTAATCCCTCTAGGTTTTGGTGGTGTCTATTTAGACAACAGCAGCATCATTGCACCAAGATTGCAAGTCTTCTTTCTTTATCACCCCTAGTCTTTGCTTTAATATTTAAACACCACCATAACAGCTAACCTTTACTGAGAACTTTCTATGTACTGGGCACTATTCTAAGGTAGGAGCATGCGTGTGTGCTAAGTCTCTTCAGTCATGTCTGACTCTTTGTGAACCTCTGGCCTGTAGCCCGCCAGGCTCCTCTCGCCATGGGATTCTCCAAGCAAGAATACTGGAGTGGGTTGCCATGCCCTCCACCAGGGGATCTTCCCAAACCAGGGATCAAACCTGCATCTTTTATGTCTCCTTCAGTGGCAGGTGGTTCTTTACCACTAGTGCCAAGTCGTAATGGGAAGTCCTCTAAGGTAGGTACTATATGCCAATTGTGTAGATGATGAAAGTGAGGTACAGAGTGCTTAAGTCACTACCTGAGGTCACTTCGCTAGCAAGTGAAAGAGTCAGGGTTGGAACCCAGGTAATCTATTGTAGAATCCATCTTCTTAACCATCTCATCTAAATCTGTTAATTTTCCTGAGACCATTATTTTTTCTGGAGAATTACCAGGATCTCCTTTATTATTATTACTTTTTCCTCCTTCTATATCTAGTATCCTCTTTGGTTTCATATTTTTAGGTATCATCTAGATACGATTTTTAGTCTTATAATTTACTTAATTCTTTCTCACATTTATCCAAGCTCCTTTCTCCAAGCTTCAGCATGTACTGTGTTCTGAGCTGTATCTCTATGGCTCTTAAACTGAGTGAGAATCAGTCCAGATCAGAGGTTCTGATTTGGGGCCAGTTAATGTCTTTAGGGGGTCCATGAATGTGCAAAATGTTTGTATATTCACACATGATTTTGCAAATATATTCACAGAACTAGCATCAGATTCTCAAAGAGTCTATGACCCCTTTCCACTGGTCAAGAGAGACACAGAAATAATTATAATACAGAGACATCTTGATCAGATCTAAGAGCCATCCCCCAAACATGCTTTTCCAAACTTTGCAAGAAATGCTCTTCCTCTGTCTGGGACAGTCCTTCCAATGTTAAGAGATGTTTTTATACCACCTAGCGACATCAAAGAACTGTAAAGGTCTGAGATTTTACCCTACTTATTGAATACAAATTAATAAGTTAGCCTGACAGAGTTTGATAGATGCTAGCAGAAGACACAAGACCCCTGGATCAGAGACAAGGGACTTTATCCTTCACATAAATAGCAAAGCTAGATTATTAGAATTTCTGCCCACATCCTACCCCCAACTCCTAAGGCAATGTGAGGAGGGCCAGTTGACATGTTGATGTACAAGGGTTGCATTACACAAGAGGAACTCTGACATTATGAAACTCCAATCTTTTATAATGGGTTGTAAACCTCCCAGAAGGTGACATATTTATTACACTGGACAGGGAGCATTTCTGGTAATTCCTCCACAGGGAGACACTGTCTCTATCTTCCAATACTGTCCATTCTACTACCATCCTTGAAAAGGAGCTCTGAAACCAGAAAACAGATCAGTGATCTCTAGGGATAGGGAGTTGCTGGAGTGTTGATTACAAAATAGGAATGGGGAATTTGTGGGGGAGATGGAACTGGCTCACCGCTTGTTTGCAGTAATGGATACACAGTTGTATGAGTTTGTCAAAACTTGCAGAACTGGACACAAAAAAGAGTGAATTTTACTGTATATAAATAAAAACTAAATATCATCATTAAAAAAATAAGAGCAAAAGAAAAAAGAATAATAACGAAGAAAGCGAGACTGGAACAAAAGCAGGCAGAGCCTCCGCTGGTGAGATGGGCACATGTCCAGCATGTGACTTGTGTGCTTGAGGTTTGCTCAGTCCTTCTGCCCTTTCTCTTCATGGATTCCCTGCTCTGCTCTCTTCCACAGAGTGCAGTCTGGAAATGTGTCCTAAATGTCTTCTGAGGACACTAGTTCAATTTAGAAAAACTATTGGGATTGTGTATATGATCCTTTTGGGGGGGAGAAGAGTCCTCGTTATGAATGAGGGAGACAGGCCAAGGGCAGAAGAGTAACCTTTGGGTAGAAACTTTGTGCATTTCCTCCAACCCAGGTAATTTATGCCGTTCTACTGGCTACAGACCCATCATGGAGAGTCAGAAAAGTTTCAGTCGGGTGAGGATGAAACCACCGAGAGCTGCAGAGCCAGCATTTCTAGATTAAATGGCAAAGCATTACACCCATCATGTGGAACTGGCTTTCAAGAAAAGTACACTATTGTATATTAGAGACTCAGAGGTTCACCATTTGGCCCTGCTCAGTGAGGGTAGCTGGATATTTTTTCTCAGAAATACAGACAGGTAGCACCTTAGTAGCTTTTTTGAAGGTGGAGGTTATAAAATAGCATATTCTAAGTGAAAACAGATTAGGCCATCTTCCACACATCTAGGTCTGTGCAAGGGAGATATAGAGGAGAATCTATTCCTCACACTGTCATTTCAGCAGCACATTTTGTGGAGTCATAGCCATAGTGAAACATTTTTCCGAAATAAATGCCTTAGTTCTCTCTGAATATAAGTCCATCTCTGATGAGTACTAATGGTTTACGGGGAAGAGAGGAAAAGCTGTTTCCATTTCTCATGCTGCAGGGAATCAATAGCCACTAAGCATATATAACATCCATAGAGCTTCCATTTCAGACCCTCCTCTGCCCACTTCTTCCACATCACTTCCCCTAAAAAACCTACGACAAGTAACTAAGAAAGACTATATAGTATTATTAATTTTAAAAACATAATCTTTTTCCTACAAAGATATAAACTTCAGAAGTTTATATATTCGGGGATGTTCGGATTTCCAGAGGAATGTGGAAAAGTGAGAGAGTTACTATGATGCCAAAAAAGGGGACATGTGAGGAAATACATCTAAAGGAAAGATTAAAGAGTGGATTCAAGTCCTTCACTGATGTCATCATAGACTGGGAACTCATGTGTCCAAGCTCCTCCCAACCCCCAAAGAGCAGCTGTTAGCTACCGCCCAAGCCCAGGGGTGAGCTCCTGGCTGTACCCTTGCAGTCTGTGAAAGGAGGGACTAGAGCAGGGACCCACATGGAGCTTTGCAGCAGGGAATTCTGAGGTTGTGCATGCCCACGGCTTGCAGCTAGAAGGCAGGGTACTGGCTGGGAGTGAAATGTCCCTTTGATCCCAAGGATGCCTGCCCCTTGGGGAAGGGTGTGGCAAACAGAAGCCAGAATTGAGACCCAGAATGGACTCCCAGCGATCTGAGCCTAAGGATGAGGTTGGGAATGGACTCCTTAAGCCACATTTGATGCTTCCAGCCTTAACAGAAATATAAAGAAGAAGGGGCTTGGGGATGATAATTCATATTCATAAAAAATAATGTTACAGAAAAATCTAATAATAGTACTGAATCTAACCACCCCTCTTTCTTCAGCTATAATTTTCCGTATATCACCTCCCTGCAAAGTGTCAACTAACTCATGTGAAGAGTTGACTCATTGGAAAAGACCTTGATGCTGGGAGGGATTGGGGGCAGGAGGAGAAGGGGACGACAGAGGATGAGATGGCTGGATGGCATCACCGACTCAATGCACGTGAGTCTGAGTGAACTCTGGGAGTTGGTGATGGACAGGGAGGCCTGGCGTGCTGCAGTTCATGGGGTTGCAAAGAGTCGGACATGACTGAGCGACTGAACTGAACTGAACTGAACCATGTTTAATCCCTGTTAGAATTGGTAAACTTCTCTGTTGTAAACATCCCTGGAACTATAATAGCCAACAGATAGAACTGGATTCAGTGGTTCCCTAGGCCAGCTCTGATTTAGACAGCCATTTCCAATTTCGTCCGAGACCCGATTTCCTACAATGTCCACATATGGGACCATGTGGGCAAGTCTGTGCCTCATTTATGAGATAGCCTCTCCCATAGGGGCAGTCAGCTCTCATCTTCACTCTCCTTTTGCACTCACCCTCCTTGCCCCCGTTCTTTTTTTTTCTTCTTTTTTTCTCCATCCCCCATCCTGTTACCTCCTCATCTCCTTTCTAGCTGAGTTATTTTCTTGCATTTCCTCACTTAATGTCTCATTCATTCCAGGATTCCAGGTAACACCTCCATAAATGATTCCTAAATCCCTTCCTACTTCTGCTCCCTCACATACGTAACCTTGAGTTCATTGTGACCACCACTCTCCTTCTGCTAAACTGGTCTTTCTCCTGCCTTCCATACTTATGGAAAATGGTACCACAATATTTTGCTTTTTCTCACACAGAACCAAGGCCTGATGATTTTAATACACATTAGCCTTTAAGCTCACCTCCTGCTTTTCCTTTGCACTCATGTTACGCTGATCTAGCCCTTCTTCATTTACACCAAGATCATTACAAGTTCTGCACCTGGTCACCTTCCTTCCAACATCTCCCCAGTACGACCCTACTCATGGCAGGGTCCCCAAATTTTCCAGAATTCCTTAGGAAGCTTTTTAAAATGTGATGGGCTATTTTCCTCAGTTTTACTAGACTGGCACCTCAGGCTGTGGGGCTTAGGAATAGCTCTGAATTTTTTTTTTTTTTTTTTTACAATTTTGCTATCACTTTAAATGAATTTTTTACAAAACTCACCAGGGGACAAATGCAACCCATCTGCAGGTCTGGAATCAGGAACCACTGCAAACTGTAAGTCAAAGAAGTCTTCCAGAAATATCTGCTCAGAGATGCCAAATGTCTTTCACTGGCCCCTGATGCCATCTTGAAACTGAAGCCTGCCTTTGAAGACTTTCTGCAGTTTGCCTGCTCTGACCTGACTCTCTCTCTCTCTCTTTTTTTTTTTTTTAAAGATGCATGCTTTTTTATTTAAAAAAATCTTTTATTTATTTGTTTACTTATTTATTTGGCCACACGGCATGGCATTTGGGATTCTAATTCCCCAACCAGGTACCAAACCCACAACCCCTACGGTGAAAGTGCAGATTCTTAACCACTGGACTGCCAGGGAAGTCCCTCTGAGCTGACTCTTAACACCACCTTCTTCTAATCGCTCCTCTGTGGTCAAGGCCATCCATTTGTTTTTTTCCGAGGATGTCGTGAACAGCCTCCTATCTGAATCTGTATTGGCTCTATCGCCTCCTCTTCCAGGAAGCCTCTGCAACCACTTGCTCCCTAACCTCCTGGGAAGCCTTGCCATCTGGACCCCACTTCTGAATTGTGGCTTCTGCTGGCCCTAATTGCAGTTCATCTTGCTCCAGCTGGGGCCCCATGTGTGGCACGGAACAACTGCTTGACAGCTGTTCCCGCTGCCTTCCTGCCAGAGGAAAACTAAGGGGCTGGTCTGTCCTCACCACCTTATGTCCCCAGAGCCCAGCCCAGGGCCTTTCAAACATGAGACACTCAATCCTGGGCTGTTAATGACCACGTGCTGTTGCTTCAGTTGTGTCTAACTCTTTGTGACCCCATGGACTATAGCCCACCAGGCTCCTCTGTCTATGGGATTTCCCAGGCAAGAATACTGGAGTGGGTTGCCATTTCCTTCTCCAGGGGATCTTTCTGACCCAGGGATGGAACATACTTCTCCTGCAGCTTCTGCATTGCAGATGAATTCTTTACCACTGAGCCACTGGGAAGCCTGTTAATGATCATAGTGCTTATCAAACTCCAACATTTTTTTTTTTAACCAAAAGACTAAAACACAATTTTTTTTCTTAAAGTTTGCACCAAATTGTATTCAGAAGAAGGATTGCAGCCCCTGGACCCAACCCAGGAACCTATATTTCCACCTAAACTAATGCTATGTTCTTTTTTCCTGATTTCTTTCGCTTTTTATGTCAACTATAAGGGAATAAACAGTCCATCAGCTCATCCTCAGGTGATACTTTCTAGTATCTTTAACTTGATGTCTTAACCTGAATATCAAAAGGGAGTAAAACATCTTCAAAGCAAAGCACTCTCTTCCTTATAACTCATTCTTTAGTTTTCCTCTCACTAAAAATAGAGCCAGAGTGAAAAAGAATCTAGTATCAAAGCAAATTTTACTTATTCAAAATATTGACTTAATATCCATTTGCCCCATGGGTACCTTTGCAGGAACCTATGCAAGGCTCCCGCCCTCCTGCCCTACACTTGGGTGAACATATCTTGTCCATGACCTTTTTTATCTAGTACAACTCATTTCCTTATGTCCAAAGCAGGACCGTCAGAGTCTGTTTTGGCATGTAGGATCTTTATTAAAATCCAAAGAAAACCAAGGGTACAAATTATAAGCAGGAGAGCTCCCTATGTCACTTACCTGACAGCTTGGCATAGGTTTAAAGCATTTAACTGCCTCCTTTCCTTTTCTTTTTAAAAACCTGTCTCGTCAAGTGTCTGCTGGAATTGTTTCACAGACTTGTGTGGGGAGACTTCAAATGCTGGAGCAGAGCAAGGCCCTTGGATACAGAAATGATCCAGGAGCTATCTCAGGAGCTCACAGTCAGATGGAGGGGTGGGATAGATGGGCCCATCACAATTAACAAAAGAAGGTGAGGGTTGTACAGGAAACCTGGGAACCAGTGTCTGGGAGTGGAGCAGAGAGCAAGAGGTGGAGAGGGTGGACATCCAGAGAGACTTTGCCAAAGAGCCAAGATTGAACTAAAACATGAATTATAAATAGAAGTTATCAAGAAGTAGGCAGGGGAAATGCATGGAACAAGGCAAGGGAATTCTAGCTTAAGTAAAAATCACATGCATTGGCTTGTGGCCTTGCAGAATGAAGAATTTTCAGAAAAAGCAGTTTTAGATGAGGAGGGCATGGCATGTTGGAGGGTTCACTGTAACCCCTGCTCCTACCCAAAGTGTGGGACTGGAAAGGGCAGAGGAGGGCAGGTCCCAACAGGACTTCAGTGCATATCTAAAGCATATAAACTGTTTGCGCAGGTAATGGAGTGTTATGAAAGGTATTCTGATAAGAACGTTTACCATTTTAAAATATTACCCCGCCTTGTGTACAAAGTAGAGATTGGAAGGGTCACAGGTGAATGCAGGGTGACAGGTGTGTATCACACAGCCCAGGAAAGGGACAATGGGATTGAGGATTAGGGTGCTGGTGGTGGAGACAGAGCGAGAGGGCAGATGGGAGAGATGCCTAAGAGGCAAAATCAATAGGATGTGGTGGAGGACTGGGATTGAAAAGTTTGATTTTTGTCTTCTTTATTTTTATTCATGTATTTTTGGCTGTGCTGGGTCTGCATTGCTGTGTGGTCTTTCTCTCTAGTTGCAGAGAGTGGGGGCTACTCTAGTTGCAGGGCACGGGCTTCTCAGTGCAGTGGCCTCTCGTTGCAGAGGTCGGGCTCTAGGGCACTTGGGCTTCAGAAGTTGTGGCTCCTGGGCTCTAGAGCACTGGCTTAGTAGTTGTGACGCACAGGCTTAGGTGCTCCCCAACATGTGGGATCCTTCTAGACCAGGGATCGAACCTGTGTCTCCTGTGTTGGGAGGCAGATTCTTTACCACTGAGCCACCGGGGAAGCCCTGTTTTATTTATTAGTGGAAGAAGCTTGAACGTTGATGGGAAGAATACAAGTGGAAGGGAGAAGTTGAAAACTTCACAGACAGAAGGGGTAGCTCTAAAGCACCGACTGAGGGACACCTTCTCTATTTCTTTCTGAAATCTTTCACTAAAACAGTCTTCTCAAGTCTGAGGAGGAATTCCCCCTGCGCTTCCTAGAGCTCTGTCCTTCCCCTCTAGAGTGTTTTCTGTGGGGCTGGGATCCCCTCCATACTCGCTAGGTTGTGAGCACCAGCCATCTGTAAGAGGAGTGTGGTGCTCACGCCCGCAGTGTTCACCCCCGTGGTGTTCACCCCTGTGTCACCATCGCCCTGCAGGATGAGTCTCAATTTTTTGGTCTCCAGACTGATTATGCCCTTAAAAAAATGATTAAGGACCCTAAAAAGCTTTAGTTCATGTGGTGGTGGTTGGTTTAGTCCCTCAGTCGTGTCCGACTCTTGCAACCCCATGGACTGTAGCCCTCCAGGTTCCTCTGTCCATGGGATTCTCCAGGCAAGAATACTGGATTGGGTTGCCATTTTCTTCTCCAGGGGATCTTTCCAACCCAGGAATTGAACCTGGGTCTCCTGCGTTGCAGGCAGATTCTTTACCGACTTAGCTACAAGGGAATTAGTTCATGTGAGGTAGAGCTATTAACTTTCATAGTATTTGAAATGAAAACCGGGAAATATTTTACATATTTATTTATTTATTTGAAAATACCATGGGTGAACTCATTACACATGAACATGAATAACACGTGGTTGGTGAAGAATAACTCTGTTTTTACAAAGAGAAAATCAATGAGAAGAGTGGTGCTGTTTTACCATTTTTGCAAACCTCTTTAGTACTGGCTTGAAAGAACACAGATTTGCATATTCAGCCTGTCACGGTACCAGGCATGATGCAACCTTTGGAAAGCTCCAGTGCAACTTTTGAGAGAATGAGAAGGAAGAGGGAAAATATGACAGGTTTGACCTCAGAACCCTGAAAGGAATCCATGGACTATACTCTAAGAATTGCTAGCCAACCTGATGAGACAAACATTCAGATAGTTTCATTAACTGAAACTTTCATTCAGTTCCCAGAAACTTCCAACTCTCTGTCATTATTTCCAACAAAACACTTAACTTAAGGCAAGATTTACAGAATTCTTCTGAAAAAGAAATTCTCATTTAGCCAATCTGCCTTTATTGTTCAATCCCCATCACTTTTATCAAGTAAGCAACTTGCACCATAATTTTTGTTCCGTGTTGAAATGATTTATGGAAGCACAGAAACTCCACCTGAAGATCTGCCCTTTGGTGGCTCCCACAAAGAGCAAAATAAGTTTTCATAAAATATTTTTAATAAGGTTATCATCAAATTTAATTTCAAACAAATTAATTCAATTCCCTGGAGAAATGGTTTCCTTATTTTTTTAACTAGAGGAAGCTGTTTAAACCTGTTTTTCCAGATGTGTGGAACCATTTCAGCTTAGAAGACTCTGGGCAGGGAGCCTGGTTCCCGCCCTTGGGTTCATGGTCCAGTTCACATCAACCATCTGTGTCGCCTCAACCAAGTCACGTCCCCTCTTTCAGCCTCATTGTTATTTCCTTCTATAAATCTAGGCCAATGGATCTCAGATTTACTTCTGTGAAGGAGCAATCAGAAGTCAAGGGCTTTTCCTTGAATATCATATTCTTTACTGAACATCATAAAATAGTGGCAAATTTAGTTAGGCTGAGTAGAACAGGAACAATTTTAGACTTAGAAAATATGACTGTATTATATGGTCCCTGAAAGTGAAAGTCACTCAGTCGTGTCCGACTCTTTGCGACCCCAAGGACTACAATCCACGGAATTCTCCAGGCCATAATACTGAAGTGGGCAGCCATTCCCTTCTCCAGGGGATCTTCCCAACCCAGGGATCGAACCCAGGTCTCCCACATTGCAGACAGAGTCTTTACCAGCTGAACCACCAGGGACCACCTGGTGGTCCCTGCACCAAGACAAAATGGGGAACACAGAAGCCCATTAAAAAGAAGAGGAAAAAAAAGAAAATGTCACCCAATTAAGCACAGTCTATTTGCAAACCACCCTCATAAATATTCACTTGTTCATTCCATCTTATTGTCACCTATTACGTGCAGAGCTGTAGGTTTTCAAGAACAAAATGGGAGGAAAACTTGAACAAAATTCTGACCATTAACTACTTCTGCTAATTGAGAAAAGTACAACTTTCAACCGTAGCTATAAACTCCCCCCAATCTTGCTTGGGAAACAATGATGGTCAGTGAAAGGAAGGTTCCTATTGGCTTTAAAAAATCTAACATTCTATGTTTTTTATCATATTTCAACCAACAGCCAGCCTTACGTCACAGAAGTATGGCCTATGAGACCCAAAAGAGCTTCTAGTCCCATCCCTAACTTGCAGATAAAGTCAGGCCTAGAGAGGTGCTGTTGTTGTTGTTGTTGTGTCTGACTCTTTGTGAGCCCCATGACCTGCAGCACACTAGGCTTCCCTGTCCTTTGCCACCTCCCAGAGTTTGCACAAACTCATGTCCATTGAGTCAGTGATGCCATCTAACCATCTTGTCCTCTGTCACCCCTTCTCCTCTTGCCTACAATCTTTCCCAGCATCAGGGGCCTTTCCAACGAGTCAGTTCTTTGCATCAGGTGCCCAAGGTATTGGAGCTTCAGCTCCTGAGGTTTTTCCTAAATTCACCTGGCTTGCTAGTGGCCAGGGCTTAGAACCTGGGTCTCCTGTTTCCAGGGGGACTTGGTGTTTTTGCACTTTGCAAGCTTGCCTGATAATAAATAGCACACACACTCCCAGTGCACATACAGTTAATCCTCTGTTGATGTTCCATCACCACATATAACTTAGCCAACAATTATTTCTTCCATTGAGAACTTGATGTTAGAGAACTCATCCTTGGCACATAAGATTCTTGCTTGTTTATAAGTTAAGATCTAATTAAAATCCAATTCGTTTTTTTATAAACCAGAAGAAATGGAAAAATAAATATGCAAAGCAGTGAATTTAATTGTAAATTGATGAGGCCACTGTTTTGTGAGTATCTTTGTTTTGTTATCCACGATGGGTTCCATTCAATCTTCCTCAGTTTATAAGCTCTAATGAAGTCCGTGTGTTTGTCGCTGACACCAGCTTTCAAATCTGCATTAGGCTGCATTAGGCTGTTGCAGAGAATGGTGAAACAGCCCAGAAGGAAATGTCTGACTTTCCCTGGACTCACAGAACCGTAAATGACCTTCTGGGACTGAAAATAAAGAACCCAAAGGTCCCCTTGTGATGGGGACACTTGTGATGGTGACAGCAATGACGCCCTAGTTACCACTTTGATTGAAAAGCAAAATTAGGGACTTCCCTGGTGGCACAGTGGACGGGAATCTGCCTGTCAATGCAGGGGACATGGGTTCAATCCCTGGTCTGGGAAGATCCCACATGCCACAGAGCAACTAAGCCCGTGCACAACTTCTAAAGCCCTCAAGCTCTGGAGCCTGCAAGTCACAACTACTGAGCCTGTGTGCTGCAACTGCTGAAGCCCACACACCCAGAGCCTGTGCTCTGCAACAAGAAAGCCACCAAAGTGAGAAGCCAGTGCAGTGCACCCAGAGAGTGGCCCCTCACTCTCCTCAACGAGAGAAAGCCCGCGCAGAGCAACGAAGACACAGTGCAGCCAAAAATTAGAAAATAAATTAAAATTAATGAAAGAAGATCTGTCATGGCTGCTGCTGCTAAGTTGCTTCAGTCATGTCCGACTCTGTGCAACCCCATAGACGGCAGCCCACCAGGCTCCCCCGTCCCTGGGATTCTCCAGGCAAGAACACTGGAGTGGGTTGCCATTTCCTTCTCCAATGCATGAAAGTGAAAAGTGAAAGGGAAGTTGCTCAGCCATGTCCGACTCTTCGCGACCCCATGGACTGCAGCCCACCAGGTTCCCCCATCCATGGGATTTTCCAGGCAAGAGTACTGGAGTGGGGTGCCACTGCCTTCTCCAATGTGTGAAAGTGAAAAGCGAAAGTGAAGTCGCTCAGTTATGTCCGACTCTTCATGACCCCATGGACTGCAGCCTACCAGGCTCCTTTGTCCATGGGATTTTCCAGGCAAGAGTACTGGAGTGGGTTGCCATTGGCATCTACTCACAAATCAAAATACATACCTGGTGATTCAAATTCACTCTTTTGTTCAACTAATAGCCAGGTTGTCACATAATTATCAGTTTGTGGGCTCTTAGCTCCCTGACCAGGGGTTGAACCTGCACCCTCAAGAGTGGAAAGCATAGAGTCCTAGCCACTGGATCACCAGGGGATTCCCAAAAATAAATAAGTACAAATTAATGAAAGAAGATGTTTCCCTGGTAGGAAGAGGGCTTCCCTGGTGGCTCAGATGGTAAAGAGTCTGCCTGCAGCGTGGGAGACCTGGGTTCCACACCTGGGCCGGGAAGATCCCCCAGAGAAGGAAATGGCAACCCACTCCACTATTCTTGCCTGGAAAATCCCATGGATGGAGGAACCTGGCAGGCTACAGTTTTGCTAAGTCACTTCAGTCATGTCCGACTCTGTGTGACCCCCACCAGGCTCCCCCGTCCCTGGGGTTCTCCAGGCAAGAACACTGGAGTGGGTTGCCATTTCCTTCTCTAATGCATGAAAGTGAAAAGTGAAAGGGAAGTCGCTCAGTTGTGTTCGACTCTTCGCGACCCCATGGACTGCAGCCTACCAGGCTCCTCCGTCCATGGGATTTTCCAGGCAAGAGTACTGGAGTGGGGTGCCATTGCCTTCTCTGAGGCTACAGTTTATGGGGTCTCAAAGAGTTGGACACGACTGAGTGACTTCACGTTCCATCCTGGTGAAAGAAGATGTGTCCTGGCATCTATCCACAAATCAAAATATTTGGTGATTCAAACTCACTCTTTTGCCCATCTGATAGCTTGTTACATAATTAAAATCTCTAAAAAGTGCAATTTTGCCTCTAGAATGTGGTTGAAAGCAAGTCTCATTTTTCAGTGTTATTTCATTTCACTTGTTAGGTCTATAATAATTGCTTCTAGGTCACGGTGTTATTTGTGACACGACATCTTGCTGGCTTCTTTCCCACTAATGATAATTCTCCTACCTGTTAGGGCCTGATACAAAGCTTAAAAAAGTTTTCCACCCAATTATTATCTCTCTTGAAAGGATTTTGGAATTATTTATAGAGACTAACACAAAAGATGTGCTCTCTTTTTATTATAACAAGGTCCTTATGTTACAGATGGTTCTGCTAAAGAAAGCTGAGGCTACTTGCCACTAACCAAATCACAGGATCATGAAGACGGGAGAAATTATATTTTGTAGTGTAATGCTCAACCACATCTGATCTTTCAAAAATTCAGAAAATCCTGCTAAAGACTGTACCTCATCTCTAGAGACTCAACTTTCTGCACAGAGCCGTGGCTCAATAGACATCTGTTGATTCACCCAGAAATTCATCCGGCTGTCCTAACTACTTTCATTATTCAAGGAGTGCTCTGTCGGTGGTTTCTTCCCTCCAGCAGCAGATGAGAGCAGCCATGACATTCTCTGCTAAACAGCCCATGGCGTTTTCACAGACCACAATAGTCACCAGGCGAGTCCTCAGTTTTCCTTTCTCCAAGCAGCCTGTCCCAAAGGTATCCAACAAGGAGAGGCATTTTATTACTATTATTACTATTTAGAACTCAGTTCTTTTTTTAAGTGACAGAGCAATAAAGAATCTCCCAGCCATGACGTGTGGCAGAAACTAACACAATTCTGTAAAGCAAGTATCTTTCAATTAAAAAATAAGTTAAAAAAAAAAAAAAAGAATCTGCCAGCCAATGCAGGAGACACAAGAGATGCAGGTTCGATCCCTAGGTCAGGAAGATCCCTGGAGAAGGAAATGGCAACCCACTCCAGTATTCTTGCCTGGAGAATCCCATGGACAGAGGAGCCTGGTGGGCTACAGTCCATGGGGTCGCAAAGAGTTGGACACACCTGAGCACAAAACAGAACTCAATTCTTTTTTTTTTTTTTAGGACTCAATTCTTTAGACTGATATTACTCTGTAAAAAGTACAGGTAAATAAAATCATTTAAAACATTCATTAGTCTATCAATTTTATAGTTATTAAGCACTTAGCGTCTGTCAGGCATTGGGCTATATGCTGGTAAATCAAGTCTACTGAAAAAGACACGATTTCTTCTCTAGGATTCATCATACGGTGGGAAAGATAGACAGAGAAAAAAGTAATTACACAGTGATGTAGTAAGTATGATACCCTTTGGCTGCACCACATAACTTGTGGGATCTTAGATCCTCAACCAGGGATTGAACTTGAGCTCTAGGCAGTGAAAGTGCAGAATCCTAATCACTGAACTACCAGGGAACTCCCAATATTTTCTTTTTCATCAGTGGAATCTTCCTCTACAATCTAAGAAGTGCTTTGAAAATTGTTATGTTTCTGGATTAGCCCAGTTACGATGATTTTTAAATTTTAGTCAAGGAGAATTTGGGGATTTTTAAGTAAGAAAAAGAGAAGAATAAATATCATTTAAAACACTGCATGCATATGAAACAGAAACAGACCCAAGGACATAGAGAACAGACTGTAGTTGCCAAGGGGGAGTGGGGTGGAGATGGGATGGAGTGGGAAGTCAAGGTTAGCAAATGTAAGCTATTATGTTTGGAATGGATAAACAACAAGGTCCTACTGTACAGCACAGAGAGCTATATAAAGTATCCTGTGATAAACCACAATGGAAAAGAATATATATATATTCATTGTATGTGTATGTATGAGTGAAAGTTGCTCGGTCGTGTCTGACTCTTTGTGACCCCATGGGCTGTAGCCCACCAGGCTCCTCTGTCCCTGGAATTCTCCAAGTGAGAATACTGGAGTGGGTTGCCATTCCCTTCTCCAGGGGATCTTCCCTCCCCAGAGATGGAACCTGGGTCTCCCGCATTCCAGGCAGATTCTTTACCATCTGAACCACCAGGGAAGCCCATGTATATGTATAACTGAATCAATCATTGCTGTACAGAAGAAATTAACACAACACTGTAAATCAACTACATGTCAATCTTTAAAAAACAGGAAAAAAAAAGCATCATATACATTAATTTTAAAGCTAGATACAGAGTTGCAAGCACTAGTTTAAAATAAACAGCTTGTGTTTTTTATGTTCTAAACATTTTTCTCTCAATTTCCTATTAACAAATCTGTTTGACTTTGCTAATGAAAAAATAGAATGTTTTTAAGTGTTGTTTTCAATCTTGTAGAAATGAGATTAGAATGCAGAATTACTAATCAGACATGTATGATAAGGAAATTTCTGCCTCATATGCCTTTTCAGTCATTATTATAGTCTTCTGGAAAACAGAAAATTGTAGATCACATGCACAAAACCCCATCTGTTAGTGTTGCTGGTTTCACCTATGGCTTCAGAACTGCTGAGTCACCTTCATGGTTCTGGTTCTTCATCTAAGAGATTAGTTCATTCTCTCAACCTTTTTTTATTCTGCTTTTGACCTTGGCTCATGTGGTAGTAAACATTCTTTGAAGTCTAAATAAATATCTGTTTCATAATTTCAAAGGGCAGAGACCTCAACAAGCATGCATTCAGAGCCAAATCACAGTCATGTTCAGTCCAGTTCAGTTCAGTTGCTCAGTCATGTCTGACTCTTTGCAACCCCATGAATCACAGCACGCCAGGCCTCCCTGTCTATCACCAACACCCGAAGTTTACCCAAACTTAGGTCCACCAAGTCGGTAATGCCATCCAGCCATCTCATCCTCTGTTGTCCCCTTCTCCTCCTGCCCCCAATCCCTCCCAGCATCAGGGTCTTTTCCAATGAGTCAACTCTTCGCATGAGGTGGCCAAAGTATTCAGCATCAGTCCTTTCAATGAACACCCAGGACTGATCTCCTTTAGGATAGACTGGTTGGATCTCCTTGCTGTCCAAGGGACTCTCAAGAGTCTTCTCTAACATCACAGTTCAAAAGCATCAATTCTTCAGTGCTCTGCTGTCTTCACAGTCCAACTCTCACATCCATACATGACCACTGGAAAAACCATAGCCTTGACTAGACGGACCTTTGTTGGCAAAGTAATGTCTCTGCTTTTCAATATGCTATCTAGGTTGGTCATAACTCTCCTTCCAAGGAAAAGCATCTTTTAATTTCATGGCTGTGATCACCATCTGCAGTGATTTTGGAGCCCAGAAAAATAAAGTCTGACATGTTTCCACTGTTTCCCCATCTATTTGCCATGAAATGATGGGACTTGATGCCATGATCTTAGTTTTCTGAATGTTGAGCTTTAAGCCAACTTTTTCACTCTCCTCTTTCACTTTCATCAAGAGGCTTTTTAGTTCCTCTTCACTTTCTGCCATAAGGGTGGTATCATCTGTATATCTGAGGTTATTGATATTTCTCCTGGCAATCTTGATTCCAGCTTGTGCTTCTTCCAGCCCAGCGTTTCTCATGATGTACTCTGCATATAAGTTAAATAAGCAGGGTGACCATATACAGCCTTGACGTATTCCTTTTCCTATTTGGAACCAGTCTGTTGTTCCATGTCCAGTTCTAACTGTTGCTTCCTGACCTGTATGTAGGTTTCTCAAGAGGTAGATCAGGTGGTCTGGTATTCCATCTCTTCCAGAATTTTCCACAGTTTCTTGTGATCCACACAGTCAAAGGCTTTGGCATAGTCAATAAAGCAGAAATAGATGTTTTTCTGGAACTCTCTTGCTTTTTCAATGATTCAGCGGATGTTGACAATTTGATCTCTGGTTCCTCTACCTTTTCTAAAACCAGCTCGAACATCTGGAAGTTCACGGTTCATGTATTGCTGAAGCCTGGCTTGGAGAATTTTGAACATTACTTTACTGGCGTGTGAGATGAGTGCAATTGTGTGATAGTTTGAGCATTCTTTGTCTTTGCCTTTGTTTGGGATTGGAATGAAAACTGACCTTTTCCAGTCCTGTGGCCACTGCTGAGTTTTCCAAATTTGCTGGCATATTGAGTGCAGCACTTTCACAGCATCATCTTCCAGGATTTGAAATAGCTCAGCTGGAATTCCATCACCTCCACTAGCTTTGTTCATAGTGATGCTTTCTAAGGCCCACCGAGAGTGCCAGGCTGCAACGGCGCAGGAGCAGCCGAGAGAAACTATCCCACGTCTGAGGTCAGGGGCGGCAGCCGAGAGGAGCTACCCCACAGTCATGTTAGAGCAAGTCAAATAAGCCCATGCTCTTCAGAGTGTAGTTTAGCACAAAGGTGGACTAGTGGAACACTGTCTTCTTTCTAGATGAATCCTTGGTCTGCTGACCTGGGAGACCTGTTCCAAGTTAGCCTATTTGACCTGTAAGATAGAACCTTATTAAAGAAATAAATTCATCAGTCACATCTATTTACATATGTAATCAGATGGTCTTAGCTCCAAGAAGTACTCAAAGAAAACGTTATTTTAAATGAGAGTTGCAGCGTTTACTTCTTTTTAAAGAAACTTGCCAGTTTCCTAAAATTAAAGCACGAGCTCCCTCTGCTGAGTGAATGAATGTATGAGACAGAATCTAAAACTTTTGTGCCATGCCTGTGATGCCAGTAACTTCTTAGAAACATAAGCAATTATGAAATGTAAAAAATATTTTACTTTTTAAAATCCATGACTATAATACGGGGTAGAATGGAAAGGTAGAGGAGACTCATTTACAAGATTAGTTAGATTTTTCATTAGTTGAGATTTTACTCCTATGCCTGACTTCTGCATGACACTTTGTAACCACCACTGATGGGGGCACCAGGAAGTGTATATACACCTACCCTATTACCTGGCTTTGATCTTTCATAGCACTGATCATATCTGATTTTATTGTACTTATTTATTCATTGATCTGGTGATGACTGTCTGTCCCTGCTAAAATGTTGGCTTCCTATTAGAGAAGACCTTGTCTGTGCTCAGCCCCTAGAACAGTGCCAGACACACAGTAAGTGCCCACAGTAGGAATATTTGTTTACTGGGTGGAGGAAGTAAGAGAGGCAGGGAGTCAGGTCAGCATTTGCTGAAAGTGTCCCCTAGGAATATGATTCCATTAGCGGACAATTCAGTGCCAGTCATGCAGGACTGGACACAAATTAGTAGGAAATGAGAGAAAGAGAGAATCACTGAAGGCATAGCGAAGTGGGGTAGATCTCAAGCTCCACCTTAAAGATGGGGAGGGTTTGGTCAAGTTAGACAAGGAAACAAGCACTGTGCAAAGCACTGGGATGCGATAGTCTTTACAAAAACACATAGGCCCCACCCTAAGGAAGTCTACAGTCTAAAAGTGAAGACAGATGTAAAACAAATAATCACACAAACTAAAATTTCAACTGGACAAGTGCTCCAAAGCAGAGGTGCACAGCAGCTAGAGGATGGTCAGTTTTATAGGGGAGTTCGGGAAGGCTTTTCCCAGCTGAATCGAAGGCTGTGTGCATGCATGCCAAATTGCTTCAGCTGTGTCCAACTCTGTGACCCCATGGACCGTAGCCCACCAGGATCCTCTGTCCGTGGGAGTCTCCAAGCAAGGATACTGGAGTGGGTTGCCATGCCCTCCTCCAGGGGATCTTTCCAACCCAGGGATTGAACCTGCTTCTCTCCTATATTGGCAGATGGGTTCTTTACCACTAGCACCACCTGGAAAGCCCAATCAAAGGCTAAGTGGGGATAATCAGGAAATGAAGATGTGCTGTGTTTGCTAAGTTGCTTCAGTCATGTCCTACTCTTTGCGACCCCATGGACAGTAGCCCACCAGGCTATTCTGTCCATGGAATTCTCCAGGCAAGAATACTGGAGTGGGTTGTCATTTCCTTCTCCAGAGGATCTTTCTGATTCAGGGATCTAAACTGCATCTCCTGCATTGGCAGGCGGTTCCTTACCACTGGCACCACCTAGTGCCAATACATTTCAAGGGGTGGAGATGGAAAACAGTGCCACTGAAGGACCACGAGGGGAGAAGCTAGAGAGGGACACAGCACCGAGGAGGAAGGGCCCTCTTTGTCCAGAGAGAAGGAAGGGCTCTAATGGCTTCCATAGTTTTTCAGGGATTCTAAGCTATTATGACTTTCTTTTTCTTACTTTATTTACACAACAAGTGGGCTTCCCAGGTGACTCAGTGGTAAAGAATCCGATGCCAATGCGGGAGACAGAAGAAATGTGGGTTCCATCCCTGGGTCTGGAAGATCCCCTGTTGAAGGAAATGGCAACCTACTCCTGTATTCTTGCCTGGAAAATCCCATGGATAGAGGAGTCTGGCAGGTTACAGTCCGTGGAACTGCAAAGAATTGTACACAACTGAGCACATACACACACACATCACAACAAGTATGTGTTACTTTAATTTTTTAAAAAAGGGACATTTATGAAAGAGAAAATATCATTGGAGCCTTCTTTTGCAATTTGCCTTCTTCCTCTCCAGGCCCACAGCAGCTGATGAAGAGATCTCGCTGTCAGGCAGGAGAGCCTGCCAGGGGCCACCACACAGTTCCCGGCGTGGGAGGTGGGGAGGGTGGAGATGCAGGTGCGATCCACTTAAGAACCTGGACTGCACAGAAGATAATGGCTCTGTGCTCTCTTGGCCTCCCTTCCAAGTGTGGGTACCTTAGTGAGGAAAGGTTGTTTCATTCAGTATTGCTGCTTTTCCCACTACATCCATCTGCACTTTCCATGTGGCCAGGCTTCTTAATTTCTGAACTTTGTGGCATAAGTCACTTAAATGACCAGGTTTTAAAGGGGGAGGGGGGCACGACCTTCATGGTCCCCCCATGCAGGCTCCAAATCTTCATCTGCCATTGTCTGGCTGGGGGGGACGTCTATCCTGTTCTGAAAGTCAATATCAACAGCCCCCAAAGGGGATTGGGAAGATCCCCTGGAGGAGGGCATGGCAACCCACTCCAGTATTCTTGCCTGGAGAATCCCCAGGGACAGAGGAGCCTGGTGGGCTGCAGTCCATGGGGTAGCAAAGAGTCAGACGTGAGTGAGTGACTGAGCACACAAAGAGGATCTTTTAACTTGTTGCCTTAAAAGGACAACTAGACGGATTATTGAGATCTGGTAATGAATATCAATGAGAATGACATAATTCATTCAAACTTTTAGGGTAATTCTAGACTTTAGTAACTACAGTATATCATATATAGCTATAAAATATTAACTATGAAATATAAGCTACCTGTGAATAATGTACTGCAGAATTACCCTTGTTACCCCTCCATGCCTCTGTATGAAAGAATTGTTGGGTTATGTCTGCAGCCCATTCTAAACCTTCCTCTTTGAATACCGGGGCTTCACATTCCTGTAGGCTCCCTCTGGAGCCTGTTCTGTTCACATTCTACCTGCCTGAGTTAGACCGTCTGTCTCTGTGAGGGCCTTTAACCGCTGATAGTAATCTCAGTCTATCTGCAATCCACTGTTTAAAGTGAATTCCTCAAAGATGGAATCCTCACCCCTGGCCTCCCCTAGGGGACAGCTTCCCCAGAAGGAAAGTTGTGACTGTGTGTTGCTCACAGGCCATGTTTTTCCACCCCCTTAGTGGAAACCCTTAGTTGTTATCAGCTCTGTGCTGCCTGCATCTGCACTGCAGCCGCAGGGAGGGTTCACAGTGCCTTGCTGGGAAAAGTTTTACTATGGAATCCCCAGAAAAGGATTCATGAGGATCACAAGACATCTTACCTGGTGTCAAGAGCCTTGTTGTTGTTGTTCATTCGCTAAGTTGTGTCCGACTCTGCAAATCCATGGACTGCAGCATACCAGGCTCCTCTGTCCTCCACTGTCTCCCTCAGTGTGCTCAGATCTATGTCCACGGAGTCAGTGATGCTCTCTAACCATCTCATTCTCTGCCTTCTTTCTCCTTTTGTCTTCACTCTTTCCCGTCACCAGCGTCTTTTCCAATGAGTCATCTCTTCACAACAGGTGGCCAAAGTATTAAGAGCTTCAGATTCAGCATCAGTCCTTCCAGTGAAAATTCAGGGGTTTTATTTGTTTTTCTTTTTTTTTTTAGGATTAGCCATTTTGATCTTGCAGTCCAAGGGATTCTCAAGAGTCTTCTCCAGCACCATAATTCGAAAGCATTCTTCAGCGCTCAGCCTTCTTTACAGTCCAACTTTCACATCTGTACTTGACTACCGGAAAAACCATAGCTTTGGCAATATGGACCTTTGTCAACAAAGTGATGTCTCTGCTTTTTAATACACTGTCTAGGTTTGTCATAGCTTTCCTTACAAGGAGCAGCTATCTTTTAATTTCATGACTGCAGTAACTGTGTGCAGTTATTTTGGAGCCCAAGAAAATAGAATCTGTCATTGCTTTAACTTTTTCCCCATCTGTTTGCCATGAAGTGATGGGACTAGATGCCACGAGCTTAGTTCGTTTAATGTTAAGTTTCAAGCCAGCTTTGTCACTCTCCTCTTTCACCCTCATCAAGAGGCTCTTCCATTCCTCTTCACTTTCTGCCATTAAAGTGGTATCATCTGCATATCTGAGGTTGTTAATACTTTTCCTGGCAATCTTTATTCCACCTTGTGATTCATCCAGCCTGGCATTTCACATGAGGTACTCTGCATGTAAGTTAAGTAAGCAGGGTGACAATATATAGGCTTGAAGTACTCCTTTCCCAATCTTGAACCAGTCAGTTGTTCCATGTCCGGTTCTAACTGTTGCTTCTTGGCCCACATCAGGTTTCTCAGGAGACAGGTGAGGTGGTCTGGTACTCCCATCTCTTGAAGAATTTTCCACAGTTTGTTGTGATCCACACAGTCAAAGGCTTTAGTGTGGTCATCAAAGCAGATGTTTTTCTGAAACTCCCCAGCTTTCTCGATGATCCAACAAATGCTGGCAATTTGGTCTCTGGTTCCTCTGCCTCTTTGAAACCCAGCTTGCACATCTGGAAGTTCTCGGGTCACTTACTGCTGAAGTCTAGCTTAAAGGATTTTGAGCATTACTTTGCTAGCTGAGAAATGAGCACTATTGTATGGTAGTCTGAACATTCTTTGGCATTGCCCTTCCTTAAGATTGGAATGAAAAATGAGCTCTTCCACTCCTGTGGCCACTGCTGAATTTTCCAGATTTGCAGGAGTTAAGAGCCTATTGAATATAAAATACCTAGTTTTATACCAACCTTGTCAGGTAAATTAATTGGAAAAGAAAGTTCCCACAGAACCAGCCTGTGATGAAACTGAAGGCAAAACATAGCACATCTTGTTATAAACTACAGCAGCAAAATTGGTCTCTTTTTACTTGACTTTTAACCAAAAAATGTTTTCGCCAATCTTATCCATCAAGCTGGCTTTTGAATGTCTTTTACCTCTTACCATAGATCAAACCCCCTTTGAAGGATAAAAATTTACTGCCACAAAAGCCACAGGTTTTGAAAGAACATCCCCACCAAGGTCTCCCCAAATGTCTTGAGGAGGATAGCACTGTTGAGATAAATGGGTGGTCTCTGCGTGGAGACTACTTCAGGGAACCTAACATTTAGTAGCCCGTCTGTGGTTCAGGATTTGGGCTGAAAATAATCACTTGCCTTCATAACTGTCTTTCTCTGATTGATGCTATTTATCATCATTATTGTATTTCCTTTGTTCTCATCACTGCTCTCATAAGTAACATACCTGTGTTTACCACCGACCCTTTTGAGATATTTCAATTCTTCCAGCTCACCCACATGCTCTTGCCCTCAACGTACCATCTGTCTGCAAGGGTCACATTGCCTTTGTGACTCAGACTGTTCTGCCTGCTAACTCAGCCCCTGTGCCTCAGCAGAGTGCTTCCCAGAAGCTGGCTAAGTCCTGCTCTGTTAGCACAGGTGGAAGGCTGCTTCTCCAAGGCAGGGTCCCAGGATACCTCTGGTGGCAACTGCATCAGTGGAGAGCCAGCATGCTAGGTGTGGTCATTTTCAATTCCATTTTCACTTCAGAATGCCTTTTTATCCTAAGATTACCACTGATTAGTAAGGTGTAAAGCTGTTTCAGTAGTAGACTCCTCTGTCCATGGGATTCTCCAGGCAAAAATACTGAAGTGGGTTGCCATTTCCTTCTCCAGGGGATCTTCCCAACCCAGGGATGGAACCTGGGTCTCTTGGATTGCAGGCAGATTCTTTACCGTCTGAGCCACCAGGGAAGGCCTTTCAATAGTATACGGTGCCTTTAAATGAATGCTTCTCCCTCAACCCCACCATGGAAGGAACACAGCAAATTCCTTTAAATAATCATTTTCTTGCTAGAGCAATACATGCAAGCCTTAAGCCAGGTCGAATCTAGTTCTGTTTTCATTCCTGTCTTTTACAAGGTGTGAGATTATTAGGTTTATCCATTTTCATCTGTCTTGGTTGCTTTATCTTGAACTGGATTCAACGTAATAAAAATAGTGTTTGCAGTAGATATTTTATACATACTTAGGTGAAAACAATAACAGATTAGATCTACATCATTCGAGAGTTCCAGATCATTGCACTATTTTCTTATACGTCTTCTTTCAAAGTTCCAAAAACGTAGAAGTCTTAGCATCACAAATCACATTATTGAAAGAGACTAATAAGCCTATGATATAGGTGAAGAGAGTTAAGGTCCAAAGAAATGTAATTATTTCAACAAGTTCTCATAGTGAATGGGTGGCAGAGCCAAGACCAAAATTCTCAAATAATAAAAATATTGAAACCGAGTAGCATATTCTTAAATGTTTGAAATAAAATGTTTGGGGTTAGCAGAAGCCCACCAACAGAGGGCAGCAGAGACCCTCTCTCCCACCTCTGTGAATTTTATGCTCTAGTTTGAGAAAAGTGGCTTTTTCTCCAATGTGACTTCTGTGGTGACAGAACCAAAGTGGCAGATATGTTGTCAGTCCCTGCCTTAGTGACAATGAGGAATCAGATGGTGGCTGGCCAGATGCTGTCTCCAAGTCAGAATGTGTTCTACCCATCAGCGGATGACAGCACCTTAGCTCCTAGGTTGTTGTTGAGGCGGGCAGCCGTCTAAGCAGGAAGACAGCATTTAAAGCACTGGTGCTTGAATCTGGAGTTTCTCACTAAGAATTCTTTTCAATAGTCAATAAATTAGAGCAAAGGAGAGCAATGAAACTAAGAAACTGCCCGAAATTCTTATTTGCATTTTCTAAGCAAATACCGGGGCCTCCCTGGTGGCTCTCACCGTAAAGAATCTGCCAGCAATGCAGGAGACCTGGGTTTGATCCCTTGGTCAGGAAGATCCCCTAGAGTAGGAAATGGCAACCCATTCCACTATTCTTGCCTGGAGAATTCCATGGACAGAGGAGCCTGGCGGGCTATAGTCCATGGGGTCACAAAGAGTCGGATATCACTGAGCGACTAACACTTTCAAGCAAATACCAGCAATTAGAGCTACATCAGCTGCATGATTTATGGGGTTGGAATGAGGTGAGACTTGGAGGGGAAGATAAAAGATAAATTCAGAGGGTAGATGTAAAGGACTAGGCTGAATCAGCTCCCTTCCCAGCTTCCAGGGTCTCCACCAGCTCCCCCTCCAGTCAGCTGCCTCCAGTTCTTTCCCATACTGGCTGCCTTTCCTCCTCGTGTCCTCTCTGCCCTCCCCTGGGTCTCCATTTCAGACCTTCATGTGCTTCCCAGTCCCTCACTCAGGACTCAGACTCCAGCTTCCATCAGTGAAGTAGCGGGGTGAGGGGACTGGAAGGTGGGGGGACTGTACATGTGCCATTTCAGACACTTGTCCTCAGCTCCCACTAAAGAAGTTAG
This sequence comes from Bubalus kerabau, assembly GCF_029407905.1. NCBI lineage: Eukaryota > Metazoa > Chordata > Mammalia > Artiodactyla > Bovidae > Bubalus > Bubalus kerabau. The sequence goes on from NC_073626.1 coordinate 143,169,521, forward strand.
TCCTACAACCAACTCAGCTGACAGTGGAGACAGATTTTATTAACCTACCTGTGCTTCCTCAGCAACACAGATTAGTTTTCTGGGAGCATTGTTGTTTATCTCAGTGCCTGTACACATGGCATTTCAAGTCAAGTCCAACTCTTTTGAGACCCCATGAACTGTAGCCCACCAGGCTCCTCTGTCCGTGGAATTTCCCATGGCAAGAATACTGGAGTGGGTTGCCATTTCCTTCTCCAGGGGAGCTTCCTGACCCAGGGATCGAACCCACATCTCCTGCATTGCAGGCAGAGTCTTTTACCACTCAGCCACGCAGGAAGCCCCTTTAGGGGCATAATAATACCTTTTCTTATCCATCCCCTGGAGTCAGAAGCTGCTGTGTCAGTGGCTCAAACTGTAAAGAAACTGCCTGCAGTGCAGGAGACCCAGGTTCGATCCCTGGGTCAGGAAGATCCCCTGGAGAAGGGAATGGCAACCCACTCCAGTATTCTTGCCTGGAGAATTCCGTGGACAGAGAAGCCTGGTGGGCTACAGTCCATGGGGTCGCAAAGAGTCGGACACGACTGAGCAACTAACACCTTCACTTTTAGATGCAAAACCACTTTAAAAATCCTCAGGGAGGTAGGCCCTTCCCTGGGTATAGGACCAGGAAAACTATGGACTGAAAAATCAACTTAGAATGTATGTGTCTGCATATGCACATGCATTTTGTGTGCTTTCTTTTTATAAAAGTAAGACATGCCCTTTCACATTTGACAAATATGAAAGGACATAAGGAAGAATACTGAAATCTCCTGTAAACCTACCACCTATATACAGCCACAGTCAAAGTATTTTGAAAATATTAAACTCTTAATTGTCTTACAAATCTAAACTGAGCACACAGGAAAAATGTATTTAACTTGTTACTGAGGGAACCAGCAAAATGATAAAACTGAATGAAAGTGAATTTGAGAGACCATGTATACAGGCACTGAGGTAACAAGGAGGGAAGACTGCTAGATACAAAGATGGTTCATATCTTGCAGAGAATAAAATCGTAATCTTTAAGAGCAGATATAACTCGATTAGCTACTGGGGGAAAAAATCCACATGTTGTCATGTAACTTCAGGGTTCAGGCTCTAATCAGTAGTAAATACAGTTGTTCTGCTTATCTGCAGTTTCACTTTTCCAGTTACCCCTGCTCACCCGCACTAGGGAAATATTACATGGAAGTTTCCAGAAATAAGCAATTTTTAAGTTTTAAAGTGCACCAATTTGAGGAGCATGATGAAATATCTTGGAGTCCCACTCCATCCTGGCAGGGACAGGAGTTAGCCCTCAGCTCAGCATTTCCTTCCTGTTAGTTACTTACTAGCTTTTTCATAAGTACGTAAGTATTGGAAGAAGACAATATGCTATTATTCAGTACTATCCACAGTTTCAGGCAACCGCTGGGGTATCTTGGAACATATTCCCTTCAGATGAGAGAGAACAACTATATTAACTTAAACATAGGAATATTTCCCTAGAGAATCAGATAATCATTGGGCAAATCTGCTAGACTGTTCTGATAACATGGAAAGGACATACAGTCCTGCTTTTTTCCAAGTTTTGCATAGTTTTTCTTAATACATAATTATGATTTTAACAGATTTCCTCTAGTTTTAAAAGAGTTTTTAGAGTGTATATAAATATGTGAATAAATAAAACACATTTTTTCCAAGTAATGATGTTGTGTATATAATCATACCTGTTTCTTATTCTCACTTTACAGTGTATCATGAACATTTTTCCATGTCACTAAATATTTTTCAAAAACAATTTTAATGGCTATGTTTTTTTATTCAGATGTGCTGCAATTTATATAACCAATCCCTTACTGTTGAGAACAAGTAGTATTTTAATGAATATTCTAGTACACAAATCCTTGCATTCATTCCCACTTATGTCCAATTCCAATTAGTTCCTAGAAGTGAAGTTTCTGTCCACCTTTTAGGTCCTTAATACTTATTGTCTTTAGAAAGATTATTTCCACTTACACTTTCAGCAACTGAGTATGATTACATTTATTTCATCACCCCTTACCAACACTGGGGATACATATATCCCTTCCACAGGATATAATACAACACAGGTCATTCATCAGGACTGAAAAAAAAAAAAACCAAGAGAACAAGGAAGCATGCAGGAGGCACTTCAGTCATTGATCAAGTCATTGAAGATCAGTTCTTAAGTCCCTCTTCATCATGAAAGTTTTGAAGATACTGATGCTATTTTAATTGATGATGCCACTTCTATAGAGCTTGGGTACAATCAACATCTTAATTCTTCTCATGCAAGTTAGTAAAGAGATGGACTACCCAGAACATCAGACTCAGAGAGGAGTGTGGAGTTTTATGAAGGACCTTGAGTCCTTGGTCAAAAATACTACTGGTTCCATAGGCCATGGTAGACATTTGAGAGTCTGAATAGGAAGGTGATAGGATCAAAATTTCCCTTTAGTGAACCAGGCAGCGCAGTTTGGATTAAGTGTCCACTAGAAACAAGGTCAAAAGTCCTTATAATATGCCAAGTGAGAGATGGTGGCTGGTACCTTGGAGTAGAGAGGAGAATACAGGTACAAGTCACTAACAAAGAGTAAACAAGAATCAAAGAAAACCTTGAAATTAGAGGTTGGCAAGAGATGAGGGTTCAAGGGGCCAGTAAGGTATTTGGGGTACTGTCCCCCAAAATTAGAAGTCAGTTAGAAGGAAATTCTGGTGCTTTTGTTACCGAAAGGTGTGGGGTCTGGGCGCTCCATGCTCAAAAGCCAATAAATATGCCAAGTTCATGGAAAGGAAAGCTTGCTTTATTTCAAATGTTGGCAACTGGTGGGGTGGGGACTATATGCAGAAACAGCACAGTCATCTCTGAAAGTCATCTTCAAAGTGGTCATCAGTGGTCTGACCAGCGTCATCTTGGTTGTTTTAGGTACAGTTAATCTTCAGTTCCAGGACCCGTTTGTTTCCATTTCTTTGAGGCCAGTTCTTGGAATTGTAGCAGCTTATGTCATGGATACAGTCTGATCATCACATAGTTAACTTCTCCACCTGATGTTTTAGTATCTATAAGAGAGCTCACAGCATATGGCTCAGAACATTATCTGTAGCTCTTGAGAAATAAACGTCCTTGACTATGCTTAATGAGTGCATTGATATTATTTGGTCTTCTTTATTTGGACTATTTTCCTTTTTTATGCATTTCTCATTTCTCTGATTAAACTTATTTTTCAACTAAAGTTTTCCATAGACAAAAAGCAGGCAAAGGACGTGGGGGGAGTGGGGTCAAGGACCATAGAGTCCTGCTCTGTTTCACTCTGAGAAATGCTAAGGGTGGAGATGTGGTTTTTGGAGAAGCCATGTTGAGTGAATGATGTCACCAAAGGAGAGACTAATATCTGAAAATCAATTTTTAAAACATATATCAAGCTACCAACAGTATTCTTCACAGAGCTAGAACAAATAATTTCACAATTTGTATGGAAATACAAAAAACCTCGAATAGCCAAAGCGATCTTGAGAAAGAAGAATGGAACTGGAGGAATCAACCTACCTGACTTCAGGCTCTACTACAAAACCACAGTTATCAAGACAGTATGGTACTGGCACAAAGACAGAAATATAGATCAATGGAAAAAAATAGAAAGCCCAGAGATTAATCCACGCACATATGGACACCTTATCTTTGACAAAGGAGGCAAGAATATACAATGGATTAAAGACAATCTCTTTAACAAGTGGTGCTGGGAAAACTGGTCAACCACTTGTAAAAGAATGAAACTAGAACACTTTCTAACACCATACACAAAAATAAACTCAAAATGGATTAGAGATCTAAACGTAAGACCAGAAACTATAAAACTCCTAGAGGAGAACATAGGCAAAACACTCTCTGACATACATCACAGCAGGATCCTCTATGACCCACCTCCCAGAATATTGAAAATAAAAGCAAAAATAAACAAATGGGACCTAATTAACCTTAAAAGCTTCTGCACATCAAAGGAAACTATTAGCAAGGTGAAAAGACAGCCTTCAGAATGGGAGAAGATAATAGCAAATGAAGCAACTGACAAACAACTAATCTCGAGAATATACAAGCAACTCCTACAGCTCAACTCCAGAAAAATAAATGACCCAATCAAAAAATGGGCCAAAGAACTAAATAGACATTTCTCCAAAGAAGACATACAGATGGCTAACAAACACATGAAAAGATGCTCAACATCACTCATTATCAGAGAAATGCAAATCAAAACCACTATGAGGTACCATTTCACAACAGTCAGAATGGCTGCGATCCAAAAGTCTACAAGTAATAAATGCTGGAGAGGGTGTGGAGAAAAGGGAACCCTCTTACACTGTTGGTGGGAATGCAAACTAGTACAGCCACTATGGAGAACAGTGTGGAGATTCCTTAAAAAACTGGAAATAGAACTGCCTTATGATCCAGCAATCCCACTGCTGGGCATACACACTGAGGTAAACCAGAAGGGAAAGAGACACATGTACCCCAATGTTCATCGCAGCACTGTTTATAATAGCCAGGACATGGAAGCAACCTAGATGTCCATCAGCAGATGAATGGATAAGAAAGCTGTGGTACATATACACAATGGAGTATTACTCAGCCATTAAAAAGAATACATTTGAATCAGTTCTAATGAGGTGGATGAAACTGGAGCCTATTATACAGAGTGAAGTAAGCCAGAAAGAAAAACACCAATACAGTATACTAACGCATATATATGGAATTTAGAAAGATGGTAACAATAACCCTGTGTACGAGACAGCAAAAGAGACACTGATGTATAGAACAGTCTTATGGACTCTGAGAGAGAGGGAGAGGGTGGGAAGATTTGGGAGAATGGCATTGAAACATGTAAAATATCATGTATGAAACGAGTTGCCAGTCCAGGTTCGATGCACGATACTGGATGCTTGGGGCTGGTGCACTGGGACGACCCAGAGGGATGGAATGGGGAGGGAGGAGGGAGGAGGGTTCAGGATGGGGAACACATGTATACCTGTGGCGGATTCATTTTGATATTTGGCAAAACTAATACAATTATGTAAAGTTTAAAAAATAAAAAAATAAATATATCTCACCTCCCTCAGAAACTTTCAAGTAAAAAGACAAATACTTCAAGACCAGAATCTGAAGTAGAGGTGTGGAGAGAAAGGGAATTGATTCTGTGATGATTAATGAAAATTATAGCCATCAAACTCATGGAGATGAGATGGAGAAAGAGAGAGAATGAGAGGCCTGAAGACAGAATCTTTGGCACCACTTTTCATTGGAGTTACTGTTAAAGTCACAGTCTTCTATCACAGAAAGAACTAAAATTGGAGAACCTAATAATTTTAGGGCTTCCCTGGTGGATCAGTGGTAAAGAATCTGCTTCCTAATGCAGGAGACACAAATTCAGTCCCTGGGTCTGGAAGATACCCTGGAGAAGGAAATGGCGCCTTACTCCGGTATTCTTACCTGGGAAACCCCATGGACAGAAGAGCCTGGTGGGCTACAGTCCATAGGGTCACAGAAGAGTTGGACACCACTGAACGACTAAAACAACAATAATGATAATCCCAGGATACCCATCATAGACATTCTGGGGTACAAATTCAAAAGCTGCCCATTTATAAATATTTCTGATACCAGGTCAGTTTAAAGATCATGTTGATGGATTGATCACTAAATGATTCTCCTATTGCCCTGATACTTCTCTGCACCATCTCCACCTTCTTGAAGCCAAAAAATTTTTAATTTCTAATACCTGTGATTAATTATAGATTCCTGAAGTTTTTACTTTCCACTTCAGTGAAATTTAGAAAAAAAAGATTTTATCCTCCACTCCTTCCCTCTCCCCTCCCTTCACATACCACATCTATTCTCAGAGCTGAGGCCCCTGTGCATTTTAAAGAGGCCTCTTTCTTATTTTAAAATAGTTTTTCTTTATTAATTTTTTTTAATTTTCATTGAAGTATAGTTGAATTACAATGTTGCATTAATTACTGCTGTACAGAAAAGTGACTCAGGTATACATACACATTCTTTTTCATATTCTTTCCACTATGGTTTATCACAGGGTATTGAATATAATTCCCTGTGGTATAAAGTAGGACCTTGTTGTTTATCCATTCTGTATATACCAGTTTGCATCTGCTGACACCAAATTCCCAATCTAACCCTTTCCCACCACCCCCACTTGGCAGCCACTAGTCTATTTTCTGTGTCCCTGCTTCTATTTCTGTTTCATAAATAGGTCCATTTGTGTCATATTTTAGATTCCATATATAAGTGATATCGTATGGTATTTGTCTTTCTCTGACTACACTTAGTATGATAATCTCTAGGTCCATCTGTGTTGTTGCACATGATATTATTTCATTATTTTCTAAAGCTGAGTAGTGTTCCATTGTGTATATGCACCACATCTTCTTTATTCACTCATCTGTCAATGGACATTCAGGTTGCTTCCATATCTTGGCTATTGTGAACAGAGTTGCGTTGGTGATGGACAGGGAGGCCTGGCGTGCTGCGATTCATGGGGTCGCAAGGAGTTGGACACGACTGAGCGACTGATCTGATCTGATCTGATCTGATGAACACAGGGTTACATGTATCTTTTTGAATTATAGTTTTGTCTGGGATATAGGCCTGGGGGTAGAATTGCTGGATCATGTGGTAATTCTAGTTTTAGTTTTCTAAGGAACCTCCATACTGTTTTCCACAGTGGCTATATCAACTTACACTCTCACCAACAGTGTAGGAGGGTTCCCTTTCCTCCACACCTAAAAGGCCACACCCTTTCAATGGGAGCTGGTTGTGGTTTGGGGTGGGTTTAATCTTTCTAGTAAATGGATGGAAGATGAACAACCGGTAGGTGTGACTGCTGAAGTGCAAGTTTTTATGGGCTGGGTAAAGCCACATGTGCCTCCCTGGTGGTTTCATTGTAGAAGTGGATTCATGCTTAGGCAAGAATTATTATTAGGTGAGAATTATTCTTATCTAATGACTAGTTATCTAGTTCTTGAGAACACACCAATGAAACCAGGTAGGGAAATGGAGCCAAATGTGTGGGTGTTTTTTCAACTGCACATAATTGCTCAGTTGTCACGTGTATAACAATAGCCACCTGTGAGAACTTCATCAAATTAAAATGACTCTTTGTGATCAAAACAGGAAACCAAATGTTTCTCCCATGACCTAGAAGAAAACAATATTAACACTTAGGGCTTCCCAGGTGGTGCTAGTGGTAAAGAATCCACCTGCCAATACAGGAGATGTAAGAGACACGGGTTCGATCCCTGGGTCAGGAAGATCCCCTGGAGAAGGGCACAGCAACCCACTCCAGTGTTCTTGCCTGGAGAATCCCTTGGACAAGCGGAGCCTGGTGGGCAACAGTCCATAGGGTCACAGAGTTGGACACGGCTGATGCGACTTAGCATGAAAAATGCACTATATTCAGTTTTGAATATATTTAAATTAACTGTTTCTAAAAATAAGACCCTCTGGGAATTGCCTGGCCATCCAGTGGTTAGGACTCTGCGCTCTCACTGCCAAGGGCCAGAGTTGGATCCTTTGTTTGGGAAACTAAGATCCCTCACGCCCCATGGCATGGCCAAAATTAAAAGACTGTTTTTAATTTAAAAGTAAGACTCTTATCTGCTTGCTGTGTTTAGCAAGGGAAACACACTTTGGAAGATGGAAACATTTTTACATGGTGCTGAAGCAGAGGATAAAGAAGTGGACATACATCTGTCAAGCCAGCATGCAGCATTTACACAGGTGAGTACCTTGCTAGTCATGACTTTGAGGTCACAATGCATTTCTAAATGAGGTATTGTCATTTTCTTGATTTATAGCTGTGGAACCCAGGTATAAGAGCTAGTGGTTAGTCAAATGTTAAACATCAAAATAAAGGCAAAGCCCAGTCTCAATTTGTACTCATCTCTTCTAGTCTCCTCGAAAAGTCCTCCTCCCCTTCTTCCCTAGCTGCCTCTTACTTCTTTAAAAAAAAAAAAAAGTGATAATAATAATAATTGAGGTCATCAGGTAAGAACTGCCCCAACCCCGTCTCCCCACCCCAAGCCCCACCACGCACATGGTCTTAGATGGTGAGGGGTCCTCCCTCCTTTCCAGGGTCGGTGTTGACACTGGCTCCTTGTCCCACTCACTCTCCACAATTATCCCTTCAACGTTCCATATCTTTAACTTCTCTTCTCTTTACTATCTCATTCTGATAATCTCAGGTCTGTCCCATCCTTAAAAGCAACCCTCTCTTGATTCTGCTTCCTCCTCTAGCTATTGCTTCTTTCTCCTTCCCTTCAAAAACCAGTTTTTACAGCAGTTTCCTACATTCTCTACTTCCTTACCTCACTGCTCTGCCAAGGCCACGAGTGGCTTACTAGTTCTCCAATCTGAGACTCTTCAGCTCTTTCTGGGCATTCCTGCTGCCTTCTACACTGTGGACCATTTGGTCCTTGAAAATCTACTCTCCTGGCTTCTCTGACATTAATCTCTCAAGTTTCTCCTTATGCCTCATTGCTCCTTCTCAGGCTCTTACACTTCTGCCTAATCCTACTATCCTTCTGGAAACCCAGACCCCTTAGAGTATAAAGGTATAGACCTTTCTCCCAGACAAACTATGTCCTATATAAGTTTGAAGATGGGAGGAGAAGGGGATGACAGAGGATGAGATGGTTGGATGCCATCGCCAACTAAATGGACATGAGTTTGAGTAAACTCCAGGAGTTGGTAATAAACAGGGAGGCCTGGTGTGCTGCAGTCCATGGGGTCACAGATTCAGACATGACTGAGCGACTGAACTGAACTGAACTGAACCAATTTCGAAAAACCCCAAATCTTCATGGATTAGCACAACCAAGGTTGATTTCTTGATTTGGGCAAATCAATATGAATGTTCTCCTAGGCAGCTCTCCTCCAAGTGTGATTCAAGGATCCACCCTCCAACTTTATGTGGCTCAGCCATCTTGGAGTCTTCAGCTTCTAGTTGCACAGATGGGAAGTCAGGACAAGTGAAAGATGCATATGATTCTGCCCCCATTCCATTGATCAGAGCTGGGTCACATGATGTCACCTAGAAGCTAGGTGCTTCTAGGCAGGGGAAGCTGCCTGCCTCCATTCCAGGAGAACCTGAGAAAAGTAGCTAGCTATACATATAGAAGGGGCCTCCATAATGGTGCTAGTGCTAAAGAATCTGCCTGCCGATGCAACAGATGCAAGAGATGCAGGTTCGATCCCCGAGTCTGGAAGATCCCCTGGAGGAGGACATAGCAACCCACTCCAGTACTCTTGCCTGGAGAATCCCATGGACAGAGGAGCCTAGCAGTCTACAGTTCATAGGGTCGCATAGAGTCAGACACGACTGAAGCAACTTAGCATGCATGCATACACATAGAAATGATGCAGACTGGATACTGGCAAACACTACAGAACTGCTTTAAATGTTAGGATTCCTCTGGATCCCACAGCTCATTGCTCTTCTCATTCTTTAAGGTCTCACTGATGCGCTCATTATCTCTCATCATTTCTCTACCCTCTCCATGCTAGTAATTAACCACTTCAGCTGAGCCTTCACATGAAGATCTGACTTCTGTCTCCAACATATTTCATTTGGTTGGGTCATGGACACTTTAAAATCAACAAGATCAAAAGTCAACTAATCATCTTCCTGTTTAAACCAATCTCTTATTCTGTTTTGACCTTAAAGAATGACCTTATCATTTACCTACTCACCTAAGGCAGGAAGCTAAATGGCATTCTCAAACTCTCACCTTCACTTCCTGCAGAAAATCCTCCCAATAACCTCTTACATGTTCTTTTAAGACTATTTAACATGCTTCTTGGAGAAGGCAATGGCACCCCACTCCAGTACTGGTTGCCTGGAAAATCCCATGGACAGAGGAGCCTGGTAGGCTGCAGTCCATGGGTCGCTCAGGGTCAGACATGACTGAGCAACTTCACTTTCACTTTTCACTTTCATGCATTGGAGAAGGAAATGGCAACCCACTCCAGTGTTCTTGCCTGGAGAATCCCAGGGACGGGGAAGCCTGGTGGTCTGCTGTCTATGGGGTCGCACAGAGTCGGACACAACTGAAGTGACTTAGCAGCAGCAACATGCTTCTATTAAGTTTGACTAAATTTTTTTTAAAAATTTCAATCATTTGGGAAAATGAACACCTGTATGTTCTTTCCTAGATTCACCAATGATTTATTATTATTATTTAGCTGTATTGGGATTTGCTCTCTCTCTCGCTCCCCTCCCCTCCCTCCACCCTATTCTATCAGTGTTTATTCTTCTGAATGGTTGAGGATTTTCAAACTAAAAAATTAATAGTAAAACATTAGAAGAAAATAAAATGTTAAATACACACATATATTCCTATGGTATTTTCCTTCATAATTACAACACAATCATTTGTGGGAAATTTAACATTATATAAATACTATTTCTCTCATGAAAATGAAAGTCACTCATTCATGTCCGACTCTTTTCGACCCCATGGACTATACAGTCCATGGAATTCTCCAGGCCAGAATGCTGGAGTGGGTAGCCTTTCCCTTCTCCAAATGATCTTCCTAACCCAGGGATTGAACCTAGGTCTCCTGCATTGCAGGCAGATTCTTATCAGCTGAGCCACAAGAGAAGCCCATTTCTCTCATATATAATTCATGATCAAATTTCTCCAGTTGACTCAATAATGTCCTGGGATTTTGTTTGTTTGTTTTTTCCAGTCTAGGATTGAATCCAGCATCATACATTGCATGTCTTTTTTATATCTTTTATTCTAAGACAATCTCACTTTTTTTTTTTTTAATGGCATGGATATTTGTGAAGAGCCAGGAGGGTTTTTCAGCAGAAGATCCCTTTGTTTGGATTTGATGGTTGTTCCCTCCTGACTGGATTCAGGGTAAACATTTTTGGGAGGAACATCAAGTATGTCTTTTGAGCACAACTTATCTGGAGTCATAAGACCATAATGTGGTCCATTACCAGTGATGTTAAATTTTATCATTTCATTAAAGTGGTACTTCCAGATTGACCTAGGAAAAGTAATGTTTCCACTTTGTAATGAATAAGCTATTTGTGGAGTGACAGTTCAAGACTGAGTGAATATTTCATTCCCCTCAAATCTTTCACCCATTCGTCTAATATCACTGACGTCTCTTGCCTGGTCATTTACCTTTATTACATATTAGAGAAATGTATTTTTTATATCAATATGGACTTAAAAAAATTAATATGTGAAAATTCATTTCAATCATATGTTTTCTGATACTCAAACTGTCCCAGATTTGGCAAGTACAAGCTGCTTTTGGTAGACTTTTGACATAAATCCATCCGTTGTTTAGTACATTCTTACTTTCTAACTCAACAAGATTGAATGCTTTCTTAGCCCCAAATCTGGAATTGACCTTTCTCCAAGGAACCCTGGTCACCTTTAGTGGGAAATGGTATTTAGAAACCAGATCTGCTGTTAGGTATGTTTGTTGCTACTGGGATGTCTTTATTCTTGGACTCTTTGAGTGGAAAACACAAATTTTTCAGCTAGGAAAAACACACTTTATGAAGAAAATATGTATTTGAAAATAAATTTTCAATCCGGCACTGCAGAATTCCTCCTGACTTTCTCCCATTCCATATTTTTGTACCCCTCATCCACAGTGAGAACTCTGGTTCCCAAAAATATACATGTATGTATTCATTTGCTCAGTCCTGCAAACACCCACACCAAATAGATTCAAAACCACTACACTCAACACTACAAACCACAAACTCACTAAGTTGAAGCTTTCTTTTTATCCTAACAATTGACCCCGGTGAGAATGTATAGCCTGAAAATCAAGTTCAAAATCTACTTGGATTAATGTTTTGTGGTAATAGTATCAGGTCTACATACAGTTAAAGTATTTGCTTCGGCTTATATATTCAATTTTAGAGAATTTTCCCCATCTCCATTTATGTAATTTTTATTATATGAAACATCCTCATGAATATTAATGGCTGTATATAGTGCTTCAGTTGTTGATATTTCACTAACAAGGTGTTAGGGAAATTAAAATGGAGGAAGTCTTGTTCAGATTTCAGAAACAGGAGAGCAGGCTTCTGACCTTGCCTCTGATCTGCCTGGATACTGTAGAGATTCCATGCCTGCCTGCTAGTTCAGTGGGTCAGGTGGCACTTTAGATAAGAAAGGAAGTGAGTCTCAGAATTCTTGAGTCCCTGGAGGTCTGGTCAACCATTCGGGGTATAATGAAATCCTATGATTCACAAGATAAAACAAACAGCATTGTAAAAAGGTTAAAGGAAAACGAGAGCTGAATTTCTGCATGCAACTGATGATGATATCAGTTTGTGGACTAGGATTACAAGTGGGAAACCCTGAAACTGCAATCTGAGGTCTCACCCATATTTGGACACACCTTTCAGGACTTTTTCCCAACTGGAAATTCAGATTGCTGTTAAAAAGGGACTTTACAGAATGTTGTTTAAGTCTGGATCTCGGTTGGTCCAATTTGGTGATGTATGTGTTGTGACTCCTTTATTGTTTTTATTTCTTTTCTTTTAATGATTGAATATTGAACTAAGTTAATTCTCTATTAAATATTGAAACTGTGTAACTAGTGATTTGTTTTGTAAATGAATCTTTCGAATCTGAAACAAAAGTAAAACTTTTGGCAAAACACAAGGTATTTGGACTTAACTTCACCTAGAGCCAGACATCCTGGAACGTGAAGTCAAGTGGGCCTTAGGAAACATCATTACAAACAAAGCTAGTGGAGGTGATGGAATTCCAGTTGAGCTATTTCAAATCCTGAAAGATGATGCTGTGAAAGTGCTGCACTCCATATGTCAGCAAATTTGGAAAACTCGGCAGTGGCCGCAGGACTGGAAAAGGTCAGTTTTCATGCCAATCCCAAAGAAAGGCAATGCCAAAGAATGCTCAAACTACCGCACAATTGAACTCATCTCACACGCTAGTAAAGTAATGCTCAAAATTCTCCAAGCCAGGCTTCAGCAATATGTGAACTGTGAACTTCCAGATGTTCAAGCTGGTTTTAGAAAAGGCAGAGGAACCAGAGATCAAATGGCCAACATCCGCTGGATCATTGAAAAAGCAAGAGAGTTCCAGAAAAACATCTATTTCTGCTTTATTGACTATACCAGAGCCTTTGACTGTGTGGATCACAATAAACTATGGAAAATTCTGGAAGAGATAGGAATACCAGACCACCTGACCTGCCTCTTGAGAAACCTGTATGCAGGTCAGGAAGCAACAGTTAGAACTGGTCATGGAACAACAGACTTGTTCCAAATAGGAAAAGGAGTACATCAAGGCTGTATATTGTCACCCTGCTTATTTAACTTATATGCAGAGCACATCATGAGAAACGCTGGACTGGATGAAGCACAAGATGGAATCAAGATGGCTGGGAGAAATATCAATAACCTCAGATATGCAAATGACACCACCCTTTTGGCAGAAAGTGAAGAAGAACTAAAGAGCCTCTTGATGAAAATGAAAGAGGAGAGTGGAAAAGTTGGCTTAAAACTCAACATTCAGAAAACTAAGATCATGGCATCCAGTCCCATCACTTCATGGCAAATAGATGGGGAAACAGTGGCTGACTTTATTTTGGGGGGCTCCAAAATCACTGCAGATGGTGATCACAGCCATGAAATTAAAAGACGCTTACTCCTTGGAAGGAAAGTTATGACCAACCTAGATAGCATATTCAAAAGCAGAGACATTACTTTGTCAACAACAGTCCGTCTAGTCAAGGCTATGGTTTTTCCAGTGGTCATGTATGGATGTGAGAGTTGGACTATAAAGAAAGCCGAGTGCTGAAGAATTGATGCTTTTGAACTGTGGTGTTGGAGAAGAGTCCCTTGTTGAGAGTACCTTGGACTGCAAGGAGATCCAACCAGTCTATCCTAAAGGAGATCAGTCCTGGGTGTTCATTGGAAGGACTGATGTTGAAGCTGAAGCTCCAATACTTTGGGCACCTGATGAGAAGAGCTGACTCATTTGAAAAGACCCTGATGTTGGGAAAGATTGAAGACAGAAGGAGAAGGGGACGACAGAGGATGAAATGGTTACATGGCATCACCGACTCAATGGACATGAGTTTGGGTAAACTCCAGGAGTTGGTGATGGACAGGGAGGCCTGGCGTGCTCCAGTTCATGGGATCGCAAAGGTCAGACACGACTGAGCGACTGAACTGAACTAACCATTACTTCTCAAAGTCTTCTCTAACCTGTAGTACCTGTCCTGCACCACACACTTTTGATTCTTACCTGATTACAGTCGCACAATGTCAAAATTATTATGTTCCCTTTAGGGTTTCTCTCTCCAGGCTTATAAGCTCAGCCCTTATCTTAGTCATCTCTTTATCCCTTTGCTTAGCACAAGGCATTATTATTGTCTGAATAGAACTATATAGATGGTTGGATGAATGGATGATGGATGGTTAAATGCATTGTTACATAAATAAGATGAAACACTGTGGGTATTAGGTCTTCTTTTGTAATTTTTTTGAAATTACTCTACTAGTTCTAGAAAAATAAGATTGATTGTACAGTCCATCTTACAAAGACACAGTGGAATAATTAGAAAACTACAGAGAAGATACCAGCATTTCGGTCAAAAATTTGTTCCTGTTGTCTGTAGATTTCCCAAAGAATATATCCCATCTTGTCAGTGTGGAAGTTGAAGCTAATAATAAACCTTTTAAAATCAGTGCCATTGAAATCTAGGTAAGACAGATCCCTGAAAGGCAATGTTACCAGTGGGATTTTAGAACCATTTTCAGATTTATAGTATTGCACTAAATTATTGGGGAAAAGATAAGGATATATAAACATTTCTACAGGGAATGCCTATGGGCTCCCAGTTTAATAGGTAAGACTCTATGAGACGCTTACCATGCTTCCAGCAACGGCTTTCCCACAGCTGACCCTGGGAAAGGGAGCAACTCTGATAAGTTGTATCACCCCAAACTGGGTCATGTGTTTATTTCAGCAATTCTATTTTGCACTGGATGATTTGGAAACATAATCTCTACTTTGTAAACAGAGACTTCTTCCAGAAATCTTGTGGTTGTAGGTCACCAGGGAAGACAATGACTAGGTTAATTGGCTTTTTTCTCAATTAATGTATATGTATATTTATTAACATGCCCAGATGCTGCCTAAGTCTGATCTGCTTTCTAATCACACCTGGTCTCCCAGAACTTTATTTACCCCTCACACAATCCACCTGACCAGGATTCTGCTTGCTTGAGAGAAAATAACCTAAGATTATAGATTTAAATATTACACTCACCTGCTAAAATCTGTATTTTAATGAGGGGTTTCTAGAGTAGTGCCTACCTAAATCTCCATGTTTCCCTCAGTTTAGGGGCCTGTGACCCCATTGAAAAATGCTTGAAGAGAGGATGTCAAGTATCTTTCACACCCAACCACACAAATGGGTGCTGAGCATCCCTTCTTCAAAGGAAAATTGTTAACATATATATATTTTGTGGGGATTCCTAAGTACCACGAGTGGTAAAGAAGAACCTGCCTGCCAATGCAGGTGACAGAAGAGACGCGGGTTCAATCCCTGGGTTCGGAAGATTCCCTGGAGGTGGACATGGCAACCCACTCCAGCATTCCTACCTAGAGAATCCCCATGACAGAACAGCCTGGAGGTCTACAGTCCATAGGGTCACACAGAGTCGGACACGACTGAAGCAACTTAGCACACACACACACATACATTTTAGTGGCCAAAATTTTTTCCTAATGAAAATAACTTTTATTGCATTTATTTGTAATTATATAATATGTGCTTATTATTATTATTATAAAACATTTTAATAAACAGTAATGTCCTCTCCTACATTTCTTTATGCATATTTACATGTCTATATACCCTTGGGATCACTTTGTACATGCTGTATTTAGTTGTAACACATTTTAAAAATGTTTTTCCTTTTTTGTTTTGCTATATTTGGTTGGGGGGTGGGAATGTTGCCTCCTCCAGCACCACTTCCCCCAGATTCAGTTCAGTTCAGTTCAGTCGCTCAGTCGTGTCCGACTCTTTTTGACCCCATGAATCGCAGCACGCCAGGCCTCCCTGTCCATCACCAACTCCAGGAGTTCACTCAGACTCACGTCCATTGAGTCAGTGATGCCATCCAGCCATCTCATCCTCTGTCATCCCCTTCTCCTCCTGCCCCCAATCCCTCCCAGCATCAGAGTCTTTTCCAATGAGTCAACTCTTTGCATGAGGTAGCCAAAGTACTGGAGTTTCAGCTTTAGCATCATTCCTTCCAAAGAAATCCCAGGGCTGATCTCCTTCAGAATGGACTGGTTGGATCTCCTTGCAATCTAAGGGGCTCTTAAGAGTCTTCTCCAACACCACAGTTCAAAAGCATCAATTCTTCAGCACTCAGCCTTCTTCACAGTCCAACTCTCATATTTATACGTGACCACAGGAAAAACCATAGCCTTGACTAGATGAACCTTTGTTAGTAACCAATGCTAATATAGTCTTGTGTCCATCCTTCCATTTCTTTCTCCATGTTCATATAATAAGTAAACATTTATACACACATATGGAGTTTGGGGTGCAACATCTTAATGTCTTTACATGAAAATGTTCCTCTCATCTCCCATTTACTATCATTTCTCCTCCCCTAGAGAATAAGTTGAAATTTAGTGTTCACCTGAATGAAAAAGTAGTAGCCACAAGGGAACTTTCTTGATTCAGAAAAGATTGAGATGACTAGAGAGGCAATGTACTAAATAGAATCCAAGGGAGGCAGAGAGTCTTTAGCACGCCAACCCCACCCCTCACCTCATTGTAGTTCCCTTGTAGCTACACCTCAAACTCCATCAGTTCAGTTCAGTTCAGTCGCTCAGTCGTGTCTGACTCTTTGCAACCCCATGAATTGCAGCACGCCAGACCTCCCTGTCCATTACCAACTCCCGGAGTTCACTCAAACTCATGTCCATCGAGTCGGTGATGCCATGCAGCCATCTCATCCTCTGTCGTCCCCTTCTCCTCCTGCCCCCAATCCCTCCCAGCATCAGAGTCTTTTCCAATAAGCCAACTCTTTGCATGAGGTGGCCAAAGTACTGGAGTTTCAGCTTTAGCATCATTCCTTCCAAAGAAATCCCAGGGCTGATCTTCTTCAGAATGGACTGGTTGTATCTCCTTGCAGTCCAAGGTACTCTCAAGAGTCTTCTCCAACTCCATATGTGTGTATAAATGTTTACTTATTATATGAACATGGAGAAAGAAATGGAAAGATGGACACAAGACTATTAGCATTGGTTACCTTGAGGGAGTGGTGCTGGAGGAGGCAACATTCTCCCCTCCCCAAATATAGCAAAACAAAAAAGGAAAAACATTTTTTTAAATGTGTTACAACTAAATACAGCATGTACAAAGAGAGGATGAGATGGTTGGATGGCTTCACTGACTCAATGGACATGAGTTTGAGCAAGCTCAGGGAGTTGGTGATGGACAGGGAGGTCTGGCGTGCTGCAGTCCATGGGGTCACAAAGAGTTGGACAGGACTGAACGACTGAACTGAACTGAATGCCTATGGCACTGGACTGCATTCTAAGTAGCAAGAGCGGAAGCAGCATACCTATAACCATATCAGATACAGATCAGCAACACACCTCGCGGCCAGCTTTTACAGAACAGAAATATCTGATTCATCTGATACCTTTTCACACCTGGAGAAGCAGTTCAGAGGTGTTAAATGCTGTTCTCATTGAAATGTACCTTAGTGGGTGTAAGGCGAGTGCAGAGAAAAAGAGAGCAAGCTGGGCAGTCAGGCAAAAGGGAAGTTTAATAGAGGGAAATGAGAGGTAACTGGCCCTTAAGGAGAACCAGTGTCCTTCCTTTCTGATGGGATCTTTCTTATACCCTGACAATGAAAAATTCTCTGAAGGGATGGTTAATTTTTAGCCTGTAGTTGAGTCCTGTGGTACGTAGCCAGAGGTCTGGAATCTGGTGGTCTCATAGCTTTGAGAAGGTAGGCACCAGTGAGAAAAGAGAATGTTGTTTGGGCAATTTGGTCAGTCTCAAGGGTTACTGTGATTTTATTCTTTGTTTGCGAGGTCCACATAATGAGCCATTTCAGCCATAAGCCCCCATGTAGCCCCTATTAGTATGCTCTTTGCCCACTTCCCTTTCCTCTTCTTTTCCGCAGTCACTGTGGTGTCTCCCGAGAGAGAACATCTGGTCCCTCCAGCTCAGTGTATGGCCCAGCTCACTACCTTTACCTTCCACTCCCTCTGCTAGAAAAGTCATGCTGGCTCACAGCCTTTTCCTTCTTATTGGGAATATCATTTTGCTGAGTGAACAGAAAATAGAACAAGGAGACACTGAGTCAGTGAGTGAGGAGACAGAGTCACTGTTTCAGTGAACTGACTGAAAAACAATTGTTAAAGTGCTGAAGGTCAAAGTCTCCAGTGGATGTTTAAATGCAGGAACCCCAAGCAAAATTGTCCTGTCCTCATTTTTGGGCCTAGGGTGGAGCTATAATTCTGGGCTATAGTTAGAAATATACATAGTGTAATTCTAAATTCAAAGGATCAAAGTGATAAAAAGGGGTAACTTCAGAAGATCACTTGTGTCGTTGCCAGTGTGTCCGTCCATCCCTGCTCATGGGGCCCCATGTAGCCCCATGTATTCCCCTATCAGGAAAAGCAATACTTTTCCCTGTAGATTCTTTTTTTTTTTTAATTTATTCTTTAATTGGAGGATACAGAAAATTCTTGCATAGAGAAGCTACTAAGTTGGATCATGTTTTGAAAAACATCTTTGACTAATTAAGTTACTTTCCACACGCACGTTTTACACTTTCATGGGAAAACTGGATAGGTATTCCCTGGGTGGTAGTTCTTGCTCTTCTTTCAGGAATAAAATTTTCAAATTCCAAAATGACCCAGATTTGAAATTTGAGGGAGGCCGAGGTTCTGCAAAGCCACATGAGTGCTTAATTAGCGCTGTTTCAAAGTGACTCTGATGCTTCATGTGAGGCCCTCAGGGAGCAGGGATGGACAGACACACTGGCAACGACACAAGTGATCTTCCGAAGTTACCCCTTTTTATCACTTTGATCCTTTGAATTTAGAATTACACTATGTATATTTCTAACTATAGCCCAGAATTATAGCTCCACCCTAGGCCCAAAAATGAGGACAGGACAATTTTGCTTGGGGTTCCTGCATTTAAACATCCACTGGAGACTTTGACCTTCAGCACTTTAACAATTGTTTTTCAGTCAGTTCACTGAAACAGTGACTCTGTCTCCTCACTCACTGACTCAGTGTCTCCTTGTTCTATTTTCTGTTCACTCAGCAAAATGATATTCCCAATAAGAAGGAAAAGGCTGTGAGCCAGCATGACTTTTCTAGCAGAGGGAGTGGAAGGTAAAGGTAGTGAGCTGGGCCATACACTGAGCTGGAGGGACCAGATGTTCTCTCTCGGGAGACACCACAGTGACTGCGGAAAAGAAGAGGAAAGGGAAGTGGGCAAAGAGAACCAAAGAAAAATGTCTTCTGTTCGCTGCCCCAGGAGGCAAGAGGATTCTGTCCAAGGACCCCTGGGACTTGTCTACTGGAGGACCTGCCTATTGGGCATGGAGATACCCAAAGCCCCACATGCTAGGCTCTGCTATCACCTTTGCTTTTTTTTTTTTTTTAAATATACTTCTCAATCTCAGCAGTTAATTAGTTCTGGTAAAAGAAACCAAAAACTTGTGCTATACCACCACTTCTGGAAAACAGAAGGAAGGCTCTTAACTATCTGTCTATCAGATGGTTAAAGTCAAAATAATCAAATCCTTGCCTAAATGAGAAATTTACTACTTCAAATGCAGCGACAGAGGCACCTTTCATCAAACAGCATGAAAAATCAGGGTAATATGGTATCACAAAAAGAAAAAGGCAATTTTCTAGCAAGTGAACCAAAGACATGGAATACTGTGATCTAACTGATAATTTTAAGTAGCTATTATGAAGAAATTCAATGAGCTACAAGAAAATTCAGGAAGATAATATGATGATCTCGGGAATAAGATTAGTGAACAGAAGAACTACTTTACCAAAGAAGTTGTAAATCTGAAAAAGAACCAAACAAAAATTTGGGAACCCAATAAATAAGTTGAAGAATGCATTATAATATGCTGGAGATAGAGCAGATCATATGGAAGAAAAGATTAGTGATCTCAAGACAGGAATATAGAAATGACTCAAGTGGAAGAGGAGAGAGAACTAAGATTTTTTAAAAGTGGAGAAACCTTATGAGAACAATCTGACGACATTAGAAAAACCAACATAAGAATAATTGGCCTCCAAGAAGGAGAAGAAAGAGACAAAGGAGCAAAAAACCTATTTAAAGTAATAATAGCTGACAGCTTCTCAAACCAGGGGAAGGAATCGAATACAAATCTACAAAGCTAACAGAACACCTTATTATTGCAACCCAAAAGACTTTCCCCAAGAGACATTATATTAAAATTGTCAAAACTCAATGACTTTCAAAGGCAGACAGGGGAAAAATGCATTAACCTATAAATGTATCTTGATTAAGCTATCAGCAGATTTCTCAGTAGAAATTCTATAGGCCAGAGAGAAAGGAATTAAATATTTTAAACAATGAAATATAGGGACATCTCTGGTGGTCCAGTGGTTAAGAATCTGCCTTCCAATGCAGGGGATGTGAGTTCAATCCCTGGTCAGGGAACTAAGATCATATGTGCTGCAGGGCAACTAAGGCCCAGGGTCACAATAATTGAGCCCGAGCACCCTAGTGTCCGTGCTCCACAAGAGAAGCCTGTGTGCCACAAGTGGAGAAGCCCCTGTGTGCTGCAACTAGATGCCTGCCTGCCGCAACAAGGAACCCAAGTGCCGCAACAAAGACCCAGCCCAGCCAAAAAAAAGCCTAGTGAAAGACAAAAATGATCAGCCAAGAATACTTTTTGGCAGATATCCTCCAGATATGAAGGAAAAGTAAAATCTTTCCCACACAAACAAAAGCTAAGAGAGGTCACACCACTGAACCTGCCAAGAAATGTTGAAAGGAGCTATTCAAGCTGAAACAAGAAGTACACAGAACTCTGATTAAGGTGATAAATAGAATTAGAGCACTGTAACTTGTTTTTAGAATACTATATTAGACTGTTACCTATAGCACAAAAGTTAAAAATCACTAAAGACAACTTATAGCTACTACATTTTGGTAGTGAAAATACAGCCTAAAAAGAGACAATTTGTGATATCAAGATATAAAAAGGGAAAAGTTAAAGGATGAAACTTTAATAGGAGCATGAAAGCAAAATTCTATCAGAAGAAAAGGACTACTATGAGATGTTTTCTGTAAACCTCATGATAACTACAAAACAAAAATCTAGAGTAGAGACATGAAATATTTTCTAAAAAGGAGACTGAGCAAATCATCATAGAAAACCACCAACTTCAAAGGTAAACAGAAACAGGAGGACAAAGAAACAGTGGAGAGACAGACTAATCATTCCCTACCCATCCTGTCAATGCTGATGTTCCACAGTGGGGTGGCTGACAAATATTTGTAAATAGTGATGACACGGAATCCTAAACTCCCTGACCCCTGCCTTTAAAGTCCAAGACACTGATGTACACATAAGTTCATTTTCCTTTCAATCTTTATTCCCAAGCCCTGATGTAGAATGCTGGGAGCTACGTTGGCATACACAAGGAAATTCCTTTGCACTAACTGGAGGTAAAAGTTTCTCCATAAAATCTAGAGTTTAATCCCCACCCCAGGCCTTCTGGCATTTGGAGAGCTCCCTCAAGGGCAATGCCCCCAGTTCTCATTCCTTTACCTAATGAGAGGAAAAGTCATGGGTGCAAAGAAGAACCAGAGAGGAAAAGAGAGCACACCTTCCCAGGAAAGGAGGGGATTAAGACCTGGGGCCCCTTTTTAATATGCATGGAGCTTAGGGGCTTCCAGCCCTTGGAGAATGTAGTCTTCCACTTGATTTTTCATTTTTTTCTAAGTTTTAAAGACTGACATGGCAAGATCAACATCCTTATCCTGATCTCAGTTATGGCCCTGGATGTAATTAGCCCAAAGAAGCTAGGTTTATCACCCTTTTAATAACAACACCTTTCAATCAAAGAATTGATCATTGTTTGTGATGTGACATCAGCGCATACATGGGGTGTTGAAATAGAAAATTTGATAGAGCCAAGGTGATGTTTCTCAGAGCTTATCATTTCAACAGTCATCACCTCTGAGTAGCATTTCACTAAAACTGATTTATGGGCTTCCCTTGTGGCTCAACTGGTAAAGAATCCACCTGTAGTGTGCGAGACCTGGGTTTGATCTCTGGGTTGGGAAGATTCCCTGGAGAAGGGAAAGGCTACCCACACCAGTATTCTGGCCTGGAGAATTCCATGGACTGTATGGGTTCACAAAGAGTTGGACACGACTGAGAGACCCACTTTTCAACCCTATAATTTGGCCTCCACTCTCACCACACTACTAAAATAGCTTTCCCCAAATTCCCCAATATCCTCTATGCTACTTTAGCCCTTAATCTTGACCTCTTAGCAGATTCATCATGGTTGGCCCCTCCCACTCCCTCCTTCTTAAAACACTCTCCTGCCTTGGTTCCTATGATGCTTCACCCTCCTGGTGTTCCTGTTCCTTCTCAGGCTCTTCCTTCTCTGTTCACTTTTTGTCTGTTTTTGCACATTCCCATTTCTCTGCCCATCCTGTCAATGTTGATGTTCCTCAGGACTCCATCCTGGGCCTCTTCAGTTTCACTCTATGGGTGTTCCCTAGACTGCCTTATCCACTAGTCAGTAGCTAGGCATCTTAAGGCCAAGATCTATGTCACTCATCTATATCCTCAGTCACTCTTCAGGCCTGTGAATATGACCCATGATTCTCAACTTCTACCTCCTCCAGAGGGTTTATGAGAGAAAAAACTAAGAATATATTCCAGGTCTTAAAAATAAAAGTGGAGAAGAATCTCCTTTCCAATGGTGATGATCATCTGAAGTCCTGGAATAGATATATCTGGTACATTGGGACCATGTCACCTTGCGCAGTTTCAGAACCACAAATGGAAAAGGCCATAATGATGCATCACAGTTCTCTTTCAGTGTGCTTTTTCAACCATGACATAAAGGTTATGAGAAGCCTCTTGACCCAACACAACAAACACTGTTGTCTCCCAGTTTCCCCCTCCGCTCAACATCATACCCATCTAGGCCATATGTCAGACAGTAGGGAAAGGCACTGGAGAGCTGGGACTATCAACCTGTTGTGAAGACCTTGCCTCCTGCCCTGGGGAGCATGTGCATCTCTTCCCTGAGAGAGCTTGACCCCTTGCAACTTTTCATTCAGAGGTGCAGGTAGACTAGGCTTCATTACCTGTGTTAGGTGTTGAGTTTCTCCCCTAGTCCAGCACCCACAGGGATAAACAACTACATTATATAGCTGCCACATGACAATCAGGAGGAATGGGAAAGCCCTCTAAGGAAATAAGGAAAGCTCTGTGCAATAAGGGCAGTGGGCATCTGTAATATCATTTGATGCAGAGTGCCAGAAAACGAGATAGAGGAAATCCCCACGTAACCTGGAAAACTCAGGCCTATCAGCAAACATGACCACACTGCAGATGAAACAGTATTCCCATATCAAAGAAGAATGTGTCCATAGAAGAGGCGAGTCATGATCAACTAGGGCAAAAGAGTCTCTCGAAGGAAAGACTGTAGACACAGCCTTGTTGAGGGGAGAGTGAGGCTAGATCACAGCACTATATAGCAAAGGTTCTGAAGTGCGACTGAATTGAATCCAGTCCTGGCTCCCTCACTTCCTAGCTCTGGAGCCTTGGGCAGTTAGTTACCTAACTGCTCTGAGTCCCAGTTTCCTCATCTAAAATGGGAACGATGGCAGTGCCTGCCCCCACAGAACTGTTGTGAGCATGAAGGGCTGCAACCCATGCAAAGTGCTGGGCAGGTGACTGCAAAAGGTCAACTGACAATAAGAGTTAGCTGCAAGTTACTTATGTTATTGTTAATGCTAATAATCCACTTGTCCTACACAGGTGTTTAATCATATTTATTCATTCAATAAATATTTATATCAAGCACCTGTTATATGGGAGTTCAGGTCACAAACATGACCTGCATGGTCCCTGTTTTTGACTGAGATGGTGCATTGTTCATCAAGCTTCTCAATAGCTAGAGTGAAATACCACTCAAATATTTCTTCCCCATGTTAAGTCCACTCAAAGCTGTTTTGATCCAAGTTTGACTTCCCCTGTACATTTGCCTGCAGGAAGAGTACACTGGTCCAACACTGTCTGTACAGAATGGTTTCTCCTTGTAAATTAGTGTAATGAATCTGCATTCTAAAGCAATCCCTGGGGAGTCTGAGCTTACTTCTAGGGGTCAACCAACAGTCTGGAGCTCTGATTCAGTTAGGTGTCTGGTCGATTATACTGAATGCCACCCTCCAGGGTCCTGTTTCCCCCCATGCCTTTTCACTGGATGAAACCTCCCAGCCCTGGACATTCTGCCCAGTGAGCTGGCATCTGCCTGTTTTCATGTGCAGACAGCTGAGACATGGGGCCACTAAAGCCCTAAGCTTGGACTCTGAAAGTCACTCAGTCATGTCCATCTCTTTGCAACCCCATGGACTGTAGTCTGCCAGGCTCCTCTCTCTCCATGGAATTCTCCAGGCAAGAATACTGGAGTGGGTAGCTTTTCCCTTCTCCAGGGGATTTTCCCAACCCAGGAATTGAACCACGGTCTCCCTCATTGCAGGCAGATTCTTTACCATCTGAGCCAACAGGGAAGCCCAAGAATACTGAAGTGGGTAGCCTATCTCTTCTTCAGGGGATCTTCCTGACCCAGGAACTGAACTGGGGTCTCTTGCATTGCAGGCAGATTCTTTACCATCTGAGCCACCAGGGAAGCCCTGAGGAACTCCAACTGAGCCCCAACTCCACCACACCTAGCTGCCTGACTCTGGGCAGGGCACTCAGATGCAGGGACCTCATTCCGCAGGGCAGTTGACAGGATTCGATAGTAGAATGTATGTGAAAAGGCACTGGTGGCGTCATACAGAAGGCAAGTGGAAGAATCACAACCATGGGATCCCTGCCACCTCCCTGGAGCACTCTGGCTTACCCAGGCTGAGGGAGGGGAGACCTGAGTCCCTCCAGCTCCAGGGAAGAGCTGACCACTGGTGAGGACAGAGCTGCTCCATGGTCATTGCTGCAGGACCCGAATGAAGCAGTACAGGTGGAGTAGTGAGCCACCTGTTGATGTCATATGAAGGCCCATGAAGCTTTCTTGAGCCAAAAGAACTCCCTCACCTGCCTGTTAATTCCCAGGGTTAGTCACTCACTACTTGAGGGATATCTTAGGTGTATTATATGAATTAAGATATAACTGATCTGTTAGGCCACAGATTAGCTATAGAATACATGAATAGAGAGAAAGCCGTGTAATTCACAGTGGAAATCCTTTGATGGTTTCTATTGATAATCAATTACACAATTCTTAATGTGATTTCCAAAGCCTTGCATGGTCTGTCCTGCCAACCTTTCTCAAGGATCTTTGTGCCACAATTACTGCACTAGGACCACATGGCCTTCAACTCGTTGAATGGACCCAGTTTTTCCTCCCTCAAAGCCTTTGCACATGCCACCAGCGTCATTCAGGGTGCTTACACATGTGCGTGCTGTGCTAAGTCACTTCAGTCATGTCCGACTCTTTGCGACCCTATGGACTGTAGCCCGCCAGGCTTCTCCGTCCATGGGATTCTCCAGACAAGAATACTGGAGTGGGTTGCCATTTCCTTCTCCAGGGGATCTTCCCAACCCACAGATTGAAGCCAGGTCTCCTGCATTGTAGGTGGATTCTTTACCACTGCACCACATGGGGAGCCTACATGTGTATGTGTAGGTATGCATACACATACATACATAAACATGCATACATATACCTATATACTGCTACTACTGCTACTGCTAAGTTGCTTCAGTCATGTCTGACTCTGCGACCCCATAGACGGCAGCCCACCAGGCTCTCCCGTCTCTGGGATTCTCCTGGCAAGAACACTGGAGTGGGTTGCCATTTCCCTCTCCAATGCATGAAAGTGAAAAGTGAAAGTGAAGTCACTCAGTCGTGTCCGACACCTAGCGACCCCATGGACTGCAGCCCACCAGGCTCCTCCATCCATGGGATTTTCCAGGCAAGAGTACCGGAGTGGGGTGCCATTGCCTTCTCCACATACCTATATAGATATGATTATATACATATATTGGAGAAGGAAATGGCAACCCACTCCAGTACTCTTGCCTAGAGAATTCCATGGACAGAGGAGCCTGGTGGGCTGCTGTCCATGGGTTCACACAGAGTTGGACATGACTGAAGTGACTTAGCAGCAGCAGCATATACATATACACAAATACCTATATACACATATTCATACATACAAACATACACACATATGTGCACAAAAAAATTATTTTAAGAGACTGGCTCATTCAGTTGCGCAGGCTGTGAAAAGTCCAAACTCTGTAGGGGAGCAACCTAGAAAACAGGATTTCTGTTACAGTTTTGAGACAGAATAATTTCTTCCTCTTTAGGAAACCTCAGTTTCTGCTCTTAAAGCCTTCAGCTGATTTTGAGGCTCACACAGTGTCAAAGGCTCTCTCCTTTCCTTGAATTCAGCTGATGTTAACCATATGTACAAAATATCTTCACAGCAACACCTAGGCTGGTGTTGGACTGAGCAATGGGCGCCATCACCTCGCCGAGCTGATACACACACGCACCCATCACACTGCCCCTCTGTATGGGATTTCACCTCCCTCCCTCACCTGACGGGCACCTTCTTGCCTCCTGGTGTCAATGTAAGTATCACTTCTTCAGGAAACCAATTCTTCCCATCACCATATGTCACAGTTGTTCTGTCTCTTAACACTTTCCACTTTAGTCCTCTGTTGCCCTGATCCAGTTCTAAGTATACCTTTGAGTCTGCTTATTTCCTCACTGTATCTCCCCACCTGATCCTAGCTCCATTAGGGTAAGGCTACGTAGGTTCTGGTCGCCACTGAAGGCTGCTCTAGCCCATACAGCTTTGTCAGGTACCTTCAAAAAGTCTCCCTTCCTTCAGGTGGCTGTGCCCCTCACTGGTCAGGGCCTGGGGAGCAAACTGGGCTTCCATTGCCTGAAAGCCCCTATGCAGGATTCAAACCATGCAGCCAGGCAGAATGGAAGACAGTGCCTGCATGAGAAGATAGGATGAATGAGTGTCCCTGACACAGTTGAACAGGGTGCATGTTCTGGGATGCTTAGTTACAACTTGAGAAAAAGAGATGAGGAACTTGGAGGTGAGGGAGCAGGATTTAGGGTTGTGTGTGGGAAGGGAGTTGGGATTCAGGCAGCAGGAGGGGCTTAGTGGGGGTAGACTAAAGGATGAGAGAAATACATCAAAGAGGAGGACCACTAGTAGGAGGAAGGAAGGACAGAGTGGGGGTGTCAGTGGCAACTGGCAATTGGAAAGGACACAGAAACATACACCATCAAAATTAGAATAAATGCCCGGGGATACCTAATCCCAGAAACCCTCAATGGCAGGCACTGTCCAACAAGAGGACACACTAGAATCCCCAAGAAGGGGCATACTTACTTCATAAAAACACTGACTCGTTATCATAGTATTCCAAGTTTATTCTTTGAGGAAAGCTTTTAAAAACTTCTTATTTTCTGAATTCAAAATACAAAGCATAAATCTTTACATGGGCCTTAGTGGGAGTGTCACTGAAAGCCATGCTGACTTACTAGAAAAGGTTGCATGATATAGTGGCTTTAAAATCAGATTTTTGTTGTTCAGTCGCTTAAGTCATGTCCAATTCTTTGTGACCCCATGGGCTGTAGACTGCCAGGCTCCTCTGTCCATGGGGTTTTCCAGGCAAGAATACTGGAGTGGGTTGCCACTTCCTTCTCCATTAAAATCAGACAACTGGGATCAAATTCCAGCTCTGCCACTTAAACTAACTGTAAGTGTTTGTTAGCCTTGGGCGGGCTTTTGACTTATCGATGCCTCTGCTTCCAAATTTGTTATATAGAGAAAAAATGGTGGCTACCCAGGAGAGGCCCTGCATGAAATGAGCTGAGCTGTAAAAGTGTTTAACAGAGTCTGACACCTATTAACAGCTTAGTAAGTGCTAGCGATGGATATTATCATGATGATTATAACTCCTACCCAACCAGTCCTTTGTTTCCAGCCTTATGTTTTCTGATTTCTCTAGCCCAAAACATCACAATGGAGATGTGAGCAAAGAAAGGTTTTTTTGACTAGGTCACAGAAGGGGAAGAATATTGATATCTGAGGTTTGGCAGGAGTGCTATAAACACTAACCCATTATTCCAACTTAGTGTCAGCTGAAATTTCCTTTAGGCACCAGGGCATATCCAAACCTGACCTGATTAAACAACAATACATTTTTTAAATGCCTGTGAAAAAAAATGTAGTATATTTTGAGAGGGTAACAGGCAGGAAGGCCAGGGGTCTCCAAACAGAGGAAATAGGCTGCAAGTGTCAGACATTTTTTAATCTCTCTAAGAGGCAGGAGGAAACAAACTAGTGATATATATTGTTTCCCCTTCTCTATACAAACTTAAAAGGAGGTTTCTCTTAAAATACTGTGTTGCGTAATGACACCTGGTTTCACCTGAAGTTAACTATTCTCAAACCTTGAGTTAACCAATGCATTTTTCTTATGGAAATGTTTGTCTTAAGCTATGTTAATGTACTATGCATTTACCCCAGACTCTGTCTTCAAGTCGGTTCTGCCTAATGGCTCAGAACGGACTTAACAAACCAGTATGTTATACTCAGACATTGTTCCCCTAATCTATGTAAATGAAACTATTTGTATGGTAATGTGCCCTTCTACAAGATTTGAGTCAATCATTTTATGGCCCAGGATGACTTGTCTGGTGCCAAGATTATCCCAAAATACATCTTATGGTTGAGGGGCCTGGTGCCATTCTCTGAGTTTTAAGACATTCCTTTCTTTCATTAACAGACTGCTAGTGACTATATTGGAGAAGGCAATGGCAACCCACTCAAGTACTCTTGCCTGGAAAATTCCATGAACAGAGGAGCCTGGTAGGCTGCAGTCCATGGGGTCGCGAAGAGTCGGACACGACTGAGCGACTTCACTTTCATTTTTCACTTTCATGCATTGGAGAAGAAAATAGCAACCCACTCCAGTGTTCTTGCCTGGAGAATCCCAGGGACAGTGGAGCCTGGTGGGCTGCCGTCTGTGGGGTCGCACAGAGTCGGACACGACTGAAGCGACTTAGTAGTAGTAGTAGTAATACCTGGCCTGCCCTGCCTCTTGAGAAACCTGTATGCAGGTCAGGAAGCAACAGTTAGAACTGGACATGGAACAACAGACTGGTTCCAAACAGGAAAAGGAGTACGTCAAGGCTGTATATTGTCACCCTGCTTATTAAACTTATATGCAGAGTACATCATGAGAAACGCTGGGCTAGAAGAAGCACAAGCTGGAATCAAGATTGCCGGGAGAAAGATCAATAACCTCAGATATGCAGATGACACCACCCTTATGGCAGAAAGTGAAGAGGAACTAAAAAGCCTCTTGGTGAAAGTGAAAGTGGAGGGTGAAAAAGTTGGCTTAAAACTCAACATTCAGAAAACTAAGATCATGGCATCTGGTCCCATCACTTCATGGGAAATAGATGAGGAAACAGTGGAAACAGAGTCAGACTTTATTTTGGGGGGCCCCAAAATCACTGCAGATGGTGATCACAGCCATGAAATTAAAAGATGCTTACTCCTTGGAAGGAAAGTTATGACCAACCTAGAGAGCATATTCAAAAGCAGAGACATTACTTTGCCAACAAAGGTTTGTCTAGTCAAGGCTATGATTTTTCCTGTGGTCATGTATGGATGAGAGAGTTGGACTGTGAAGAAAGCTGAGCACCGAAAAATTGATGCTTTTGAACTGTGGTGTTGGAGAAGACTCTTGAGAGTCCCTTGGACTGCAAGGAGATCCAACCAGTCCATTCTGAAGGAGATCAGCCCTGGGATTTCTTTGGAAGGAACGACGCTAAAGCTGAAACTCCAGTACTTTGGCCACCTCATGCGAAGAGTTGACTCATTGGAAAAGACTCTGATGCTGGGAGGGATTGGGGGCAGGAGGAGAAGGGGACGACAGAGGATGAGAAGGTTGGATGGCATCACTGACTCGATGGACATGAGTCTGAGTGAACTTCGGGAGTTGGTGATGGACAGGGAGGCCTGGCGTGCTGCGATTCACGGAGTCGCAAAGAGTTGGACATGACTGAGCAACTGAACTGACTGACTGAGTGACTATTATAACATCCAGCTAAAAACTAGTGAAAGGTTGTTGTTGAATCACGCGAATACACCAGGATTCTTGGCCCCTGGAGGAGAAGAATTCAATCTGGGGCCAGAGACAAGGCTTGATGGCTCAGAGCTTTTGTGTAATAAAGTTTTATTAAAGTATAAAGGAGATAGAGAAAGCTTCTGACATAGGCATCAGAAGGGGGCAAAAAGAGTACCCGCTTGCTAGGGTTAACAATGAAGTTATATAATCCAAAGAATATCTGGAGGTTGTAAAGACCTCATCAGACCTACTCCCATAATTTACATTTTAAGGTAACACTGTCCTCAGGCAAGATACACCCTTGTAAAGACCAGGTCTACTCCCATAATTAACATTTTAAGATAACAGAAGGTTGAATCCAAAGACTGTCCTTAGGCAGGATACATTATTGTTATATAATCCTAAGGAATGTGGAGAAAGAAAAAAAGTTTGTCCTTTCTTCCTCCTTGAGAATTCCAGACCCCTCTCTCCTTGGGGACCCCTATACTCCCTATCAACCTGCCTAGGAACTGACTCTCTCACTAGCAGAGGGTATTCTTTCTGCCCCCTTCTGATGTCTATGTCAGAAGCTTTCTCTATCTCCATTATACTTTAATAAAACTTTACTACACAAAAGCTCTGAGCAATCAAGCCTCATCGCTAGACCAGGATTCAATTCTTCTCTTCCGGAGGCCAAGAATCCTGGCATCCTTTCATGGTTCAGTAACAACCTTTCAATTTCTGCATGAAAAAGGCATCCAGCAACCAGTCAATAATTGTATTGCAGTATTTGTGGTTGAAATTGTTAGGCTCACTCCTCTTCAGGAGCTAAAGCAAAAGAGGGAGCAGAGAGCAGGCTGAGATACATTACCATTCTTTTTACTTTTCAACAAATTTTTATGAAGGCCCTAAAAACTCATAGCCAAGCATGTCCAGAATGGAGAAAATAAATCAGAGATCTGACCTCTTGGAGTTTATAACTTAACTACATGTGAGTCTATGATGAAATTAACAAAAGAGTAGAAAATATTATGCCAAATATGACCCAAATGAAGTTGCATGGAAAGGGAAGAGGAATGATATGAAGCTATTGTTGGTAAGATCTAGACAAGTGGCCTTAAAAGAAAAGGAATTCTAGCTGGAGAAAAATGCAAAAGCAAAAACATGAGGGTCAGAAAAGTATCAGGTACATATCAGGATACATAAAAATTGGTTTGACTGGAGGGAAATCTGGAGATAAACTTAGAAAACCAGTCTAGAACAAATCACAGAGATTCTAAATATAGGCTAAATGTTCAGATTTTATTATGTCAATAGTGCAGACCTTTGAAGGTTTTATGAAAGAATGGTATAAGGCAGGTTTGCTCTGACAGATTGTGTAATATTAATTAGCCTGGAAGACAATAGCTAGAATGCTACGACAAAGACGCTGATGCTGGGAAAGATTGAAGGCAAGAGGAGAAGGGGGTGACAGAAGATGAGATTGTTTGATCGCATTGAGTCATCACTGACTCAATGCACATAAGTTTGAGCCAACTTAGAGAGATAGTGAAGGACAGGGAAGCCTGGGGTATTGCAGTTCATGGAGTTGCAGAGAGTTGGACATGACTTAGCGACTGAACAAGTTAGCCAAGGGATTTATCTAACAGGCAGTTAATTCAGGATTGGCAAGAGGTCTGGGCTGGGCTGCAGACAGATTTATGAGTCAGTGCAATTAGAACCTGGATCTGTTGCAGGAAAGGGGACCCATTCCAGGGCCTGAAACTGTTGCAGGAAGGCGAACCCCTTCCAGGGCCCGAAACTGGGCTCTTGTCTAACACTTGGAAATGAATTGTCCGAGGAGACACATGTGCTGACAAAGCAAGAGATTTTATTGGGAAAGGGCACCCGGGTGGAGAGCAGTAGGGTAAGGGAACCCAGGAGAACTGCTCTGCCACGTGGCTTGCAGTCTCGGGTTTTATGGTGATGGGATTAGTTTCTGGGTGGTCTTTGACCAATCATTCTGACTTAGAGTCTTTCCTGGTGGAGCAGGCCTTGTTCAGCCAAGATGGATGCCAGAGAGGATTCTGGGAGGTGGTCGGATATGTGGTGTCTCCTTTTGACCTTTCCCAAACTCTTCGGGTTGGTGGTGGCTTCTTAGTTCCATGCTCCTTAGCAGTACCTCCTGTCGTAAAACAACTCATGCAAATGGTTACTATGGTGCCTGGCCAGGGTGGGTGGTTTCAATCAGTGTGCTTTCCGTAAACAGATCCAGGAAACAGCACAAAACTCACTGGAAGGTGAAACTGCAGATGCGGAAGAAAGAAGAAAATGTAGAAGAGGAGGAGAGAGAGGGAAAAAGAAGTAAAACTGAAGGAGAAAGAGAAGAAAGGATAAACCAAGGATGGCTCACATGGGAAAGGTAGATCTAAGAGGCAGAAGTAGAGGGCAGGAAGTGCTGAACCTCTTGAAAGAAGTGGGGCATGCTGGAGTCTGGGCACACACTGGGAGTGTTAGCAAATCACAACTCTGTGTGCCTGACACACAATGAGGCCAATCAATACTAAAACATCAGAGTTTGGAACAGAGAAAGGTTTATTACAGATTCATAAAAGGAGAAGGGTGGCTCATGCCCTAAGAACCCTAAAATTACTGAAAGCTTTCAGCAAAGCCTCTTTAAAGCAAAAGGTGAGGGAGGGGCGTGGTTAGTTGTTACAAACTTCTTAGTGTCAGATCCTCTGTTCTTAAGGTCAGGTCATGATCAGGTAGCAATGTTTCTATAAATCTCTACCATACAAATGTTATTCTGTCTTGACAAGAAAGGACAAGGTCCCAAGGCACAATTTTTACCCTTCAAGGTCCCAGTCTTGGCCCAGTGGAGGCAGATTTTGGTTGGCAGCTGTTTCAGGCCCAGGTTCCAACACCCTGCCCAGCTGTCATCTCTGAAAGAGCCAGGCACTTCAACCCAACTGTGTTCTCAGGCCATAAAAATGGGGTAGACCAGATCTCACAGGCTGCGACCCAGGCAGATGGCCACTGCTAATAGGATTCAGAGATAGGGAGGAGGGAGAGGTTCACCACTGCTTCAAGGACAGGGCCAAGGCTAAT
This sequence comes from Bubalus kerabau, assembly GCF_029407905.1. Classification (NCBI taxonomy): domain Eukaryota; kingdom Metazoa; phylum Chordata; class Mammalia; order Artiodactyla; family Bovidae; genus Bubalus; species Bubalus kerabau. The sequence goes on from NC_073626.1 coordinate 143,203,090, forward strand.
GTAGGGCCTTAGTGAGGGCTCAGGAATCCTGTAGGACATAGTCCCCAGTCTGTTCCCAGGGCCCTCTATCTTACCTGCTGGCCCAAGGCTGGGTGAGCTGGAGGGTCTCCAGGAGAAGGCTTGAATCTGCCTCTTACCTCACTTTCCACCTGATGACCATCACATCACTGACACTTCCCTAATGGTCCCTCATTGACAGTTACTTGTGGGCAGGGCACACTGTGGTGCTGACCAATAGCTAAGCAGGACAATGAAAGGTGGCTCATTGACAGTTAAATGCTTGTGGGCAGGGCCCACTGAGGCACCTGAGCAATGGCTGAGCAAGACCAGTTGGCCACCTGCTAAAGGCTGTGCTCATCCTGCTCTGTTATAGAAGCAGGAGCATACCCTTGGATAGAGCCAGTGCCTGCCACCTGCCCAGGGGAGGAGGTGACCACCAGACAGCAAGATTTTAGAGGCCCTGAAAGTCCCCCATTTTATGCCCCCTACACACCTACACATCACAATAAACTGTGAAAAATTCTGAAAGAGATGGGAATACCAGACCACCTGACCTGCCTCTTGAGAAACCTGTATTCAGGTCAGGAAACAACAGTTAGAACTGGACATGGAACAACAGACTGGTTCCAAACAGGAAAAGGAGTACGTCAAGGCTGTATATTGTCACCCTGCTTATTTAACTTATATGCAGAGTACATCATGAGAAATGCTGGGCTGGAGGAAGCACAAGCTGGAATCAAGATTGCCGGGAGAAAGATCAATAACCTCAGATATGCAGATGACACCACCCTTTTGGCAGAAAGTGAAGTAGAACTAAAGAGCCTCTTGATGAAAGTGAAAGTGGAGAGTGAAAAAGTTTGCTTCAAGCTCAACATTCAGAAAACTAGGATCATAGCATCCAGTCCCATCACTTCATGGCAAATAGATGGGGAAACAGTGGCTGACTTTCTTTTTTGGGGCTCCAAAATCACTGCAGATGGTGATCACAGCCATGAAATTAAAAGACAGTTACTCCTTGGAAGGAAAGTTATGACCAACCTAGACAGCATATTAAAAAGCAGAGACATTACTTTGTCCACAAAGGTCCGTCCAGTCAAGGCTATGGTTTTTCCAGTGGTCACGTATGGATGTGAGAGTTGGACTGTGAAGAAAGCTGAGCACCGAAGAATTGATGCTTTTGAACTGTGGTGTTGGAGAAGACTCTTGAGAGTCCCTTGGACTGCAAAGACATCCAACCACTCCATGCTAAAGGAGATCAGTCCTGGGTGTTCATTGGAAGGACTGATGTTGAAGCTGAAACTCCAATACTTTGGGCACCTGATGCGAAGAGCTGACTCATTTGAAAAGACCCTGATGCTGGGAAGGATTGAGGGCAGGAGCAGAAGAGGATGACAGAGGATGAGATGGCTGGATGGCATCACCGACTCGATGGACATGGATTTTGGTGGACTCAAGGAGTTGGTGATGGACAGGGAGGCCTGGCGTGCTGTAGTTCATGGGGTCGCAAAGAGTTGGACATGACTGAGCAACTGAACTGAACTGAACACACCTACTTAAAACAGAGTATTCTCCACTGGTCTGAAAAGCACAAGCTCATAACCCTGACATGGATGAAGGCAGCCTAAACCCCAGAAAGCCTCGATTAATGTGTCCCTAAATCCAGGGGGTGGGCTGTGAAGTTCTCAAGACTCGGGTAAAGAGCCATGGAGTCTGGTCTGCAGGCTTCTGGGAAAATAACATCTGGCAGTGGCATGGATGAGGCCACCCACGTGGGACCTCGTGCCAAAGTGTGACAGAGACTGCAGGGCAAGGTCTTTATGGGACAGGAGGAAGGGGAGGTCACAGGAAATGACCCATGGGAACGTCTGGTGATTTGCAGGGAAAATGTGCACAGACTCAGACCATTTACGGCCTAGGAGGCATTTGGTGATGTGCAGCTAACCCAGCCTGGGTCTGAATTCACTGGCCATTCTGACTAGCCTCTCCCAGTGCCCAAATACCCATGTTTCCATGAATCTGAGCCCTCAAAGGCCCGGGTACCTTACCTTGAAAGTTGTTCAGTTGTGTCCAACTCTTTGAGAACCCATAGACTGTAGCCCTCCAGGCTCCTCTGTCCATGGAATTCTCCAGGCAAGAATACTGGAGTGGGTAGCCGTTCCCTTCTCCAGGGGATCTTCCCAACCCAGGAATCCAACCCAGGCCTCTCTCATTACAGGCAGATTATTTACTGTCTGAGCCACTAGGGAAGCCTACAGGCGTGGCAAGGGCCCCGCCAAAATGCGAAGCGCCTGGTGATGAGGGAGTGCTGAATGAAAGTTATCAATTCAACCGACACTTTCCCGCTTCCCACCATCACGAATGCTTTGCTTTTCCAGATAAATGTCAATGGAGAGCATGATCCTACCCTCCCATCAGGCCCCGTGCTGCCGAGCTTCTGGGATGCGGAGACCCCTGCGGGGGCGGAGCTGGGTGGGGTCTCGACCCACATGCACGGAGGCCGGGCGTCTTCAACGTCTGTCCTGGGGGACATGGGGCCAGTGCAGCGGTTGAGCCATTGACCCCCAGGTGCGGGAAGGACCAGGACCCAGACAAGCCAGTGAGCACCACCAGAACCCCACTCGCAGGGACCTAGAAACAGTGACTAATCCAGCAGCTGCTGCTGCTGCTAAGTCGCTTCAGCCGTGTCCAACTCTGTGCAACCCCACAGACGGCCGCCCACCAGGCTCCAGCCATCCTCAATTGTACATCCAGGACATCCTTGTAAAAAGCACACCCGGTGTCTTGAGGACCCATGACCACAAGGCGACAGTGGTGGCTTTTATCGTCGTGCTCTGGAGCAAAGAGAATTTTAGGCAGAACAGTTTGGCTGTTTTCTGCAGTAGATTCAGTGGTTCTTGGGAAATACTTTGGTAGGAAACAGACTGAAAACCATACTTGACAAGAGCCGAAGGAAAACCGTTTTGGAAAGAGAAGTGCTTCAAATATTAATAGCTGCAGATACCTTGATGCTTCTGAAACCCACTTGTCAAGCTTTGCAAAAACTAGGAGTAAATCTCACCAGACGATTCATCTCTGTTGTATCAACCCAAGTACAAATGGATGTATATTCTTTTTTCAAGTGGATTTTTGTTCACCTAGTGCCTTCTGCATGCAGGGAAAAGAGTTTAATTGAAGCAGACACCTAGTTTCCCGAGTGTAGGGAAGATAAATTTCCTTCCTTAAAACAGCAAGGACAAAAACGTGCCAGCATTTATTTGAGGATTTTATCACCAGTATAATGGCCTCCCTGAGAATACTAGGCAAAGTATTTCACTATTGCAGGAGAGTTGTCCTCTTTTTCAGAGTGGGCTTACTATGCTCTGGAAAGAACCACCGTAGTGGGCTGGACCTGGGAAATCGGTAAAGAACATGGAGGGAATAGCCTGAGATGTGGGAGGCCCAGGATGGTGAGTATAACTGGTGTACACTGATTGACCCAATTTGTTACCTAAATTGTTAGCATTATTGTTCTAGCTGGAGACACTGATGAGCCATTTGATAGATCTGTGTGCTTACCGCCCTGAAGAAGCAACATTCAGATTATATTGACTCTTTTTCCATAGCAGCGGGTATTGAACTTAGCAAAATTCTGATCTTTGTGTGTCCACTATAACTTCCTGTATGTATAAGTCACCAGAAGAGAAAACTGCATATGATTGTCAGCTACAAAATACAGAAAGCGGAGTCTCATCAGCTGGAAATTTACAAATTTGTTTTGCCTCCTTTATATTTTAAGGACCTCACTGAACTAATTAAGCTGAAGTTACTAATAGTGAAAAAGTTATCTTTGAATGTCTTCTCTTTATCATGCTCCTTTGCATATGTAAAGAGAAAAGATTTAAATCCAAGAAAATGTCTTTTAAAGTAATTGTGTTATAAAGATGGTATCTTGTGCTTTTGGTTTATCATTAACAAACAGGTACTGAAGAATTTGGGAAATACTATACTGTGCAATAAATACTATACAAATTTTCATTTTAGATAAATTTTGACCCTACCAAATATTAGTGAATTCTAGTTATCTTTATGTAAATGTTCTCTTATTTAGATAAAACATTGTTAAAGAAAGAATTTTATAGTCTAAATATAAAGTCTGTTTTACTTGGTGAGTTTAGCCTTTTGTTCTTACTACATACTGAATCTCCTCAGTTTTCCATATCCCTCCAGTAGGTTCTTGTTTTTAAAAATTACATAATTACTTGGGTTTTTGTAAACATTTTAACTTTTTTATCAATTTAAGATAGTTTTATGCTTGTTTGACTTTTTATTTTAGCTTTAGATGGCATTTCATTCTTTTTATGACCGAGTAATGTTTTATTGTATGTATATACACCACATCTCCTCAATCCAGTCATCTGTTGGTGGGCATTTGGGTTGCTTCTGTATCTTGACTATTGTAAATAGTTCTGTTGTGAACATTAGTTAGTTCAGTCGCTCAGTCATGTCCGACTCTTTGCGACCCCATGAATCGCAGCACGCCAGGCCTCCCTGTCCATCACCAACTCCTGGAGTTTACCCAAACTCATGTCCGTTAAGTCGGTGATGCCATCCAGCCACCTCATCCTCTGTCGTCCCCTTCTCCTCCTGCCCCCAATCCCTGCCAGCATCAGAGTCTTTTCCAATGAGTCAACTCTTCGCATGAGGTGGCCAAAGTACTGGAGTTTCAGCTTTACCATCATTCCTTCCAAAGAACACCCAGGGCTGATCTTTAGAATGGACTGGTTGGATCTCCTTGCAGTCCAAGGGACTCTCACTGGGGTACGTATATCTTTTCAAATTAGTGCTTTCATTTTTCCTGGATATATGTCCAGGAGTAAAATTGCTAAATCATATGGTAGTTCTTATTTGTAGTTTTTTAAGGAACCTCCATACTGTTTTCCATAGTGGCTACACTATTTTACATTCCCACCAACAGTGTATGAAGGTTTCCTTTTCTCCACATTCTCCAACATTTGTTCTTGGTAGATTTTTTTGATGATAACCATCTGACAGATGTGATACCTCATTGTGGTTTTGATTCTCATTTCTCTAATAATTAGCGATGTTGAGCATCTTTTCATGTGCCTGTTATCCATCTATATATGTTCTAGAAGAATATTTTAAATAAGAACATTTGTCATTATTTGATATGTTGATTCCCTATGTTACTGCTCTATCGAAAAAGTTTTTTTTATTTTTAGCTAGAGTAAAAATTGTGTACGTTTAGTCTCTGCTCTGGTATGTGAAAGAATTAGGGATCCTTTCAGTTTATCCACAAAAATAATGAAAGAGAGAAAACAAGTTTATACAAGTTAAAAAATTCTTAATAAATTAAATGTTCAAAAAAGAAACTATTTTGCAGCAAATTATAGTTAGTAGTTTTAAATTTTCTTACTGTTTTTAAATCATATTCCTTGTCTGCTGAATTCTCCTTTTAGATTCCATTTACTGATTCTAAATGCTGTTACCTAAAGTGTGGGGCTTGAGAACGCAAGTTGATTTTCTGAATGATTTAAAGACTTGGCAGGTCATTAGCATACACCTCTTCATCTAAAATACATAAGATGCTGTCAGTTCAGTTCAATCGCCCAGTCATATCCAACTCTTTGCAACCCCATGGACTGCAGCACGCCAGGCCTCCCTGTCCATCACCAACTCCCAGAGTTCACTTAAACTCATGTCCATCGAGTCGGTGATGCCATCCAACCATCTCATCCTCTGTCGTCCCCTTTTCCTCCTGCCTTTAGTCTTTCCCAGCATCAGGATCTTTTCCAATGGGTCAGTTCTTTGCATCAAGTGGCCAGAGTATTGGAGTTTCAGCTTTAGCATCAGCCCTTTCAATGAATATTCAAAACTGATTTCTTTTAGAATTGAATGGTTTGATCTCCTTGCAGTCCAAGGGACTCTCAAGAGTCTTCTCCAACACCACAGTTCAAAAGCATCAATTCTTCAGTGCTCAGCTTTCTTTATAGTCCAACTCTCACATCCATACATGACTACTGGAAAAACCATAGCTTTGACTAGACAGACCTTTGTCGGCAAAGTAATGTCTCTGCTTTTTAATATGCTGTTTAGGGTGGTCATAGCCTTTCTTCCAAGGAGCAAGCATCTTTTAATTTCATGTCTGTAGTCACCATCTGCAGTGATTTTGGAACCCAGAAAAATAAAGTCAGCCACTGTTCCCAGTGTTTCTCCATCTATTTGCCATAAAGTGATGGAACTGAATGCCGTGATCTTAGTTTTTTCCCTTTCCTCTTTCACTTTCATCAAGAGGCTTTTTAGTTCCTCTTCACTTTCTGCCCTAAGGGTGGTGTCATCTGCATATCTGAGGTTATTGATATTTCTCCCAGCAATCTTGATTCCAGCTTGTGCTTCATAGTCTGGCATTTCACATGATACTCTGCATATAAGTTAAATAAGCAGGGTGACAGTATACAACCTTGACATACTCCCTTCCCAATTTGGAACCAGTCTGTTGCTACATGTCTGGTTCTAACTGTTGCTTCTTGACCTGCATACAGATTTCTCAGCAGGCAGGTCAGGTGATCTGGTATTCCCATCTCTTGAAGAATTCTCCAGTTTGTTGTGTTCCACACAGTCAAAGGCTTTGGCATATTCACAAAAGCAGAAGTGGATGTTTTTCCGGAACTCTCTTGCTTTTTCAGTGACCCAACAGATGTTGGCAATTTGATCTCTGGTTCCTCTGCCTTTTCTAAATCCAGCTTGAACATCTGGAAGTTCTTGGTTCATGTACAAGATGCTATGCCTAAAAGTTATTTTTATTGAGCTTTTGTCAGTCTATATTAAACATGACAGTATGATAAATGATAGTCCATAATGATTGTGAAAGCAAATACTCATTTATTTTAATGCACAAGTTTGTTGGCAGCTTGCTTGACTTTCTAAGGCTCTCAGTTATCAAAGAATTAATAATTCACTCAATAAAATGTGAGGTAAAGCAGAGTCACCTTCTAAAATGAACATACACGCGAGTGTATGTTCCTTGGCTCTTTGTCTCTTCACAACAAAGATTCGGAGTGACAGACATTAAAGCCTCAGCGTGTCACAGCTCTCAGGTCTTGGATAGACCGTGTTATAGCTCTCAGGTCTTGAATGGACCATGTTATAGCTCTTAGACAAATCAGTGTTAAAGCTCAGTGTTACAGCTCTATTTTATTTAGACGATAACAGGAAAATCCATCTTCGAGGCATGAGGGCACATCGATCCAAAGACACAAGAGGAGCACCCCAGCACGCGGGAGAGAGCACGCGGGAGAGAGAGAGCTAGCTTTGGCTCCTCTATTTATATGTTTATTTTTCCCTGGGCCTGTCCTATGTAAATTGGGCCATCCAGGAGTGTTGTTTGTTTTACCTGAAGTCTTCACTCAGGTCCTCGGACCTTCCTTTGTTCTATTTTCGCGGGCTTTTCCCTTTCTTGTCTTTTAGCCACTGCCATTTTGGACTCCTTTTCCCTATTCTACCTACCTAACAGGAATTTAAGAGAACTATAGAAATAATTCCATAAAATCTGTGGAAATATTTGCCACCATAACTTCAACAAAGTAATTCTATTCATTGACTCTTTTTCCCCTGTGTGTGTGCTCAAAAATGAATATTGATTGTATTCACTACTAAAACAGATCTACTGTGTTAATATGAGAGTGACCAAAATACTTCCAGCCAGTATTCTTATAGGTTCTGTTCAAAAGGCATAAACACTCAATATTTTTAATAAACAAAGCATATTTAAAAATTCTGCAGCCTGTAGTATTCTAACCTAAATGTTCAAATACTGAATAATGCCTAGTATCAAACATTATTCTGTAAAATTTTTGTAATTTACACAAACAAGCTGATTTTCCTCATGGCATCACCATAAATCCATTCAGCTCAATAAATCCTCTTTGAATTCTCACTCATTTCCTTTCACTTTTTTCTTTTGAGATTCACTGTTTTGCATCCATTTTCAAAAATTAGAGCTGCCATCTGAGGGTCATGTGAAGAGTGAAGAGGGTGGCAGGCTAAGCATGAGTTTGAAATTAGGGAGGCAATTTATATACAGTGCAGGTAGTCAGGAGTTTTGTTGAAACTGTAGCAAAGAAAATAATAACTACAATAATTATAGCCAATATTTGCATGTTACTGTCAAATTTAGAGAGTGTTTTCACATGTCTCACCCACGTTAAGCCTTATAGTTTGCCTCTGGGTACTTAATAAGACTCACTTTGTAATTTTTACTGAATCATTCATTATATCCAGCTGTCACTTTGTGGGAAATGACTATGTCTTATATTTCATGAAAATACACACACACCCTCTGAAAATATATGTTCTTAAGGTGCTTAAGAACACCTTAAGCTCTTAAACACTCTAAGCAAGTGCTTAAGAGCTTCATGTGGAAGATTTGCTGGATTTTGTGATGAAAGGGTGTTAAGGACACGAGTGACATCATCAGAGAGAACTAACTATAGGAAAATCTGTGGTGAGTGGGCCAAAGCAAGGAGATTGGACACAGGGAGGCCAGGAACAGGAGAGAAGACTCCAGGAATTCTCCTTGGAAAGATTAATCCTGGACCAAAGTCCTTCATTATTTTTAATGGCTAAATTGTTTTCCATAATATCTATACTTCATAATCAACTATTTTTTCCATTGAAGTGCATTTGTCCTACTACACTGAGGAACATGTGTACTAAATTTTTTATAACATAAACAATGCAGATTTTTAGGCATGAAACTGAATATAATGGTTATATCCTAGTTCTTATTCCTAATTCTGTTTATTTCAATCATCTCATTTTTTCCCTTGAGCAGACTTGTTAACTATTTAATTACTAGGTTTTCACAAAAAGTTTTTCATTTATCATTTCAACACTTTTCACATTTTCTAAATATTTGTTCTGCATTTATCTTTGTTATATCTCTCTTTTTTTGGATTTATGTTTATTTTTCTACCTTCTTGAGTTGAAAGATTAGTGCTTTTATTTTCAATCATTCTAGGTTAAAAATAAAACATTTCAAGTTATAGAATTTCCCTCCAATACAGTTTTAGTCACATCTCATTGGTTTTGACATATAACTTTTTCATTGTCATTTATTGTTATGTCTTTATTTTCTGTTTTTAGTCCTTTGTTTTTTTGTTTTTTTTTTTGTTGTTGTTTTTTCAAATCAAGAGTTTTTATTGTCTCTTTAAAACATCACAACTGAGTCCATAGAACCATCTGCTATCTTGTTGTTTCTGCAGCAGGATCACTGAGATCTTATTCATCAGCCTGCTGAACTGTTCCTTTTTCAGAAACATAGATACCATCCAAAAATTTTCTGATATCCTTGTTTTTAACTGTGGTGGCTTGCTGAATCAAAGCAGCTGAATTTGACACAAGTTCAATGTCATTTCCTTCAAGAATCAACTCATCTTGCTGGGCTTGAGATACTGAACAGGCAACCCCTGGCCTCATTCAAACCCTGCATATATATTTTTCACCCAAAAAATTTCGGATTTCCACAAGAGAACCATTCTCCTGAATAACAACGTTGATGGGGAAGTGGGCATACACCGACCTCATCTTGTAACGGAAACCCAGTGTAACACCCTTGATCATGTTCTGTACGTGACTACAGATTGTGCGAACAGTGGCCAGTTCCTTTCTGTTTCCCCACCATTTGTCAACACGGAGCCTCTTCTTTTTCTTTCCAAGGAGACTGAGTTCTACATTGATGTGATTGAAGTCCCTCCGCAGGGTGCCTCTGGGGCCCTTCACAATAACTGTCCGTCCCTTCAAGTTAATGTCGACATTTTCTGGGATGTCGACAGTCTGGTTGCTGAGAATGGTCTTCATTCTCGCAGTAGATGCGGCAAAGAGCTTTAGTCCTTCTTTGAACCTAAGTATTAAGAATTTAATTTTAAAATTTATCTGTGGTTAGATGGCTTTTGTCTTTTTATCATTAATTTCCAATTTGATTCATTGTGATCACTAATGACTGTTGACAGGGAAAATAAATAGAAAAGGAAATAAGAAACAAACTGAAATGGGGGGATGAGGAGCATATGCATGAGACATAGCATTAAAGAGTAAAGAAAAATAATGAGAACAAAGCACAAATAGGAAGAGAAGTAAAAGGGCCCAAATGACTGGACAGATTAGAGGACTGAGTCTGTCAGTTACTACCTTGGCAGGAGGTTTGGATTGTTGAACAGGGTACATGATTCAAGTCAGTGTTTGGAGAACAGAATGACATAGAGAGGGAGAGTAAATGCACAGGCAACACAGTCCTGCCAGAAACCCAGCTACTCTTTGGTTGTGAAGGTTCTTTGAAGACTAGCAAGAAATGCCTTACTTGATCTGCTCTGATGATAATCTTTTTCTGCCATCATCCCTTGACATATTAGCTTCTTGGGTAGACTTACTATTTCTTTATCTTCCACTAAATTGGAGGATTTCAATATAGAAAACTGAGGAACCCATCCCACTCATACTATTTTCTTCATCCAATAGTCATTTTTCAGTTCCTATTATGACCAGTACTGTAAAGGGTTATCCACTTCTAAACATCTAACATTTACAGCCCATGTATGCATTCCGGTTCTCTTTTTGCCAAGCAAAGAGAAGCTGCTCCTACTTGAGAAAGAGTGATTGGCCAAGGTTGCAGTTATTTCACAGCCAAAAGAAAATTCCATATACCCACTATCTACCTGCAAGACCCAGTCACTGGGGGAGCGGGAGAGGAGACAGATTCCCCAAGCCACTCCCTAATTATTTCTTTCAGTGAAGAAATAATGAAGCTGCCCAGAAATGTCATGGTATCCACAAGTCGTTAGGGAGGAATTGGTGGTGAATACTCCTGCCTCAATTTTTCAGACCCGTAAGTGGGGATTGTAATAATCCTTACCTAATTGTTTTGAGAATTAAATGAGCTAATGCTTTAGAACAGTGTCTGGCACATAGTGAGCACTCAATAAAATGAACTCTTATTGTTATCCCAGAATGCAGGTACCCTCACCAGTGCACAGTCATGAAGGCATTGCCAGTCCTGCAGAGAGAATGAAGCTACCAAAGAGAACACAGATAAAAGGATGCTGAAGTTAAACAAAGCCACAGCACCATGCAGGCCTTTTCAGTAAAGAATTAAACAGCCGTCCAGAAAGTTGTGAAGCAAACTGGAGAGAAGCCAAGACTTCAGCAGACATCACTGAAAGGGATTTTATACTTAAAGACTTTTCTTTGGGCAACTTAGGACCTGTCTGTGATGAGCACTGAGAGCCCTGAAAAAAGACTTCTAGCAGGACAAGAACACCTTAGATCATCCAGAAAAAGGTCCAGAAAGAACTTAGATTATTCTTTGAGCCACACTGCATAGGCTTATTATCAGTTCTTTAGTAAGAAAGAACAGGATAGTAGTCCACTCTAAAATCTTTATCATAAAGCTCACCACAGTATGGATTTAGTCCTTCTTTTTACAAAAGTATCCTTTGTCTTTATAAAGTCATAGATGAGCTGGGCTTTGTGCTAGACATTGGAAACACATGGTGAACAAGACAGACCCACATGAGTTTATGATTCAATAGGAGAGACTGACATTGACCAAGTAATCACACAAATGTCATTGCAGGCCTTGATAAGTGCCCAGAAGAAATATAAAGTAGTCAATGAAGGTAATATCTGGGACTTTGAGACTTGGGGGTCCGACAGTTTTCTGAGACAGCAACAGCATTGCCACACCCTCAGGATAAGGGGGCACTGTCTGGGCAAGAACTGTAGCAGATGGTGCCAGGGAATAGACAGTGTGCTTGAAGGCTCTGGGGTGGGGCTCTGGCTGTGGGCCAGCAACTGGAAGAAGGCTTGTGCAGGGAGCATGTCAGCAGGATAGAGAGCCTGCCAGGCAGGGCCAGGTTAGCATCTTTGCTTTCTTCCAAATACAGGGCAGGTCATTGAAGGGTTTAGGCACACACAGTTGATGGTGACATATTTAGATTTGTGTTTTCAATGGATCCTTCCAACTGCAGTGTGGAAAGGAGTTTGAGGGACTAAAATGGAAAAGAGAAGTCCATTTTGGGAGACTTTCAACCTGGCATTAGAACCAAGATTATGGTGAGCACAACCAAACACAAAGACCCCTTTACTGAATCAGATCCCAAAAGGCTCATACCTGAATGGATGCTCCATGTGCTGGAGAGACACCCAAACTGTAAGAGTCCAGGTGACCACAGTGAAACTGTTATTTGGGTAAATTTAGATGAATCAGAAAGTGTCAAGAATAACACTTAGCCATATAGAAGTTCATGAAAATAATGGGCTTGACCCAGCAAAATAAGTAGCTGGGAATGTGAGACTGAAATGATTAGCCAACATACTGGGGTTTTGAACAGGCCCAGCTGAAAAACAAGAGAAATTAGACAGATGAAATTAGACAGATCAAATTACTCCACCAGTTTTATTAAAAGCAGAGTTGAAGAATTTGGCTTAGGTCTATGGGCAAGCCATGTTGCAAAAATTTCACTTTTAAATTCACACTCTGCCTCTCAGAGTGTGCCCTGTAACTGAGGAAGGAGGTGCAGGATAGAGCCTGTTTGGGGAACTTTTGCCTTTTGTGGGCTCCTTCCATAAGCAAACATTAGAAATTATATTTTACAGCTGCATTGGTACAGAACTATAAGCCAGGGTGATTTATATTCACTTTCTCTTCTGATTTTAAAAGAAAAAAACTTTTTTTGTGGCCCTCTAAACCGGGATGCATCAGCCCAGCACAGGGCAGAATCCTGGTGTTGCAGGTACATTGGTCCTGAGATGCAGGAAAGGGGACTTAAGCTGAAAGTGCCCATGATGGACAGTGCTAACCTTCATGGGATCTGCCCATGGAACACGACTGGTTGTCCCGCCAATAAACTACACTAGGATCCAAAGACATGTTCTGGTCCTGGATGACCAAATTTGTGTACCAGCAGATTCTGGTTCCCTCAGTTCCACGTACCAAGTGGCATTAAATACAGTCTTGGGACTTCCCTAGCAGTCCAGTCGTTAAGACCACACTTCCAATGCAGGGGGCATGAGTTTGATCCCTGGTAGAGCAGAGACATTACTTTGCCAACAAAGGTCCATCTAGTCAAGGCTATGGTTTTTCCAGTGGTCATGTATGGATGTGAGAGTTGGATGGTGAAGAAAGCTGAGTGCCGAAGAATTGATGCTTTTGAACTGTGGTGTTGGAGAAGACTCTTGAGAGTCCCTTGGACTGCAAGAAGATCCAACCAGTCCATCCTAAAGGAGATCAGTTCTGGGTGTTCACTGGAAGGACTGATGCTGAAGCTGAAACTCCAATACTTTGGTCACCTCATGCGAAGATTTGACTCATTTGAAAAGACCCTGATGCTGGGAAGGATTGAGGGCAGGAGGAGAAGGGGACGACAGAGGATGAGATGGCTGGATGGCATCACTGACTCGATGGACATGGGTTTGGATAGACTCTGGGTGTTGGTGATGGACAGGGAGGCTTGGCATGCTGCAGTTCATGGGGTTGCAAAGAGTCGGACACAACTGAGCGACTGAACTGAACTGAAGAGGAGCTAAGATTCTACATGTCATGTGCTGTGTGGCCAAGAAATAAAAATAGTCTAGTAGCCAAAAATAATGTGTTTTCCAGTCTTTGTGTCTCTTGGAGAATGTTAATTAAAATCTGTAACTCATCACAACACATCCAGAAAGACCGTTCCTTCCTAATTCTGTCAAGCCCTGCAACTGACTGCCCTTACAGCAAACCCACCTATCTGACCCTAGTCTGGCTTATCGGTTTCTGTCTGGGTGTTTGAGTTGTTACACTTGGACAAGTGGCACATGTGTTTCAACAGCTGGTGCTTTCAAACTCCAGAGAGGGGTTCCATGATGAAGTTTCCAGGCCTGTGATGCAGCCCAGCTCCCAACATGACCTGCATTTCCAGGGAGGATAAGTAGGCCATTAGTCTTACATCTTTGACTAAACAAGATCCACGCCTACTGATAAGGCAAGAGCTTAAGAAATAATTTACTCCAAGGTGTAACTGCCTGTTTTCACATGATGGGAGAAACCACATCTCTGTATTATTACAAGCTTAAGTAGGCTCTGGGAGTGATTCTGTGCTATTAAATCTTTAAGAATAGTTGGTATTCTATATATGCAAATTTCTACTCACCAGGCAGACACTGCAGCTCCGTTTGCTTGAAAAAGATGGCAGAATAGCCTGGACCTAGACTTCCCAATACATCTCAGGAGGCTGAGTCTGGGTCTTCCTACCATGCTCCATCAGTGGTGAAACTAAGCCAACCCAGCCAGGGGCTGGAATGCACCTGCAGTCAGAAGCCCCTACAGTTCTTAAAATTTTGATGAATAAAAGCTAGGGGGTAAATTGCCCTGGCATTTAAAAACTCCAGTGGTTTCTATTTCACAGGCAGTGAAAACTTTATTACTTTGTTAGGGTAAAGTGGTACCAGCCTCCCAGGGAAACCAAAACTTATTCTGTGTCTCACAGAAAGCTGAGAAAACAAGCATGTGAAATTATAAGTAGGAATTTTATAGGGCACAGACTCACTTGTACAAAGCATGTTAACTATCTTTCTTTGGGTGCCTCAGATCCTCATTTGTAAAATGGAGACTCTATTCCTGCCTTAAAGTTTATCACAAAGATTAAATGAACTAATACAGGGAAGCTTTTCATTCAGCATATACTCGAATACTGAACAAAGGTTAGCTATTACACAACTGTAATATATTTTATATACTCACTTACTCAAAAAATACATATGTATATATATTTAAATTCTATCTCAAGCACTGTTCCAGCTGGCAGCAAAAACTCGGTCCCACAGAGAGGAAACCCAGCAGTACAAAGTCCCTGTAGAAGATTTGGGCCAGTGGCATTAGGAAAGGACACTTTCCTTGACATCCCTGTCTTTGTTCCTGGCATTTCTGCATTTGTCTTTGCTTCCTGATGTGAGAACCCCACTCGGAAGCCTGGGAGTGTGGCATGGCCTCCCCAACACCTGAAAGCGGGAAAAGGAGTGGCAAGGGGGAAGCATGTCAGCTAATATTTCCTGCTGCAATAGAAATACTCTACAGTTCCCATGTAGCTTGTGTTTATCATCTATGAGCTGATAGTCTCCAGTCTGGATGAGTCCTCTGACTTCTAGATTTCTGTACCCAATGGACATGTGCACTTGCAAGTCAAATAAGCAGCTCACATTGAACAGACCCAAGAAAAGACTCTTGGCTCCCTTGCCCTCCTCCCCAGTGTTACAAACCCAGTCTTGCTATCTCAGCAAATGGCCCCATGGTTCACCCAGCTGCTCAAGCCAGAAACCTAGGACTGATCTTTGAGACCTCTCTTTCCTTTACCCCCACCCATATCTCATCTATCCAGTAGATTCTGCCTCCAGAATTCATACCAATTCTGTCCTTGTCTGTCCATCTCTGATGCCACCACCCTACACCCTAGTCTGATCCTCCATCAGCCCCATCAATAGCTTTAGACCTGGTCTCCATGCTGCCCTCTTAGCAGTAATAACTCATTTCTCTATACAGTGGAATGATCTAATATAAACTGTATTATATCCCAGCTCAAAACTCTCAATGGTATCCCTTCCCACATAGAAATGTACAAACTTCTCCCCCTGGCCATGTCATCTTTCTGACCTTCTCTTATGCCATCTTCCTCCTGCTCTCTGCACACACCCATGCTGGCCTTCTTTCTGCTTTTCAACATGACAAGTTCATTTCTTCCTTGAGGTCACATGGGACTCTTTTTCTTGTGCCTTCTCTCAGTGGGTTGGCTTTTTGGACTCAATTCAAGAAGGCACCCTAGTGCTAACTACCCAAAACTAAGTTAGTCTTTTAAGTATGTTTGTATCGCCACCCCTCCCGTCTTTATCATATTGCTTACCATTCATTTCTTGAAGTTAACTTATTTCTCTAGTTGTTTGTTATCCCATCATATTAGAAATACATGGCATTTTATCCAGTACTTTACAGTTCACACACACATTTGAGACCCAGGAGAACAATGATCTTGTCAGGCACACAAATATTTTTTAATAAATGAATCATCTTATTTGATACTCATGTTCTTCTCACTCAATCTCATGCAATTCATACACAAGAATAAAATAAACTACTTGTAAATCTCTGAAACATAATAATTTCAAACTTCCTTGACTTTACACAGTGGTTCCCTCTGCTGAAATGTCCTTTATTTGTTCTTCTATTCATCCTTCAAATCCCTGTTTGATAAGCAGCATGCAGAGGGATGCGAATAGGAACCATGGAGGTGATGAGGCAGGGAAGTAAGTAGCCTGCTGCCAGTTGGTGAGGTAAGAACTTGGGGCTTGAAGGAAGACTGGAGTCTCTGTAGGGAAATTCTGCCCCAAACCTGGAGCCTTCCCTTTTCTCAAGACAGGAAGCAAGGGGGTGGGGGACTTTGAATATTCAACAGCCTACTCACCATCTCCATTTGTGTGTTTTTTTAGGTTCCCAAACTTTTACTATCCAAATAGAACTTGACATGTAAGATAGCCCCAGTCACCTGCTCAGCCTAAAAGCTGCAGAGAAATTTTTGACTCCACCCCCCACACATACAACACACACACACACACACACACACACATACACCTCACATCCAATTTGTCAGCACATCTGGGCCCTTCTTAGCGCTGCCCCCCCAGCCCCCCACTGGCACCCTAGACCAAGCATCATCATCCCTTGGCGGAGCCACTATCATAACTTATAATTATCTCTCTTCTCTCTCCCCTTGTCCCGACCCTTCATTCTCTGCAAACAGCCTAGCAACCTTTTTAAAACCTAGACCCTGGTAGGTGGTCCTAAGATGGCAGAGGACTAGGACAGGGAGACCACTTTCTCCCCCACAAATTCATCAAAAGAACATTTAAACGCTGAGTAAATTCCACAAAACAACTTCTGAATGCTGGCAGAGGACATCAGGCACCCAGAAAAGCAGCCCATTGTCTTCGAAAGGAGGTAGGAAAAATATAAAAGACAAAAAAAGAGACAAAAGAGGTAGGGACAGAGCTCCATCCCGGGAAAGGAGTCTTAAAAAGAGAGAAGTTTCCAAACACCAGGAAACACTCTCACTGCCGAGGCTGTGGCAAGCCTTGGAAGCACAGAGAGCAACATAATAGGGAGAAAAATAAGTAAATAACTAAAACCCACAGAATATGAGCCCAACCATAACTCCCCCAGCGGAGAAGCAACGCAGACACCTGCACCCGCCACTAGTAAGTGGAGGCTGGGCAGGGAGGCGTGGGCTGCAATTGCTTAGAGTAAGGATCGGGCCTGAATGCCCCGAGGGTAATCAGAGCAAACTAATTTGGCCTAGCAAACCAGACTGTGGGATAGCTACCACGCGAAAAGCCCTAAGACACCGCCAGGCCCTCACACAGAACAAAGGGCTGAACAGAACTAGCCGGCTTCAGACCATCCCTCTCCAGTGACAGGCAGCCAGAGCTGGAAGGGGGCAATCGCAGCCCCAGAGAGACATTATCTACCTAACTGCAAGCAGGCTTCTTTGCTAACTAAGACTTCTTGGGGTTCTGGACAGTCATCATCCGCCTGAGAAGGTGCGCTGGTTGTACACCCGGAAAACCAAGTGGCAGGGACAGGAGAGGCAATAAGTCTCAGTGACTGTGCTCACCAAACACCTCATCACCCAAGCTGCTCAGAGCTGGGATGGGCACAAAACGCAGGCCCAACAGAGTCTGTGCCTCTAAAGACTGCCCGAGTGCCTGAACCTGAGCTGCTTAGACCTGGGAGGTGCATGCAGCCAAGGGCCAGCCTTGGATGGTTCCCGGCGGAGCAACCTAGAGCCTGAGCTATGTGGGCAGGGAGGGTGTACGCGCCGTGAGTGGGGGCAGGCCCAGTGTGGCTGAGACACTGCAAGCACATGCCAGTGTTATTTGTTTGCAGCGTCCCTCCCTCCCCACAGTGTGACTGAACAAGTGAGCACCACCCCCCAAAAATAGTGTTCACCACCGCCCCCCTTGTGTCAGGGTGGAAATCAGACACTGAAGAGACCAGCAAACATAAGAAGCTAAAACTGAGGGAACCGCCTTGGAAGTGACAGGTGCAATAGATTAAAACCCTGTAGTTAGTACCAACTACATAGGAAGGGGGCATATAGATCTTGAGAAATATAAGCTGGACCAAGGAACTATCTGAAAATGAACTGACCCCACACTGCCCACAACAACACCAGAGAAAGTCCTAGATATATTTTTACTATTTTTACAATCATTCTTTTTTTTTCTTTAACTTTTTTAATTTTTAAGTTCTCTATTACTCCTTTAATTTTCATTTTTATAACCTACTACTACTTTTCCAAAAAAAGAAGATTTTTTAAAAGCAAACTTCATATATATATATTTTTAAATAATTTTTGTGACTTTGTTTTTTTCTTTAATATTGTATTTTTGAAACTCCAACCTCTACTCTAGAATTTCAATCTTTGCTTTTTGGTATTTGTTATCAATTTTGTACCTTTAAGAACCCAATCTTCAGTGCCCATTTTTACTTGGGAGCGAGATTACTGGCTTGACTGCTCTCTCCCCCTTTGGACTCTCCTTTTTCTCCACCAGGTCGCCTCTGTCTCCTCCCTCCCCATTCTCTTCTCTACCCAACTCTCTGAATCTCTGTGTGTTCCAGACAGTGGAGAACACTTAGGGAACTGATTACTGGCTGGATCTGTCTCTCTCCTTTTGATTCCCCCCTTTTATCCTCCTGGCCACCTCTGTCTCCATCCTCCCTCTTCTCTTCTCTGTATAACTCCATGAACATCTCTGAGCAGTCCAGACTGTGGAGCGCACATAAGGAAGTGATTACTGGCTAGCTTGCTCTCTCCTCTTTTGATTCCACCTCATCTCATTTGGGTCACCTCTAACTGCCCCCTCCCTCTTCTCTTCTCCCTGTAACTCTGTGAACCTCTCTGGGTATCCCTCACTGTGGAGGAACTTTTCATCTTTAACCTAGATGTTTTATCAAAGGTGCTGTATAGAAGGAGAAGTCTTGAGACTACTGCAAAAATAAAACTGAAAACCAGAAGCAGGAGGCTTAAGTCCAAGTCCTGAGAACATCAGAGAACTCCTGATTCCAGGGAACATTAATTGATAGGAGCTCATATCTACACTGAAACCAAGCACCACCCAAGGGCCAACAAGTTCCAGAGCAAGACATAACACGCAAATTCTCCAGCAACACAGGAACACAGCCCTGAGCTTCAATATACAGGCTGCCCAAAGTTACTCCAAAACCATTGACATCTCATAACTCATTACTAGACACTTCATTGCACTCCAGAGAGAAGAAATCCAGCTCCATCCACCAGAACATCAACACAAGCTTCCTTAACCAAGAAACCTTGACAAGCCACTGATACAACCACACCCACAGTGAGGAAACTCCATAATAAAGAGAACTGCACCAACTGCCAGAATACAGAAAGGCCACCCCAAATTCAGCAATATAAACAATATGAAGAGACAGAGGAATACCCAGCAGGTAAAGGAACAGGATAAATGCCCACCAAACTAAACAAAAGAGGAAGAGATAGGGAATCCACCTGATAAAGAATTCCATATAATGATAGTGAAAATGATCCAAAATCTTGAAATAAAAATAGAATCACAAATAAATAGCCTGGAGACAAAGACTGAGAAAATGCAAGAAAGGTTTAACAAGGACCTAGAATAAATAAAAAAAGAGTCAATATATAATGAATAATGCAATAAATGAGATCAAAAACACTCCGGAGGCAACAAATAGTAGAATAGTGGGGGCAGAAGATAGGATTAGTAAAGTAGAAGATAGAACGGTAGAAATAAATGAATCAGAGAGGAAAAAATAAAAATAAATTAAAAGAAATGAGGGCAATCTCAGAAACCTCCAGGACAATATTAAATGCTCTAACATTCGAATCATAGGAGTCCCAGAAAAAGAAGACAAAAAGAAAGACCATGAGAAAATACTTAAAGAGATAATAGTTGAAAACTTCTCTAAAATGAGGAAGGAAATAATCACCCAAGTCCAAGAAACCCAGAGAGTCCCAAAGGCAAAACACCCCAAGACACATATTAATCAAATTAACAAAGTTCAAACACAAAGAACAAATATTAAAAGCAGCAAGGAAAAAACAACAAATAACACACAAGGGGATTCCCATAAGGATAACAGCTGATCTTTCAATAGAAACTCTTCAGGCCAGGAGGGAATGGCAAGACATACTTAAAGTGATGAAAGAAAATAACCTACAGCCCAGATTACTGTACCCAGCAAGGATCTCATTCAAATATGAAACAGAAATCAAAAGCTTTACAGACAAGCAAAAGCTGAGAGAATTCAGCACCACTAAAGTAGCTCTCCAACAAATGCTAAAGGATATTCTCTAGACAGGAGACACAAAAACAGTGTATAAACTCGAACCCAAAACAATAAAGCAAATGGCAAAGGGATCATACTTATCAATAATTACCTTAAACGTAAATGGTTTGAGTGCCCCAACCAAAAGACAAAGACTGGCTGAATGGATACAAAAACAAGACCCCTATATACGCTGTCTACAAGAGACCCACCTCAAAACAGGGGACACATACAGACTGAAAGTGAAGGGCTGGAAAAAGATATTCCATACAAATAGAGATCAAAAGAAAGCAGGAGTAGCAATACTCATATCAGATAAAATAGACTTTAAAACAAAGGCTGTGAAACAAGACAAAGAAGGACACTACATAATGATCAAAGGATCAATCCAAGAAGAAGATATAACAATTATAAATATATTTGCACCCAACATGGGAGCACCGCAATATGTAAGACAAATGCTAACACGTATGAAAGGGGAAATTAACAATAACACAATAATAGTGGGAGACTTTAATACCCCACTCACACCTATGGATAGATCAACTAAACAGAAAATTAACAAAGAAACACAAACTTTAAATGATACAATAGACCAGTTAGACCTAATTGATATCTATAGGACATTTCACCCCAAAACAATGAATTTCACCTTTTTCTCAAGTGCACACAGAACCTTCTCCAGGATAGATCACATCCTGGGCCATAAATCTAGCCTTTGAAAATTCAAAAAAAATTGAAATCATTCCAAGAACCTTTTCTGACCATAATGCAGTAAGATTAGATCTCAATTACAGGAGAAAAACTATTAAAAATTCCAACATATGGAGGCTGAACAACATGCTGCTGAATAACCAACAAACCACAGAAGAAATCAAACTATGCATAGAAACGAATGAAAATGAAAACACAACAACCCAAAACCTATGGAACACTATAAAAGCAGTGCTAAGGGGAAAGTTCATAGCAATACAGGCATACCTCAAGAAACAAGTAAAAAGTCAAATAAATAACCTAACTCTACACCTAAAGCAACTAGAGAAGGAAGAAATGAAGAACCCCAGGGTTAGTAGAAGGAAAGACATCTTTAAAATTAAGGCAGAAATGAATGCAAAAGAAACAAAGGAGACCATAGCAAAAATCAACAAAACCAAAAGCTGGTTCTTTGAAAGGATAAATAAAATTGACAAACCATTAGCTAGACTCATCAAAAAACAAAGGGAGAAAAATCAAATCAATAAAATTAGAAATGAAAATGGAGAGATCACAACAGACAACACAGAAATACAAAGGATCATAAGAGACTACTATCAGCAATTACATGCCAATAAAATGGACAACGTGGAAGAAATGGACAAATTCTTAGAAAAGTACAACTTTCCAAAACTGAACCAGGAAGAAGATAAAATCTTAACAGACCCATCACAAGCACAGAAATTGAAACTGTAATCAAAAATCTTCCAGCAAACAAAAGCCCAGGTCCAGATGGCTTCACAACTGAATTCTACCAAAAATTTAGAGAAGAGCTAACACCTATCCTACTCAAACTCTTCCAGAAAATTGCAGAGGAAGGTAAACCTCCAAACTTATCCTATGAGGCCACCATCACCCTAATACCAAAACCTGAAAAAGATGCCACAAAAAAAGAAAACTACAGGCCAATATCACTGATGAACATAGATGCAAATATCCTTAACAAAATTCTAGCAATCAGAATCCAACAACACATTAAAAAGATCATACACCATGACCAAGTGGGCTTTATCCCAGGGATGCAAGGATTCTTCAATATCCACAAATCAATCAATGTAATATACCACATTAACAAATTGAAAAATAAAAGCCATATGATTATCTCAATAGATGCAGAGAAAGCCTTTGACAAAATCCAACATCCATTTATGATAAAAACTCTCCAGAAAGCAGGAATAGAAGGAACATACCTCAACATAATCAAAGCTATATATGACAAACCCACAGCAAACATTATCCTCAATGGTGAAAAATTGAAAGCGTTTCCCCTAAAGTCAGGAACAAGACAAGGGTGCCCACTTTCACCGCTACTATTCAGCATAGTTTTGGCAGTTTTGGCCACAGAAATCAGAGCAGAAAAAGAAATAAAAGGAATCCAAATTGGAAAAGAAGAAGTAAACTCTCACTGTTTGCAGATGACATGATCCTCTACATAGAAAACCCTGAAGACTCCACCAGAAAATTACTAGAGCTAATCAATGAATATAGTAAAGTTGCAGGATATAAAATCAACACACAGAAATCCCTTGCATTCCTATACAATAATAATGAGAAAACAGAAAGAGAAATTAAGGAAACAATCCCATTCACCATTGCAACGAAAAGAATAAAATACTTAGAAATATATCTACCTAAAGAGACTAAAGACCTATATATACAAAACTATAAAACACTGGTGAAAGAAATCAAAGAGGACACTAATAGATGGAGAAATATACCATGTTCATGGATCGGAAGAATCAATATAGTGAAAATAAGTATACTACCCAAAGCAATCTATAGATTCAATGCAATCCCTATCAAGCTACCAACGGTATTTTTCACAGAGTTAGAATAAATAATTTCACAATTTGTATGGAAATACAAAAAAACCTTGAATAGCCAAAGCAATCTTGAGAAAGAAGAATGGAACTGGAGGAATCAACCTGCCTGACTTCAGGCTCTACTACAAAGCCACAGTCATCAAGACAGTATGGTACTGGCACAAAGACAGAAATATAGACCAATGGAACAAAATAGAAAGCCCAGAGATAAATCCACGCACCTATGGACAACTTATCTTTGACAACAGAGGCAAGAATATACAATGGAGAAAAGACAATCTCTTTAACAAGTGGTGCTGGGAAAACTGGTCAACCACTTGTAAAAGAATGAAACTAGAACACTTTCTAACACCATACACAAAAATAAACTCAAAATAGATTAAAGGTTTAAACATAAGACCAGAAACTATAAAACTCCTAGAGGAGAACATAGGCAAAACACTCTCCGACATAAATCACAGTAGGATCCTCTATGACTCACCTCCCAGAATATTGGAAATAAAAACAAAAATAAACAAATGGGACCTAATTAAAATTAAAAGCTTCTGCACAACAAAAGAAACTATAAACAAGGTGAAAAGACAGCCTTCAGAATGGGAGAAAATAATAGCAAATGAAGCAACTGACAAACAACTAATCTCAAAAATATACAAGCAACTCCTGCAGCTCAATTCCAGAAAAATAAACAACCCAATCAAAAAATGGGCCAAAGAACTAAATAGACATTTCTCCAAAGAAGACATACAGATGGCTAACAATCACATGAAAAGATGCTCAACATCACTCATTATCAGAGAAATGCAAATCAAAACCACAATGAGGTACCATCTCAAGCCGGTCAGAATGGCTGCTATACAAGAGTCTACAAGCAATAAATGCTGGAGAGGATGTGGAGAAAAGGGAACCCTCTTACACTGTTGGTGGGAATGCAAACTAGTACAGCCACTATGGAGAACAGTGTGGAAATTCCTTTAAAAACTGGAAATAGAACTGCCATATAACCCAGCAATCCCACTGCTGGGCATACACACTAAGGAAATCAGAATTGAAAGAGACACGTGTACCCCAATGTTCATCAGCAGCACTGTTTATAATAGCCAGGACATGGAAGCAACCTAGATGTCCATCAGCAGATGAATGGATAAGAAAGCTGTGGCACATATACACAATGGAGTATTACTCAGCCATTAAAAAGAATACATTTGAATCAGTTCTAATGAGGTGGATGAAACTGGAGCTGATTATACAGAGTGAAGTAAGCCAGAAAGGAAAACACCAATACAGTATACTAACACATATATATGGAATTTAGGAAGATGGTAACAATAACCCTGTATGCAAGACAGCAAAAGAGACACAGAGGCATAGAACAGTCTTTTGGACTCTGTGGGGGGGGGGGGGGCGGGGAGGATGATTTGGGAGAATGGCATTGAAACATGTATAATATAATATAAGAAACGAATCGCCAGTCCAGGTTCAATGCAGGATACAGGATGCTTGGGGCTGGTGCACTGGAATGACCCAGAGGGATGGTATGTGGAGGGAGGTGGGAGGGGGGTTCAGGATTGGGAACACGTGTATACCCGTGGCGGATTCATGTTGATGTATGGCAAAACCAATACAATATTGTAAAGTAATTAGCCTCTAATTAAAATAAATAAATTTAAATTAAAAAAATTAAAAAAAAAAAAAAAACCTAGACCCTGTCACCCCTACTAAAAGCCTTCCAGTGGCTTCCCATCATATTTAGACAGTTCAGCAAAACCTTCATCATGCCTGCCAAGCCTCCCTCCATGCTCTGGCCCAGACTCTGGCCACTGGCCACCTCTCCAGCTTCATTTCCTTCCATCTAGAGCACAGGAAGAAAGTCAAAGACACGGACTCTGGAGCAACTCTTCCATCATTGCCTGTGTGACATTGGACAAATTGCCTGATGTCTCTGCGCTGCGGTTTCTACATCTCTAAAGAGAAGATGACAACACTTGATCAAGCTGCTGTAGGACTGAGGGAGTCCTGAAAAGGGTCTCCAGCCCATAGTAAGCTTCTGTACATGTTTCTGGTTTTAAGTAGTTCGATGTCTTAACCCTCAAATTCAGAGAAGAAAGTGAGTATGAAAAAAAGATTAAGAGAATATACTTGCAGTTTGCTTAATGCAGTTAAGGACACATTTTTATGAAGTCTCTATAAAGAAGTTATGAAGGTATGTACATAGTGAAATCTCCTTTTGCCTTTTAACTGTAGAAAAACCTAAGAAAGTGTCATGAGTTTTAATAGCATTGAATTAATTGATGGTGTGGTTAGTTAAAAAAACAATAATAGTCTATTTAAAACTCTCTTTTATTTTTTTCATTCCTGATGTTAAACACCTTCCCCCAGTAAAACCAGTCTTGGATTCCAAAGGGGACTGGCAAAATCACTGATCTGACTGACATGAGAAGGGAGGAGAAGGGCACGCTTGTGGGCTGGGCGGGCCAGGAGCTCTGGTTGGTGCTTCATGTCTGCTAGGGTGGCTATAAAGTCACCTCTTCTCTTCTTGCTTTGGCAGCTCGGGCTTCCCCAAGGCTGATAAGCATCCAGGTTTTTGCCCTAACATATCTGCTCGCCAAGAAAAAAATAACCCTCTATCTTGCTGGAGGTATTTTTTCTGGCATAATGCCTTCTCTTTCCAATTCTGATGAGTTGATTTTTTTTGTGAATGGAAGAAAGGTAAGTTTATGAAATGATTAATATGAATTTTCATATGTCAGAGATAAAAACCAAGCTGATTTTCTTTCACTGATACTGTTTCTTATTTATTTAAACTCTCTTTTCTGTCTTTTTCAAGTCATATGTAGTAGTATGAACTTGACCATGGGTCGTTGGTTTAGGCTTTAGTGCGAAATTATTAAAGCTTGGGAGTGTTAGTTTGTTCTTTTCTTTTGGAATCAATAAGGAACTCTCATTTTATTTGTTAAATTACAATGGTAGTGAATTCTGACCCAGGCATTAAAAACTATGTCATCCTCCCATTACATGGATGTTAGCTCTGCTTGAGTTTAGCAATACTATTTTATTTTATTTATTTTTTTACTTTGGAGGCTTGTGTTTTATTCATGGGCTATCAGCCTCCCTCCTGCCCACCTGGGGCAGGTAGGAGGAGTGAGGGAAGGGAGGGCAACTGGGCTAGGAGGGGGCTGACTGCCACTGCCCTTTATAGATGTACTTCAGCATGGTGGTGATGGTGCACATGTCCAGCTCGATTTTCTGAACCCAGTTCTGCACATCCCCGATTTCCTTGAGTGCCTGGTTGAAGTTCTCCACCATCCCGAGCCACTGACCTGTATGCTTGGCAGACTGGGCAGCCTGAATCTGTAGGGTCTTCACCTTGTTGTCCAGCTTTCTCTGGCTCCTGTTGGCCTGGGCCACGCCCACATTGAGGTGATCCACCAAAACTTCTGTCAGGCAGGTGGCTGGAGTGATGGCCTCTCGCCTCTTCGGCCGCAGCTTTTTGCATTCTTTCTGCCTGGCCTGGTGTTCTTTCAGCAGGTGAGACAGCATGGTCATGGTGGGCTGGGGGCAGGGCACACCTGACACCCTCTCAACAACACTGTTTTGATAGAAGGAGTATATGACATTGAGGATAATAATAGCAAAGGAGGATTTTATTTTGCCCTAATAAATACTTTCAGGCTGATCCATGAACCTTGAGGCTAAAGCATCCTGGCCTGCTATTTTGGGCTTGGAGCAGTATCGTGAATGAAGACAACACTAAATCAAGTGTAGCAATGATCCGGCAATTAGAATGGTTGAGAAACATTGACCAGGAATGTTGCATCAGGAACATCGATGTCTTTATAGCACAGAATAGTGTCAGCAGGCTGTGTCTCCTCAATGTAGGGGCACACAGGAGGAAGGGACAGTGGTCCTGGCTTGCAGGCCATCACTCCCGACCTTCATCTTGTTTCCACCTTGGAAATAATTTCTGTAGCCACACAGTTAAGGTGTTAAAGCAGTCTAGGTGTAATGCTTTGCTTCTGTGATGACATTTCACTCAGCCTGCTCTGCACGCTGAGATTCCGAATGGGGAGCACTGAGCTCATCTGTGGCTGAGTGAATCTTCTGAGGGCTCAAAAGGAGACTTGAAAATAGGAGGCAGTTATGAAAAACAATGTGGTTTGTTACTTTTTCTGGGGTGATCAAAAATATTTTTAGTGGAATAAGGTCCTGTGTCTCTAGTCTCAGTGTTGCACCTCTTCCTGATGGGTTTCGCTCCAATTCTCCTCTCTAATCTTGCCTGACTTTACCCAGCAGAGATGCTGCCTGAGTCAGGGAGGACAGATAGCTTTATCTCATGTGCAGGCTTCAATCTATTGGGATTAGCAGCCTGGAGCGCCACGTGACAGGCAGAGGGGAGATTCCTGTTCCCTTAAGCTCGTTCTTCACCCAGGCACCTCCGTTTCAGTGGGCAAGGGGAGCTGGTGGGGACAGAAGAGGCTCCCTCATAACATACTCTCCTATGACTCCTTTGGAGAATCTTCTCTAGCTAAGCTTTTTCATGACTTCATGTGGCTGCGTTATCCTGAGTCAATTTTGGAATCTGTTTCCCTATATGGATCCTCTGCGAGTGACTCTAAGGGAAAAATAAGCCAGAACTTATAGTTGTCACATACATGAGAAAGTTCAGAGACAGTGAAACGGCCTTCCACTATTTCTCCAGAATTCTAGTTCCAGTGTTAGAAAGGCTTCTTTTGTTGTTTTTTGTCCTTGTAAAGACAGCACCTTTCAAAACATGCCCCCAAAACAACAGATAGGATTGCCATAACATGCTGGTATTATCTCCCTAAAATCCCTTCTTATTTCACAATGTAGGTCATAGAGAAGAATGCTGATCCTGAAGTAAATCTGCTATTCTACTTGAGGAAAATCCGTATCCTTTTATTTTACTGTAATTAATCTGGCTTTGGTGGTAAAAAGAAAACATGCTAAGACTTCTAAAAGAAGTCATTCTTCCTCTCGTATTTGCTCTAGATAAATAAACTTGTGTTCAATTTGCACAGTCTAGTTGGAGTTCAGAGAGTGCATTTAAACGTGACAGATATGTGGTATATTTGTTGTATTTTTTGCCTGGGCAAAACCAAAATGATCATCCAGTGAACCATGAGTGTGCTAAGATTGGAAATAACTTTTTGACTTTGAGCCCCCATGGTCACCTTGATGATGATTTTATATTCAGCAGTGTGAATGTGAAAATGTCAAGCCAGGAATTTCCCCAGTGGTCCAGTGATTAAGACTTCCGTGTCTGGGGGCATGGGTTCAATCCCTGGTTGGGGAATTAAAATCCAACACAGCAAGCCAACCAAAAGATTAAATATGTCCAGCCACTTGCTCAAGGGTACATGCCACTGACAATGACAATGTGTGTACCTTCCCACAAGGCATTGCATTGACATGTCATCTATGCCTTTTAATCATCCTTATCAGAGGAAACAAGGTTTTATAAGCATATTTCAAAATCCCATTGTATAATGCACTCCAGCTCTTCACTTCTGATCTGGACCCTTTTTCACATCTCGCTCCTCCTGCACCTTCAGTAAATATTCAAAAAGAATTTCTTGGGCCTGAGTGTAACTGTAAAAGCACGAGAGAGTGACTGTGGCAGCGGTCACGCAGATCCATGAGATACAGTTGCATAGAGCTGAGTATACCACATAATATGAGAGCATGCATAAGAGGCAAAATCTGAAGAAACCCTGGCCTCTGGTTATCTGTTTTCGGTATGATACCTATGTCAGCTTCCCGGTTTTGGTGTTGCACTGTAGTTCTGTGGGATGTCAGCACTGGGGGAAACTAGGGAACAGGTCCATAGGGCAGTCTGTACTATTTTTGCAACTTCTTATGAGACGACAATTGTTTCGAAATAATTTGGAGATTTTTGGGGGGGGAGTTTCCTAGTACCTAGTGATTAGAATTCCAGGCTTTCACTGACATAGCCTGGGTTCAATCCCTTGTCACGGAACTGAGATCCTGCAAGCCACATGGCCAATAGATAAATCGACAAATAATAAGTTAAAAATAAGTATACTTAGTGTCTACTAAGAACAAGGCACTGTATTAAGCTCTGAGGAATCAGTGGTGTGCCAGACAATCCTCTCTCCAGAATCTTTGTTTCCTTCTGCTTCTGGCTCTTGGCCTCCCAACACGCACATCTACAAACATGAAGCATGACTTCCTTTCTCCCTGACCTTTCCTTGCCAGACTTATCTAATAACTGTGTGTACCTAATGTCTCATTTCTCTGCTGACTCCATCTCTCACTATTTAACATTTCAACCTGGTTTCCTACCCCCATTATTCTACTACTCTAGCCAGTACTGCCCTCCAGTGTCCCCGTTACCCTCACTATTCAGGGAATTGGGATTACAGTTGAAACAAAACAAAAAAAACAAACAGGCCAAATCCTTCCTCCTTGGTTTTGCCACCTCCCATTTACCCAGCTTTAAAATCTGTGTTAGTCAGCATACCCTATCACTTCCCTTTTCTTACCTTTCTACATCTGTGCCACACTTTACCATGCTTTCTCTAGACTCCCAAAGTGAAGAAACTCTATATTAGGAACAAGCTGAAAATTCATGGGCTCCCAGGTAAGCAAGGCTGATAGAGCCCTAGACAGAATCATCCCCAGCCTCCCATTTCCCTGGTGGCTCACACAATAAAGAGTCTGCTTGCAGTGCAGGAGACCTGGGTTTGATCCCTGGGTTGGGAAGATCCCCTGGAGAAAGAAATGGCAACTCACCTACACTGCCCAGACATGCTGGGGTGCAACCTCATGTTACCTCTCCTTCTACATGACAGATCCTGGCCTGCTGTTAAGCAATCTGACCTGTAAAAGCAAGATACTGCACCAGCAAGAGTTGATGTCCCACAGCTACATGGATTACAGAGGATGTGCCGGGGTCCAGCCCCGGTTGGATCCAGGGATTCCCTCGGGAGGATGGCATTGGCGAAAAGGATAGAAATAGAGAAAGAGATAAGGAAAGAATTTTGCAGTTGAGAAAATAGAGGAGAGAAAAGAAGCTGATATTCCTTGGTTTATGCAGAAAGCCAATAAAGCCCCAGCACTGGACTTGCTCTGTTCACGTAGGCCGCAGGCGCCCTCTCGAATCACGTAAGGTGCCCCACCTCAGGCACCTTCTCGAGTGGGTCTTAGAAGCCCAGGTAGGAAAGTGAATGCAGAGAGCCCCTGTGCTCCATGGAATCAGCCTGAATAGGAAAAGGAAAGAGAAAGAACGACCTGGGGAGACCAAGCTTCGGTGAGCAAGGCCCGCACTTTATTTTCCAAAATAGTTTTTATACCTTAAGTTGTGCATAGAGGATAATAGGGGAAGGGGTAGAGTAATGCAAGGTCAGCAGTCCTTGATCCTTATCGAAGCCAGGCTTTCTTTCTGCAAACTTATCATATGCAAAAGTTTTAGGTGATTTACATCATCTTCTGGCCAGGAGGCCTGTTAACCTTTTATGACCCTTTCTTCAGAAATCTTATTTTTCTCTAAAGGTGATTATTCTAAAGTCAGGCGCCACCCTCTGAAAGCATTAAATAAAGTTGCATTCCTATAGGGCAAAAGTGTGGTGGGCTATAAGAAGAAAAGAATTAACTCAAGGGTCCAAGGTTACAAACCTTAAAGCTACTACTTACATTTCTATACATGAACTATATTAATCAATACACTCCCAGGGACACAGCAGGTAAGGGATATGGAAACTTGGCAGCAAGCATTAGCTCAACAAAGAAATCCTCTACTAGTTCTATTCTAACAATTTTAACTCTCTGAGAAGCTCTGCACTGTTAGAATATCTTAAGCTTCCTGTGCCTCATGTGGTTGGGAGGCTGTGAATCTGAACAAACCTGTCAGGCAAGCTAGAAAGTCATCAGAGGGGTTTGAATTGAAACACTCCTATTATGCCCAGAAGACTTATTAACTAGAGCTCTAAATTGATTTTCTTCAGAGAAAGGTGGTAGGGGATAGCCCCCTGTTAATGTCAGAAGAGTTGGTGAAAGTCGTGAAATAGTAAAACAGACAGATTCTGGTTTTGGGGTAGATGCTCAGGCAGACCAGAAATGGCGCCCTTGAGCCCTGACTCGCCTTGCCCGTCAGGGCTCTCCCGCATGACCTTGTCATTGGTGGGAACTCCCGTGCTGGCTCCCGGCAAGGATGTGTCATTAGGGAGTTGCTTTAATGCAACTGTGAGATCCTGGCTCTAGGACAAAACTGGAAATGCTTGTCCTCATTTTCCCTCACTGTTCACATACCCAGCCCTATCACTTCTTGCAGTTCTTGAAACAACTCTTCATTCAGTAGATGAATTTTACCAAGCACCACATGTGCAGAAGTAAGCTAGAAGACACAGCCTCCGCCCTCAGTCTAGAGAATGAAGAGACAGACAGCGGGTGTGATGAGTGCCATGTTATGGGAACATGGACAGGGCACTCCCACCAGGCTTGAGGAAGGAAGGGAGAGAGAAGGGTTGTGTAGGAGTTGCTGGGAAAGGGGAATTCTTGGGGAAAAGGGTATTCTTGGTGGTGGTGTTGGGGGGATGGGGTGGTGCAGAGACAAGAGAATGTATTGCTTTAGAGGAACCGAAAGCAGTTTATTCCAATGGATGTACAGCTTTGGGGGGGGGGGGGGAGTATAGCAAGAGATGAATGAGGAGTGAGATCCTTGAGGCAAAGAGTCAAGTTTGGCATGCAAGATACAATCACTCACTGATGAATGACCAGAGGTCAGTGGAAATTCCAAGGTCAACTGCATACGCTGGCCATGAGCATTTAGTCTCAGGGTAACTTCTGTATATGCCCATAGTGTTGTGTATCTTGGTGCCCTGAGAAAGCTCTTTTCTTAAAGGACCAAAAAATAAACTTCTGATATATTATTGTTTGTATTTGACTTATGTAGGGTTGTCAGCTTTAGCATATAGAAATATAGTATGCCCAGGTAAATTTGAATTTGAATGCATGGGACATACTTACACTAAAATATAATTCATTTTTTATCTGAAATTCAGATTTAACTGGGTGTCCTATATTTTGCCTGGTCACCCTACCTAGCAAAGAGCTTTAGGATGAGTCAACAGAACATGGAAGAAACTGCGTGAATCAGGCACTTCTGGTGGGACTGGAGGAAGGAGGCATCAAACTACTTGTGTGGTAACCAGAGGGCAAAGCAGCTGGTTGAATCAACCTTTCACTTTTCATTCAAGGCAATGTTAACACGAGAAGCAGAGAGCTGCTTTAAGGTCTGACAGAGTGAACAGTCAAAATTTGACTCTTCTTTGAGTTAGACGGCTCCTGGATTCCTTTGCTTGAAAATATCAGGTCACCAAAGGCAAAGAGAAGGAGTTTTGTCTGACTTTTCCATTCAGGTCAATGGAACACTCTCACTAAGGCATCACCCACGTGACTCTGCCTGAAGAAAGCAAGCTTGACTTGCCTGAGTGGGCTCAGACGAGGGAACAGAGGAAGCGGGGTGCCACCCCCTCTGAACCTCTGCAGAGAATCTCAGCTTCCTACTCTGTGGTGTCCTGACCTGTTATTACCTCTTCATGGGCAGAAATTTCTAAGATGAAATTATTCTCAGCCTCCACCCAAGCCAATTATAATCTGCACCCATGAAATCTTTCTTAAACCTCACCTGGAAAGGTCCCAAACAAATTCTAGTAGACTCTAATAGCACCTGAAGCAAAGGGATCCCATACATTATTTGTTCTTTCTTTGTGGAAACAT
This sequence comes from Bubalus kerabau, assembly GCF_029407905.1. Taxonomy (NCBI): domain Eukaryota; kingdom Metazoa; phylum Chordata; class Mammalia; order Artiodactyla; family Bovidae; genus Bubalus; species Bubalus kerabau. The sequence goes on from NC_073626.1 coordinate 143,235,823, forward strand.
GCCAGTGTCTTACAGGGAAGAGGTATGCAAGAGTTTGTTGATATTACTGGTTCGGGAACCAAGTTATCAATTCATATTCTCTAATCTTGTAATCCTATAAGAAAATAAAAGCATTACATTGCTGAACCAGGAAAAATTAAACTTCCTGGTGGGGGTTTCTAAGTTTTACATATGCACCACCTCCCAGCACCTCCACAGCAATAATATGAGTGTAGAATCCATTGTCCCCAACTCTGAATTCAACAGGCTTTTCCCTATTCATGTGGATGAAGACTATGATCTAACTGGCATGAGACTCTTTGTAGTCTTCATGTGTCCCACTTAGTGTGAATATCCAGAGGACTCACTTTAGAAGCATAAGCTTTTGATTACAAGGTGCTGCCCTCACCCCACTGGAGAGCTACCATACTGCCTTTCTAAAATCAAGAAAATGCCGCATTCACAAATGCATCAGGGATTTCAGATAAAGCCCTGTGATGTAGGTGTGTAGGGATATCTTCTCACCTGTCATCAATTAGCTCACTTATGTGCAAAAAGTGGAACAGCTCTCTTAAGCAGGGAATCTTAGGAGAGTCCAGAAAATGACTCACTTGTTATCAGTGTCTGAGGAAGAAAAGTATAGAAAGCATAGCAGCCTGTGCCCCTCTTTTCCTTGACCCCCTTCCTTCCAGTCCACCTCACCGGCACCAAATACAGTTGTGGGAGCGGAGGCTGTGGTGCCTGCACTGTCATGGTGTCCAGATACGACCCAAAGACCAAGAAGATCCAGTATCCTTTGCATTGGCCCAAGCACTTCTGAAAAGAATGCAGAACCTCCACTTCCTGTCCCTGTGTCCCCTCTCCTCTCTCCAGGTGTCCATTGCACTCACATGGCCTCTGGACCTGCTCTCCTGTGACTTCCCATGCTCCAGATCTTTCCTATGGACTTTCTTCCCATCAGGGTGTATCTGTCCTGGATTCCAGTCTCTCAGGGCTACTGTCTCTTGCTGTACAGATATTTACTTTGCTTTTGAGCAGATCTCAGACTGAGGGCCAGGCAAGAATGGGTTTACACACAAAGAAGTGATGCATTGTCCTGGGAGAAGGTTTAGGTCAACATACATTAGAAAAGTTATTCCCCTGAAGGGCTGAGTGAGAACTCCCATCATACTATGTGACTGAGCTAACGTCACCTTGACCTAAAATGTAAATTTGCTCACTGATTGCATGCGGTAGCAGAGTTGTCAAGCATGATTCCAAAGTTTTTTGTCTTAAGTCTCTGGGTTATGCTGTTCACAAATTAGGAAGAGGAGAAGCAAAGGAAAGGAAAGGGGTGAGTTTAGCTTTGGATGAATCGCACAGCAATTACTATGGGACATGCAAGAGGGATTGTCCACAGGTATCTACATAGACAGGTCTATTACTCAGAGGAGAGGTCTCATCTGGAACTAATTTGTTGGAAGTTATCAACATAGATATTGACAATGACAATAGAAATAGCTAATGTTATTGAATGCTAGGCACTGTTCAAAATAGTTTACATCATGTTATCATATTCAGTCCCCAAAACAACTTTGAGACAGGCTCGACTGTCACTCATATTGAAAAAAGAGGAAATGGAGGCAAAGAGGGTTAACTAACTTGTCAAGGTTATGAGGACCAGTTAGTGGTAAAAGCAGGTTTTCAACCATAGTCGTTTAGAATGTAGCGGGAATCACAGGAGAGCTTCCAAGCTCAGGACACTGCAGAACAAGAGATAGGGAGATGGGCAAAGAAAGACACCCCCCAAAGGAGACCAAGAGGGGATAGCCAGGGATGAAGGAGGAGCATCCAGAAGAGAAAGTTCCAAGGTGGTAGAAGTGCAATAGTATGAAACACCAGGACATGGCTCAGAGCCGTTAGATTGCTCCCAGAGACTGTCAGCAGACTTGTGGGGCTGGAAGATGAGATACAGATACGCAGGAGTGACTGAAGGGCCAGGACGGCATAGATAGCTTTTGAAGAAACTTGACTAAGAAGGGGAGAAAGATGGGCTGGAGAGAGACATTGGCCTGGGGATTTATTGTTAGCACAAAAAAACACTTGAACTTCTAAATTCAAGGAAATTTAGAGAAATGAGACCCTAGAAAGGAAGAGGTTAGAAGGGCAATTGATAATGAAGCAAGTCCTTGGGAAGACAAGAATAGAAAGGATTCAAGGCACAGGGAAGGAGGAGGGGTGGGGTGTCCTCACCCTCCAGGCTTGGACTGGGGGTGAGGCTGATTGCAGCTAGAGATGAGTAGGTGTGGGCTGGGCAGTGACAGGAGAATATGCCTCTATTTCCTGGATGAGGGATAAGGCTAAGACAGGAAAGCAATGAGCCCTGGGAAAATTGAGAGAAAAGGAAGAGGGAGATAACATTAAGAGAAACTAAACTTAATGGAGGAGGGCAGCTGGAGGACAAAAAAAAAAAATGCACAATAACCCAGGGTTCACTCTTGCTCTGTAAACCAAGCACTCTTCCAGGAAACTAAACTGGACTAATGAAGCCTGGACCCTATTCCCAACCAGTAGGATGAGAATCTGATGTAACCACATCTGCTGTGTCAATAATACAGACTCTAGTGTGAGAGAGATGGTCAAGACAGGGGCATGAACCCATGGCTTACATACTTGCCCGTACACTGGAATCAGCTGAGGAGCTTTGAAAAGTGATGGAGTGATTGCATCCCAAAGATTCTGGTTTAATTAGGCTAACCTTGGACTTCCCTGGCAGTCCAGTGGTTAAGACTCTGTGCTTCCAATGTAGGGGGCCAGGGTTCGATCCCTAGCCAGGGAACTAAGATCCCACATACTGTGTGGCATGACCGAAAATTAATAATAATAATTAGGCTAGCATGCAACCAGAGTTTTAGTATGTTTAGAAACTTCCCACAGTTGAGAATCACTGGGGTAAATTATCCCATGATGGTTTACATGAGTCAGTATATCATTTTATGATGAGAAAAAGCCTTTTTTCTCTGAATGAGAAAAATAAACAGAGAATGAGGGTCTCTTGGAGGTTCTATACAACACTCATTTTTCTTTTTTTCCATTTCTCTCTACCATTCTACTCCAGCCATATGTTAAGTCCTTTCTTGAACACTTCCAAAAAGTTATTGTTTTTTATCTAGTGTTCTCTGTGTTCTCAGGGAAATATAGTCTCAAGACGCTTTCTAGAAATAACTCCCTGAATTATGTTACCCCCTCCGTGTGATTCCAATGTGTTCTCTTTACAAAATCCCATCACAGCCATTATCCAGTCACCGCCTGCCTGGTGCCCATCTGCTCTCTGTATGGGGCTTCTGTCACCACTGTGGAAGGTGTAGGAAGCATCAAAACCAGGATTCACCCCGTGCAGGTAAGAGCACAATGTGGTGGGGACCCAGCGCTGGTATCGGCACCCTCCATAATCTAATGGACTCCAGTTAGGTCATCAATTTTGAGATTTTTTTTGTGCTTTTAAATTCTCATTTTGTGGGATTTAGTGCTTCATAGCTAGGGATCTTTTCAGAGATTGGTGTATAGGGACTTCCATGGTGGGCCAGTGGTTAAGATTCTGTAGTCTTCCACTGCAGGGGGCACAGGTTCCATCCCTGATGCGGGAACTAAGATCCCAAAATAAGATGCCCAAAATAAAATAAAATTTGTTAAAAGGAGAGAGAGATTTGTGTATAAATGGAGATTTCTTCATCTTCATAATTTTAATATATCTTAACTTCTCAGTCTCATCCTTGCCCTAAACTAAAACAAGGACAACCCAGTCTGATAAGAGAAGAAAATGAGATGGAAACTAGAAGTTTATAGAAGATACTACTTGTCTACCACATTTCAAAATTACTAAGCTGTGAATAAGAAGCTAATCTTGTAAACAAATACTCCCCAAATGTCTCATGAGAAGCTGAACACCATGCTACAATAAAGCATAACTAAAATGACAAAGTATTTATTGATACTAATGTTCAAAGGACTTTTTAAAAGAAACTGCAATATTACTTTTATGTACTATTGAACAAGAGTTTCTTCAGAGGTTAAGTTTTAAAAGCAGGGTGTAGAAAGAAAATTATGGATTGCTGTAATCTCCTTGGAAATTTCTCCCCCTAGAAGGTTGTGTTAGAACATGGAGGCTCAGAGCTTCCTCTGTTGATATGTTGCATTTATGAGCACTTTTGGTAGTGCTTGTCTTTCAACTGTAAACTTAATGACTTTTTGACCTTATTAAGCTCTTATTCCACACTTGGCTCATCATCTTAATAGTTATGGAAACAACCTAATGCTGCAGCTTATCAGATTTCTTCCAAATTCTGACAATACTTGATAGTTCAGGAGTGTCCCGAACACGCTTTTACTGGCATGTGAGAGCCGCTTCTCTTGTGTTGTTGGAAGAGGGTGATTGCTATGACCAGTGTGTTCTCTTGGCAAAACTCTATTAGCCTTTGCCCTGCTTCATTCCGTACTCCAAGGCCAAATTTGCCTGTTACTCCAGGTGTTTCTTGACTTCCTACTTTTGCATTCCAGTCCCCTATAATGATAAGGACATCTTTTTTGGGTGTTAGTTCTAAAAGGTCTTGTAGGTCTTCATAGAACTGTTCAACTTCAGCTTCTTCAGCGTTACTGGTTGGGGCATAGACTTGGATTACTGCTGGGAAAGATTAAGGGCAGGAGGAGACGCCAACGACAGAGGATGAGATGGTTGGATGGCATCACTGGCTCAATGGACGTGAGTCTGAGTGAACTCCAGGAGTTGGTGATGGACAGGGAGGCCTGGCGTGCTGCGGTTCACGGAGTCGCTAAGAGTCAGACACGACTGAGCAACTGAACTGAACTGAACTGAGGGCCGCTTGGGAAATGTTACGCATTTTGTGAGCCAGGCTTTAAGCACAGCTGTTACTAAAAAGTAAACTATACAAACTTAAAAGTAGGTAAATGATATTAAAAACAAAGTTAATAAATAGTAACTTTTACTGTATCCCAATCATTTTACTACATTTTTCTATCACCTATGCTTTTGAGGCCATTTATGTCTATTGTAGCTACACAGTGGAAGTACCTTGTAAGTGTATCCATATTCAATGACATCACATCAGAAGTTTAACCTCAGCCTCTATGGAAATATTTATATTACCAAAAATAGTAGAAGCTACAAATAAGGACTGTCTTCCCAGAGATCCAGTTGTTAAATATTTACCAGCACATGTGCTGTGTCTGTCTATATGACACATCTGAAACAACTCTCCTTCTAGCAGTAAACCCAACACAGCCATATTTTCCTCTAGCACTAGAACAATGTCTTTCCTTTCAGTTGAACCACAGATGACGTATTTGGCTTCCATCTTAAGGGTCATGCTGTTTGAAAAATGTTTATTTAAAAACATATGAATCACATTCAGGCCAGTGAACTGAAGTATCCTCAACTCATTGAGAAAGACACGGGACAGAGACACACAGTGGGACCCACAGAGTCTGTTTCCCATCTGTTCATGGATTGGGTCTTTGTATAGAATGGACAAAGTAAATTGTCATTTCGCATTCTATTTATATTTTGCACTCTTTTTTTATTGTTTTGTTGTATTTAAATGCATGAAGTTGAAAGTGCATAAATCAAGTATGTAAATGGTACAACACTACTAAATTATACTTCACAATTTTCAAAGCATGTATATAGATTGCCATTTAATCCATAAAACATTATAGAATATAAATGAAGAAGATAAAATTTACTTGCCAGAGACTGTTAAATGATTGTATATACTCATTTATTTATTCTCAGTTATCTTGTGCCATAGATACCATTATTATTCTAATTTAAAAGATGGGAATAACTTGTGGACACAGGGTGGGAAGGAGAGGGTAGGATGAATTGAGAGAATATTATTGACATATATACACTACCATGTGGAGCCTGCCAGGCTCCTCTGTCCATGGGATTACAAAAGAGTTGGACATGATTTAGCAACTAAAACGACAACAATGTGTAAAGTAGATAGCTAGTGGGAAGCTGCTGTATAACTCAGGGAGCTCAGCTGGGTCTCTGTGGTGACCTAGAGTGATGGGATGTGGGGTGGGTTGGGAGAGAGGCATATGAGGGAGGGGACATATGTATACTGATTCACGTTGTTGCACAGCACAAACTATTAATAACACAACATTGTAAAGCAATATAATGTTGTTTAGTCACTAAGCTGTGTCCAACTCTTTTGCTACCCTGTGGACTGCAGCGCCCCAGGATCCTCTGTCCATAGGATTTCCCAGCCAAGGATACTGGAGCAAGTTGCCATTTCCTTCTCCAGGGAATCTTCCTGACCCAAGGATCAAAATGCATCTCCTGCATTGACAGGCAGATTCTTTACCACTGAGCCACCAAGGAAGCCCCAAAAGCAATTATACTTCAATTAAAAAAAAAGTCTTTTTAAAAGGAAGTGAAAAATATGAAGAAAGGAAGAAAGTAAAATAAATCATCCAGAGACCCACAATTAATGAATACAGGAAGGACCTAAACCCATATGAACATGACTTCAAAGCATTTTACTCATTACTTAAACTATATTCTTATTTCACAGGAAAAGAAACCAGAGAGTCTAGAGAGTAAAATAACTTAATACATGCCAATAGGCTTTTCTTGAGTGGGTAGGCAAAACATATGATTTCAAGAAATAGAAATATTCTTCCAGAATGACATTTTTCACCCTGCAGTTATCTCTAGAAAGTTAAATATATAAGCTTTGCTCCTATCTGGTATACAAGGAAGGGAAATGAGAGATTTAAAGTAGAAGTAATGTACCATTTTTCCCCCAGGAAAGACTTGCCAAGTGTCATGGGACACAGTGTGGCTTCTGCAGCCCAGGAATGGTGATGTCCATCTACACACTGCTGAGGAACCACCCGGAGCCCACCCCTGAGCAGATAACCGAAGCTCTTGGAGGTGAGGCTTCTCAGCCCTCAGCAGGCAGGACTTCTAGAGGGAGGTGCCCAAGGAAGGAGGGAGGAAGGCCCCAGCTGGTGGAGAGAAGCTTTGGGGTTCCAGGCACCTGGTCAACAAATAGGCCTCATTAGCCCTCATCTTGACCTCAGTCCTCTCTAGGAAGGGCCGCCCTCATTGGTCAGTATTGGTGCCAAGAATTGGGGCAATACTGTTTCATTACAAACCCTTCTCTTTTAATGGAGCCTGTAGTCACTCTGCAAAAGCATTCAACAGGCTGTTTCTAACATTTTTAATACAATAGTTTCCAAATGTGGAAATCTGGGTAGTGTACAAGAATGAGATTTTTTGGTTTATTTTTAAATCAATCTGTTAGAATCATTCATTAACTCTACTTACTAAAATTAATTTTACAAAGAGAATAGATTTCAGAAACTTTACCTTTTTCTGTTCTGGTTGGGTTCATTACAAGATCAAGAAGCCCATAAACAGGAATTAGTTATCACAGATTAGCTTGGTGAGCAACTCAATCTCCTATGACAAAAGAGCTATCGAATTTAAGTGAATTTACTACCAAAAAAAAGCATTTTATCAAATGTAGTTTCCTTCAATTAACATACTAGGTTCAAGGTAAGCAGTTACTAGTTCTTTGAAGAAAGCTGTGGAAGAAAACCTCAAAACGTTATAAGAAAACTCTTTGTCCCTTTCAGTAAACAAACCTACACAAAAATTCAGTTTTATGATGAAAAGATACAGACTAAAACAAAGTAAAGTTTCAACTTAAGTTGTATGGTAACTAGAATATAAATATTCACTAATATTTTCCCTTATCTCTCATCAACTTCTACATTCAACATTTTTCAGTTTCTCATTAAGTATTATAAGAATTTTGGCCAATGGTTTCAATTATAATTTTAACTAAACCTGAATAAATTTGAATAACAGATAATCTTTGTTTTATAAAATAACCCACACTAATGAGATATTTAGAGCTTTGAAAAGTAAAGGTCTTGTGATTTGCCTTACTTTTTGTATGTTTCTTTGAATATGCACAGACAGTATTATAAACATGAATTATTTCCTCCCAGATTCTATGCCTATAACACTTAACCACCAGGAGATGGCTGTAAAGTTTGGCTAAATTATAAAGATAACTTTATTCTAGGCATGGATAACTTCGAGAGTATATTTTGTTTCACACTTCATTTACTTGATCTCTTTCTAGAATTATAAATGCTAGGCACACTGATAACCTTTATGTTCATATTTTAAGAAAACTGATCAAATAAAAACTCAAAAGGAACGCAATTAGACATGACACATACCTTCTATAATGATCAGCTGATACAAATGACCACTTCATTTAATCTTGTTTTTTTCTTCAAGACTAAGAAAAGAAAAATTTTGAATTTCCATATTTTTCTCCCTGAGAATCAGAAAATTTTCTGTAATGGGTGCTATTAGTTTCCCTTGGTGGGCTTTTACTAGCGCTTCTGATTATGTGGCAAACAAAACTAAAAGCTTTGATATAGCTCTCTCTAGCTTTTAATGCTTTCTCACTGTTTATCAATGAGAAACTGTCCTTTGCCTCTTAAATAGTTCAATCTCACGCCCTATAGCTATGTTCTAGGTATTTCAACTCCTTTTTTCTATGCCAAAGAGAGGTTTATAACTCACAAACTCCTGTATTCTTTCTTCTTAAGCAAAAGGAAAGATAAAATATGGAATCTAAATCCATCCTTGTGCATGTAGTTTCTTTCTAAACAATTTTTGCTCAAATATAAAAAGAGAAGTAAACCTATTATCCAGTTTTTCCACATGACTCACTGGCAACAAGTTTCCAAATAACACTTTGCTTCTAGCTAACTAAAGCTGCCCAGTTCACATATATACATTGCTTCTGAAATTTTTAAACTGTATTTGAACATAATAATCTTAAATTTATTTTTAACATAAAAATGATGTATTTCTATTATGAAAAATGAAAAAAAATGAAAAGATAAGGGAAAAACTCATTCATATTTCTGCTACTAGAAGACAACCACAGTCAAGATGCTTCTCTTTCAGTCTCTTCTGTACATAGTTTTTGTAGGCTTATTTTAAATACTTGTGACTATCATGTATGCAATTGCATAGTACATATACAATTTTTAACTATACAACATAAGAATTTTCCCATATTACTAAAACCTCTTTATAAATGTCATTTATACTGGCTTCAAAATTTGAATATACTTTTTAAATTTTTTTTAATATTTTATTTTATTTTTTTAACTTTACAATATTGTATTGGTTTTGCAACATGAATCCACCACAGGTATACACGTGTTCCCCATCCTGAACCCTCCACCCTCTTCCCTCCCCGTACCATCCCTCTGGGTTATCCCAGTGCACCAGCACCAAGCATCCAGTATCGTGCGTCGAACCTGGACTGGCGACTTGTTTCATATACAATATTATACATGTTTCAATGCCATTCTCCCAAATCATCCCACCCTCTCCCTCTCCCACAGAGTCCAAAAGACTGTTCTATACATCAGTGTCTCTTTTGCTGTCTCGTATACAGGGTTATTGTTACCATCTTTCTAAATTCCATATATATGCATTAGTATACTGTATTGGTGTTTTTCTTTCTGGCTTACTTCACTCTGTATAATAGGCTCCAGTTTCATCCACCTCATTAGAACTGATTCAAATGTATTCTTTTTAATGGCTGACAATATACTTTTTTTAAAAGACAGTGGTTTCATCACCGTTTCTACCATATTTTGAAATGACTAATTAAAACAATACCAGGTCCTTATTGAACACCTACTATGCTGTACTGGGAGGATTCAAGAACATCTAAGACTGTCTTTGCTTTCTCCATGAGCTTAAGAGCCAATGAAGGAAATTAAGCATGCACATAAATGACCCTACTCCCACATGGTCAGCGATAGACCTGGGGAAGGATCCAGACAATGAGTGTACAGCTCTGGCTGGAGTGTTAGAGCAGACTCCATGGAGGATGGGGGCTGTGGCCCTGATAAATGGACACACTCTCCCCAAGAGGACATTTGAGGCAGAAGAGACTACATGAGAGAAGCTTAACAAAGGGGACCATGTGAGATGTTATGGGGGACAGTGGTCACATGTTACATGAGTTAGGGCAGGGGTGGGAAATAAGGAAGGAAGGGAAAAAACTATAGAGATCTCTGTGATATTTCAGGATAAAACTGTAATCACAAGTATATTCTAATTTTGAAGGGCATTTCTGTTTCAAAGAACCATTTTGTTGGTTTGAGAAACAAAAAGTAGAGACCGAAAAACTACTAATATAGCTATTCCAATGAAAAAAAGCACAACTATGCAATATATCTCTATCATTCCTTAAACATCAATTTCTTCTTCAGGTAATTTGTGCCGCTGTACTGGATACCGACCAATTGTAGAAAGTGGAAAAACTTTCTGTGCGGTAAGTAATGATAAAAAATATTTTTTCGGTTGATTTAACATATTAAAAAACCTTTGCATAAAACTGTCTATTGCATTCAGTTATCACTAAAATGTTGTGCTTTCTGTCCACTGAAAGTTATTAAATGTCACTATTGTTGTTTTTAAAAATAAATCTTTAATATCTATCTTGTTTACAGCCCTAAATTAGGCACTGTCTTTAGAAGTAAAGTATGTGGTCCATGATTTCAAGAAATGCAAAGCCTATAGAAGAAAATGAAATATATAGATTAAAAAACAATACACACATAGTTGAAAAGCAAGATATTAAAAGCTCAATATATCCTCTCTAGCTGGCTTCCCAGGTGGCACAGTGGTAAGGCATCTGCCTACCAATGCAGGAGATTTAGGAGACTTGGGCTCCATCCCTAGGTTGGGAAGACCCCCTGGAGTAGAAAAATGGCTACTAACTGCAGTGTTCGTGCTAGGAAAATCCCATGGACAGAGGAGCCTGGTATGCTATAGTCCATTGAGTCACAAAGAGTCAGACACGACTGAGTGCAGCACAGCACAACAGCATAGCCTCTCTACCTTGTAAATAAATTTTAGAGGAATACGGATTAAACAGAATCAATGAGTGGGGAGGGAAGATACAAAGGAGACTTATTGGAGAAGCAGAGTTATGAGCCAGGTCTTAAAGGAAGTGATATTAATGGATGGGTAAAGAGAGGCCATTAGAAAATTTCCAGTAAGAAAATGTATGGAAGTAGAAAAAAGGAAGGATGTCCAAAGTTCAACTAAGAAATTGATGTGGCTGAAGCATTAAGGAATTTAGTCTCAAAGCTGATACCTACTATATAGTCATTGTTTATTCTCAAGCTAGAAGTCACAGAAGAATAATATTTCAAAATTCTTGACACCTGTCTATAAGAAGAATAAGCCTGGAAAGAGAGGATGGGGATGAGGGCATGGACTGGTGCAATATCCCATGAATGAGGGAATGAGGACTTAAACCAGTGTGGTAGATATGGGCCCAAAATGATAACTTTTAGGAAGAGGATTGCCAGAATCATAACCTCTAGAAAATAAAGGAGGCAGTGAGAAAGAAATCCAAATCAGCTTCCAAACTGAGAGATCAAGGAATCAAATAGGTTGAAGGAAGCTGTAAAAGAATGATTTAGTATATGGCCTGGAGGGGGGTGATGTCTTGAGATAGATTTAGTTTTCATAAAGTTAAATATCAGGACTAGGCATCATCATGACAAGTATTCAGTTATGTTTTTCATCACCCATTTTTATGGTAAAAATTATTTTTATATAATTTTGATTGACCAAAACCAACTCAAAGGGTACAAGTTCATTCCAAATACTAAAACGTCTGAAAGAAATCTTTGTTTAGACCAGAAACAAAGAATTTCAAAAAAATTTCCAAACTACAGGCTAGTTTATTTTAAATCCCGAGTAAGATATTTTTTATGTTGTGCTAAATGTGTGGCCATTTTGACTCACGAGAACAGCAATTTCGTATGATTCAATCTATTACTATTTTCCTGGAGGCAAAATACATACAAAGGTAGACATTTTGTCACACTCACTCAGGGTCCCCACACTCAGCCACTAGTTGGTCCCTTTATCGTGCATGATGTTGTCACAAAGTCCAAATCCCTTCTCAACTCTGGACAGTTACCTTATACTCATAAGGTAATACCCACCACCATTCCTGCCGTGCTTCCTATGTGTCAGATACTGTGCACACCTGTCACATATTTAAATCTGACAAACCTTTTGAGACGGGTTTTATTTTCCTAATTTAACGAACTCAATCCAGCTAGTATGTGTTAAAGCAGGAACTAGAACCCAGGTCTCTTTGACTCCATGTATAAAGCCAAACCATAGGTCTCCAGACCACCACAGATCCTTAGGCTGTGTCTGCATGTGAAAACGGCAAACAGGAATGATGATTTGTTTGAGAGTTGCAGGAACTGACCAGTGAATTCAGGCCAAAAACACTACTTTGAGTCTACATGAAATGTCCTGAAAATTAAGGCAAAATGTTTTGGGACTTGCGTTCTCCAAATACTTTGGAATAGCTCCAAAAACATTCAAAGAAACTCAGGTTTTTCTGTCTATTTATATTTGTATACAGGACATCTTAAAGGCAGTTTGTCTTCCCAGGACTTCATTAAAAAATACACATGCATCACCCTTATGATGAAAAGCCAGCTGTTTGTCTTTCTAATTACCACCTTGTAACTATACTCCTTTGACCTCACTTCCAGTAGGAAGACTTAGCTGACTGACCCACCTTCCTCTAACCACCTTCATCTTCCCCTGAAACTCAAGCAGAACCATTTATAAGACCCTAGCAGGAACATGGTTGCACACTCCCTGCATTTTGTCTGATCCTTCAGTTATGGAATAGCTTATACTCTGTCCCACCCCATTACAGAGTCCCTGAGCTTCCCTGGGAGCTAAGATGGTATAGAATCTGCCTACAGTGTAGGAGGCCCCAGTTCAATTCCTAGGTTGGGAAGATCCCCTGGGGAAGGGATAGGCTACCTACTCCAGTATTCTTGGGCTTCCCTTGTGGCTCAGCTGGTAAAGAATCTGCCTGCAATGTGGAAGACCTGGGTTCAATCCCTGGGTTGGGAAGATCCCCTGAAGAAGGGAAGAGCTACCCACTCCAATATTCTGGCCTGGAGAATTCCGTGGACTGCAGTCCATAGATTCGCAAAGAGTCGGACACGGCTGAGTGACTTTCGCTTCACTGAAGGCCAGGATGGGCTCTGTTACTTCTTCCATAGCTCCTCTGGGGCCTGGGCACAGTTGGGTGCTCAGGTTGGTGTTTAAAAATCAACCAATGGATTTGTTATAAACTGTATTACTTCCTAAGGAATCAACTGTTTGTCAAATGAAAGGATCAGGAAAATGTTGCATGGATCAAGAAGAGAAGTCTTTCACAAGTAGACAGGAAAAAGTAAGTATCTATTATTCTACTTAAGTTGGAATTGACTGAAACATGCCCACATCAATCCAAATTTATTATTCTATTCTTTTCAGTGAATAAAATGTAAAGTTAGTGAATTCAAGGCATAAACAGCCTTTAAAAGTCCCCCAGATTAGCAAGCCCTTGACTTTCATGAGGGGCTTTCCAGGTGGCACAGTGGTAAAAGAATCCGCCTGCAATGCAGGAGACATAAGAGACGTGGGTTCAGTCCCTGGGTCAGGAAGATCCCCTGGAGGAGGAAATGGCAACCCACTCCAGTATTCTTGCCTAGAAAATTCCATGGACAGAGGAACCTGGTGGGCTACAGTTTATGGGGTTGCACAGAGTCGGACATGACTGAGCATACGTGCACAGACTTTCATGAGGCTAGTCACCACAGAAGACTATTTTCCTTCAGAAGCACTACAAATTTCTGTGCCTTAATCTGGTCTTACCCCCTCTGTCACCCCCCAACAAGCACTACAAGGGATGAAAGCAGGGACACGTCTTCATGCCTATGGCAAATAAACACCTGCCAGTGATACCTGAGGCCCAGACAGAAGCTTAAAATCCAATTCCTGACACCAAAAGAGGAAGCCCAGGGCCCAGCAGATCTGCCAGTGAAACCATCAGTGTCTGCTGACGGGGAGGGGGAGGAATTCTGCCAGGGCTGCCCTGTGGCTCTGGGGCTTCTATTTTATATACAGAATGTCAGATGCAGGTTCTGACTCTGAAGTTTCACACTGAGAGACTCCTGTACATCTCTCAGCATCTCTGAAGTTCCATTTGTATTTTGTTTTGTTGAGATGTGTACCAAACTGTACAACGAAGATGAATTCCAGCCCTTCGATCCAACCCAGGAACCTATATTCCCTCCTGAACTGATAGTAAGATACTTTACTTTTGTTGTCTTATAACATGATGTGGTTTAAGCATTTTGCCTTATACTATGAGACTACTGAGTTTTAGATCCTGAAAGCTGGGAGTGTGTCCAACATGATAACCCATTTTTAGAAACATGTTCAGCTCCACTGTGAATAGTATAAAACAGACAGCTTAGGAAAGCTGTGCTGCGGGGACCACAGGGGTGCTTGGGTCCACCCTTCCATTGAAGATCCTGAGCTCAGAGAGTATACGTGACTTAACCAAGATCACACAGCTACACAGTGAGATGTGTCAAAGACATTTTGTAAAACTAGTAAAGTAAAAATCAGATGATACTTATTACAATGGAATTTCATTATTCCTACTCTTAACCTCTGTGTTCTCAACTCAGTGGGGAGAGAGAGAGAATAACACAAATAGTGTGGTATGCCCATCATTCTATTCCATGGCTCTGTCCTGGAGACAGCATGAGGTGAGGGCTATGATTCTACTGGCTTCTCAGAAGGCTTCAGTCCCTATGTTACCAACCAGGGTTCTTGGCCTCCTTAATCAGTAGAAATCTATCAGAGGCCAGACAAGACATTCAGGTAAACCTTTACTAGGGCCCCTGCTGCAGCATGGGGGAGTCAAAACACACAACAGGTCCCCTCTCTGCTTGCATGCTTCCTGAGAGGGGGGGTGGTGAGGTTGTTCCTTATATGGCGTGAGGGTAGGGGTGTGTCCAGGGGTCAACCCGAAGGGATGGCTTAAGTCGTTTGCCCACCCCTTAGGCGATGTCGTGTGCAGGGGGGTGTGCGCAGTACCCTGCTTTTTCTCTGGGCTCTTCAAAAGCGGCAGCTGGGTTTTTGGGTCTTTTTGTATTATTTGTTCAGAATTTGCCTCAGTTGTGCATGCACGTAGTTATTTTTGACCCATGCAGTTTCCTTGTATTTTGTTACTCAAGGAGAGATCCAGGGGCAAGCGTTACAGCACTCGAGCAAAAGGTCCCAGGTCCCCGCCTGTTTCACACACACACCCCTCAGAGCGTGAGAACCTGGACACACCTCGTGTTTAACGATTATTTGTACATGTAGATATGTAGATAAAGATAGATATTTTAAATATATTAGTATATTTGATCAGAGAAGGCAACAGCACCCCACTCCAGTACTCTTGCCTTGAAAATCCCATGGATGGAGGAGACTGGTAGGCTGCAGTCCATGGGGTAACTAAGAGTCAGACACAACTGAGCGACTTCACTTTCACTTTTCACTTTCATGCATTGGAGAAGGAAATGGCAGCCCACTCCACTGTTCTTGCCTAAGAATCCCAGGGATGGCAGAGCCTGGTGGGCTGTCTATGGGGTCGCACAGAGTCGGACACGACTGAAGCGACTTAGCAGTAGCAGCAGCAGTATATTTGATATATATTTTAATATTATATTTATGCACAAAGTTGTAAAAGTATCCATTTATACTCTACCAGATGAATGATGTAAGGGATTTTTTTTACCCAAGGATAATATTGCTAATAAGCTATCTCTGTCCTACTGAAGAATCTAATTTCCAAAGAATCTAATCTCCAAAGGAGGGGCCCCTCTGAGTCACCATTATGGCAGAATTAGAGCAAGAAGCCTAGCCCTTTAATTCCAGGCTAAGATACCTTCAAGCTGCCATGCTGCCTCCTCTCTGTGTAGTCACTTCACAAATGCAGAGTTTGCTCTACTCTATATGCAGCTGTTGATGTACAGACACCTATTATGAGAGTTATTCAGTGGTGCGAATACACATCTTCTCAATCTAGGTAGCTTCAAACAAGGCCACCTTCTCCTGATACCTAGAAGTTAGGTTGTCTCAAAAAGCTAAAATAAACAGCAGGCTACTTAGATACCCAGAGCATTACTTGGAAGTCTATTGGCTTTGCTTCCCTGTAGAGAATGGCAGAAGACCCGAACAAAAGGAGGCTGACGTTCCGAGGGAAGAGGACCACCTGGATCACTCCTGTAAACTTGAATGACCTTCTGGAGCTGAAAACCAGTTTCCCTGAAGCCCCCATCATCATGGGGAACACTGCAGTGGGTAGGTGGTCTAGGGGCATGTTTTTTAGTCTAGATTGGGGGTAACTCAAACGTATCTCTTTTAAAACTCTGCACAAATGCGATTCACTTTTATTAGTGAGTGCCTATGATCCTTTAGAATGTTGTGTTGTTTTCTTTTGCAAGTGAGTTGCTGTGTAATTTCCACTTTGAATTATCAGCAAGCCACACATCACTGTCTTTCTTTTCTAATTGCTTTACATATTTTTCTCCTTAAGGACCCAGCATTAAATTCAGAGATGAATTCCATCCGGTTTTTATATCTCCACTTGGGCTTCAAGAACTATATTTCGTGGATAGCACAGATGATGGTAGGTACCTTTTTTTTTTTTTTTCAAATAAGATGTAACGATTGGCTGCTGCTGCTGCTGCTGCTAAGTCACTTCAGTCGTGTCCAACTCTGTGCGACCCCATAGACAACAGCCCACTAGGCTCCCCCGTCCCTGGGATTCTCCAGGCAAGAACACTGGAGTGGGTTGCCATTTCCTTCTCCAATGCACGAAAGTGAAAAGTGAAAGTGAAGTCGCTCAGTCGTGTCCGACTCTTCGCAACCCCATGGACCGTAGCCTACCAGGCTCCTCTGTCCATGGAATTTTCCAGGCAAGAGTACTGGAGTGGGGTGCCATTGCTAGTGGGCTGTTAATCAATTACAAAAACTGGACTAATTTGAGATCTTCATAGAATAGCTGACCTCATTTACTCTTTCAGAAATATTTATTGAGCACCTATGTGAGTCTTCTATGAGCTTTATCAAACTACCCACCCGGCTGTGTCACCATGGATTACATTGTCATAGAAGCCATAATGGCAGGAGGATGGCACACAGCTCAGCCAAGTATAGAGAGAGTGACTGAATAAGAAGACTTAAGACATTATTGGAGAAGGAAATGGCAACCCACTGCAGTGTTCTTGCCTGGAGAATCTCAGGGACAGGGAGCCTGGTGGGCTGCCATCTATGGGGTCGCACAGAGTCGGACACTACTAAAGCGACTTAGCAGCAGCAGCAGCAAGATATTATTTGGCCAGTAGGAAAGGTTCTTGCCTGATATTACTCCCTGATTCACAAATGTGCTTGAGGCATATCCTATATACATGCACACTCACCGAAAAGAGAAAAGATCTGGGCCATAAGATTTGAAAATTTAACTATAAACAACAACCTTATTTATTTTTACAGTCTTCACAATTTACTAAGGGTTCTCACATCTCTTATTTGTTTTGATTCTCATGACAACCCTGGGAGGTAGACATAGCAGGTAGTCTTGAAATCCCCATTCTCCTAAAGAAGATACAGGATCAAAAGGCTTAAGTAACTGCTGAACTTCACACGCCTAACACATGGTCAAGTCAGGACTAGATCCTAAGTCTTCTTACTCCAAGTCAAGTATTCCTTCTTCATCATGCACCAAATAAGGCTATCTGAGACACTGTCTGAGACCACTGTCTACTATCCAAACTCAGCATGTGAATGGATAAAAATCATCAGTTCAGTTCAGTTGCTCAGTCATGTCTGACTCTTTGTGACCCCATGAACCGCAGCATGCCAGGCCTCCCTGTTCATCACTAGCTCCCAGAGTCTGCCTAAACCCATGTCCATTGAGTTGGTGATGCCATCCAACCATCTCATCTTCTGTCATTCCCTTCTCCTCCTGCCCTCAATCTTTCCCAGCATCAGGGTCTTATCAAATGAGTCAGCTCTTCTCATCAGGTGGCCAAAGTATTGGAGTTTCAGCTTCAACATCAGTCCTTCCAATGAACACCAAGACTGATCTCCTTTAGAATGAACTGGCTGGATCTCCTTGCAGTACAAGAGACTCTCAAGAGTCTTCTCCAACACCACAGTTCAAAAGCATAAATTCTTCAGCACTCAGTTTCCTTTATAGTCAAACTTTCACATCCATACATGACTACTGAAAAAATCTTAGCCTTGACTAGATGGACCTTTGTTGACAAAGAAATGTCTCTGCTTTTTAATATGCTGTCTAGGTTGGTCATAACTTTCTTTCCAAGGAGTAAGCGTCTTTTAATTTCACAGCTGCAATCACCATCTGCAGTGATTTTGGAGCCCCCCAAAATAAAGTCAGCCACTGTTCCCACTGTCTCCCCATCTATTTGCCATGAAGTGATGGGACCAGATGCCATGATCTTAGTTTTATGAATGTTGAGCTTAAGCCAACTTTTTCACTCTCCTCTTTCACGTTCATGAAGAGGCTCTTTAGTTCCTCTTCACTTTCTGCCATAAGGGTGGTGTCATCTGCATATCTGAGGTTATTGATATTTCTCCCAGCACTCTTGATTTCAGCTTGTGCTTCTTCCAGTCCAGCGTTTCTCATGATGTGCTCTGCATATAAGTTAAATAAGCAGGGTGACAATATACAGCCTTGATGTACTCCTTTTCCTATTTGGAACCAGTCTGTTATTCCATGTCCAGTTCTAACTGTTGCTTCCTGACCTGCATACAGGTTTCTCAAGAGGCAGGTCAGGTGGTCTCATATTCCCATCTCTTTCAGAATTTTCCACAGTTTACTGTGATCCACACAGTCAAAGGCTTTGGCATAGTCAATAAAGCAGAAATAGATGTTTTTCTGGAACTCTCTTGCTTTTTCCATGATCCAGCAGATGTTGGCAATTTGATCTCTGGTTCTTCTGCCTTTTCTAAAATGAGCTTGAACATCAGGAAGTTCACAGTTCACATATTGATGAAGCCTGGCTTGAAGAATTTTGAGCATTACTTTACTAGCGTGTGAGATGAGTGCAATTGTGCAGTAGTTTGAGCATTCTTTGGCATTGCCTTTCTTTGGGATTTGAATGAAAACTGACCTTTTCCAGTCCTGTGGCCACTGCTGAGTTTTCCAAATTTGCTGACATATTGAGTGCAGCACTTTCACAGCATCATCTTTCAGGATTTGAAATAGCTCCACTGGAATTCCATCACCTCCACTAGCTTTGTTCGTAGTGATGCTTCCTAAGGCCCACTTGACTTCACATTACAGGATGTCTGGCTCTAGGTGAGTGTGAGTGATCACACCATCGTGATTATCTGGGTCGTGAAGACCTTTTTTGTACAGTTCTTCTGTGTATTCTTGCCACCTCTTCTTAATATCTTCTGCTTCTGTTAGGTCCATACCATGTCTGTCCTTTATCGAGCCCATCTTTGCATGAAATATTCCCTTGGTATCTCTCATTTTCTTGAAGAGACCTATAGTCCTTCCCATTCTATTGTTTTCCTCTATTTCTTTGCATTAATCACTGAGGAAGGCTTTCTTATCTCTCCTTGCTATTCTTTGGAACTCTGCATTCAAATGGGAGTATCTTTCCTTTTCTTCTTTGCTTTTCACTTCTCTTCTTTTCACAGCTATTTGTAAGGCCTCCTCAGACAGCCATTTTGCTTTTTTGCATTTCTTTTTCTTGGGGATGGTCTTGATAAAAATCATACGTCTGAGTAAATCTCAGATACGTAAATAGAGATCAAATGGAGAATTATCTGCTTTCCCCTCTGATCTTCCCATCTTAGTCTGCTCATTCTTTTCTTATTTTTTTGCATGATGGAAAGTCCATATTAATGGATCCACAGAAGGAGATGGAGCAAGGAAAGGTCAGGCTGTATGGGGAAGGGCTAGAAGAAAGGGATGTGGTTAGGGTGGGGTAGAGATGGAGGGACTGGATGTTAGAACCTGGAAAATTAAGTCAGTATTTCTCAACTTTTCATCATTTCTCACTCTAAGGAGTGATGGACATTTTTTTCTCTCATCATCCTCCATAAAATTTTAACATCACAGATAGACCATATATCTGTATGGGTATCAGGGCTTTATAAATAAAAAGAACAAGATTTTTTTCACTGCCTTAGTGGCAGTATTGCCCCCACTGAGAATGCATGAACTAGAAGACATCATTACTCAAAATACTCCCTGTAAGCTCACAGACAAATAGAACTAAGCCAAGTTTCCGGCAGGTGTCTCTTCTTGTTATGATAAAGCAACAACAGGAAGAGATGGTTTGGCAAAAGGGCAAATGGGCAATGCAGATTTGGAAGTCAACTTCCACTCAAAAGTAACGATCTTTTAAAAATCTTACAGGATCTTGGTTGAAATTTTCACATTTGATCCGTCTATTCAGGACAGCACTACACTGGGAATAAACAGAGTAATGAATTTCAGATATCTATGGTTGAGGTGTCCTAAAATGTAAGGCAGATACAACTGTGTACATGAAAGAGAAAAATCTTTGCTACTTAATATTTGAGAATAAAGCAAATTGCCAAAATATCTTTATCTTTGTTTCTGTCCTTCTAAGTTTATATGAAAAGAGAAGATATATTTGAAAGAGTGTTTCCAAGCAGCCCATGCATCTTGTTACCTTCCACTTTAAGTTTAAATTCCATACCTTGCTTTCAGGGGTGATGATAGGCGCAGGATACAGCCTGGCCCAGTTGAATGATGCCTTACATTTTATTGTTTCTGAACAACCAAAGGAGAAGACCAAGACCTACCATGCTGTCCTGAAGCACCTGAGAACACTTGCTGGAGCCCAGATTAGGAGCATGGCGGTATGTTCTCCAGTGCCATATGAGATGAGCCTGTGTCAGAGCAGCTCTAGAAACGGTTTTGGGACAATGAGAATTGTACTGGCAGCAGCACAGCGCATATCTGAATTCAGAGTTTCCTCAGGCTCCAGTCTCCTCGCTTCGCCATGTTATTGGACACGCGCTAGGGTCAGTTCTGAAAGAGGTTTTTTCCTCATGGCACATGGAAAGGCAATATTTTCTCAAGCTCTAAGTTCAAATTGGCGTCAGAGGAGTGGGACTCTTGCTGACTGTGTTGTCTGACTATATTTAGCTGCACCCTCCCCCAAGTTTGCCAGATCTTTCTCTTAAACAAAGAGGAGAATTCTTAAAGCTTACACAAGATCCCTGTATACATAATTCCTTATTTTTCAAATGACTGAGTGTAGCTTTAAAAATGCCATCTTTTCTTTTTAATCTAGACTTTAGGCGGGCATGTGGTGAGCAGGCCTAACTATTCTGACCTGAATCCCATTTTAGCAGCAGGAAATGCTACCATCAATCTGATATCTAAAGGTAAGAGACCAAGCTTTAAGCATTTGATTTTATAATTATCACATCAGTTACGTAGCTCCTTTGCAAACTATGAACAAGGAACCCAAATATATCTCACTTAGACTCACCAGATATATCTGGTTGTATCTACATTACCTCAAACATAAGGATGAAACTGAGATCAATCACCTTGTTTTCCATATGTTCTATGTCTTGTAGATCACATAAGTTACTGCACCTGGCAGTTTTTCTGAACTAGTTGGCTGTATTTATGCATAGTCCAAATTGTACTATCAAGGCAGATAAAGGAAAATTTAATGAGGTGTATATATGTGATTTTAAAGTTTTATGGCATAGTTTATTTCACAGTTTCATAAAGGTGAAATTTGTCCTTATAGTACTTTTCATTTTAAACAAAATCAAATTCGTGGGGCTTATTACTCATTTCTTCTCTCTTTAGTCAAAGATAGCTTAAACTTTGCCAAGGAAAATGATTTAAACTTAAAGAAATAAAAATAAAGACAAATGTGTGTTATTCACAGGTCTATTGATATAAGATACCTTCTCTTTGATTAAAATCAGATTTTTAAAACTATGGTGGAGCGAGAGAGTATGGTAAACTGTTTAAGGGGGAAAAAGTATATATCAGGCATCCCACCCCTGCCATTCATCCCATCTCTATCTCTTTGGACAGGTCATCTATCCTTTCTTGACTCAGGGCCTCAGTTTTCCCATCTGTGAAATACACTGTAACCAGTGTACCCATTACCCATTTGTGAACCTCCTTTGTGCTGGGTCCTACTCTTTGCCACCACGACTGAGCAACTTCACTTTCACTTTGTACTAGGTAGTTTCCAAATAGCTTTAAAGTTCTTCAAAGCCCAAATGTTGTGAGTGGTGTATAATGGGCAATAAGAACAAGAAAGGACACGTTAGTGTACTGGGTCCAACCCTGCCATCATGCATGAGAAACCAGAAGCCCAAGGTTTCAGGACCTGCCTCAGCCAACCCAGCCTGGGAGCTAGATGAAGAACCTACATCTCTGGCTCCCAACTGCACTCTCTCTTTCCACCAGTGCATCACATCTGTCCCTTTGGGCATTTTCTCCAATTTGATAACTTCATCCTAATCAAGGTCATTTTCTCTAATAGAAGGAAAACGGCAGATTCCTTTAGATGGCCGTTTCCTCGAGAAGTCACCTGAAGCCAACCTCAAGTCAGAAGAGACTGTGTTATCTGTGTATATTCCGCACTCTACTCAGGTAAGGGCTCCCCAACCCGCCGCCCACCCCAGGGAAGCCCAGCTTCACCCTGAGCAGTGGGCCACATATGGGCTTCCGAGGGAGAGGTGTCCTCTCCTTTCCAACCAGCTGCTGCAGGGTGCCTTTGGGGCTGCTCACAGGAGGGGTGCATTCCCAGGTGACCATCGGATTTGCTTTCTTATCAGAGCCACGGTATGAACTCAGGGGCCCTGGGTGCTTTGCCTTCTGTTAGTTCTTTCCTCCATAAAAGATAAAGTAAAAAATATATATGACTGTGTCAGTATAAAGATAAATATGATCCAGGCTGCCTTCAGTGTTATATATTCATTATCATTATATTCATTTTTCCTTTTGATTTTAAAAGAAATGAAAACATTTCCATGAGCCTTATCTCTCTGCCTGCAGGGAACATTAGCCCTGTAAAAAAGAGAGCCCTTTGTGTGAAGAGCTGAACTGGGGGTTTCAGACAAAGATGCAACTTAGCCAAGATTGAGTAATAGTCTATTGACTACAGCAAGTTTCTGGTAAACTGAAAGTTCATTACCATAAATTTACTACCAAGTCAACCAGATATTTATTAACCAGATATTTTAAGTACAATTTTCTATTTATTAACTATCTACTACTTTACATGCCTGGCACAGTGCTAAACTCCGAAGACTACAAGACACAGCGTTCAGTCTTTAAAGGTCTCTACATCTATGAGGAAGGGCTTGAAATAGGAAAAAACTAATCTCAGACAGGAAATGAGCGGACAAAGAATTGAGGTAGTTCCGGTGATGGGGAGAACCCTGCCCTGGTGTTGTTAACCATGAAGGAAGGCAGTTGAGATCAGCATAGATCAGTGTAGAGAAGGGGGTGGTCTTTCCAGGATTTTTATTTAATTTAAAATCTTTTTTTTAGTTTTGTACTGGGGTATAACTAATTAACAATGTTGTGATAGTTTCAGGTGAATAGTAAAGAACTTAGCCATACGCAAACATATATCCATTCTCCCCCAAACTCCCCTCCCATCCAGGCTGCCAGATAATCGTTCAACTTTTTTTTATTCTATGAAACAAATAGTCAAAGAGTTAATAGTCTCACGGGGATGGGGGCTGGGGGGCATGGCAGGCTGAAGGCCAGATGGCTGGGCAGGTTGTGTGGAGCAACCTGAGAGATGAGTCTGGAAGGGAGGTTGGGGCTCCATCACCAAGCATATCTATTGCTCTATTAAGGAGTCTGTATGGGTCCTAGCAAACAGCCACCTCTGAAGGCTTTAAAGAAGATCCAATCTTAATGAAAGGCGCTTTTGAGAAACATTGATCACTAGAAAGATAGAAGATAAGTTGATTGGAGGATAGCCTAAAAGTCAAATGGCCAGTTAGGAGGCTAATGCAATAGTTCAGGCAAGGGAAGGTGATGAGGCATGAGAGGCAAGTCCCACCAGTCAGTGCGGTACAGCAGGAACAACCAGTGTCTCTCAAACACTTCTTTATCACCTTGCTTTCTAGATCAAAAATGTGTGCTCCTTGTCAGGGTCCATGATGGTAGGGTCTAATCTCTCCCCTGCCCCCTACCAAGATGCTGGCCACACAAAGAGGCTTTCACACTTTGTGGCTCCAGTGTTTCAAACTAGTAATGAAACTCAACCTAGAATGACAGATTTAAACTTGGCAAGCACTTTGGAGACCGTTTGTCCTGTGGGTTCCAAGGTTTTTTCCTACAGTAGAATTCTTTATTCAGATGAGACTTACATAGAACACCAAACTAAAACTGCTACAAGTGGAAGTGAGGAAGTTCACCGTGAGAGGCACCCCACCTCCTCATCCTCCACTCAGCCCTCTCAGCAGTCACCAAGGTGCCATCTGATCAAATTGAACCTTGTCATTTTAAAGAGAAGTAAAACTGGAACAGTTTAAGTCCCCTGCCCAAGCCCACACGTGGATTCACAGTGGAGGGTAGATGAACATAGACCCCACAGCCTGCACTGCCACTTCCTGTGTGACCTTGTGCAGGCGACCCAGCCTCTCAGTTTCCTCATCAGGAAAGTGGACAAGAGCAGAGTTGTTGTGAGGATTAAATATTAACACATAATATAATATAGAATAATTAATACGTAATGTAATACATAACAATAGATACAAAGCACACGGGCAGTATATATGCCACAGTCAGTTCCATACTCCATAACCACGCCTGAGTGAGAACTTATATCATTCACAAGACCTTTTTCAGGATCAATACCAAACGTCATTGTTGCTGTACATCAGACAGTGAAGCTAAGCACTACGCATTGCTTTTCTGTTTCTAGTGGCACTTTGTGTCAGGACTCCGGATAGCCCAGCGTCAGGAGAACGCCTTTGCCATTGTCAATGCTGGGATGAGTGTGAAGTTCGAGGATGGCACAGACACCATCAAGGAACTTCAGATGTTCTATGGAAGCGTTGGCCCCACTGTTGTCTCTGCAAGCAAAACCTGCCAGCAGCTCATTGGGAGGTATGTCATAACACATCCGAAGCATGCAACCCAGGCCTTGCCATTTTAATATTTCAATGAAAATAGCGCTTGGAAAATTTTTTCTGATCATAATATACATATATATATATATACACACATGCATATAATGTGTTGAAAATTTAATCACTGCAGAAAAGTACACAGAATATAAAAATCACCCAAAAAGCAACCACCTTCAAGATACAATGATTCTTTTGTTGTAGTTTCTATAATAATAATTCACAAATTAATCTAAGATAATCTAAGTAGATAGTATCTCCAAAATTCCACTATGAATTAACCTGAAAAATTAGTAAATATTTCTAATACTGTGTCCTAAGACAACTGAAAATGTCCTTAAAGAGCTTGAAGAAGATGAAATAGTCCAAAAGGTGAATTGGCCTTCCTCCTGTCATTTGCATTATTTCTAGCATTTGGGCAGCAAGTTTTTGAAGTTCTTCTAACCAGTAATTTTATAGTAATTTTCATCCACCCATCAGGTTTTTTGTCAACAATTAGAACTTAATGCAAGTTTTTTCTGATACTGAAATAACTAAAATAAGTGTTCGCAAAGCACTTATATAGTAACTTTCAGCCATGAAAAATGTTGCAAGTATCATCAATAATTCAGTCATTCACTAGTATTTAGTCAGGAAGATCCCCTAGAAGAGGAAATGGCAACCCACTCCAATATTCTTGCCTGGAAAATTCCATGGACAGAGGAGCTTGTGGGCTACAGTCCATGGCATCACAGAGTCAAACACAACTGAGCAACTGAGCATGCATGCACTTGTGCAGGTGTGGGGTCATTGTTGGAGACACAGCCACGAACAAAACGAAGTCCCAGATCCTGGGAAGCTTGATTTGAGTACTTTTTTCATCCAAGCTATTTGAGGTAAATCAACATTCCCAGGCCATGACGTTAAAAATAATAAAAACAATCTGATTAAAAAATAGGCAGAGGATTTGAATGGACATTTTTCCAAAGAAGACATACAGATGGCCAACAAGCGTATGAAAAGATACTCAACATCACTAATCACAATGCAAGTCAAAACCACCATGAGCTATCATCTCACATGTTAGAATGAGTATTCTATGAAAGACAAGAAATAACATGAATGGAGAATAGGAAACCCTTATGCACTGTTGGTGGGAATACAAATTGGTGCAGCCACTGTAGAAAACAGTATAGAGGTTCCTCAAAAAATTAAAAATATGACTACCATATGATCCTACAAAGAAGATGGAAACATCTACTCAAAAGACATAAGCAATTCCATGTGGCTTGCAGCATTATTTACAATAGCCGAGATAACGGCAGCAACCTAAGTGGTCATTGATGATCAATGTATAAAGGATATATATATATATATAATGGAATATTATTTCATTATAATAAAAGAAGGAAACCTTGACATCTGTAGCAACATAGATGGACTTTGAGGGCATTATGCTAAGTATGATGCAGAGAAAAACAAATACTGTACTATCTTATATGTGAAATCTAAAACAAAGCAAAAACTGAGCTTGTAGATACAGAGAACAGTTCGGTGGCTGCATAGATGTGGTGGGGTGGAGGATGGAGTGCAAAATGGATGGAGGGGGTTAAAAAAGTACACATTTCTAGTTATAAAATAAATGTCATTGGGATGTAATGTACAGCATGGTGACTATACATAATAATACTATATTGTATATTTGAAAATTGCTAAAAACAAAACTAGATCTTAAACGTTCTTGTCCTAAGAAAAAAAATTTGTAACAACATATGGTGACGAATATTAACTAGACTTATTGTGGTGATAATTTCACAATATATACAAATATCAAATCATTACATTGTACCCCTGAAACTCACATAATGTCATGTCAATTACACCTCAATTAAAAATTAAAATTTTTTCAATAATATTTTTGAAAGGAGGACTTTGTAAGAAAATTTGGGAGCCACTGCCCCAGATTCTAAAGAAAGCTAGTTAGGGATTTGAGAGTCTTTTGTATAGACTTCAAAGACGGATACATACTGCTCTCCATCTTTTTGTACTCTGCTGGATTAGTGTTTGTCTCTGCCTCTTCTGTGAAATGTTCACACTCTTTCCTGCTAGGAAATGGAACGATCAGATGCTGAGTGATGCTTGCCGATTGGTTCTGGATGAAATTTACATCCCTCCAGATGCTGAAGGTGGCATGGTAGAGTATAGGCGAACCCTCATCATCAGCTTACTCTTCAAATTCTACCTCAAAGTGAGGCGAGGGCTGAATAAAATGGTAAGGACTACTTCTCTGGGTCTCTGGCCCCCCCTGGCCTTCTGAACATGAGCCTGCACATGAAGGGCCTCCATGGCCTGGTTTTAATAATACACAGAGCGTGTCGAGGGTGGGGCCTTCGGGTGGCGCTTCCCCGCCTCCAACAGCTTCCTCCTCGCCCTTTTTGTTTCTCTCCTTCCCTCACCCTCCTTCACTCCTGAGCTGAGAAGGGGATGGATGACCTTGTTATTCCATTTGCTTTATAATTTGTATGACAGATGCTAATATGCAGTGTCAAGTTGATTTATAGTAGTGAAGAGCCTTCAGTGAGCAAACTATAATATTTTCCTTAAAATAAGACCTATTTTAATATTTTAAAAACATGAATAAGACAAAAAGGAAGAGAAAATCATCTATAATCCCATAGCCTGTACATAACCATTATTAGTATTTTATTATGTACTTCTTCAAACAACAGTGCTAGCCCAGGGAATTCAAAGCTCAGGGCTCTCTCCCAGCAGAACTGGTATCTCATGTCTGGAAGAATAAATAGAATAGCCTATTTCTGACACGTGTTTTTCCAAGTTAGTCACTCAGATTATAAAATTAAATGTGAAAAAAATCTTTTCAGGACCCCCACAAGTTTCCTGATATCCCAGAAAAGTTCGTGAGTGCGCTAGAAGATTTCCCTATAGAAACACCCCAAGGCATTCAGATGTTCCAGGTTGGTGGCTGGGGTGTTTTGATTTTTAATCTGTCTGTGCATGTAAGTGTATGCCATTATGCATATATCTTCCTTCTTTTCAAGAACCTATTTTTTATTTTTATTACTTGTACAGACAAAGTCTGCTAAAGCCTGTTGATGTTACCCATTGTCACCCACACATGGCTTTCTTGGTTTAGCTTCTATGCTTTTACTAAAGGCTACACAAAGAATTAGATTTTGTATCTCTTTTCCCTACTATTTTCAGTTTTGCTGCATAAAATTTCCTCCCTTTCTTGGCCAGTGTCTGTCCTTTCTTTAAACTCTGACTTAGCATTTACTGCTTCTATAGAGACTTCCCAGCTTTCTTATAATTGAAAGTTTTCTCAGTCCTGTCTGACCCTTTGTGACTCCATGGACTATACAGTCCATGGAATTCTCCAGGCCAGAATACTGGAGTGGGTAGCCTTTCCCTTCTCCAGAGGATCTTCCCAACCCAGGGATCGAACCCAGGTCTCCTGCATTGCAGGTGGATTCTTTATCAGCTGAGCCACACGGGAAGCCCAAGAATACTGGAGTGGGTAGCCTATCCCTTTTCCAGAGGATCTTCCCATCCCAGGAATCAAACCAGGGTCTCCTGCACTGCAGGCAAATTCTTTACCAACTGAGTTATGAAGGAAGCCCCTGCTTTCTTATAATCATCCTAAATCTCCCAGAAATTTGTGTATATTTCTTGCACCAAATTAGTTGATGTCAACTGTTCTTTATTGCTATACAAAGTTGATCACATTATGTTAATGTGTTACTATGTATTCTGATACTTCAACAAGGTTGTAGAGTCTTTGAGGGCAAATAAAAAAAGTCTTCCTTTTTGGGGTGAGGGGGTGGTTGTAATCAGAATTTATCCTTTATCGTATGGATCTTTATTAATGTTGACTCACAGATATGGATACCCAATTGCTTATAGTTTTTTTTGACTCTGGGGTAAGCCAAGCTATATCAGACCCAGGTTTCAGTGCTTGAGGATGCCTGGCAATAAAATAACTTGCTTTGTTCATGAACAGTGCGTGGATCCCCACCAACCCCCACAAGATCCAGTTGGCCACCCAGTCATGCACCAGTCTGCCATTAAACACACCACAGGGGAAGCTGTGTTTGTTGATGACATGCCCCCCATCTCCCAAGAACTCTTCCTGGCTGTAGTCACCAGCACCAGAGCTCATGCAAAGATAATGTAAGAAAACAAAACATCCCTATAAGTTACTGGAATGCATTCACAATTTCATATTAGAATTGAAAATTTATTATATATTTGAGTCGAATAAGAATAATTTCCTCTTTTGGATGGGAATCGGTCATTTTTTAAATATAGTTAAGAAAAAAAAAATCTATGACCAAAAGTAAGAACACCTACTAACTGCTGGCACTTTCCACATGGAATACTGCCCATGACTTGTTATGTGGTCACCAATTTTTCCTGGTGTTTGAGGAATCACTTGTATTACCCTGAGCTTACCTCTGTAACTTCAGTGTGTGCTTTCAAAATTTCCTTCCTAGACTAATTGATACTTCAGCAGCCCTGGCCCTTCCTGGTGTTGTTGATGTGATAACAGCAGAGGATGTTCCAGGAGATAATAGCTATCAGGGAGAGATTTTCTACGCACAAAATGAGGTGTGTGATTTGTGCGCCGCTTATCATTCAAATGCTTTGCTGGAAATGCCAAAATGATTATTGGTCATGGGCCCATGTTCACATCACAAAGACCTGCAGGAAACCAGTGACTCCCCCTCAAATTCTCTCATGAATGGTGGACCCTTTTGAGATTCTGTTAAAAGCCATAAGCCTTCTCAGGGAAGGCTTCTAAAAAACCATCAAGTGGTAGAAACAATACAGAGCATAGGACATTAAAGGAACCAACATTATTTCAGGACAACCGGATTACTGGCTGTGATATGGGAGTGGGAAGGAATGTGGCTGAAGACAGTCACAGGCCAGGTCCTTAAATTCTTCCTCCAACCTATGTATCCCCTGAACCCCACTCAAGTTACTGTTTTAGATTTATTCTCATAGGTTGAAAATAATACAACATGTGGCTTTTTGCCAGGTAATTTGCGTGGGTCAGATCGTCTGCACTGTGGCTGCTGATACCTATGCTCATGCAAAAGAAGCTGCTAAAAAAGTGAGGATTGTTTATGAAGACCTAGAGCCCAGGATTATAACAATAGAGGTACGCAGGCCATTCCATGTCTTCTAGAATGACTAGGGTGGTATAATTTTGACAGAATTCAACCCATGGGGTCACAAAACAATATAGGGCTCACCTATACTGGGTTTAGAGCTGTCCATAGTTTTAGAGAGAAGGCTCCAGCAATCTGCACCTTGAAACATAATACTGAGAATTTTCCTGCCTGGAGCTCCCTCCCTTCTTGTGTCCATTTCTCCTCCCTTGATCTCTTGCTAAGGCATGGCCACAGAATACAGATAAGGGATACCAGGGGGATGTTCTACGACCTCACATACAAAACTAGTCAGTGGGGAAATCCAGAGCATGTGAAACTCAAAACAGTTGTAACATTTACTATATTACAGCTTGGGTCCTCTGTCTCCCTGCCCACTTCCTGCTTAAACACAAGCCCTGGAGATAGTACTCTGACTGACAGTCTGACTCTATTGTCTGCTGCTGCTAAGTCGCTTCAGTTGTGTCCGACTCTGTGCAACCCCAGAGACGGCAGCCCACCAGGCTCCCCCATCCCTGGGATTCTCCAGGCAAGAAACTGGAGTGGGTTGCCATTTCCTTCTCCAATGCATGAAAGTGAAAAGTGAAAGGGAAGTCGCTCAGTCGTGTCCAACTCTTAGCAACCCCATGGACTGCGGCCCACCAGGCTCCTCTGTCCATGGGATTTTCCAGGCAAGAGTACTTGAGTGGGGTGCCATTGCCTTCTCCGGACTCTATTGTCTAGTGGGACCTTAATAGCAATGAAAGCATTGACAAGTTGTTTCAACTCCTCATATCTCAGTTTCCTCGACTGTAAGATGGGAACCATGGAAGTACCTACACCAAAAGGTCACTGTGAGGTTTAAATGGAAGAATTCAAATGCCTGGAACAGCACTTGGGACATGGGACCCATTCAATAAATGTTAGCTGTCATTTTGCTTTAGCTGTTTTTGTTAATAAGGACAAGAACATATTCTCAGTGCTTTATAACCCCAGTGCCTAGTGAAGCACTAAACCCATAGTAGATGCTCAATAAACATGTGTGATGGAAGGATAGATGAGTCCATAAGCAATGTGAATCCCAGCCAATGGGAAGCAGTCTCCATCATTTTCTGTGATTCTCCTCTGTTCTTCCCAATGGTTACTAAGGTCAAGTATTTCCCAATTATCCTCTGAATGCCTCTTAATTCTGTCCCTTTCTTTCTATTCTCATTTTGTCTCCCATCTCATGGTTCGGCCAGATCCTCATCACCTGTTGTCAGATTAATTATCATAACTGCTTTAAAAGGAGTTTTGTACTCTGTTTCAACCTATCTGTCCATCACATTAACTTTCTAAGCCTCAAAGTTCATCAGATCACTTCTTCCACACAGCAATATCCCCTTAGATGAGGTTCTTAGTATGGAACTCAGGATCTTGTGGTGGGGGTGGGGGGCTCTTCTGGTCTGCATTGCTGTGCACAAGCTTTCTCTAGTTGTGGCGAACAGGGGCTACTCTTGTTGCAGAGCACGGGCTCTAGGGCATGCAGGCTTCAGTAGCTGCAGTGCATGGGCTCAGTCATGGCGGCATGTGGGCTCAGTAGCTGTGGTGCGTGGGCTCAGTTGCCCTGTGGCTTGTGGAGTCTGCCCAGATCAGGGATTGAATCCATGTCCCCTGCCTTGGCAGGCAGTCTCCCAACCACTGGACCACCAGGTAAGTCCTCAGGATCTTTCTTAATCCAACCTCAAGGCACCTTTCTAGCCCAACCTACTGTTTCTTGATAGAAAATCTCCACCCTTCCAGTTGGCTTGTTCTCATTTTGGCCCCTCAACTTGGTTTCAACCTCACACTATTGCTTTATGAGGCGCTTTTGACTGTAAATAATTCTCCCTCTCTTCTCTAGCTGTCCTAATCCCATTCAATTCAGCACCTAACTTTCATCACCTACACAACGTCACCCTTGAGCGTTCCTGGCCCCACCAACCTCCTCCTCTTGTCCTCTCTTTACTCTGTTATTTGCCCCCCTCACCACAAAGTTGGCACCTTAACACCAAACTGCCTCAGGCCCTCACTGTAGGACCGCGTTGTATATATCTATCCTTGTCTCCCCCTCAGCTCTTCCTCAGAGCCCTGAACAAAACTAAGGCAATACCAATGCCTGTAATCCATTTCAACACAACATCTGTTGTCTCTCTTTACTACTTGGATTGTCTTTGTGTGTGAAGATCTGATTGAGCAGGAGCTTGGGGTTTTGATGGTGGGTGAATGGCTTATTAGAATGCTTTTAAAAAAACAACACCTTTTTCTTGTTTGTTTTGGTCTGCAGCAAGCCCTAAAGCACAATTCATTTCTTTCTGCTGAGAAAAAAATTGAGCAAGGAGATGTAGAGCAAGCCTTTAAATATGTTGACCAAATCATTGAAGGTAAGTGACCTTGAGTCAAAAAGGTAAAGCCTTTGCAGTTGAAGACTTAATTGAGTCATCTGGCTTGAGAAATACTAGAGCTCTCAGGCAGAGTTTCTCAACCCTAGTGTGATTTTTGAATCACAATTTTAAATGCACAAATAATAAACTTACTAAGCTCGATGAAATTTTACATATGTATAAGTCTATGGATGGGATGGTTAGATAACATTATCAACTCAGTGGACATGAATCTGAGCAAACTCCGGGAGATAGTGAAGGACAGGGAAGCCTGGCGTGCTACAGTCCATGCGGTCGCAAAGAACTGGACACAACTTAGTGACCAAATAAGAACAACAATAGGCCTATGTAAATACTACCCACACCAAGATATAGAATATTTCCAGCACCCTGAAAGCTTCCTTGTGCCCCTTCTCAGTTAGTAAACCTCCCAAAGATTTTTGTTTTAATTTTACTCATTTGGCTGTGCTGAGTCTTTGTTGCTATGCAAGGGCTTTCTCTAGTTGGAGTGTGCAGGCTTCTCTTATTGAAGAGCATGGGTTCTAGGGCTCTCAGCCCTCAGTAGTTGTGGCATATGGGCTTAGTTGCCCCTCAGCACATGGAATCTTCCCAAACCAGGGATCAAACCAGTGCTGCCTGAATTGGCAGGTAGATTCTTAACCACTGGACCACCAAGAAAGTCCCCAAAGATTTTATTCTAACCTTTACCACTGTAGATTAGTTTTACCTCTTTTGACCTTCATAATATTTTGTGCCTACTTTTTTTATTCAATATTGTGTATGGAGGGCTCATCCATGTTGTTGCATAGATCCATAATTCTTTTTCATTATTCAGGAGTATTTCATGGTATAAATATTTATATATCCATTATATCTGTAATTATACCCATAATTTATTTATCTATTCTACCATTGATATGCATTTGAGTTTTTTCAACTTGGGGCTTTTATGAATAGTTCCTGTAAACACTGTTATTATACATGTCTTGTGGTGAGCATAAGCACTCATTTTCAATAGAATATACTCAGCAGTAAAAATGCCAAATAATAGTGTTTTAATATGTTTTAGTTAGTGCCAAACATTAAAAAATATTTTTCCTATTTTATTCCTAATAACAATTGTAAAATTCCATTGTTTGTTTATTATCATCAGTCTTTTTAGTTTAGTTCTTGTACACCCTTCTTAATATTTCTTTCTAGTACTTGATACTTTATAATGTTATTGTAATGCTATTGTAAGTTATATTTTTATTTAATTTTCTACTTATTTATGTCTAGTATATAAAGACAGTTGGTTTTTGTATATTGATCTTATAGCCAGGAGTTTCACTAAATTCCCTCACTATTTTAATAGTCTTACAGAATCTCTTGAATTTTCTGTGTATAAAGTTGTTTCTTAACAGTTTTATTTATCTTTCCTGATCTTGATACTATATTGTTTGCTTGCTTGCTTGTTTTGAATTGCTGCACTGGGTAAGACTTAGTACAGTTTTTTAAAATACAAATATTCAGATCCCACCTTAGACTTGTGAAATCAGAACCTTGGAGTATAAGGTCAGAGAGCATCAGTATTTTATAAAAGATCTCCATGTGGGTGAGTCTAATTTGTAGCCAGAGTTGAAAGCTGCAGTTGTCTTTACTAAGAGAATTGCTACAAGTCTTAAGTAAGAGAAAATAGTGATTTTTACAGTAATTTTTACCTACTTCTAAATAAGTGGAATGGCAAGTGCTATATTTTTTACTGAAATGCCTTCAGAATACTTGTTTCCCAGCATCATTCTGTTTAAGCAGAAAATGTAGACTAATTCCCAATCATAAAAACAATTTACTACCTCAGAAGAAGAGTTAAATACAAGCAGGAAAGCTAAGAAAGATGCTCAGAGATTTGACAGCATCTACTCTTGTGTCAAACATTCATTACTCCATAATATATTTTATAGAAGAAACTAAATGAGATTTTACAAAGACTATAAATTTAGGCTAATGCTAAATATATGCTAGGTAGCTATTTGTCATGGTTATTTAGTTATGATAATAATATCAGTTAACATTTATCAGATACTCATTGTGCCAGGCACCATGCCAAGCATTTTACATGTTTTATGTTATTTAATCCTGACAACAACCCTAAGAAATGAGTAATATTATTATTAAGTCTAGTTTAAGTTCCTAAGTATTACTGCTTACTATTTAATATGTAAGTAGAACACTGCTAAGAAAGAACATATCAGTAGTTGCATTTCACAGATAATGAAACTGAGGCTTTGAAAAGTTAAGTAACTGGTTGAGATCTCATAACCAGTTAGCAGTAGAACCAGGACTGGAGCCCAGAATTGGCTGAGCCCTAGGCCCTTGCTGTTAACCATAGTAGTATATTTTCTTTAAATTTCTGTTCTCACTGAGGATAACAGAATGACAAGATGCTAGGTAGCTATTTGTCATTCAGGATTCTGGCCATAGTGGGAGTTCAAGTGGGAAGTTTGAAAGACAAAGGGAATTTAAAATTTGAGCAGAAATGATGAAAAATTGGAGAAGACTCTTGAGAGTCTCTTGGATCCAAGGAGATCAAACCAGTCAATCCTAAAGGAAGTCAACCCTGAATATTCATTGGAAGGACTGATGCTGAAGGTGAAGCTCCCATACTTTGGCCACCTGATGATAAGAGCCAACTCATTAGAAAAGACCCTGATGCTGGGAAAGATTGAGGGCAAGAGGAGAAGGGGATGACAGAGGATGAGATGGTTGGATGACTTCACTGACTCAATGGACATGAATTTGAACAAACTCCAGGAGATAGTGAAGGAGGGAAGCCTGGCCTGCTCCAGTCCATGGGGTCATAAAGAGTCGGATACGACTAAGCAACTGAAAAACAACACAACTAGGAGTTATTGAGAATATAATGTAATAGTTTAGAGCATGGATCCTGGGCTCAGGCTGCCTGGGTTTGGATCCCAGCTCTGCTCTTTACTGGCTGTGTGACCTTGGGAAGCTTACTAAACCTATCTGTGTCTCAAATTCCTAATAATACCTGCCTCATAGGATTGGTACAGAGATTGCATAAATTTATTATCTATAAAGTTCTAGGCCTCAGAATAATATCTATCATATGTAAAAACTATTTAATTATTAAATAAATTTGAATTTAGATTAAAATCAGTATATACATGCTGAAAGCAAACTTTTTTTGTAGGGGGAAGGGTGCCTTTTTACATGACTCACATTCTATCATCCCAAGAAGTAATTCAAGAAATCCTTTGTTTTCTGGCAAAGCAATTGACTTATTTTTAACTGCGCAGGGTTCCTTTGGTTAGTTTTAAATTAAAAATACCACCTTTTAAATACTTAAATAAGGGCTAAATGTGTCTCTAGTACAACCTACAAAATAATAAGGATGAGGAACTTATTTACAAAACAGATACAGATTCACAAACTTAGAAAACAAACATGGTTGCCAGGAGGGAAGGTTGGGGAGAAGGGATAGTTAGGGAGTTTGAGATGGACATGTACACACTGCTATATTTTAAATAGATAACCAACAAGGACCTACGGTATAGCACAGGAAAGTCTCATCAATGTTATGTGGCAGCCTGGATGGGAGGAGAGTTTGGGGGAGAATAGATACATGTATATGTATGACTGAGTCCCTTTGCTGTTCACCTGAAACCATCACAACATTGTTAATTGGCTATGCTCCAATATGAAATAAAAGGTTTAAAAATAATAATAATAAGGATGTACTGAACAAGCCAAAAATCTCAGCTAAATCAACAAGAGCAGGCTGGTTTTAAGGTAGGTACCCTCTTTGTGACCCAATAATCCTGACATCACCTAATTAGGGTACATACTATTTTCCAGATGAGGAAATGAGGATTTACTAATTTGGCCAAACTCACTGAGTGAGGATATAACAGAGCTAAGATATGTGGTCATATTGGCCTGTGTACTCAAGTCCAACACATCACAGATCTCACCACCCACTGGATAGGCCAAGAGAGGGGAATGGGCCAGCCAGAATCAGGCAGCTGTTGAGGCACAATGAAGATTAATGAGAAAATGTGGTTTAACCAAATGATGCAACGTCAAACCCTATAAACTGAAGCAACTTGTTCTTTACAAAGTAAACACCACTAAGAGTCCCCAGGTTGGAACTTTCAAGTAAACCTTGTCCTGTGTTTATGCTTTATAGGTAAGGTCCATGTGGAAGGACAAGAACATTTTTACATGGAAACACAAACTATCCTGGCTATCCCCCAAGAGGAAGATAAAGAAATGGTGCTACACCTTGGAACACAGTTTCAGACCCATGTGCAGGTAACAGAGTATTTTTGGAAAATGAGGCTCCAAATGGCTCTGTGACAGAGGCTCTTACAACCAGGCTTTCCACTCTAGGGGCCTTTTGATGCCTACACTCCCTGCACACTTGCCATTAGCAAAAATCCAGAATGAAGGAAATGGGGCAGATATTTTCCTTAAAGGGCAGACCTTTCAGAGATCTGAAAAT
Organism: Bubalus kerabau; assembly: GCF_029407905.1. Lineage (NCBI taxonomy): Eukaryota > Metazoa > Chordata > Mammalia > Artiodactyla > Bovidae > Bubalus > Bubalus kerabau. The sequence goes on from NC_073626.1 coordinate 143,272,987, forward strand.
TGTGCTGCCTTCCCAAAACAGAGAGCAGAGTCTATCTTTCCCTTCTAACAACTTATAGTGTAAAACCTAATCTCAGGAAGGTCAAAGCCTTAATATTGCATTTACATTTCCCTTTGTGGTTCTTCTGCATTGCATCTCTGTGTGAATGTTTTTATAAATCGGTGGCATATGGGTAAAGTGATTGCACCTTCAAGACATTTTCAGCCCAGCGCAGCAGCATGTGAATTCCAATCCTGTTCTGGTGGTTGAGATTTAACCTCACCGAGGCAAGTAAAGAAAATCCTCTGACATTCCCCTCTTCTGAAAAGTGGAGCTGTAGGTCCTAAAGTAGTGGCGGGCACAGGGGATACTTGGCCAGTTCTTCTGGGAGGGGGAGTAATGCCAGCTACACTGAAGGAAGGAACTGGGGGCTTCCTGGTGGAACACAGTGAGTGGGTAGCTTGAGGTCCTGAAGGATGGCAAGCCTCAGTAGGTGGAGGAAGCTCCCAGCTGCCATTCAAAGAAATAAACATGTATAACAGAACTAGCAAAACAGCCTATCAGCAGATACTTAATCCAGAGCCCTTGAGAAGATGCTGATGCTGAGCTGGGATGTAGCTGTGGCCTCCACTGTTGCAAATTTTGGAGTGGACAGAGATGGAAATACAGGCTTTAATGCTAATCTGCTACATAATCTCTGACAAGCAGCTGGATATCAATATCTTCTGTAAATTGAGGAATTTGATAAAGATCACCCCTGAGATCTCTTTTGGAAGACTGTATGTCACTCTGGGGTCCAGAGGAATAATATGTATGTCCCAAGGTCCATAGTTATTTCCCATCAACACCTTCTGAGGTGCAATCAGTCATGACAGCAGGCATTTCCCAGGGATAATGGGGGCACTGGGTACTCACAGCCCAAAGCCCATAACCTGGGCAGCATCAAAGGCAGGCCCAGTAAAGAATTTGAATAGATATTTCTCCAAAGAAAGTCTATGAATGACTAATAAGCACATGAAAAGATGCTCATGCATGCCTGAATATTAAGTCTCTTCAGTCATGTCCAACTCTGTGCAACCCTATGGACTGCAACCCACCAGGCTCCTTGGGTTCAATTCTTAGTTGGGAAACTAAGACCCCACAAGCCTTGTGTGTGTGTGTGTGTGTGTGTGCATGCGCGCATGCACGTAAGTCACTTCAGTCATGTCCAACTCTTTGGGAACCTATGGACTGTGGTAGCTCACAAGGCTCCTCTGTCAATGGGATTCTCCAGGCAAGAATACTGGAATGAGTTGCCATACCCTTCTCCAGTGGATCTTCCTGACCCAGGGCTTGAACCCGCATCTCTTAACATTTCCTGCATTGGCAGGCTGGTTTTTTATCACTGGTGCCACCTGAGAAGCTCAGCATCATTAAATCACTATGTGTGTGTGCATAGTCGCTCAGTCCTGTCTGACTCTTTGTGACCCCATGGACTATAACCCACCAGGCTCCGCTGTCCATGGGATTCTCCAGGCTAGAATACTAAAGTGGGTTGCCATGCCCTTCTCCAGGGGATCTTCCCAACCCAGGGATCGAACCCAGGTCTTCTGCATTGCAGGCAAGTTCTTTATTGTTTGAGCCACCAGGGAAGCCCACTAGAAAAATGCAAATGAAAAACACAATAATGGCAGTTCACTAGACAAACAGAGGACAAACAGTAACAAGTGAGAATGTGGAGAAATTAGAACATTTATTCCCACAACAGAACATGAAAAATGGCAGAGCCACTTTGGAAACAGCTTGGCAGTTTCTCAAGATGTTAAAGATAGAGTGATGATATAACCCAGCAATTTCACAACTAAGTATCTGTCCAAAGTGGACTTCCCAGGTGGCTCAGTGATAAAGAACCCACCTACCAATGCAGGAGATGCGGGTTTGATCCCTGAGTCAGATCCCCTGGAGAAGGAAATGGCAACCCACTCCAGTATGTTTGCCTGGAAAATTTTCCAGGGACAGAGGAGCCTGGCTGACTATAATCCATGAAGTTGCAAAAGAGTCGGACATGACTTAGCAACTAAATAACAACAAATATTTTCATTAGGAGTGACTGCTTAATAGATATAAGTGTTCTTTGGAGATGCTTAAAATATTCTAAAATTAGATTACAAAGATGGTTGCATAATTATGTGAATGTTGTTTTTGCTCAATTACTGAATTTCTCTTACTAGGTAGAGAGGAAGTACATGAGTGAGGAGATAAACCAGTAAGTTGCACTTTTGTGACTTTGGGAACTTACCTCTTTCAGGAATATGTGGCTGCAGCACTAAACATCCCAAGGAACAGAATCGCCTGTCACACAAAAAGAGCTGGAGGAGCATTCGGGGGAAAAGTGAGCAAGCCTGCTCTGCTAGGAGCTGTCAGTGCCGTGGCTGCCAAAAAGTAAGAGTTACAGTGGCCGCAGGGCAGATACCACCTCTGTCCCCCAGCCCCACACCCCAGCTTTCATCCCACTGATCATGGCCCTTCATTTCTGAAGGGTATGGTTAACACGTGGCTGCAGAAACACTGGACCTAGAGCCAGAGGGCCTGGGTGTAAGCCCTGCTCTGCCCACTCATTCACAAGGTCATCTTGGGCAAGTCACCTTGGTTTCCTCATGAGTAAAGTAGCGAAAGTAATAGCCACCTGTTTCCCAAGGTGGCTGTGTGAAATAAATGTAATCACTATAAATTTTGACTCACTGCACAGATGTAACTTGGGGTTACTTTTATGAGTTGCATTGACTTTCACTCGTTTAAATGTTTATGTTTCAAATCATTAAAATAAATCAAGCTGAGGTTGGCTGAGTGGAGGGAGGGTCAAAATCCCAACCTAATGAGGGGCATGGTTTTTCATGAAATAAATCAGGTCTGTTGCTGCCTGGGAATGTTCTCTTAGCCTCTGCATGTTCTGGATGGAATAACCAGACTCCAGGAATAACCCCAACTTCTGTGAATTAACCTTGTAACTACTAAATTTCACTAAGTATATTCAGGATAAACCTAATTTACCCCTGGTTACTGCTCTGAAAAGAAAGACTGAATGTTCCCGCTCGTTGGCACTTCCCAACAATAGAGAAGACTATCCAGTAAGTACAGGTGTGTAGGCCTTGGGAGCACTCCCACAGAAGCAGGAGGAGTGTTCACTAGGCACTTTAAGAAGGAAGAGTCTGAAACATGAAAAGTCTGAATGCAGCCAGGGGAGGTTGACAAACAATTGTTTCTCAACCCTTTCAGCCTACACATCCCACTTATAACAAATATATTATCCCCCTTTTAATGTCCCTAGATGAAATTAATAATAGTATAACCTGGTTAACATATAATTGCAAAATAATCATACAATTCCTTGATGTAACATAAAAAGAAATAAAAAGGAAGGAAATGTAACCAAATAATATGTTATTTCAATATCTGAATTCTCAGATGTGACTAAACCAAAATGATTACAGTAATAGGGGTTCTTTTCCCACATTTTAATACCCCTACAAATTTTCAGAATGTTAAGGCCTGCAACTACGCCAAACCCCACATTGAGAAACCACAAAACTGGATTATCTTAAGCCTTCTTTATTTCAATGCATCCCCCCCATCATTAAACATCAGCAGGTTAACAGAGTCATCCCCTACAGGACTGGCCGCCCAATACGGTTCATTTTGGAACGTGGTGATGACATGTTGATAACTGCTGGCCGCCACCCACTGCTCGGAAAATACAAAGTGAGTAACAGCAACAATTTCAGGGGACTGATTAAAACACTGTCCAGTGATAATCAACCTATGCTGCTGCTGCTAAGTCGCTTCAGTCGTGTCCGACTCTGTACAACCCCATGGACAGCAGCCCACCAGGCTTCCCCGTACCTGGGATTCTCCAGGCAAGAACACTGGAGTGGGTTGCCATTTCCTTCTCCAATGCGTGAAAGGGAAAAGTGAAAGTGAAGTTGCTGAGTCTTGTCCTACTCTTAGCGACCCCGTGGACTGCAGCCCACCAGGCTCCTCCGTCCATGGGATTTTCCAGGCAAGAGCACTGGAGTGGGGTGCCATTGCCTTCTCCGAACCAACCTATAGTACAGAAAATTTACTAAGTTCTGTGCCACTTGAAAGGGACATTGGGATGCTGCCTAAAACTAATCAGAACTTCCTAATGAGTTCATGGTCTACTTGGGCACCATGCTCAGTGTTTCTCTGGTGATTTTCACATCAAACCATGAGCATAAGCTGGGTACAGATCGACAGCTGTGATCAGACGTGTTTGTGTACAGCATGGTCTGGTTGTAAAGGACTATTGAGAAAAAGGTTTACTTGTTCTATCACTTTGCAGATTGGATTCATGAACAATGGTGTGATCAAAGCTGCTGATATTGAATATTACATCAATGGCGGATGCACTCCTGATGAGTCTGAGTTGGTAAATAAGAAATACACCTTTCCCATAAGTTACCATTGCACTGTTCTTCTTATGAATAATCATCATACAAATTAGACAAATTCTGTGAAGCATTTGAGTTAGAGTTGACATTTGGATAAGTGGTTTTGAATACTTGATAGATATGAAGGTTTGTGTTGTTCTGCTTTAACTCAGGTGATGGAGTTCATGGTGCTGAGAAGTGAAAATGCATATTATATTCCTAATTTCCGGTGTCGGGGTAGACCTTGCAAAACAAATTTGCCATCCAACACTGCTTTCCGAGGATTTGGCTTCCCCCAGGGCATAGTGGTCGGTGAAGCTTATATAACTGCTGTGGCTTCTCAGTGTGACTTAACCCCTGAACAGGTAAGTCATCAGTCAGAACACCCTAAAAAAATTCTGACATCGTTGGCTCAAATATAAGTTGAATATCTATGTATATTAATAGATGATGTCAGCTTCTAGTCTTGAGGTGTCTGGTGCTAAAGAACCCGACTGCCAGTGCAGGAGACATGGTTTCATTCCTGTGTACCAAGTCAATCATAAAACTTATTAACCAAAACAACAAACAGCACTTCTGATTTTGTGGATCAGCTGGGTAGCTCTTCTGGTCTAGACCAGCTCAACTAGAGTTTTATAGTCTAAAAGATAGTCTAAGCTGGCATGTTAGGTGGTCCTTGGGCTGATTAGTCTAGGGGATGTCTCAGCTGGGAAGGCTGTCTCTGCTTCACGCAGTTTCTCACCCTTGAGGAGGCTAGCCCAGATCAGTTCTCAAGGTGGCTCAGAGAATGAGTAGCAAGAATGTGGCACGCTCTAATGCACAAACACTTTTCAAGTCTCTGCTTATATTGTCCCATTGGCCAAAGAAGTCTCATGGCCAATCCCAGAGTTGGTATGAAGCATCCAAGGGCATGAATAGAGAAAGTGGAATATTATGGCCATGTGTACAAGCAAGAATAGCACAGTTCAAGATTTTGAGGAATTAATCTGAGAATGATTAAGAATAAGGAAAAACTGTGTATGAGTAAAAGGCTGTGGGGATCAGGAGAATTTTGTCTCAGCACAAACAAATCTTGGGACAGAGTTCATAATAACAGTACCTACTATTGCTCAGAGTGGTAAAGTTAACTGAGGAAATGCACTTAACCTACAACCTGGAGCATATGAAGTGTTCAATAGTGGTTTCTATTATTATTATCGTTAAGTTTATACATGTATGTTTGTACTTACATATCCATAGCCATTTTAATAATTGTTTTGTTTTTCAGAAAGACTTTCTTCATATCACGTATATAGCAAAAATGCTAGCCTCACGCCAACAATAAACATATAGCCTTGAAATTCACTTTATTTCCCTGTCTTTCAGGTTAAAGAAATAAACATGTATAAGAGAACTAGCAGAACAGCCCATAAGCAGACATTTAATCCTGAGCCCTTGAGAAGATGCTGGAAAGAATGTCTGGAGAAATCTTCCTTCTCTGCTAGGAAACTGGCTGCCGAGGAATTTAACAAAAAGAACTATTGGAAGAAGAGGGGGCTTGCCGTGGTCCCCATGAAATTTACAATTGGGATGCCCACAACCTTCTACAGTCAGGTGAAGTCAAGGCGGGCGTCTCTGGCAGAGAGACATGACTGTCTCTCACAATCATGTGTGAGGAGGGATGGCCCCCTCCAGGGAGAAAAAGAAATGGGGCATTTTCCTACAGCAGGAAACACAGCGGATTTAGGCAAACGTTGGAAACCACAGGTATCGGAGCAGACCTGGGGCAATGCAGTCCCAGGGACCTTAGAAACAATCAACAGATAAAGTCCAGCTCAGGGGGTTAGGCCTTGGACTGGGCCCCAAAAGTGATTATTGGAGTATGGCATCAAATTTCAAATCCATGAGAGAACTGGAGGAAATAAGGATCCCTTCCTCTCTTTTCTAATTTCTCAGTGGCCATAGTCATTTGAAAGTAAGAGATGTCAAAAACACACAAGAATAGAGCTCTCCTATCCATACAGAACTTGGAATTCCTATACTGAGGCTCAGTGACTACTATGCCTCCTTTTTAATTCCATCTTAAACAGTTTTTCGTAGAGTTCTTATTTCTGATTTTTTTTTTTTTTTTGGCTTCTATTCCCATCAATCTCTGAAATATTCTCATAACCAAACCCATACAAAGACAGGTGCCCTTACTGGTGTGAATGAGTTTTGGCCAAGCTGTCTTTTATTAAAACTAGCTTTAATATACGCTCTTCCTCAGAGTCTACTAACAAGGTAGAAAGGCAAGTAAGAAGGAGGGAGGGAAGGTCAGGAGAGTTTGGAGCAGATGTTCAGTCTTTCCCCCAGGTAGTATTCTCAAGCCAGAATAACAGATCTCCTTTAAAGGAAAACAAATGTATTCTTATGGACTGTCAATGGGTGCTTATTTTTTTTAATATTTTTAACTGTGTGTAAACACAGAACAAAGAATAAGCCTCTTATAGCTCTTATGCCTTTATAAAATACAAATTTGGAAAATTAATAAAAATAGTACTGATAAATGCCAATAATGTTCAGAATAGTGACATGAACTTAATGTGGTAGATTATACTGCTTTTCTAAATTAAATCCTCACTTACAAAATGATGATGGCCCTGGTGCCACTGTATGAGGCATTTTGTATCCCAAACATGGGCAATTATCCAAATCACCTGGGAGTTTCTTTAAAAATGGGTATTTGAACTCCAAGTTCAACCTTCTACTGAATTGGAATTTCCATAATGGGACCCACACTGCTCCCCAACCATGATTCTTAAGGTCAGTAGCATTTGGAAATCATTACAACATCCTGACTTTCTTCCAGCTCCTCTAGTATCCAGGGCAGGTTGTGCCTGGAAATTGACCTATCCAAGTTCCATTTGTTTTCAAATTAATCTTCTTGTTTAGGGAGGAACAAACAATAGAGTTTTGTGCAGGTTGGGGCTTTGGAGAGGCAACACGCAAGCCAACCACACAATGCCTGCAGTGGGCAGGACACTTGTGGGAGTGTGGCTGAGCCACACTGCATGCCTCTGCACTAGTGTTTGCAAGTCTGGGGCGTATTGACAGGGCTTGTCTGTAGCTATCTGTAAAGGCTTTCCTCTCCAGTAGAAACAATGAGAGGTTGGCTCACTGAAGCAAAGCCATTCGTCGGGTAACCTCAGCTAAACTCATGGCAACATTTGGCCACATCAGCGTCCAAACTGGTATTATAATTATTATCCCCAGGCTGCTGCTCTTGTCCACATATATCTCGATGGCTCCGTCTTGGTGAGTCACGGGGGCTGTGAACTAGGACAAGGCCTTCACACCAAAATGATCCAGGTGAGATATGTGTTCCCTTTCTCCACTGTGGAAGAGTGTGGCTGGACCTCAACCTTGTCTGCATGCGCTGTCCTAAACTAGATGTCCTAGAGTGACTGTACTGTGGCGTAGCTACTGTGAAAGAGGCATAAAAGAAAACACAAACAGAGTCTTCGGTTGGCCACAAAGAAAACCGCGTATGCTTCACAGTGCCATTTAAAATCTTTTGAACTATATAATCAACATATGAAATCACCAACGTTCCCTTAAATGTTCATCAGTACAGGGTAGCCAGGTTTTATACTCAGTTCAAAAAAGAATTAAAAGGTTTTTAACTTGTGGGGAGGGTAAAGTCAATGAAATAAACAGTATTTTTCTTCCACTCCTGGCAGGTGGCGAGTCGCGAACTGAACATCCCTGAGTCGTATATACACCTGTCTGAGACGAACACTATCACGGTTTCCAATGCGACCTTCACAGCTGGCTCAATGGGGTCAGACATCAACGGGAAGGCCGTGCAGGTGACTTTTTTTTTTCATTTCTCAGTCACCCAGGTGACCGTGCTGGAAGGGACCTTGTCCCATCCCTTCTTTTATGGAACATGAAACTGAGGCCAAGAGGGGTCAAGCAGGTGGTTCTAGATCTCTCAACTAATCACTGGCAGAACCAAGATTCCAAGTGGTTCCAGCTCCCTCTGTGGGCTTCTCTCCTCTCCCTTGCATAAAGTCTACCTCTAATTGTTTTAATAACTCTAAGATCACTTAAAATCCATTTTGGGGGGCCTTGCCACATGGCATGCAAGATCTTATTTCAACTAGGGATTGAACCCATATGCCCTTGCAGTAGAAGCAGAGTCCTAACCACTGGGCCACCAGGAAAGTCCCCCATTGGTCTCTTTTATCTCATTTCAGTAATTTAAATGTCCAATCCAAAATTCCAAAATGTACTTCAAATTCCACTGTCTTTGCTACTTCCCAGCTTGGGCCTGCAGGCGTAAAGGGGCGGGCATGGCTTCTCTCCATTTCTCTCCCTACCCTTTCTCCCCCTGCCACCATCCTCCTCACCTACATTTCAGACCCTTATAAAGTCCAAGGAAGAGTGAGCACAGAGAGGCAGAACAGGTTTTACTTGGCTGGCATCAGTGTAATCTGACTGTGCCACGTCTGATTCCTCCCCTCATGGGTGCCATCATGAGCTCCCTAGAGGGCCCCTTCCAGGCAGCTTTAACCTGGGCCATGCCTCTCTATGGCTTTAGCCACTTGTGACCTGCCCCAGCCCCACCCTGAGCCCCAGGCCAGCTGCCTCCTCTTTCTACTGAGGGGCCTCCTCACTTTCAGGAAGTTCTGATACAGGAAAGTAAAAGTGCAAGTCACTCAGTCGTGTCTGACTCTTTGTGACCCCATGGCCTATACAGCCCATGGAATTCTCCAGGCCAGAATACTGGAGTGGGTAGCCTTTCCTTGCTCCAGGGGATCTTCCCTACCCAGGGATCGAACCCAGGTCTCCCACACTGCAGATGGATTCTTTACCAGCTGAGCCACAAGGGAAGCTCTGATACAGGGGGTCCTTTTAAATCTAGAGATTAGAGGTTAGCCAGAGCTGGGAGGCAGGGCAACAGAAATTATTTCATAACAAAAAATACATACAAGAATAAGATTGCTTTCAAAAATCAGTGGGTAAAGTACAGCTTACAACATGGAAACTTCGTTTATTAATAGAACTATGTGGATATTGCTGGGCCACCTTTGAGACAAAATAAAATCCTTCATCTGAAGTCTAAAAATGTAGGAGATCTCAAAACAAAGCCTTCCTACACACTGGCTTCCGCTGTCTGATTTGGACAGAGCTGTGTCCAGCAGATCCAGAGAGAGCTACTTGGGAGGAAAGGAGGAGAAGTTGGTCACCCAGTTGCCATCAGGCCTCCCACAGCTTTGCAGTGGGCTTCCATGGTGGATTGATTATGAAGAGCTTTCGAGGTTCTCAGCTTCCCAAAGCTCTAGACTCTTTGTCAGCCAACCATCATGCCAGATTTTCAAAAGAACCACGTGGAGCAGAAGCTGGGGCTTCAATGGCTGCAAAGGAGACAGTGGTTCTAGCCCTGGTGTACATAGGCCGTCCGTTGGCTGAGGAAAGTGAAGTTGTTAATTTCAGAGCCCCAGAATTCTTTTTTAAATCTCAAGCCATTTATATGGGAGTAAAGTATAGGAAATAGCTATAAAAAAGAAAAAAATGCCTAGCAGAGAAGTCCTGAATAATTTCAAATTAAAAGCATCAGTAAGAGGATGCGGTAAATCAATACACATTAGTACATTTAGGCCTATAGAAGTAGAGATTGACGAAGTATTGAATACCACAAAGCATAGAAAGCAGCAAGCAGAGAAGATTGCTTTCATTTTGATTTTGTCTGCTGAATTTTGTCTTAAAATGGAATGGTTAAATACAGAGAATTCTATTAATTAGAAAAAATATCACCCAGGGTGGCAACACAGACACCACCCAGAACACGTGTACCTCTGGGGACTGGTGGTGAACGGGGGGATGGTGCCTCCCACAGCTGGCCCTCCAGGGCCCCAGCCTGCCGCTGGCAGCCTCTTACCTGCAGACTTGATTCAGAAGCAGACTCCGGTCTGCAGGGACCCCAGCTCTGGGGAATGCATATCAAGGTCTTGGAGTAACTCTGAAGCACCTCTCCCTGGGCTCAGCATGGGGAAAGCTCTGCGTGCCCCTCCTCCCTGAAGAGATGGATACCCCAGGGCACCAACATCCTTCTCCTTGTGACACCGTCTCCCTCATTACAAGTTTCTAGTCTCCTGGCTTCAGCCCTCTGATCCCACTGAGGCGGGTGAGGGAGTGTGTGTGCAGCCACCCTTTCTCTGCATGACCTGCATAGGAGGTAGAGCACCTCGATATGGAATGAGGGGCTCTTTGTCAGCTACCAGTCTCATTCTTGTGGGTCCTTAGCCTAAAATGAGTTAGCCTAAAATGAGTTAAAGTCTAAAAGCCTTTTAACATCCTGTCAGTAAACAACAAATCATTAAATAATAAGAAAGAAAGAAAGAAAAAAAGAAAGGCAATGTCAGGTGTCATGAATCAGGAAGTTATGAAAAGAGCAAGTGGAAGTGTTGAGGGTGCCATCTTAGGTGGCAGGGAAGTCAGGCAGGTGCTGACCCTGAGCCTGGTACCTGAACAGCCAGGAGGGAAGCAGAGTAGGAGGCAGGCAGGAGAGGTGAGACAGAGAACTGAGGGCGGAGGCGGGCTGTACCTGCTCACTGTCAAAGCTGGATAAAGCTGTAAGCGGAGAATATTGTACTACCCTCCTTACTTTGGTGTATTTCAAATTTTTCTATAGTGCAAAGGAAGCCATAAACATTAGTATCTGACATTTGGAGCTTCAATAGGAGGAGGTGACCTTATTGGAGAACATAAAGTGAGAGAATTCTATGTAGGAAGAAAAGGCATTCAGGAGGTTATGCAAGATGGCAAAATTCTCTACAACATCTCACTTTCTTAAGGGAAAACTTACCTCAGGAGCCCCTCGCACTGTTGAGTGTAAAGCTTTGCACAGGGGCATGTGGTCAGTGTGCCAGTAAGGGGAAGAACAGCTGAGCTTCAGACAGGCGGGAACTCTGACTCAAGTTTGTCTTGAATGTGGCACCCTTGTAGAAGGTACCCGTTGGTAATGAGGTCAGTATTGAAAAATTGAATGAGCCAGCAAAGGCAGATTTATGAAAACAGGGATCTCCCTGATACACGAGAAACCAGAGGCCATTTCCGAAAGACAAGAAGACAGAATAGAAGAAATAGAAACCAAGAGAGGGTGTGAGGGGGGCTCTGAGTCTGAGAGGAGTAACTAAGGGCAGACAAGTAAATAGATTTGTATTTGAATTGAGTGGAAGCCAAGCTGAGGCCCACCAACACCTGGGGATCAGTAGGGGTAATCTTAAGGGTCTGAGATTTCATCTCAATAATTTTTATCTTCATTTCAATTAAAATCTTTGAAAAATTAAAGCAGGCATGTTTTGCATCATCAGAATGACCACTTTATAAGTGGAGTATTGCCAAGAGATCTCTTTGTCCACATTTGGGACCAAGAAATATACTTTATGTCAAGGTAACAATAGCAGAGATGGACTTGATACATGAATGATGTTTCCTTGCCCAGTGAATAGCAAATGATGGCAAAGTATGAAGTGCAAAATAAAAATCCATAGCAATTTAAATAAGAGAGAAAATTGATCCATCAGTTGGCACATGCTAGGCACATCAACTCCGAAGTATGTATGCCTCAGCACTCCAGACCTTTCTTCATTCCAAGCAGCAGTTTAGCTTCAGAAAAACAACATCAGCAACCCACTAAATTAATATTATTCAGAATTTTATTGGTCTATAGATTGGTTTGCATGCTTTGTCATTTTATTTTTGCTTTAGAGTTATCAAAGAGCTATAACTATAAACAGACTTTATCTAACTTTATGTTAACACATATTTAAACAAGATGATAATAAAAATAATTTTCAGTCAACACCTCAGGAGCCACAAGGATGTCTGTCTCCCTCAGAGGGGTTCCATCCGTGACTCACGTTTAAGAAGCCCTGCCCAGAGGACTAGGAAGCAGGTTCACAAAACCCATCATCTACATTTGAATTGATTTAAGTATTTTGCTGTTCCCTGAGGCCTTCATTTCTGATATTTCAAATATTTCTTTTTAGAATGCCTGCCAAATTCTTAAGGCCCGTCTTGAGCCAGTCATCAGGAAAAACCCCAGGGGAACGTGGGAGGAGTGGGTAAGTGTTCTCTTTATCACCCTTGCCCGGAAAAGGGCAGATACACCCAGGTGGGTCAAATCCTGCGTGCATGGACCAATTTGTGGTGCCCTTTCAAGAACAAAACATTTCTTAACATTACTTCTGCTTTTCCAAAAGAGTAAGAGAGATGTCTGTGTTCCCTGCAATGTGACTTTATTTCAGAGCCCAGTCTCTCACAGAGCATGATGACAGCGTAAGTAATAAGTGTTAGTCACTCAGTTGTGTCTAGCTCTTTGTAACCCCATGGACTGTAGCCCACCAGGTTCCTCTGTCCATGGAATTCTCCAGGCCAGAATACTGGAGTGAGTTGCTATTTCCTTCTCCAAGGGATCTTCCCTACCCAGAGATGGAACCCAGGTTTCCTGCCTTGCAGTCAGATTCTTTACCATCTGAGCCACCAAGGAAGCCCTGATGACAGCAGAGGGTCTAAACAGAAACACACCCAGTATTGCTGCCCTGCCCTGTCACTGCCCAGGCCCCCTGGGCCTGTCCCCTGGTGCTCAAGGCCTTGGTTTTCTCACCAGAGCAACAGAAATAATAGCAGTCCTAATATCAGAAGAGTACTCTATTTTAATAACTTTATAATAATTATTTAATTAATATAATTATATTAAATATAATAAGCTGTATTTAATTAATATAATGATTAATTATTTCATTTTTATTATTATAGCCATTAGTAGTATTATTCCCAGCCCCACCCAGTTTATTCCAGCAGGGAAGCTGACATAATACACTGAGACAGCCATTCAAATTATTTGGGAAAAAGTCAGGGTAAGAATACATACATAAAAAAAAAAGAACACAAATATGCATATACACATATACATATATGTGTGTATAAAAATAGATATACATACCTGTGTGCATACCTAATGTACATAAGTGCATGAATGCGGCCTAGCCCATTTTCTAATTTAAAAAGCCAAAAAGGGTGAAAAAATAATAAACTTCATACTACAATCTCAAAAAATAGGGAGTCCTGGAGGACAGCCAGCAGCTGCCTTTAAGCGCCTCCCTTGGAAAGACTGACCTGTGGCTTGTATGGCCATGAATTTCATTCCAGGGGAACATAGATACAGAGCTCAGTGCAAACTAGAGGAAGCAGCCCTCATGGAAGGCCTTTCTCTTGCTTTCCCCAAATTTTTATTTCTTTGTAACCAATCATCTCTTCCAGATTTCGGAAGCCTACGAAGAATCCATCAGTCTCTCCACTACTGGATATTTCAAGTAAAGGACATTCTTGTTTTGGCTTAGATTACACTTAGGCAAGGATGGTGTGCACTCAGCTATCTGACCAAGTGCCCTGAGATCCCTGGAGCTCTTTTGGGTCCCTTGTCAACCCTCAGCCCTGGGTCATGGAGTGTGAAGGGAGGTGGGGGAGGACCAAGGACTCCCAGGGGCCGCCATACCATTAACCAACCAGAAGGGACACCATAGCTCCCTACGTGCCACTCTGACCATCCCAGCAACTGTGCAGTGGAGGGCAGGGGTGGGACACCAGTGGACCTTCTCCCCACGTCTGCGGTGGTTCTCTTGCAACTCTGATCACTACCACCCCGCTCTCAGGAAATGGGAAGAGAAGCATCAGCCACAGGGTGGGTGCTCTCTTCATCTCCAGGATGCAGAGGTCAGCGGGCGTTCAGTCCACTAGTGGGGAAAATGCCTTTTCTTTTCATTCCTGACTTCTCTTCTCAGAGGCTACCAGACAAATATGGACTGGAAGAAGGGGGAAGGTAATGCTTTCCCATATTTTGTTTATGGAGCATCCTGTTCCGAGGTTGAAGTCGACTGTCTCACAGGGGCTCATAAGGTAAAGAGCGACATTTGTGTTCACCATCTTCACAAACGTTGTTTTCTGTGCTGTAAAGATTCTCCCAGTGGGAGAACCAGGGACAGATACATAATTTGAGTCCAGATCTATTTTAAATAAACAGTATTTCCCATTGTGCATTTTCTCTCATGTGTTTTCAGCTCCTTAGGACTGACATCTTCATGGATGCTGCTTTCAGCATAAACCCAGCTGTGGACATTGGACAGGTGCGTGATACCAGAACTGCCGCCACAGGGGCTTTTGGTTGGTTCCCTTTAGAAAATTCTTTCCCAGAGTCCTCTAAATGTTGTTTATGCCTGATACAAGTATTCTACAATATATAGTATACACTGCACATACAAATAGATAAGATATTGGAAGAATATTCAAGAAAAAGTTGTCTTTTCTTCAGTGGTTGCCTTTATGGCAGGAATATGTATGATTTCTAATTTAGCTTTCTGATTTAGCCTCAGTTCCATTCAGCTCAGTTGCTCAGTTGTGTCCGACTCTTTGTGACCCCATGGACTGCAGCACACCAGGCTTCCCTGTCCATCACCAACTCCCAGAGCTTGCTCAAACTTATGTCCATCAAACTAATGTCCATCAAGTTGGTGATGCCATCCAACCATCTCATCCTCTGTCATCCCCTTCTCCTCCTGTCTTCAATCTTTCCCAGCATCAGGGTCTTTTCAAATGAGTCAGTTCTTCGCATCAGGTGGCCAGTGTATTGGAGTTTCAGCTTTAGCATCAGTCTTTCCGATGAATATTCAGGACTAATTTCCTTTAGGATAGACTGGCTTGATCTCCTCGCAGTCCAAGGGACTCTCAAGAGTCTTCTCCATCATCACAGTTCAAAAGGATCAATTCTTCAGCACTCAGCTTTCTTTATGGTCCAACTCTCACATCCATACATGACTACTAGAAAAACCGTAGCTTTGATTATATGGACCTTTGTCAGAAAAGTAGTATCTCTGCTTTTTAATATGCTATCTAGGTTAGTCATAGCTTTTCTTCCAAGGAGAAAGTGTCTTTTACTTTCATGGCTGCAGTCACCATCTTCAAGAGTCTGTCACTGTTTCCATTGTTTCCATGAAGTGATGGGACCAGATGCCATGATCTTTGCTTTTTGAATGTTGAGTTTTAAGCCAGCTTTTTCCCTTTCCTCTTTCACTTTCATCAAGAGGCTCTTTAGTTCCTCTTCACTTTCTGTCCTAAAGGTGGTGTCATCTGCGTATCTGAGGTTATTGATATTTCTCCCAGCAATCTTGATTCCAGCTTGTGCTTCATCCAGCCTGGCATTTCTCATGATGTAGTCTGCATATAAGTTAAATAAGAAAGGTACAGTATACAGCCTTAACATACTTCTTTCCCAATTTGGAGCCAGTCCATTGTTCCATGTCCAATTTTAACTGTTGCTTCTTGATCTGCATACATATTTCCAAGGCAGGTGAGGTGGTGTGGTATTCCCATCTTTTGAAGAATTTTCCAGTTTGTTGTGATCCACACAGTTTCAAGAAGTAAATGTTTTTCTGGAATTCTCTTGCTTGTTTGATGATCCAAAAGATGTTGGCAATTTGATCTCTGGTTTCTCTGCCTTTTCCAAATCCAGCTTGAACATCTAGAAGTTTTTGGTTCATGTACTGTTGCAGCCTAGCTTGGAGAATTTTGAGCATTACTTTGCTAGCATGTGAGATGAGTGCAATTGTGTGGTAGTTTAAACATTCTTTGACATTGATTGCCTTTCTTTGGAATTGGGATGAATAGTGACCTTTTCCAGTCCTGTGGCCACTGCTGAGTTTTCCAGATTTGCTGGCATATTGAGTGCAGCACTTTCACAGCATAATCTTTTAGGATTTGAAACAGCTTAATTGGAATTCCATTACCTCCCCTAGCTTTGTTCATAGTGATGCTTCCTAAGGCCCACTTGACTTTGCATTCCAGGATGTCTGGTTCTAGGTGAGTGATCACACCATCATGGTTATCTGGGTCATTAAGATCTTTTTTGTATAGTTCTTCTGTATATTCTTGCCACCTCTTCTTAATATCTTCTGCTTCTGTTAGGTCCATACTGTTTCTGTCCTTAATTGTGCCCGTCTTTGCATGAAATGTTCCCTTGGTAACTCTAATTTTCTTGAAGAGATCTCTGCTGCTGCTAAGTCGCTTCAGTCGTGTCTGACTCTGTGCGACCCCATAGACGGCAGCCCACCAGACTCCTCTGTCCACGGAATTCTCCAGGCAAGAATACTGGAGTGGGTTGCCATTTCCTTCTCCCTGAAGAGATCTCTAGTCTTTCCCATTCTGTTATTTTCCTCTATTTCTTTGCATTGATCACTTAAGAAGACTTTCTTATCTCTCCTTGCTATTCTTTGGAAGTCTGCATTCAGATGGATATATCTTTCCTTTTCTCCTTTGCCTTTAGCTTCTCTTTTTCTCAGCTATATGTAAGGCCTCCTCAGACAACCACTTTGCCTTTGCATTTCTTTTTCTTGGGGATAGTTTTGATCACCGTCTCCTGTACAATGTTATGAACCTTCGTCTGTAGTTCTTCAGGCATTCTATCGGATCTAATCCCTTGAATCTATTTGTCCCTGCCACTGTATAATCATAAGGGATTTGATTTAGGTTACACCTGAATGGTCTAGTGGTTTTTGCTACTTTCTTCAATTTAAGTCTGAATTTTGCAATAAGGAGTTCATGATCTGAGTCCTCAGTGGACATTAATATGTTCATAATTAGGGAACATTATATAAATACCTAATAGAAAGTTACAACAGTATTCATATTAATATTGGTTTTAAGTAGACCACAATGTAGCAAAATAGAAGGGAAAAAGAAATGATTATAGTTTTTCCCCTCTTGCTGAATTTCTGATTTTTATCTCACAAATAAAATGAACGTGACCAAAGGCTTTTTAAATTTTTTTTTCTTTTTTTTTTATTTTTAAACTTTACATAATTGTATTAGTTTTGCCAAATATCAAAATGAATCCACCACAGGTATACATGTGTTCCCCATCCTGAACCTTCCTCCCTCCTCCCCCCCCATTCCATCCCTCTGGGTCGTCCCAGTGCACCAGCCCCAAGCATCCAGTATCGTGCATCGAACCTGGACTGGCAACTCGTTTCATACATGATATTTTACATGTTTCAATGCCATTCTCCCAAATCTTCCCACCCTCTCCCTCTCTCTCAGAGTCCATAAGACTGTTCTATACATCAGTGTCTCTTTTGCTGTCTCGTACACAGGGTTATTGTTACCATCTTTCTAAATTCCATATATATGCGTTAGTATACTGTATTGGTGTTTTTCTTTCTGGCTTACTTCACTCTGTATAATAGGCTCCAGTTTCATCCACCTCATTAGAACTGATTCAAATGTATTCTTTTTAATGGCTGAGTAATACTCCATTGTGTATATGTACCACAGCTTTCTTATCCATTCATCTGCTGATGGACATCTAGGTTGCTTCCATGTCCTGGCTATTATAAACAGTGCTGCGATGAACATTGGGGTACATGTGTCTCTTTCCCTTCTGGTTTCCTCAGTGTGTATGCCCAGCAGTGGGATTGCTGGATCATAAGGCAGTTCTATTTCCAGTTTTTTAAGGAATCTCCACACTGTTCTCCATAGTGGCTGTACTAGTTTGCATTCCCACCAACAGTGTAAGAGGGTTCCCTTTTCTCCACACCCTCTCCAGCATTTATTACTTGTAGACTTTTGGATCGCAGCCATTCTGACTGGTGTGAAATGGTACCTCATAATGGTTTTGATTTGCATTTCTCTGATAATGAGTGATGTTGAGCATCTTTTCATGTGTTTGTTAGCCATCTGTATGTCTTCTTTGGAGAAATGTCTATTTAGTTCTTTGGCCCATTGCCGAGGTCCAGCCCCAGCTGATCCAGGGTATTCGAAGGAGAGACGGCTAGGCGACCTATTCAGATGTTAATTAGAGATATGAAGAGTAATAAAAAGAGGATAGCTCAGTAGGAAAATTCAGTGGAGAAAAGAAGCTGAGTGGCTTGGTTTACGTGGAAAATCAATATAACCCGTGACACCAGGTTAGCTCTGACCACGGAGGCCGCAGGCACCCTCTTGAATAGCGGAAGGTGCCCCACCTTAGACACCTTCTCGAGTGGGTCTTAGAAGCCCAGGCAAATAAATGGTCGCAGAGGATATCCGCGCTCCAGATGGACACTCAGCTGGAAGTTAAAGGGAAGAATGACATGGGGAGACCAAGCGCTGGTGAGCAAGGCCCATAGCTTTATTTTCAACAGGGGCTTTTATACCCTAAGTTACACATAGAGGATAATAGGGGATGCAAAGTCAGCAGTCTTTGATGCTTATCAAAAACCAGGGTTTCTTGCCTGCAAATTTATCATATACAAATGGTTTAGGTGATTTACATCATCTTCTGGCCAGAGGCCTATTAACATTTTATGACTCTTGACAAGCACTTATCAACAAAGACTTATTTTCTCTAAGAGTAATTATTTTAAGGTTTGGTGCCATCTTTCGAAGATAAAATTACATTCCTATAGGGCAGATGTGTAATGGGTTTACAAAGGAAAGAATTTATTACCTTAAGGGTCTAAAGTTACTAACACCAAGGCCACTACTTATTTTTTTTACATAGCAACTATATTAATTAATACACATTCAAGGATACAATTCAGGGGATGTGAAAACTTGGCAACAAACATTGGCTCATCAATGAAATCTTTTACTAGTTTTATTCTGACAGTTTCTAACTCTCTGAGAGGCTCTAAGCTATTTGAATATCTTAAGCTTCCCGTGCCTCTCGAGGCTGGGAGACTGTAAACAATCATATGCATAGCTGTAGGTGTCCGGGTAAACTTGTCAGGCGAGTTAGAGAGCCATCTGAGGGGTTTGGATTTAAACACTCCTAATTGCCCAGGAACTTTATTAATTGGAGCTGTAAGTTAACTCTTTGACAGAGAGAGTGAGATGGTGGTGGGGGACAGCCCCCAGTAAAGTCAGAGGTGAGAGCACAAAGCAATAAAGTAGGCAGACTCTGGTTTTTTGGGGGTAGATGCTCGAGAATATCCGGGGGCACTCCCGAGGCTCGATCCCGCCTTTGCGTATGCCGAGCCTCCTTCCTCATGACCTTTGTCACGAGTGGAATGTCTCTTGCCGGCTCCCAGCAGCCCATTTTTTGATTGGGTCATTTATTTTTCTGGAGTTGAGCTGTAGGAGTTGCTTGTATATTCTCGAGATTAGTTGTTTGTCAGTTGCTTCATTTGCTATTATCTTCTCCCATTCTGAAGGCTGTCTTTTCACCTTGCTAATAGTTTCCTTTGATGTGCAGAAGCTTTTAAGGTTAATTAGGTCCCATTTGTTTATTTTTGCTTTTATTTCCAATATTCTGGGAGGTGGGTCATAGAGGATCCTGCTGTGATGTATGTCAGAGAGTGTTTTGCCTATGTTCTCCTCTAGGAGTTTTATAGTTTCTGGTCTTACATTTAGATCTTTAATCCATTTTGAGTTTATTTTTGTGTATGGTGTTAGTAAGTGTTCTAGTTTCATTCTTTTACAAGTGGTTGGCCAGTTTTCCCAGCACCACTTGTTAAAGAGATTGTCTTTAATCCATTGTATATTCTTGCCTCCTTTGTCAAAGATAAGGTGTCCATAGGTGCATGGATTTATCTCTGGGCTTTCTATTTTGTTCCATTGATCTATATTTCTGTCTTTGTGCCAGTACCATACTGTCTTGATAATTGTGGCTTTGTAGTAGAGCCTGAAGTCAGGTAGGTTGATTCCTCCAGTTCCATTCTTCTTTCTCAAGATCACTTTGGCTATTCGAGGTTTTTTGTATTTCCATACAAATTGTGAAATTATTTGTTCTAGCTCTGTGAAGAATACTGTTGGTAGCTTGATAGGGATTGCATTGAATCTATAGATTGCTTTGGGTAGTATACTCATTTTCACTATATTGATTCTTCCAATCCATGAACATGGTATATTTCTCCATCTGTTAGTGTCCTCTTTGATTTCTTTCACCAGTGTTTTATAGTTTTCTATATATAGGTCTTTAGTTTCTTTAGGTAGATATATTCCTAAGTATTTTATTCTTTCCGTTGCAATGGTGAATGGAATTGTTTCCTTAATTTCTCTTTCTGTTTTCTCATTATTAGTGTATAGGAATGCAAGGGATTTCTGTGTGTTGATTTTATATCCTGCAACTTTACTATAGTCATTGATTAGTTCTAGTAATTTTCTGGTGGAGTCTTTAGGGTTTTCTATGTAGAGGATCATGTCATCTGCAAACAGTGAGAGCTTTACTTCTTCTTTTCCAATTTGGATTCCTTTTATTTCTTTTTCTGCTCTGATTGCTGTGGCCAAAACTTCCAAAACTATGTTGAATAGTAATGGTGAAAGTGGGCACCCTTGTCTTGTTCCTGACTTTAGAGGAAATGCTTTCAATTTTTCACCATTGAGGATAATGTTTGCTGTGGGTTTGTCATATATAGCTTTTATTATGTTGAGGTATGTTCCTTCTATTCCTGCTTTCTGGAGAGTTTTTATCATAAATGGATGTTGAATTTTGTCAAAGGCTTTCTCTGCATCTATTGGGATAATCATATGGTTTTTATTTTTCAATTTGTTAATGTGGTGTATTACATTGATTGATTTGCGGATATTGAAGAATCCTTGCATCCCTGGGATAAAGCCCACTTGGTCATGGTGTATGATCTTTTTAATGTGTTGTTGGATTCTGATTGCTAGAATTTTGTTAAGGATTTTTGCATCTATGTTCATCAGTGATATTGGCCTGTAGTTTTCTTTTTTTGTGGGATCTTTGTCAGGTTTTGGTATTAGGGTGATGGTGGCCTCATAGAATGAGTTTGGAAGTTTACCATCCTCTGCAATTTTCTGGAAGAGTTTGAGCAGGATAGGTGTTAGCTCTTCTCTAAATTTTTGGTAGAATTCAGCTGTGAAACCGTCTGGACCTGGGCTTTTGTTTGCTGGAAGATTTTTGATTACAGTTTCAATTTCCGTGCTTGTGATGGGTCTGTTAAGATTTTCTATTTCTTCCTGGTCGAGTTTTGGAAAGTTGTACTTTTCTAAGAATTTGTCCATTTCTTCCATGTTGTCCATTTTATTGGCATATAATTGTTGATAGTACTCTCATGATCCTTTGTATTTCTGTGTTGTCTGTTGTGATCTCTCCATTTTCATTTCTAATTTTATTGATTTGATTTTTCTCTCTTTGTTTCTTGATGAGTCTGGCTAATGGTTTGTCAATTTTATTTATCCTTTCAAAAAACCAGCTTTTGGTTTTTTTGATTTTTGCTATGATCTCTTTTGTTTCTTTTGCATTTATTTCTGCTCTAAGTTTTAAGATTTCTTTCCTTCTACTAACCCTGGGGTTCTTCATTTCTTCCTTTTCTAGTTGCTTTAGGTGTAGAGTTAGGTTATTTATTTGACTTTTTTCTTGTTTCTTGAGGTGTCCCTGTATTGCTATGAACTTTCCCCTTAGGACTGCTTTTACCGTGTCCCACAGGTTTTGGGTTGTTGTGTTTTCATTTTCATTCGTTTCTATGCAAATTTTGATTTCTTTTTTGATTTCTTCTGTGATTTGTTGGTTATTCAGCAGCGTGTTGTTCAGCCTCCATATGTTGGAATTTTTAATAGTTTTTCCTTATAATTGTTTTTCCTTGTAATTGAGATCTAATCTTACTGCATTGTGGTCAGAAAAGATGCTTGGAATGATTTCTATTTTTTTGAATTTACCAAGGCTAGCTTTATGGCCCAGGATGTGATCTATCCTGGAGAAGGTTCCATGTGCACTTGAGAAAAAGGTGAAATTCATTGTTTTGGGATGAAATGTCCTATAGATATCAATTAGGTCTAACTGGTCTATTGTATCGTTTAAAGTTTGTGTTTCCTCGTTAATTTTCTGTTTAGCTGATCTATCCATAGGTGTGAGTGGGGTATTAAAGTCTCCCACTATTATTGTGTTATTGTTAATTTCTCCTTTCATACTTGTTAGCATTTGTCTTACATACTGCGGTGCTCCCGTGTTGGGTGCATATATATTTATAATTGTTATATCTTCTTCTTGGATTGATCCTTTGATCATTATGTAGTGACCATCTTTGTCTCTTTTCACAGTCTTTGTTTTAAAGTCTATTTTATCTGATATGAGTATTGCTACTCCTGCTTTCTTTTGGTCCCTATTTGCATGGAAAATCTTTTTCTAGCCCTTCACTTTCAGTCTGTATGTGTCCCCTGTTTTGAAGTGGGTCTCTTGTAGACAACATATGTAGGGGTCTTGTTTTTGTATCCATTCAGCCAGTCTTTGTCTTTTGGTTGGGGCATTCAACCCATTTACGTTTAAGGTAATTACTGATAAGTATGATCCCGTTGCCTTTTACTTTATTGTTTTGGGTTCGAATTTATACACCGTTTTTGTGTTTCCTGTCTAGAGAATCAAAGGCTTTTTAAATTTAGAGTTAAAACCTTTCCAGCTGTTGGCATACTTTGCTTTTTTTCTAGCCTCTAACTCACAGTGGGTTCCCACAAACCAGCAGCATCAGCCCACCTGAAACCTACCGATCAGCCCCGTGGTAGGGAGTCGGCTAGTGCCATTCCACAGCTGAGGAACAGTCTACACCGGCTGAGCAGCTTGGCTTCAGCCCAACAGACCTGTGGTGCTTTCACATGCAAACAGCTTCCCACTGGCCTAAGTCCTAGGTTTATATAGTCCTGGTTTATACAGACTGATGTACTTTATAAGGAACAGATGGGCCACTCAGTATTTCTCAAAATGTGGTCCTCAGAGTCTGCAACAGAAGATCTGTAGAGTTTATTGGAAATGAGGATCCCTGGTCCACCCAGGCCCAGACTAGCTCCATCATAACTTTGCTAGGCTGGGACTGGATTCCCCACTTTTTTTTTTAATTATTTATTATAATTGGAGGCTAATTACTTTACAATATTGTGGTGGTTTTTGCCATACATTGACATGAATCAGCCACTTCTGTACATGTGTCCCCCATCCCATACCCCCTCCCACTCCCCTCCCCATCCCATCCCTCTGGGTTGTCCCAGTGCATCGGCTTTGAGTGCCGTTTCATGCATCGAACCTGGACTGGTCATCTATTTCACATATGATAATATACATATTTCAGTGCTATTCTCTTAAATCATCCCACCCTCACCTTCTTCCACAGAGTCCAAAAATCTGTTCTTTGTATCTTTTTTGCTGTCTCACATATAGGGTTGTCGTTACCACCTTTCTAAATTCCATATATATACGTTAATATACTGTATTGGTGTTTCTCTTTCTGACTTACTTCACTCTGTATAATAGGCTCCAGTTTCATCCACCTCATTAGAACTGATTCAAATGTATTCTTTTTAATGGCTGAGTAATACTCCATTGTGTATATGTACCACAGCTTTCTTATCCACTCGTCTGCTGATAGACATCTAGGTTGCTTCCATGTCCTGGCTATTATAAACAGTGCTGCAATGAACATTGGGGTACACGTGTCTCTTTCAATTCTGGTTTCCTTGGTGTGTATGCCCAGCAGTGGGATTGCTGGGTTATATGGCAGTTCTATTTCCAGTTTTTTAAGGAATCTCACGCCGTTCTCCATAGTGGCTGTACTAGTTTGCATTCCCACCAACAGTGTAAGAGGGTTCCCTTTTCTCCACACCCTCTCCAGCATTTATTGTTTGTAGACTTTTGTATAGCAGCCATTCTGACCAGCGTGAGATGGTATCTCATTGTGGTTTTGATTTGCATTTCTCTGATAATGAGTGATGTTGTGCATCTTTTCATGTGTTTGTTAGCCATCTGCATGTCTTCTTTGGAGAAATGTCTGTTTAGTTCTTTGGCCCATTTTTTGATTGGGTCGTTTATTTTTCTGGAATTAAGCTGCATGAGCTGTTTGTACATCTTTGAGATTAATTCTTTGTCAGTTGCTTCATTTGCTATTATTTTCTCCCATTCTGAAGGCTGTCTTTTCACCTTGCTTATAGTTTACTTCATAGTACAAAAGCACTTTTAACCTGAAACTCACTGCAAGCGGGTAAGGCTTAGGAACCACAAGCCCCACCTCCCATTCCTTTTCTTCCCTTCCTCCCAGCTCATTCCTGCCTCTTCATTGCTTAAGCAGAGGCAAAAAGGGAGAGGTCATGATCAGGAAAATCTTGCATTTTTTCCATTGGAAAAGGAAAGAAAACCACAAGTGGGTTAAACTGCAACTCTTGGAATTTGATCTTTTCCTTAGGGACAAGCATTTGGAAATACTCAAATTTAGTGTTTAAATTTGTTTACCTTATTCTGTAATTTTACATTTCAATAAAATGCAAACTCTACTTCAATTTTTAACCTCCAAGAAAATACCCCTTTAAACGAGACCTTCCTTTTCCTAAGAACACAGTCATTTGTAAACAGGACACAGCATGGCTTTAATTTTAAAATATTTAATTTAATAAAAATATTTCTTCCAGCCCACCTTGTTTAACACTGATCTACTCTCCATAGTAATTTATAAAAGGAAATAATGAAGTGCAGAAATTATAATAAATACAATGTCATGGTTCCATTTATTCTAGTTCGTGTTCCTTTAATGTTAGTTTCTTTATTTTTTTTAATGCTTTTAACTGCTTTTTTTAATTGGAGGACAATTGCTGTACAATGTTGTGTTGATTTCTGCCGTACAACAAGGTGGATCAGCCATAAGTATACATACATCCCCCTCCCTCTTGAGCCTTTCTTCCACCCCCACCCCATCCCACCCCTTCAGGTTGTCACAGA
This sequence comes from Bubalus kerabau, assembly GCF_029407905.1. Taxonomy (NCBI): domain Eukaryota; kingdom Metazoa; phylum Chordata; class Mammalia; order Artiodactyla; family Bovidae; genus Bubalus; species Bubalus kerabau. The sequence goes on from NC_073626.1 coordinate 143,298,106, forward strand.
ATATCAGGTTGGATGTTCTGTGTTATACAACAACTTCCCTTTAGATATCTACTTTACATACAGTAATGTCTGTTTCAATGCTACTCTCTCAATTCATTGAACCTAGAGTAGTCTGTCATACAGAGTGAAGTAAGTCTGAAAGAGAAAAACAAATATCATACATTCACCCATATATATGGAATCTAGAAAAATGGTACTGATGAACCTCTTTGCAGGGCAGGAATAGAGAGGCAGACACAGAGAACAGACTTGTGGACCTGAGAGGGGAAGGAGAAGGTGGGACAAGTTAAGAGAGTAGCTTCTTTTACAACTAATTCAACAGACATTTTACTGAAAATTCATGTACCAGGCACCATGAATAAGAACAGAATACAGGAAGGTCAGGCCCCAGTGTACTTACAAGCTAGTGAGAGTGAAGCAAGAGCAAAAACAGAACAGAGAGTATACAGGGAAAATGCCCTCTGATCCCACCTTGATAGGGTAACTTGTTCAAGATGCTGTGAACCTGGATGAGGCAGTTCCTAAGTCCACCCAGGATCGACTTGGATGGTTGGAGGACCCAAAAGTCTCCAAAGAGGCAGTTGTTCTTTGACTGGACTTGGAGGATGAATAGGCATTTGCCAGGTGGACAAGCTGAGTGGTGAACAATGAAAAGAGTAAACTGCTTTACAAAGACTTGGAGGTCCTGGAAATTCCTGGTGGTCCAGTGGTTAGGACTTGGTGCTTTCACTCTCCTGACCTGGGTTCAATTCCTGGTTGGGAAACTAAGATCCCAAAGCCTCATGAGCGTGGCCAAAAAAATATACATACACACAAAAACCATCAAGACTTGGAGATCTGAATGAATCTGGTGGATTTGGCACGTTACTCAGAATTTGAGAAGTGTCAGGTCCCTGGAGGGTGGGGTCTCTGGTGAGAAGAGCTGGGGATGAGACCAGGCTACCTTTGGATGGCAGGCTCCAGATCCTGGGGACCATTCATAAAGCCACCACAGTGCCTTCAAGAGTGGCTTACTATAGTGCAGAGCTCCATTTTCAGTCACATTAGAACACTTATTCAACCAATATCACATACTTATGAACTGGAATTTTTGCCGGTAGGTTGAAGGAGCGTTTGTCCAAGGCATGGGATTCTATACCATAGAAGAGCTGAAATACTCTCCAGAAGGTGTGCTTTACTCTCGAGGTCCAGATGACTACAAAATCCCCACCATCACTGAAATACCTGAAGAGTTCAATGTCACTTTGGTGCATTCCCAAAATCCCATCGCCATCTACTCGTCCAAGGTAAGAACCCAAGACCTCTATGTGAGTTTGTTAGGGCTGCCTTAAAAAAACACTACAGACTGGGTTGCTTAAACAAGGGAGATAACATTTTCTCACGGTTCTGGACGTTGGGGTCCAAGATGAAGATGTAATTTCTTTTGAAGCCTCTATTTGGCTGGCAGATGTACACCTTCTCCCTGTGCCTTTATATGATCATGGGTTTATCATATACTAAATGTGTCTCTGTGTCATAACATTTTTTTTCTTAAAAGGACACCAGTCATACTGGATTGGGGTCTACCCTAAAAACCTCATTCCTTAATTATCTTAAACCTAATTATCTTAAATTTAATTATCTTAAACTTAATTATCTCTCTAAAGACCTTATCTCCAAATATGGTCACAGTCTGAGGTAGTCAGGGTTAAGACTTCAGCATCTGAATTTGAGGAGGCACAATTCATCCCATAACAACCTACTCTGTCAATAAATAGTAAAATAGGGACTTCCCTGGTGGGCTAGTGGCTAAGACTCTGTGTTCCCAATGCAGAGGGTCGGGGTTTGACCCCTGGTCAGGGAACCAGATCCCCCATGCAGCAACTGGGAGGATTCACATGCTACAACTAAAGATCCTGTGTACCACGACTAAGGTCCAGCACAGCCAAATAAATAAAAATAATTTTTTTAGAAAAAGAAATATAAGCAGTCCCGTGAATTCACTTAACCCCTGCAATTGCAAATCCCAAAAGAAGAAGGGAAAAAAAGGCAAACATTCACTGACTTCAGAAGCCCAAGTAGAGTCTTCACTCTTGGGCTGTTGTTCAGTTGCTCTCAGAAGAGATTATGAAATGAGTTTGAATCAGACAAGAAGGGCCAAGGAGTAAGCAGACATCTTGGGTCATTAGGCTAAATGCCACCATAAGATTAAACTGAAGTAGACATATTTCACTGGCCCTGGACCTTCTTTTCTGCAACCTTCCCATGCCCTCCAGACTCAAGTCTTTCTTATCTACACTGCCTCTCCCCTCTCTCTCCCCAAGTCAGGATAAACTTCCACACAAGCTTCTCACTGACAGTTTACTCTGAGGTGTTAATGCCACAAATACAGGAGGTGTTGACCCCAGGCTCCATAGAGCCAACGAGCTCTCACTGGCTCATAAAGACTTAGGGCAAGGTCCTCAAACACGTGTGGAAAACACACAACTTCTCCAATGGAAGTTCTCTTCTCTGACCACATCTGGCCAGACAGATGGCAACTTTAACCTCAGGCTTTCAGAGGAATTCCCTTTCTTTATTAGGAGTAGGTCAGGTTGGGAGGAAGGTGAGACTTCCTGTCCAAATGATCTCTACCTCCACTTCGCCAGACATTGACCAGGGACATTGCTAAAGACCATCCTGACACAGGGCACAGCCCGGGCCCTCAGGACCTAGCCACCTCTCTGCCCGGTCTACTGCCTCCTCTCCCTGCGTCCCCTCTCCTCAGAGGAAAACCCTCCTTCTGCCAGCTCCTCCTCTCCCTCTCTCCCCTACATTTGCTTCAGAGAGAACACCACAGACTGGGATAGCCTTTATCTGCTTGGGCCCTTGGACCCATCTCTCCACTAAGGCCCTGGACACAGACCAAGGACCAGAACACGCTGAAGAAAGAAAGAGGAAAAATTAGTAAAAAGAAGCATTGCTGAATTATTCAGCAAATAATGCCACCACATCGTTCGTTCAAAAGCACCCAACACACAGTCAAGGAAGTTAACACATACAAAGACTTCCACAGTCCACCCTCCAGGGGCAACCATCTCACTGTCTTTCAAGCTCAGCCACAAATATTATTGTTGTTTTGTTGTGGTCTTGAGTTCAGTGAAAATACTCTGGAGCTGCAGTTGGAGTATCCTAGAGGGCCCTGAGGGCTTCTGTCTCCAGAACTTTACCTGGGTGGGGGGAGTTGCGGTGGGGGGGCAGAGAGAGAGACAGATTTTAGCTGTCCACTGTCCTGATGCCCCTGGGACATTTCCAGGAGCCACTCTGAGGAGGACCCCCCACACACAAATCAGCAGGTGGGGGAGTGATGGCAGGAGTGGGGAGGGTGGGAAGCAGGGGGGTAGGGTGGGAATTCGATTCTGGTAATTCTGATGCAATACGTTCAGAGGGTTGTAAAGTCAGGAGGAGTGAGTGTGTGTGTGTGTGTGTGTGTGTGTGTGTGTGTGTGTGTACATAAATTAGTCCTAAAAGAACCATGCAATTCTGATAGCCTTTTACCCTCCTTCTCAGGGGTTAGGGGAGGCTGGAATGTTCCTGGGATCCTCCGTGTTGTTCGCCATATATGATGCCGTGGCTGCTGCCCGCAGAGAGAGGGGGCTGACCAAGACTTTCACCCTGAATAGCCCAGCAACCCCTGAGTTGATTAGAATGACTTGTGTGGATCAGTTCACTGACATGGTATGGCTGGTGAGGAGAGCTCCCTGTTAGAATCACCCCTTATATGAACTTTCAGGTTCTTTGTATGGATCTGACAACCATGTAAAATTACAGGGCAAGTTCATCTTTTCCATTGAAAATTCCCATTCTGGCTTCACTTACTACTTCTTATATGCTTCCAACTGCAAAGTGAGCGACACTCTTCAAATGATGATTTAAAGTTTCAGATCCCAAATAACCAGTGCTTATATCAAATGGACATGCTAGGTTACTTTAAACATTTTGTAAGATGAAATTGACATGCTATTTTCATTACCTCAGTAACTAAATTAGATTAAATAGACATCAGATCTGGTCAATTATTCTGAAAATATCTGTTGAGCAAACTAATAAAAATAATTTAAATGAAACTCTCAAGTCACAGGGCTTCCCAGGTGGCACTAGTGGTGAAGAACCTGCCTGCCAATGCAAGAGACTCAAGAGACACGGGTTCAGTCCCTGGGTTGGGAAGATCCCCTGGAGGAGGGCATGGCAACACGCCAGTATTCTTGCCTGGAGAATCCCATGGACAGAGACTAGCGAGTTACAGTCCATAGGGTCGCAAAGAGTGAGACACGACTGAAGTGACTTAGCAGGCATGCACGTCAAGTCACTGGGCACGCTTCGATATGCCCTATAATCACACACTAATAGGTCATAGGTCCATTTTCCAGCTGCTAAAAATACATCTAGAACTATCATCAGAGACTGTTTCTATACTGAACTGCTTACTGCAGCCCTAAATGAGTCTCTGGTGTAAAATTAGATTGCCTCAAGAGGGAGGAGATACATGCGTACTTACAGCTGATTCATGTTGCTATCCAGCAAAAACAAACACAACATTGTAAAGCAATTATCCTCCAATTAAAAACTTTTTAAGAATTAGATTGCACTTTATGCCTTTGAAATTCCAGGGCTTCTGAATAAGATGCATCTTATCCCAAACATAAGAAGTATATGAGAATAAGGAGATTTAAAACTCAAGGATTGAAAGAAATATGAAAATTATCTAATTTTGATAAGAATAAAATGGATATTAACTTTTCTTTTTTTAAAAAAAATTTGTCTTCTGAATTACAACTTATTTCATATAACAATATTTTATTAATAATTTTTTCTTTTGATCTTCTTTAGATTCCCAGAGATGATCCATCGACATTTACACCTTGGTCCATCCACGTGTCTTAATCCTCAGAAAACGTCTTTTCCTCAAAAATTGCAAGAATACATGTTTGACCTTAAATTTTTCAAACCCAAGCAAAATGTAGGTTGGCCCCCAAATTTTCGAGGGTAATTTTAGCATCTTTTCATTATTCTCTGTGGTTTAGACCACTGTATGATTATGTTTTAGGATTCACATTTTCACCAAAATGTATAAGGAAGTTTAGAGTCAAAAATTCTTCTTTTCATCTGTATTATCATGAATATCGACAGCATGAGAATTTTCAACAGTGGTGGAGTTTTCATTACCCAACAACTCAATAGAGACTGCTCGTACTTTGTTCTACACAAGTTTGCTCACCCCCAAAATCATTCACCTCCAAAACTCTTGGGATTCCCCAAAGCCAATGGTGTGCTGGTAGTAGCCAGTTCCTCTCAAAAAATCAATGATTTGTTTTATTTGCCAATTTCCATGTTGTAAATACCCCACGTCAGCCAACTCCAAACCACAGACAAGAGGTCTCTGAAGGCAGAGTTGGAAGAGATGCTTGAAACCTGCTCATGATCTCCAACTTGAAAGCCCAGCACAATCCTTGGTTTCTGCCATTCCTCCCATGCAGCCCATGTAGATGGGGCTCAGAGAGGCAAACCATCCAGAGCCTCCAGCAGGTCCTTGTCTGCCATGAGCCACGCACATGGCACCATGTCTTCCTTATCTGGGAAACAGCACAGAGGAAAACGGCTCTCTCAGATCACCCTGGTGTCCCTTCTTTTGGCTTAGTGTCTAAAAGGTGAAATCAGAGCCCCCTTCCTTTTGCCATCAAAGGGCCACAAAATCCTCAGGGTTCTCTTTCAGTTATTTCTTAGCTATTTTACATTGCATTTTCCTGAGGAAATATAGTCTTATGCCAGAGAAGATGTTCAGTCTCCTTTGAAGTTTGAAAACACGAATAAACTAAATCATTTGTTGGGATCTGTGTGTTAGGTATTAAAGCTCTGCGTTTACGTAGAGAATGGACATGGAGGGAAGGAGAGGGTGGGATGAATTGAGACAGTAGCATTGACCTATATACAGTATCATGTGTAAAATAGCTAGCTAGTGGGAAGCTCCATATAGCACACGGAGCTCAACTCAATGCTCTGTGGTGACCTAGAGGGATGGGATGGGGGTGCTGGGAGGGAGGCTAAGAGGGACAGGATATACATATACATAAAGCTGATTCACCTTGCTGTACAACAGAAACCAACACAACATTGTAAAGCAATTATATTCCAATAAAAGAAAAGCTCTGCATTTATTAATAGTAATTTTGTGGTGGAAGAATAGGTTTGTAGCAACTCTTTGTGTGTGTGTAAAACTAGACTGGAAGAAGAGAAGGTTGGCAAATAGAAAGGAAAGGCTCACCAGTCAGCCTCTTATTCTGTGAGGAGTAGGGCTGTGTGTGTACATGTGTTTTTAACTGTCTTTTAATTCACCTAGTAATCTAAATTACCTGGAACCCAGCCCACAAAAACTCATTGTACCAGGCAGAACAGTAAAAATAAAGTGGCTGATATATTTTTCTAGCAGTAAAATAGGAAAGACACATTCATCACAAACATAATTTTAAGAGTGCTATACTTCCTAGACTGTGTGAACAAGACTTTTGATAACAGAAACTGGATTTTTACAAAATAAATCTGATCACTTCAGTAGTATTTAGTTAAGTAGAAAAATTGGAGTTGGGGAGGAAGAATTTATAAATACAGTTTAATGGATAGCAAATTTCAAATATAAGATTGCTATATTAATGCCTTTAAAATTTGACAGTTGATATTATCTTGTAAACAATCTATGCTACTAATTTAGATAAATATCTGTTATTGTGTGTCTAATTTTAGATGTTATTACAGTGATAGTTGTATGAGAAGTGTAAAATACAAGCTTTCAGCCAGAGGACTCAGTAAGCAGTCAAGCATACTTTGAGTGATAGAGTACATGATCATTATTAATTCTGGGCAAAGCTGCTAGTGCTTTTCACTCATAGAAACTTACCTTTACTACTGCTTAACTGTAAGCTCAATAAAAGTTTGTCAGAACAGAAATAATATTATGTGGCAGGTACTATGCTTGTTGCCTTTTTCCTTTCAACTTAAAAGACACACAGGGCCCAACTGTCTTACTTCTCCTGGACCAAAAGTTTATGATAGAACAGTTTTGTGCAACCTTACAAAATACTAGAGAAATGGAGTTGAGTGAATAGTGGCTGGGAGGGATTTCATTTCAGTATCTTGACCCTGCAGCACCGGGCATGATCTTGGCTTTTAGAAATGGGGGAGGTCAAAAAGAGGGAGAGAGTAAATGCTTGGATATAAGAATGCTTGGAGGAGGGGAGGAGCCAAGATGGCGGAGGAGTAGGACGGGGAGAACACTTTCTCCCCCACAAATTCATCAAAAGAGCATTTAAACATCGAGTAAATTCCACAAAACAACTTCCGAATGCCGGCAGAGGACATCAGGCACCCAGAAAAGCAGCCCAACTCTTCGAAAGGAGGTAGGAAAAAATATAAAAGACAAAAAAAGAGACAAAAGAGGGAGGGACGGAGTTCCGTCCCGGGAAGGGAGTCTTAAAAAGAGAGAAGTTTCCAAACACCAGGAAACCCTCTCACTGCCGAATCTGTGCCGAGCTTTGGAAGCACAGAGGGCAACATAAAAGGGAGAGGAAAAAAAAAATAAACAATTAAAAATCGCGGATTGTGAGCCCTACGGGAACTCCCCCAGCGGAGAAGCAGCGCAGACGCCTGCACACGGCATTAGCAAGCGGGGGCTGGGCAGGGAAGTGCGGCACGGGCTGTGTCCCTTAGAGTAAGAATCGGGCGAATGTCCTGAGCGCTATCTGAGCGAAATAATTTGGGCTAGCAAACCAGACTGTGGGATATCTACCACGCGAAAAGCCAGCCCTAACCTAAGACACCACCAGGCCCGCGCACAGAACAAAGGACTGAACAGAGATAGCCGGCTGCAGACCTCCCCCTCCGGTGACAGGCAACCAGAGCCGGAAGGGGGCAATCGCAGCCCCAGAGAGACACTATCTATAAAACTGTAAGCAGGCTTCTTTGCTAACTAAAACTTCTTGGGGGTCTGGACGGTCAACATCTGCCTGAGAAGGTGTGCCGGTTTTACACCCAGATAACCGAGTGGCGGGGAGGCGATAAGTCGCAGCATTGGCGCCCGCCAAGCACCTCATCGCCTGAGCTGCTCGACCTGGGAAGAACACAAAACGCAGGCCCAACCGAGTCTGCGCCTCTGAGGACTACCCGAGTGCCTGAACCTGAGCGGCTTGGACCTGGGAGCTCAGTCCAGGGCCGGCCTCTGATTGTTCCCGGCGGAACAACCTAGAGCCCAAGCAGTGTGGGCAGGGAGGTTACACGCGCCGTGAGCGGGGGCAGACCCAGTGTGGCCGAGGCACTTCGAGCGCACGCCAGTGTTATCTGTTTGCAGCATCCCTCCCTCCCTCCCCACAGCGCGGCTGAACAAGTGAGCCTAAATTAAAAAAAAAAAAAAAAAAAAAAAAATAGGGTCCTCCACCGTCCCCTTTGTGTCAGGGTGGGAACCAGACACTGAAGAGACCAGCAAACAGAAGAAGCTATAACAGAGGGAAACGCCTTGGAAGCTACAGGCCATAGATTAAAACCCTGTGGTTACTACGGATTACATAGGAAGGGGCCTATAGATCTTGAGAAATAGAAGTCGGACTAAGGAACTGCCAAAAATGAACTGAACCCACAATACTCACAACAAAACCAGAGAAAGACCTAGATATATTTTTACTATTTTTACGATCAATCTTTCTTTCTTTCTTTTTTTTTAATTAAAAAAAAATTTTTTTAAGTCCTCTATTGTCCTTTAATTTTCACTTTTATAACTATTACTTTGCAAAAAAAAAAAAAAAAAAAGACCCTATTTTTTTTTTTTTTCTTCTTCAGCAAACTTCATATATATATTTTATAATTTTTTGACCGTGGTTTTTGTTTTTTTTTTTCTTTTTTCTTTTTCTTCTTTTCTTTAACATTGCATTTTTGAAATTCCAAACTCTACTCTAGATTTTTAATTTTAGCCTTTTGATATATGTTATCAATTTTGTACCTATAGTTTTTTTCATAATTGCTGTGACTTTTTTTTTTTTTTTCCTCTGTTTCTTTCTCTTCTTCTTTTATATAACATCGTATATCTGCAATTCCAAACTCTACTCAAGATTTTTAATTTATGCTTTTTGGTATTTGATATCAATTTTGTACCTGTATTTTCTTTATAATTTTTGCGACATTGTTTTTGTTGGTTTGTTTGTTTTCTCTCTTTATTTTTCTTCTTCTTCTTTTTTTTTTTTTTTTAACGTTGTATTTTTGAAATTCCAAACTCTACTCTGGATTTTTAATTTTTGCTGTTTGGTATTAGTTATCAATTTTGTACCTGTAGTTTATTACTTTCACGACCTTGTTTGTTTTTCTTTGTTCGTTTTTTCTCTCTTTCTTTTCCTTCTCCTTTTCATTAACATCGCATTTTTGAAATTCCAAACTCTACTCTAATTTCTAATTTTTGTTTTTATGTATTTGTTACCAATTTTGTACCTTTAAGAACCCAATCTTCAGGACCCATTTTTCACTAGGGAACGAGATTACTGGCTTGACTGCTCTCTCTCCCTTTGGACTCTCCATTTTCTCCACCAGGTCACCTGTATCTCCTCCCTAACCCCTCTCTACTCTACCCAACTCTGTGAATTTCTGTGTGTTCCAGACGGTGGAGAACACTTAAGGAACTGATTACTGGCTGGATCTGTCTCCCGCCTTTTCATTTCCCCCTTTTATCCTTCTGGCCACCTCTGTCTCCTGCCTCCTTCTTCTCTTCCCTGTATAACTCCGTGAACATCTCTGAGTGGTCCAGTTGTGGAGTGCACATAAGGAAGTGACTACTGGCTAGCCCACTCTCTCCACTATTGATTCCACCTCATCTCATTTGGGTCACCTCTAACTCCCTCCTCCCTCTTCTCTTCTCCATGTAACGCTGTGAACCTCTCTGAGTGACCCTCACAGTAGAGAAACTTTTCATCTTTAACGTAGATGTTTTATCAGTAGTGCTGTATAGAAGGAGAAGTTTTGAAACTACTGTAAAATTAAGACCGATAACTGGAAGTAGGAGGCTTAAGTCCAATCCCTGACTCCAGGGAACTCCTGACTCCAAGGAACATTAATTGACAGGAGCTCATCAAACGCCTCCATACCGACACTGAAACCAAGCACCACACAAGGGCCAACAAGTTCCAGGGAAAGACATAACAAGCAAATTCTCCAGCAACAAAGGAACACAGCCCTGAGCTTCAAGATACAGGCTGCCCAAAGTCACCCCAAAACCATAGACATCTCATAACTCATTACTGGACATTTCATTACACTCCAGAGAGAAGAAATACAGCTCCATCAACCAGAACATCGACACAAGCTTCCCTAACCAGGAAACCTTGACAAGCCACCTGTACAAACCCACACACAGCGAGGAAACGCCACAATAAAGAGAACTCCACAAACTGCCAGAATACAGAAAGGACACCGCAAACTCAGCAATTTAAACAAGATGAAGAGACAGAGGAATAGCCAGCAGATAAAGGAACAGGATAAATGCCCACCAAACCAAACAAAAGAGGAAGAGATAGGGAATCTACCTGATAAAGAATTCCGAATAATGATAGTGAAATTGATCCAAAATCTTGAAATTAAAATGGAATCACAGATAAATAGCCTGGAGGCAAGGATTGAGAAGATGCAAGAAAGGTTTAACAAGGACTTAGAAGAAATAAAAAAGAGTCAATATATAATGAATAATGCAATAAGTGAAATTAAAAACACTCTGGAGGCAACAAATAGTAGAATAACAGAGGCAGAAGATAGGATTAGTGAATTAGAAGATAGAATGGTAGAAATAAATGAATCAGAGAGGATAAAAGAAAAACGAATTAAAAGAAATGAGGACAATCTCAGAGACCTCCAGGACAATATTAAACGCTACAACATTCGAATCATAGGGGTCCCAGAAGAAGAAGACAAAAAGAAAGACCATGAGAAAATACTTGAGGAGATAATAGTTGAAAACTTCCCTAAAATGGGGAAGGAAATAATCACCCAAGTCCAAGAAACCCAGAGAGTCCCAAATAGGATAAACCCAAGGCGAAACACCCCAAGACACATAGTAATCAAATTAACAAAGATCAAACACAAAGAACAAATATTAAAAGCAGCAAGGGAAAAACAACAAATAACACACAAGGGAATTCCCATAAGGATAACAGCTGATCTTTCAATAGAAACTCTTCAAGCCAGGAGGGAATGGCAAGACATACTTAAAATGATGAAAGAAAATAATCTACAGCCCAGATTATTGTACCCAGCAAGGATCTCATTCAAGTATGAAGGAGAAATCAAAAGCTTTTCAGACAAGCAAAAGCTGAGAGAATTCTGCACCACCAAACCAGCTCTCCAACAAATACTAAAGGATATTCTCTAGACAGGAAACACAAAAATTGTGTATAAATTCGAACCCAAAACAACAAAGTAAATGGCAACGGGGTCATACTTATCAGTAATTACCTTAAACGTAAATGGGTTGAATGCCCCAACCAAAAGACAAAGACTGGCTGAATGGATACAAAAACAAGACCCCTGCATATGTTGTCTACAAGAGACCCACCTCAAAACAGGGGACACATACAGACTGAAAGTGAAGGGCTGGAAAAAGATTTTCCATGCGAATAGGGACCAAAAGAAAGCAGGAGTAGCAATACTCATATCAGATAAAATAGACTTTAAAACAAAGACTGTGAAAAGAGACAAAGATGGTCACTACATAATGATCAAAGGATCAATCCAAGAAGAAGATATAACAATTATAAATATATATGCACCCAACACGGGAGCACCGCAGTATGTAAGACAAATGCTAACAAGTATGAAAGAAGAAATTAACAATAACACAATAATAGTGGGAGACTTTAATACCCCACTCACACCTATGGATAGATCAACTAAACAGAAAATTAACAAGGAAACACAAACTTTAAACGATACAATAGACCAGTTAGACCTAATTGATATCTATAGGACATTTCATCCCAAAACAATGAATTTCACCTTCTTCTCAAGCGCACATGGAACCTTCTCCAGGATAGATCACATCCTGGGCCATAAAGCTAGCCTTGGTAAATTCAAAAAAATAGAGATCATTCCAAGCATCTTTTCTGACCACAATGCAGTAAGATTAGATCTCAATTACAGGAGAAAAACTATTAAAAAATCCAACATATGGAGGCTGAACAACACGCTGCTGAATAACCAACAAATCACAGAAGAAATCAAAAAAGAAATCAAAATTTGCATAGAAACGAATGAAAATGAAAACACAACAACCCAAAACCTGTGGGACACGGTAAAAGCAGTCCTAAGGGGAAAGTTCATAGCAATACAGGCACACCTCAAGAAACAAGAAAAAAGTCAAATAAATAACCTAACTCTACACCTAAAGCAACTAGAAAAGGAAGAAATGAAGAACCCCAGGGTTAGTAGAAGGAAAGAAATCTTAAAAATTAGAGCAGAAATAAATGCAAAAGAAACAAAAGAGACCATAGCAAAAATCAACAAAACCAAAAGCTGGTTCTTTGAAAGGATAAATAAAATTGACAAACCATTAGCCAGACTCATCAAGAAACAAAGGGAGAAAAATCAAATCAATAAAATTAGAAATGAAAATGGAGAGATCACAACAGACAACACAGAAATACAAAGGATCATAAGAGACTACTATCAACAATTATATGCCAATAAAATGGACAACGTGGAAGAAATGGACAAATTCTTAGAAAAGTACAACTTTCCAAAACTCGATCAGGAAGAAATAGAAAATCTTAACAGACCCATCACAAGCACAGAAATTGAAACTGTAATCAAAAATCTTCCAGCAAACAAAAGCCCAGGTCCAGACGGCTTCACAGCTGAATTCTACCAAAAATTTAGAGAAGAGCTAACACCTATCCTGCTCAAACTCTTCCAGAAAATTGCAGAGGATGGTAAACTTCCAAACTCATTCTATGAGGCCACCATCACCCTAATACCAAAACCTGACAAAGATCCCACAAAAAAAGAAAACTACAGGCCAATATCACTGATGAACATAGATGCAAAAATCCTTAACAAAATTCTAGCAACCAGAATCCAACAACACATTAAAAAGATCATACACCATGACCAAGTGGGCTTTATCCCAGGGATGCAAGGATTCTTCAATATCCGCAAATCAATCAATGTAATACACCACATTAACAAATTGAAAAATAAAAACCATATGATTATCTCAATAGATGCAGAGAAAGCCTTTGACAAAATTCAACATCCATTTATGATCAAAACTCTCCAGAAAGCAGGAATAGAAGGAACCTACCTCAACATAATCAAAGCTATATATGTCAAACCCACAGCAAACATTATCCTCAATGGTGAAAAATTGAAAGCATTTCCTCTAAAGTCAGGAACAAGACAAGGGTGCCCACTTTCACCATTACTATTCAACATAGTTTTGGAAGTTTTGGCCACAGCAATCAGAGCAGAAAAAGAAATAAAAGGAATCCAAATTGGAAAAGAAGAAGTAAAGCTCTCACTGTTTGCAGATGACATGATCCTCTACATAGAAAACCCTAAAGACTCCACCAGAAAATTACTAGAACTAATCAATGACTATAGTAAAGTTGCAGGATATAAAATCAACACACAGAAATCCCTTGCATTCCTATACACTAATAATGAGAAAACAGAAAGAGAAATTAAGGAAACAATTCCATTCACCATTGCAACGGAAAGAATAAAATACTTAGGAATATATCTACCTAAAGAATCTAAAGACCTATATATAGAAAACTATAAAACACTGGTGAAAGAAATTAAAGAGGACACTAACAGATGGAGAAATATACCATGTTCATGGATTGGAAGAATCAATGTAGTGAAAATGAGTATACTACCCAAAGCAATCTATAGATTCAATGCAATCCCTATCAAGCTACCAACAGCATTCTTCACAGAGCTAGAACAAATAATTTCACAATTTGTATGGAAAAACAAAAAACCTCGAATAGCCAAAGCGATCTTGAGAAAGAAGAATGGAACTGGAGGAATCAACCTACCTGACTTCAGGCTCTACTACAAAGCCACAGTTATCAAGACAGTATGGTACTGGCACAAAGACAGAAATATAGATCAATGGAACAAAATAGAAAGCCCAGAGATAAATCCACGCACATATGGACACCTTATCTTCGACAAAGGAGGCAAGAATATACAATGGATTAAAGACAATCTCTTTAACAAGTGGTGCTGGGAACTCTGGTCAACCACTTGTAAAAGAATGAAACTAGAACACTTTCTAACACCATACACAAAAATAAACTCAAAATGGATTAAAGATCTAAATGTAAGACCAGAAACTATAAAACTCCTAGAGGAGAACATAGGCAAAACACTCTCTGACATACATCACAGCAGGATCCTCTATGACCCACCTCCCAGAATATTGGAAATAAAAGCAAAAATAAACAAATGGGACCTAATTAACCTTAAAAGCTTCTGCACATCAAAGGAAACTATTAGCAAGGTGAAAAGACAGCCTTCAGAATGGGAGAAGATAATAGCAAATGAAGCAACTGACAAACAACTAATCTCGAGAATATACAAGCAACTCCTACAGCTCAACTCCAGAAAAATAAATGACCCAATCAAAAAATGGGCCAAAGAACTAAATAGACATTTCTCCAAAGAAGACATACAGATGGCTAACAAACACATGAAAAGATGCTCAACATCACTCATTATCAGAGAAATGCAAATCAAAACCACTATGAGGTACCATTTCACACCAGTCAGAATGGCTGCAATCCAAAAGTCTACAAGTAATAAATGCTGGAGAGGGTGTGGAGAAAAGGGAACCCTCTTACACTGTTGGTGGGAATGCAAACTAGTGCAGCCACTATGGAGAACAGTGTGGAGATTCCTTAAAAAACTGGAAATAGACATGCCTTATGATCCAGCAATTCCACTGCTGGGCATACACACTGAGAAAACCAGAAGGGAAAGAGACACGAGTACCCCAATGTTCATCGCAGCACTGTTTATAATAGCCAGGACATGGAAGCAACCTAGATGTCCATCAGCAGATGAATGGATAAGAAAGCTGTGGTACATATACACAATGGAGTATTATTCAGCCATTAAAAAGAATACATTTGAATCAGTTCTAATGAGGTGGATGAAACTGGAGCCTATTATACAGAGTGAAGTAAGCCAGAAAGAAAAACACCAATACAGTATACTAACGCATATATATGGAATTTAGAAAGATGGTAACAATAACCCTGTGTACGAGACAGCAAAAGAGACACTGATGTATAGAACAGTCTTATGGACTCTGTGGGAGAGGGAGAGGGTGGGAAGATTTGGGAGAATGGCATTGAAACATGTAAAATATCATGTATGAAATGAGTTGCCAGTCCAGGTTCGATGCACGATACTGGATGCTTGGGGTTGGTGCACTGGGACGACCCAGAGGGATGGAATGGGGAGGGAGGAGGGAGGAGGGTTCAGGATGGGGAACACATGTAAACCTGTGGCGGATTCATTTTGATATTTGGCAAATCTAATACAGTTATGTAAAGTTTAAAAATAAAATAAAATTAATAAAAAAAAAAAAAAAAAAAAAAAAGAATGCTTGGATATCTACATTGTTTCTTTCAAGGGAAAATCTTTAACTCCTCCTCACTTGATACTTTCTATGGTGTAAATTAGCCATATTCTTAACACTATCAGAGCCAGGGGATCGCAAGTTGACTTTTCTGAAAGAAAGTGCTGAGACAGAGTTTAGGGAGCACGATGTTTCTTAGGGCTCAATACTTTGGCCAACTCATGTGAAGAGCTGACTTATTAGAAAAGACCCTGACACTGGGAAAGATTGAAGGCCAGAGGAGAAGAGGACGAAAGAAGATGAGATGGTTGGATGGCATCACCGACTCGATGAACATGAGTTTGAGCGAGCTCCGGGAGATGGTGAAGGACAGGGAGGCCTGGCGTGCTGTAGTCCATGGGGTCACGAAGAGTCAGACACGACTGAACGACTGAACAACAACCTGGGAAGGAAAGGCTGAGGAAGCAGAACTGGGCAGAGGGAGAAGTCTAACTGATACAGGTCCCTCTAAGCATCAGGACCCTAGCAGGGAGCCCTGGACCGAGCACTGACCCATGGAGCAGTCCTGCTAAGGCTGAAATGGACAGGCCTGTGTATCTCCTAGTGACTGGTTCACTGACTACAGGCCTGCCCTGGAAAAGCTTAACCTTGAACAAAGAAACTCCTCTGCTCTAAGGGAGACCCTGAGGGCACTGACAGCTGGAGACCACACTCCAACAACACTCCCTACAGCCAGGTGGCAGGTCCTTCCAGGAAAGGGAACTGAGAATCTCACCTCCAGTCTACCACACACATCTCCCAAAGTGATCCTCCCTGATTCATGAGTTTATTAACATGCAAATTCTACATAGGTGTAAGTTGTAACTCACAGTTATACATTGGATTAATTACCTTTATAAAAAAGAATAATTCTGATGCTTTTGAAATGTGGTGTTGGAGAAGACTCTTGAGAGTCCCTTGGACTGCAAGGAGATCCAACCAGTCCATCCTAAAGGAAATCAGTCCTGAATATTCATTGGAAGGACTGATGCTGAAGCTGAAACTCCAATACTTTGGGTACCTAATACAAAGAACCAACTCATTGGAAAAGACCCTGATGCTGGGAAGATTGAAGATGGGAGGAGAAGGGGACAACAGAGGATGAGGTGGTTGGATGGCATCACCAACACGATGGATATGAGCTTGACTAGGCTCCAGGAGTTGGAGATGACCAGGGAAGCCTGGTGTGCTGCAGTTCATGGGGTCACAAAGAGTCAGACACGACTGAGCGACTGAACTGAACCGAATTCTACCTTCAAAGAAATACACAATTTATGTATATATAACATTTCAATATTTTAAGTCAGTACTTGCCCCAGAAATTTCATATCATTTGTTTGCTATATGCTTTCCTTACTTATTCAATTGAATTTGATTAAATTCAGTTATTATCACACTGTACCAGATGATGTTATTAATTACAAATAAAACCTCAGGGAAAAAATATGAGGTTTTAAAACTCATTGTGTTGTGTAGCCACTAAGTCTTGTCTGCTTCTATTGCCACCCCATTGCCATCCCACTGCCAGGCTCCTCTGTCCATGGGATTTTCCAAGCAAGAATACTGGAGTGAGTTCCCATTTCCTTCTCCAGGGGATCTTCCCGACCCAGGGATTGAACCCAGGTCTCCTGCATTGCAGTGAATTCTTTACCACTGAGCCACAGGGAAGCCTTTTTAAAACACTTACCTAAATTTTATTATCTAGAAATTGATACTAGGTCAAGAAAATTAATTTGCTCTGAATCGGTAGATGACTGGGTAGAAGTGTTCAAGAAGGTACAATTTCCTGCAGAGCTCTACAACTCTGAGCCCTGGTTGACAGGTGTAAGAGCAGAAGTATTATATTAATAAGAAAAGACAAATTTTGTTGTTAACATTTGCCTGATATGTCTTTCACCCATCTATATTTAATTGTTTCCTTTTTCACTTTAAACATGTTTCTTAGTACACACACTTACACACATATATAAATACATACATATATATACATGTATGCGTGCTAAGTCACTTCAGTCATGTCTGACTCTTTGCAACTTCATGGACTGTATGTAGCCCACCACGCTCCTCTGTCCATGGAGATTCTCCAGGCAAGAATACTGGAGTGGGTTGCCATTCCCTTCTCCAGGGGATCTGCCCAGCCCAGGGATCAAAACTGTATCTCTCATATCTCCTGTATTGGCAGGCAGGTTCTTTACTACTAGTGCCACTTCAGAAGCCCTGTATACCTATATATATCTTAGTGTATATATATATGTATACATATACATGTAGCATGTACATATAAATAGTATATGCTAGGTTTGGGGTAATTTTTCTCATCGAATTTCTAGTCATCATTTTTAAATGGTAATCCATTTCATTTGTGCCTTATAATTGTTTCAATTTTTCTATTTATTTATACACATAATAAATAACAAGTTATATAATTAATGTCCTATGTTTTTATTATTCAGACTTGAACTCCTCTTCACCTTTCTTATCAGGGTTGTTTTTTGTGTGATCCTTCTCCTCAGGTAAGGTGGTTGTTACCCAGGCAGGAATACTTAGTTCCACCAACAGGGTCTCCAGTGCCCTTCTCTCAGAAACCAACCTACAGCTGCTAGTCTCCTGCCCTCTAGCGTCCATTGTGGCAGCAAGCACTTTGATGCCAGACTGAGACTTTTTCCTTCATAGAAAACTTGATCTTTCACCCTGAAGTGCAGTGAAAGTCACTCTGTCGTTTCTGACTCTTCGTGACCCCATGGACTATAGAGTCCATGGAATTCTTCAGGCCAGAATACTGGCGTTAGTAGCCGTTCCTTTCTCCAGGGGATCTTCCCAACCCAGGAATTGAACCAGGGTCTCCTGCACTGCAGGCAGATTCTTTATCAACTGATTTCTTTCAATCTAATACCTTGTAAGAAATTCTTTTTATCCTCAGAGTTCCAAGATGCTGTCAGCGGATGTCAGATGTGTGTCTTTTTCTTTAACCTAGCGTGGAACTTGAGAACGTCCAATCTCTAGACTCAGATCTCTCTCAGCTCACAGAAAGTGTCTTCAAGTGTTCATGGTTGCTTTTCCTTCACCTCTTCCTTTTACTCCTTTAGCTGTCCTGTTCTTCAGGCTTTATCTCTCACATCTAGGCTCCAGGTCTCATTTGTTTCTTTAAGATTGCTTCTTCTGCATGTCTTTACTCTGTGCTTGGGTTTATGTATTGCACTTTGTTTTCCAAGTCACTAATGTGGGTTTCCTTGTCTCTCCCAAGCTTGTGGTGGCTGCCAGCATTCCTTGGTGTTCCCTGGCTTGTAGACACATCGCTCCAATCTGCCTCCATTGACTGAATTGTTAGTTGGTTGGTTGGTTTTTTTCCTTGAGAAAGTCTTGAGGGCAGAGGTTGTCTTAGTCCATTGGAGATGACAATAGTATGTTCTGTTTTGAATGATCCTCTCTCTAACTCTCGGGTATGTATGAATTCCCAAGGGCTGCTCTAACAAAATACCATACACTGGCTGGCTTAAAACAACAGATATTTATCTTCTCACTGTTCTGAAGGCTATAAGTCTGAAATCACACTGTCAAAAGGGCCATTCTTCCTCTGAATGCTGAGAGAAAGTCTTTCTTGCCTCTCTAGGTTGTGGTGGTTGCCTGCAGTCCTTGGTGTTCCCTGGCCTAAGGACTCATCAGTCTCCGCCTTCATCCTCAGATGTCTGTTTCCCTCCCTGTATGTCTGTCTCCAAATCTACCTCTCCTTATAAGGACACCAGTCACTGGATTTAGAGCCCACCCTAGTCCAGTGTGACCCATGTTCATTTGATTACATCTATGAAGACACTGTTTCCAAATAAGATCACAATTGGGAAATGCACGCAGTTCAGTCCCCAACTGGCCTCCTTAAAATTTTATTTGTCAGCTCACTGGGCTCCCACCTAGTTACTGGGATACCTAGGAGGCAACAGATTATAGAAGCCAACATGTTCCTGATCCACCCCATGGGCTGGTAGGACAGAAGCAGGGCCAGTGCCCTGTTTAGGAGACTAGAGGTGGCCACACAGCCCTATAGCCCCTTGATTCCCCTCATAATTGCCCAGACACATGGGAAGGAAGGGCTCAGACAGCCCATGTGGCCCCTGACCTCCTATTCACACCAAAGTCAAATATCCTCTCCATGCTTCACCCACAACCCAGAGGACCAGCTGTCCTCCAGATTCATGGTCTTCAAGGTAAAGATTTCCAGGTTCTTCCCCAGCCTAGCACTCCTCCCCCACACAGCCCAAGGCCTTACTTCCCACAAGCCCAGCTGGGAGGGGCAGGGAAGGGGTCTCACAGCCAAAGAGGCTGAGAATGGGGGGGTCTGGAATATGGACGTGTAATGACCAACCCAAGGTCATTTAATGACCAGCCTAGGGGGTCTTCAAAGTGCCCACTGTCAATCTGCTTGCCCATGTTCCATCTCTGGGTTTCAAAGAGCTCACACAGAAGGGACACCCCAAAAGTAGTGGCCAGTACTTTCCCATATACATCAGCAGGCAACACTTGTTACAGCTTTTTCCCCAGAAACAGGTGTGTTTGAATTGTTGGGGAGGGCAGTATCATTTCCAACAGTAATCCTTTCATTGGGTAACAGGAATTCTTTGCTGTTAACTCCTAAGACCTTTTTTTATAACAAACATACAAGTACCTGGGTCAATAGACGTGGCACTTTTCTCACTCACAAGAACAATCTATTTGAAAGTAATGAAATTCAATCTCCCCCTTTCATTAAATTAAAAAAAAAATCAGTGGTTGCTTTTCCCCCCATTGTTTTGAATAAGATCTGAGAATCAGAAAAACTTGGCAGACATCCTCTTGCCTTTCTACGGGGAACAGCCTTTGGTCACTCTGCCCTGAGTGATCTTTTGACTCAGCTCCCCAGAGCCCCAAGAGCTTCTGAAAAAGAGAAAATGTGAGGACTTTAGGCCTCACCCCAGCCCTCCAGGCTACACAGTGACTTTTTAAAATTTGTTTACACTTCACAGGATATCATTCAAACAAAACTTTCCCCGGCTGAAACATGTTTGGAAAAAGACTTCTCTAAAGCATTTGAAGATAGGTTTCCAGATTCCTAGAAATTAATGAATTTGGTTGCCTAATCCAAAGAACTTAGACCTTCCAACTCCAGCACTGTAATCTGACTTCAGTATTCTAACACTGATCTTCTCCATTTAATGCTTGTGCCTTCTGTTGATGCTTAAGGAGTTGTTCCTATAAATATTTTTTTTATGAATACTTGTTCCTTTTTAAAATTATTTGTTGATTCATGTGGCATGCAGGATCTTTAATTGCAGCATGCAAAGTCTTAGTTGCAGCATATGGGATCTAGTTCCCCAACCAGGGATTGAACCCTGGCCCCCTGCATTGGATGTGCAGAGTCTTAGCCACTGAACCACCAGGGAAGCGTTCTTATAAATATGTTCAAACAACATGCTTTTTGTTGGCAGTGGCCATGCTCCTGTAAATGGGAACCATGTGCTCTTTGCAAGCACTGGCTACCCTGTTTTAAAGAGCAGAGTAAGGGAATTCCCTAACAATCCAGTGGTGAGGACTCCATGCTTCTACTGCTAGGAGTCCAGGCCAAAAAATAACAAATGACAAGGACAGGGTAAGATAGTGAACACACTGTGGACCCGTAACAATGCCTGTGTCAGTCTTGCCCTCAGTGGAAGCAGCCAGAGGAAGGGCTTCTCCACATGCCCCTTTCCCTCTCTGCTCCGCTCCATTCCCCGTTCTCATGGAATCAGGGAGGCCCCGTTCTCATGGAATCAGGGAGGTTCTCAGGGAGGCCTTCTCTGATTCCTCTCCCCAAACAAAGCTAATCTCCCTTTTCTATGCTTCTCACAATGGTTGATTTCAGTTACATGTAAATTGTCTCTCATATGAACCATAAAGTCTCTGGAGAAAGAAAACCAGTAGATCTTGTTCCCCACTGTGTTTAATACTGGGTTGGCCAAACACTTTGTTCGGGATTTTCCATAGATGTTATGAAAAACCCAAATGAACTTTTTGACCAACCCAAATGAATGAATGATCACTGACGCCTCCTTCAGTTAAAGTATCTGGAGTAATCAGTCAGGCATTGACGAAGCCCTGCAATGAACAAGTCATCATCCATGCTGAGCATCGTGGGGAACACAGCCAGCTATTTAACCTCCAGGAGAGTACTACATAATTGCAAAAATGAGATACAGACACTGATAAGACAACCGACTATTAGTAACAGATTAGAGACTAGTTTCCTGGTTCCCAGTTTATTCAGTGGAAAGTAAAGAAGCAGTCGGTTGGAAATGCAGATGCTTTTAAAGGAATTGAGAGAAAGGAGAGAAGGGGGAGGATAGGAAGACAAACAACCACAGGGAGGCAGGAGCAGGGTTGCTGTCCCTACAGACATAGAAGTGCCTTCTTCAGTCACTCAACTGTTGTTCAACAGGCAATTACTCTGTGATCAGCACCATTCCAGGCCCGAGAGACAGTGGTGTCCTCAGGGAGCTCACCTTCCAGTGGAGAAAGCAAAAATCAGGTAAAGAAGCATCCACGTTAGTGGATGAAGTACCATGAAGAATATTAAACAGTGGTTAGGAGAGTGCTCCTTCAGACGAGAAGGTCAGGTAAGACCTCAGACCCAAGTAGCAAGAAGGCACCGCCAGGCCAACATCAGAGAGAAGAGGAGTCGAGGTGGAAAGGGTCACACGCACCAAAGCCTAGGACAGGAAAGAACTTGGTACATTCAAGAAGCAGGGGAAGGCCAGTGTAGCAGAGACGACAACCAAGGGAGGAAGCAGTGAAGCTGGTCTCAGAGAGGGTATGGGCCCGTCCCACGGGCCTCCTCAGAAAGCCTGTGAGGTTTTGCTAAGTGCAGTGGGGACCACTGGAAGGTTCCCAAGAGAGAAATGCCAAGGTTAAGCAGAGGAATGATGATGAGGGGATAGTTTGGCTGGAGCAGGAGACTTTTCTGAAGAGAAAGAGAGTCTGAAGCCTGAAACAAGGACAGATGGCAGAAGGCTTTGGACACTAGGCTGAGGAGTTTGGACCTTATGCTCCATAGGCTCCAGGCCTCAGAGGGCTACTGGGGTATTTGTAGCAGAAAATGTCAGGATCAAAAAGGCTGACCTGGGGGCTTCCTTGGTGGCTCAGTGGTAAAGAATTCACCTGCCAATGCAGGAGACAAGGGTTCAATCCCTAATCCGGGAAGATCCCACATGCCGTGGAGCAACTAAGCCCATGCACCACAATTACTGAGTCTGTGCTCTAGACCCTGGGAGCCCCAGCTACTGAGCCCACATGCTGCAGTTACTGAAACCTGAACTCCCTAGAGTGCATGCCCCACAACAAGAGAAGCCGCTGCATTAAGAAGCCTGAGCACTGCAACTAGAGAGTAGCCCACAAAAAAGCCCTCATGGCAACAAAAGACCCAGCACAGTCAAAATAAATCAATAAATAAAATTATTTTTAAAAAAGGGCTGACCTGAAGGTCTTACCTAATTCGCAGTGTGATCTCCAACTTCTCCCATGGCCCAGTTGTGCATTTATTCAACAACTTTCTAACACATGTGAAACACCACATACATACCCATACACGTACACATGGGTGTAAACACTTGTCTCCACAGGTATATGAAGCAGGTATGCCTGGGACCCAGGTATTAGAGCTGTGAAGACAGTTGGAAGCTGTCAGCTCCCTTCAACCAGGAAGTATTTTCTGGACTAGCTCTGCTGGGAAGAATCTGAAGCCACATCCAGATCAACTGGGAAAGAGCATGCATGCGTGCTAAGTCGCTTCAGTCATATCTGACTCTTTGTGACCCCATGGACTGTAGCCTGCCAGGCTCCTCTGTCCATGGGATTCTCCAGGCAAGAATACTGGAGTGGGTTGCCATGCCCTCCTCCAGGGGATCTTACCAACCCAGGGATCAAACCTGCATTTCCTGTAGCTCCTGCATGGCAGGCAGACTCTACAGCTGAGCCACCAGGAAGTGGGAAAGAGAATCTTCCTCAATCAGCCAGGTCAGGAGGTTGCCAGGTCTTTGCTATCCCTGGCCTGAGGCATCGGCACACATTGAGTTCACCTTAACACAAGGGGTTGATAACATCGGCGAGCCAAGAAGGGCTAGCAAACAGAGAGGTCTTGCCTTCTCTCCTGAAACCAGACCACACAGGCACGAAGGACCTGCTTCATCCATCCATGAGGCCAACCCTGGGCATTCATTTCACTGAAAGAATAAGAACTGCTTGATTTTATCCATAGATATCTAACTGGAGTTCTTCAAACAGATCAAAAAGGAAATTTTTTTTTTTAAGTAATGAATCTGTCAGATGTTTTAAGCCAGAGAGCTTGGTTTTAGTTCCCATTTTGCCACTTACTCTTTGCATGACCCTGAGTTACTGATGTCACCTGTGTTCAGTCGCTTGGTCATGTCCAACTCTTTGCAACCCCATCAACTACAGCCTACTAGGCTCCTCTGTTCATGGAATTCTCCAGGCAAGAACACTGGAGTGGGTAAGCCATTCTCTTTTCCAAGGGATCTCCCTAATCCAGGGATCAAACCCAGGTCTCCTGCATTGCAGACAGATTCTTTACCCTCTGAGCCATCAGGGAATACCATCACCTCTCTGGGCCCCAGTTTATTTATCTGTTGAGTGGCTGACTAAACTAGACACTCTTTTCCAGTGGAATAATCCTGTAGGTGGAGAGGAAGGGCATCAAGGACCTAAGTGGATGAGATATCCCACACCTCCACGTCAGGGCACAGACTGGACTGGTTCACATGATTCCCTATGAGGAGACATTTCTGCAGCTAGAATTAGAAAAAGGTTGGGAAAAGTGGGAGGTCTCAGAAAGCCCACTGCTAGCTCTCTCAGAGAAGGAGAAAATCCATCCAGGACTTGTTCCTGGAGCTGAGTTAGCGTGCAGAGGGGCTTTGAGTTTAGACATTTGTTTATAGTTTTCACAGTGAAGCCCTCCAACTTCCAAGGATGCAAGAAGAGGCATGGGCTGGAAGCATGTCTTCCAGCCCAAGCCTGGGGGAAGCCAGGATTGGTGGAAGGCCAAGTGAGGCAGAGTTGGGAGGCCGGGCCACACAGATGCCCTCGACTTAAAAGGCCATGAAGCCAGGTAGTCTCCACCCCCTTGCTCTGCTCCCTGGGGCTCCACACTGTCTGCTTCCACACCAGGAGAGATTTCAGTTGCTTGGACCTAAATCTTGTCTGCTCGTTTCTACGGCTGGCTCCAGGGAGAACTCCCCCTAGAGCTGTAAGGCGAAACTTCATCTCCAGGTGCAATGCCTCGCCCGTCGAGATCGGATGAGCTGGTTTTCTTTGTGAACGGGAGGAAGGTAAGAGTTGGGTATCACCACCACAGTTTGCAGAGTCAGCAGGAAACTTCTGGCCTGAGGGAAGCACGTGTGGCCTGTTTGGGTGGAGACCCCCTCCAATCAGGGACAAGAAGCCAGAGACTGGGAACCAGTCTACTTCGGCCTGTTCTACATCCACCAGGGAGTGGGAGAGGTGATAAAGCGCTGGGGTAAAGACACGTGCCTCATGTCACACGGCCTGGGTTCCAATCCAGCTCCACAGTTTACTACACAACCTTCTACAAGTCACTTCACTTCCCTGAGTCTCAGGGTGCCCGTCTTTATGACTATTGTAGAGATCAAAAGAGAGATGCTTCTTCCGTTGATTAGAAACCTCTTAAATACTTATAGAGGACCTCAGCGCTGGGCCCAATACACCAGAAGCACTCTATTCTAGCAATGTATTTTGATTCTCAAATTCAGGAGGATAAGAAGTAGAGCATTCTTTATTTTTCTATTTATGAACTTAATTTTTCTGTTCAATTTCCATTATACAGAATTAGTTGATATGTGCATGTGTGCTAGGTCACTTCAGTTGTGTCTGACTCTTTGTGACCTCTTGGACTGTAGCCCACCAGTCTCCTCTGTCCATGGGATTCTCTAGGCAAAAATACTGGAGTGGGTTGCCATGCCCTCCTTCAGGGGATCTTCCCAACCCAGAGATCAAGTTTTTGTCTCTATGTCTCCTGAGTCTCACTGGGTCACCCATTCAATCCCCATAATAGTCTCCTCTCTGTTTCCAATGCAGGTGATTGAGAGGAATGCAGACCCAGAAGTCACTCTCTTGAGCTTCCTAAGAAAGAACTGGATCCTTTTGATCAGAGTCTTGGCCAGGTCTGTGTTTGCCTTAAAGCTTAGGCTAGCTGTGATTATGAAAATTAATCAAACTTCTCTATCTGCAAACAGCCAGGCCCCTTGGCCCTCATTCTCTTTTTGCTCTTGGCAATGGTTCTAAGGATATTAAGTTAATTGAGCTATTTGAAAAGGATGAAGTTTCCCCAGAGTTTCTTATATCTTGATTTAATAGCCATGAAATAGAAGCTAAGCTCTTTCCTTCAGCACTAATTATTCCTTTAAGGGCCTTCCAGCTTCCCAAGAGGGTGGTTATATAAGAGGTTTGTTTTGCATGTACCTTACCCTGGAGGAAAACCAAATTCTCCAGATTTAGGAAGAGCATGTGTCATAGGAGAAGATTACCTTTCTCAACATCTATTTTCTCACAAGAGGTTTTCCCTCAACTTTCTATATTCTGAAATTTAGATTTTCACAATGGCTAACATATTTTAATTGATAAATCTAGTGGATCTTTAGAAGAAGCCAAATTTTTAAAAAAGAGACATTATAAGTTTTGTTTAAAAGCCCACATGGTTATCACTCACTGTCAAATGTTTGAAAATTAGGAAATCTCATTAAAAAAAGAAATAGGAGTTTCTCATGAAAAACAGTCATTCTTACCTGGCAGCAATCTTGCTTAGAGCTGAGTGGAGCCTGTCTGTCATCCTCCATCTAAAAGGGGGCCCAAGCTCTCCAGGTACACTCAGCCCACTCCAACTCATTCACATACTCTCTGATAAGCATTTATGGTTATGACTTAATTTAGATGAACAAGCCATATGGCTTTTTTTAAAAAAAGCCAGCGATTTCAAAGTCTTCTTAGCCAGTCTAGTTAATTACTAGTTTATCCAATCCATAAACTGTGTGGAAATGGACCACAATCAGGGAGAAAGATGACTTAAGAGAGGAGCAGAGGCTGCACCTTGGGGTTGGACCTGGACCAAGAAGGAGCAGAGAGGTACTCCAGGTTGGGTATGAAAATAAGGATGGGAGTTTTCTCTGAAGGCTCGCTGACTGGGTTTCAAATGCAATACAAATAACTGAGAAAATCTAGCAATACATTAACCTGATAAAAATAAGTACTTCTCTTCCAATTACATTAATTGGAACCCAGAAGACTACCTATAATGAAATAGGATTTTTCTAAGGGCTTTTACTTCTGTTATCTGACAAGATGCTTATGATAAGCCTGTGAAGATCAAGTAGATACTGCTTTTCCCTCATTGCTAGTGAGGAAACAGGTAGGGAGAGGTTTGTGTGTGCAGCGTCACACAGCTAGTAAGACACAGACTGGTCTTAACTGAGGCTTGGAGGCAGGGAAATGTCTTCTCAGACCTGCATCTCACTCCACAAAGGAGACTTTCCTCACTAGCAACACCCTAGGGAGGAGGATCTAATGGCGGCGACATGTCCAGCAGGAGTCTTTCCTTGACTGGCCCTCCCAGTGCGCCTCACCGGAACCAAGTACGCCTGCGGAAGAGGAGGCTGCGGTGCCTGCACCGTGATGGTGTCTAGGCGAGACCCCACATCCCAGGAGATAAGGTATCCACACAGATGCCCGGAGGTCAGGTTCGCATTCTCCTCTCACAGCTGAGGACAATCTCAAAGGCCTTCCAGCTTTGTGATTCTAACTCTCTCTAGGTCTTAGACCTCTCTGAAAATCTGATAAAAGCTTGTGCTTTTACAAAAACTACTAAAGCACAACACTGTAGAGCAACTATACTCCAATAAAAATTAATCACAAAAAGAAACTAATAATGTTTTACATAGTTTCCAGGGGGCCATGGATCTCCCAAGGCCCATTGGTGCATCCCAGTTAAGAAACCCCAACTTAGGGACCTCCCTGGTGATCCAGCAGTTAAGAGTCTGTGCTTCCACTGCAAGGGACACAGGTTTGATCCCTGTTGGAGGAAGATCTGGCATGCTGCAGATCCCTCATGCTGTGTGGTGTGGCCAAAAAAAAAGAAACTCCAATTTAGGCCAAACATTCATTTGACAGGTGAGGAAACTGAGGTTCAGAAAGATGAAGTGACATGTTCAGTCATACAATTAGTAAGCCATAGAGCAAGAACTCTGGCCCACATTTTCTGGCTGTTTTTACTGTTGAACTGAACCCGGCCCATGATTTCAGCATTTCATTAAGGGCCGGATTCCAGTACTTGGACTGCTCCCAAATCTGCTGGCCCAAGACTGCAAAAAATGGCCTCAGGACACAGGCTTTCCAAATTTTCTAAATAACCTTATACAGAGTTTAAAATAAACAGTCAAAAAAAAAATCTCAAATATGGTTAAAAGACAAGGTGGGCCTTTTGCCTGTTATGGGATCAATGCTGTAATGAGTAATAATTGACATCCAAATTATTCCTGATGAGACAAGTCCGTACCCACTGCATCCAGATCCAGCTGGGTCTGTTCTGGGCTTGGAAAGTGTTTCTGAGGTTCAGAATGCCCATATTCCCCCTAAGAACCCCAATTATTACAGATGATAGAGAGTCAGCAGAGAGGACTCTAATTCTCCCTCCTGGTCACCCCTCCAGTTCGCCCGCCTCTAGACTGAATGACAGGCTGGTTGAGGGGAGGGGTTCTGCTACGCTTCTTCGTTCCCACATTCCCACCAGGCAGAACTGTGTTACTCCTGTTGATTTTCCCTGTGCTTCTCACATAAAGACACTTCTCTGTCACCGCCTGCCTGGTGCCCATCTGCTCTCTGTATGGGGCTGCTGTCACCACTGTGGAAGGTGTTGGAAGCATCAAAACCAGGCTTCACCCCGTGCAGGTAAGAGCACATCCCAATTTTCTCACTTCTTAACCCTATCTTTGTAATCAAAGCTGTGTTGACTGTGCCTCCTAGGGCTTCTACGTTGTGGTCCAGAAAGTAGAAGCTTTAGATACACATTGATCCAGATAATAATATCTGTTAAATGACTTAAAAGAAAGCTAGAAATACATCCATATTTCATTAGCTGATCATCTTTCTTCTTATTTTGTCTGCTTGAATAGTAACAGCATGATCAAAATATTAATTAGTGCATATTAGACTGCAATGCAGAATAAATATTACACAGAGGGTACTATGCATAGAATAAAACATCTCAAGGATGACAGGGTAAAATTTAGGTTTATTCCCTGTGGCATGGAGTTTTACTGTGACACGTATGGGCAGAAACACACCAATCTCTCAGTCATCGGCACAGGGGTTTGGGAAGTCATACATTCAGACACACTAACGCTGCAAGTACTACCAGGCAGGAGTCAACTGAATTTAATCATAATAATCAATTCCAGGAATGTCAGCAAAGGCAAAAGACCCCGTAGAGTTTACTAGAGTCTCTGAGAATGTCAGAGAGGATGCTTACCCCAAGACCAATAAGCCCAAATCCTAGGATTACACTAAGGTCTGCATCCAGAGCAAGCCTTCTCAAGCTTTAATATGCCTAAAAATCAATCAGCCAGGAGCTTTCTAAAAGTGCAGATCCTGATTCAGAAGGTTTAAAACAGAGACCTGAGGTTCCACATTTCCTACAAGACCACACGTGGGACCAATAACAACACTGCCAGTCCACGGACTGCACTTTAAATAGCCAGGATCTAGAACACAGACCAAAATCTTGGACCTTGGAAAGTAGAGCTCCTTTTGATCCACACAGAAGAATTTAGAGAAGAGAGTAATGTAAGGTCCATAGTGGAGAGTCTCTCAGTTACTCAGAAAGAGATGACCCCTGCTCAGAACCAAGCTGGGAAAGATGTGGAGGTGCTCGATAAAACTGTTTTTTAAATTACACCCACATTCCTTGTCATTACTGATTTCTGGAGAATTCTCACTCTGGGAATGGAGGTTGTGCACCAATAATTTCCTGCTAGAGGGATCTGGACATTTGAGCTTGAAAAGCAACTGTAATGCTAGGACACGGTTGCCGGCTCACCTCCCTCGGGAGCAGCCAAGGAAAGGGGATGCTGGCCGACTCTGCCGGAGGTGAGGGTGCACTGCTCAGGGAGGGGGTTCCACTGTGACAAGGGAGACGCTTGACGTGGAGCCTGGTGGGAGGAGGTGACAGTGGGAAGTCAGGGCCTGTGACCACGCCTGTGTCCTTCCAGGAGAGGATTGCCAAGAGCCACGGTACCCAGTGCGGCTTCTGCACCCCTGGGATGGTGATGTCCATGTACACGCTGCTGAGGAACCACCCACAGCCCTCTGAGGAGCAACTGCTGGAAGCCCTGGGGGGTAGGTCTGACCTGAGGCCAGGCGGGGGCATGTGTCAGGCTGTGCTTCCCCCTACCATGCCACCCCAGCCCCACTCAAGGACCCCCTCAATTGTTTCTGAAGTAGCTGCTTTCACCAGGAGCAGAGAATGTCAAGCTTAGCAGCTGCTCATCAGAGCACTTGCT
Organism: Bubalus kerabau; assembly: GCF_029407905.1. NCBI lineage: Eukaryota > Metazoa > Chordata > Mammalia > Artiodactyla > Bovidae > Bubalus > Bubalus kerabau. Next base: position 143,328,352 of record NC_073626.1, read on the forward strand.
CCCCAAACAAGTGGCCCACACCCCCATCTTAACACCCTACTTTGTCTTCCCTACCCAGTGACTTTACCTGGCTGCCTTCATTTGGGCTGTCATAATAAAGCACCACAAACTTGGGAAAAGAAAACAACAGGAATTTCTTCTCTCATGGTTCTGGAGGCAAAGAGTCTGAAATCAAGGCCCTAGAAGAGACTCTCCCTTTCCTCTTTCCAGCTTCTAGTGGCTGACAGCAGTCCTGGCCCTCCTTGATTTAGAGATTCATCGCTCCAATCTCTTCTTCCATCTACTTATGGCCTTCTCCCCTGTATATCTATGTCCAGATTTCCCTCTTTTTCCAGTCCAGTCACTGGATTAAGGCCTGCCCTAAGATGAGTAGGGCTTCCTCTTCACCTGATTACATCTGCAGCTCTGCAGAATTTCAAATAAGGTCACATTCACAGGTTCCAAAGATATCTTAGCACATCCTTGGGGACACGATTCAACCCATAACACAGCCCTTCACATATTGAAAGGATCTTTTCAAATTTACAATGGGTTTAAGTTACTAAAGAGGAGTTCATAAACATATCCTTTTTGCAGGAAACCTCATGGGTTTCCCAGGTGGCGCTAGCGGTAAATACCCACCTGCCAATGGAAGAGACGCAGGTTTGATCCTTGGGTCAGGAAGATCCCTTGGGGTAGGAAATGGCAACCCACTCCAATATTCTTGGGAAATTCCATGGACAAAGAAGCCTGGAGGGCTACAGTCTATGGGGTCACAAAGAGTTAGACGCAACTGTGCACGCATGCATGCACGCATGTATTCACATACACAGCATCTTCTGCTTCCTCTCAACAAACCTCACATTGGGTCATCCACCATCACTAAATAAGACATCTGTTAGATACATAAATCCTTAGTTTAAGGCCTGAAGTCTAAGCCCCACACACTCTCCTAGTCTTCCAGTTATAGTCGACTTCCTTTACTCGCTCTGCTCCATTACAGGACATCCAAACAAGTCATCTAAAATCCTACCTTCCTTAGGTCCTTCCACTACGTGAGGTCCTTCAACAACTCCTCATCCCTCACATGGCCACACCCACCCTCCTCCACCCAGCATTCAGAGAAGCCCAACAGCTGGCCTCCCAAACTCATTCTTCCTCCTCAGCTGTGTGACTCCCCACTGGCCAGTCTCCTCTCAGCCCTCCATCCTCTGCACGTTTCCACTTTTGCCTGCACTGCTCCGTGAACCCCGAGTGCCCCTCCTGTGCTCTCCCTCAATACATTTCTTTCTCATCCTTCAGCATGAGCTTCTTTGTGAAGCCTCTCCAGATGACCTCGATTCCACACTAACCTTCCTCCACCGCAGCCTCCCCCGCACCTTCATCCCTTGGAAACCTGAGGCTCTCGTACTTTCCCATGCAATAGAATCACCACAGACCTCTTAAATGCAGATTCCTGGGCTTGTCCCCAGACATTCTGATTTAGAACTGGAGAAAGGCCAGAGATTCGCATTTTAAACAAATACCCTAGGAAATTCTGAAGCAGTGACCTAATGTCCACTGAGGGGCTCTACTAACAAGCTGTCAAGGCATGATACCTTGCTCATATACAGCCTTAGAAACAATGCATATTTTCCTGTTTTAGGATCACTTACATCTTACATAGTATCTGAAATATAGTTGTTGTCAACAGATACACGTTGAATGAATGAATAATTTAATAGATGGATGCAACTGAGCTCACCAGATAGACTATCGTCTTCTTTCAAACTGAGAATAAAACTAGAATTGAGGTGACGGGAAGGGTATTATCTAAGGAAGGAAAAAGCAGTGAACAGCCTAGCAGATATTCAAATATTCTCAAAAACAAAACACCTGTCTTCATTTCAACTTTCTAAAGAAAAATAAAGTAAAAATCACTAAAAATAAAACATACTGATAACTTTGCTTTTTCTCTGGTTAGGTAACCTGTGCCGCTGCACTGGGTATCGGCCAATTCTCGCAAGTGGGAAGACCTTTTGTTTGGTGAGTCGGGGGCTGCGGGGGCACCCACAGAGCAAGAATGACGGTGATAGACGGTCTAGTCTGGGAACACAGGAGTCGTGTTTTTAGACCATGCAAATAGGTCGTAAGGAAGACTGACTGAGTTATCAATAGCTCCATCTAACTCACAGGAGTCTGAGCTCTTTGTTGAGGGAAGGGTGGGTGTTAGACTACTTTTCACCCTCGACATCACACCACCGGAAAGCCAGGTGATCTAACCAGCCAGCTAGACATCTTCCATGACGATTTCAGCAAGGCATCGGGACAGGACAGGGAGGAAGTCTCCAGCAAACCCAAGGAGACAAGCAAAGACACGGAGTTTGCCTGGGGGAGGCAAGGTTAGTGCCAAGAATCCAGACCAGCTGGGAAAGTGTGAGCAAATAAAGAAGCCAAAATGGGATAGTAGAATCCAAAATTCACCCCAACTACCAGAGTGCAGAGAGATTCCCCCACCAAATAGTGACACCTCACTGGGCTGCTGTGAAAATCAATGAGAAATTGCAGGCACGTAGCAAAGTCTTGAACTCAAGACTCACTTAGAACTCAACACGTATTTACTACTGTATCAAGGATGCCATCGACACTACAAATAGTGTTTGCCAGGGAGATCAGACAAACACATCTGATCACCCTCTGCAGAGGGCAGGATGGACATAGGCAGTACCACCCTTAGACCCAAGCAAGGGGGATCCCAAACTTCAGAGAACCCCTCGCTGGTCCCCCTACAGCCAATCTCAGGAGGCCACAGGGCCAAAGTGACTTGTTCACTTCAAGCCTTCACCCTTTTCTGGACTAGACATGGTCTTGACCCCATTCCCAGGAACAGGCCTCTTCCCCCAGTCCATCTTCCTTGAGAAAATCATAACAGCCAGCATGTGCACCAGAAGCCAAACACTGGCTATTCAGGGAGGAAGTAGACAGAATTTGGATTTGCAGGCTAGTTCACAGGTGTGTGAGGCCCCTCACAGTACAGACCCAGAGCCAGGGTGAGGAGGGAAGAGCAGCAAGCCCCAGACCAGGGCCTCCATCTGTGCTCTTGCCTCAGCTCCATGAAGAGTGGACAAGGGCCTAGAAATGGGCCAGCAGGTGTGTCCCGCTCCCCAAAGCCAGGGCCATCCCCCGTGCCTGTCCCATCTTCTATTGCCACACGGGGGAGCCAGTGGTTGACAAGCTGAGAAATAAAATGTATGGCTTGTAAAGCCATCAAATTACTGGTGTAAACGGAAAAACACTTGTGAAATACAAATGAAGGAAGTTAAAGGCAACCTCTCTCCCTCTGGAACATGGATGTTATCCACCTTTCCAGGCACAGCCTTTGGGGGTAAAGGAAAAATTGTAGTCAGAGAACCCACCGTGCAGCCAACAGGCCCCAGGAAACTTAACGGGTGAAAGGAAGCTAGTCCCAAAGCAGGACTACCCAAGGCTCTTATCTGCTAGGCAAGCAGAGACTGGCTTCCTCTGTTACCACTCGCTCATGGTCTGTCATGAGAGCTCAGAGTTTTGAGTGAGAGAGGAAGTGCTACTGGCTTGGCTCAGCTGGTTTTGCTTCTTGGGCAGAACTAGGAAGCTGCCAGCCTGAGACATTTGTGCAGAGACAGAGAATTCAAGTATCTGGAAGAAAGTATTTTACTAGAGACTTAGGAGAGACTATTTGAGGAATAAAATACAAGAAGTAAGGTTGGAGAAATGGGAACTGAAAGAACCAGCGAATGGAAACCGGCTTTAAAATTCACTGATTGTCCTTTCCTTCCCAGTCAGTGCCATACAGATTGCAAATGGTGGGGAGACCTGGCTCCAAAACTGCTTTCTTTCCTTGTCTTTCTTTTTATTTTCTCTTTTTTAGGTCCCTATCTAAATGATAATAGTCAATGTTGTCAAATCTTGCAGAGAATGGATACTAGCAACGGTTATTGCTCTGAAAAACATCTTATCAAGTGATTCTACAACTAAGAATTCACCTTAAAAAAATTCAGAGATGTACATAAAACTATACCTGCAATGAACAGAAGTGTTTATGTTATTTGTAGTTATAAAATATAGGGAAAAAATTAAGTACACATCAATGGCAAATTTTACAAATATATTTATGGAATAGCCAGAAGATAGATTAATATGCCATCAACAAAAATATATTTTAAAGACTTTAATGACAGGTAAATAAATGAACAAAAAGTCAAAATAAAAGGCATATTGTACTAACTATAAATATAGTACAAATATATATTATATAAAAATGTTTATCAGTAATGATAGTTTCTTTCTTTTACATTTCTTCATATTCTTTATTATTGTTTATGCTATTTATTACATATTGTGAATGTATTATATATTCTATCTATATTATTTATCTATATTATATATTCTGTATCTGAATCAAAAATAAAACAAAAAGGAAAGATCTTCTGATTATCCCTATTCCAATAGAAACCACCGAAAGTGACTTAAAAAGCTTGGAGCCTCATTTAAATTGTCAAGCCCTTTAAGGCACACACTGATTTACATGTCAGAAAGTTTTTCATAGGAGAGGCAGGTGGTGAGAGGGAGGCTCAAGAGGGAGGAGATATATGTATATGTATAATTGAGTTGATTCACGTTGTTGTATAGCACAAGCTAACATAATTATACTCCAGGAAAGCAAGTATACTCAAAAAAAAATTTTTTTAAATAGATATCTTTTTTTAAGTTTTTCATCTCAAGGCATTTCACTGTCCTAGGAGTCAAATGGCTGTCAACAGAAAGGAACAGGAAAATGCTGCCTGGATCTGGGAGAAAATGATTCTTCCTCGCTTGGCAGGAAGAGTGACGTGAGTCCCTTTGCTTTGTCTTCTCCCCAAGAGTATCACTTAACACCAACAGTGCTGAAACTGTGCTTGTGCGCTCTGATGGTCATTCTCTCCTTTTACAAACGTCCAAAGTGGAGGCACGAATAAAGCACTTTCCATTTGGGAGCAGGGTAAAGAGGTGATTGAAAGCTCGCGCTCTGATTTCCCTCTTCACTCTCTGGAAGGTTGAAACAGTAAAACCTAAGCCGGTTTAGGTCAGAGAACAAAGACTTGCCCCAGCTCTGCGAGTCCTGTCCTTGCCTGACCCGGCTCCTGCCGCCCTGTCTTCTCGCACTGTCTCCCCCGCTGCAGAGAGAGGGCACTGCTGCTTCAGCGAGGCTGGCGAGCCCGTCCACACTCAGCGAGTTCACGGCCCCCACAGCTGGGACATCCAGCCTGAAACACCCCAGTCTCTGGCTTTGCTCTCTGACAGATGCTAGTTTCCCAAAAAAGACCCACTGCCAAGTTCTTACAGGAATTATTTAGAGAAAATTCCTAGTGAGAAGACAGGAAAAATAGAGTCTGCTCCCTGTAGACATGGAAAGCTAAATGAACAGAGCTGCCCTTATACAAAACTGAGCCCGTCATTCCCTGCTGGTTCTGTTTTTACCCTTAACACCTACCTTATTTCCATTCTCGGCCTCCCCTGACACTTTATTTCTGTCCGGGGAAGCTGTGCAATGGAAGAGAGGGGTGTTCCCCAGGAAGGCAGGCTACACCCCGGACAACCACTTCACGGAGGATCAGTGCCCCCTGGAGGGCTAAAAATATTCTAAAGTCTGGATTTTGTAGCCTCCAGAATTCAATCTGTCCCTGGTAGCTCAGTGGTAAAGAATCTGACTGCAATATGGGAGATCTGGGTTTGATCCCTGGGTTGGGAAGATCCCCTGGAGGAGGGCATGGCAACCCACTCGAGTATTCTTACCTGGAGAATCCCCATGGACAGAGGAGCCTGGCAGGCTAGTCCATGAGGTCTAAGCACACAGCACACATGACTGGGCTCTGGCAACCACCTGAATCCCTCTAACCAAACTCAAAAGAACGTATTTAAACTGGACTGTGCGGCAATATTCATTTATAAAGAGAAACACAATTTTAAGGTGGATCTTATAGTCACTGAGCCACATCCTTTGCTGTAGGAAAGCACGCACAGGATGTCACAATATAAGGGGAAGATTGCTTGGTGAGCATGGGTGCAGAGCCATTGATAATCATAAGGGGAACAGCACAGAAGACCCCTCTCCACCCATCAGGTAGACCTACTAGATGGCATGTGTCTGCCCCATGACACTCCCACCTCTTGAAGCTGTGCTACTGTCTTCTGTGGGGTAACTGTGAAGTCTTGGCCTAGCTCCTGTTCAGGGGAATTTTAATTCCTCAGCTCAGATTCATTGTTTTCCATTTTAATTCTCAGACACTATCTTACTTCTAGGCTATAGATACACACCACATTATTGCCCCCAGGTACTGCCTACACTTCTAATTCCAGCTAAGGCAAAAACTGGTCCTTCAGATGTTGGCAGGTATGTCTCAGTCTGGGATCCTACTAAGGACCTACACAAGGAATAATGCAAGTTTTCCTTCCAGAATCTGGGAAGACCTTACAGAGACAGAGGGAAAAGCAGGGGAGTGTTGGACAAATGTCAGGTCATTTCATCTACATGTCACAATTACCCTTCAAAATAGTCATTATTTCACTGGGAATTTGGGGTTGGTATTTACAGACTGTTACATTTAGAATGCATAGACAACAAGGTCCCACTGTATAGCACAGGGAACTATATCTAATCCCCTAGGATAAACCATAATGGAAAAGAATATTTTAAAAAGAATGTAAATACGTGTAAAACTGAGTCACTTTGCTGTACAGCAGAGATTAGTATAACATTGTAAATCAACTATACTTCAGTTTTTTTAAATAGGTATTATTTCTATTTGATCTTTAGAGAGATTAAGTACATTTCTATTGAGAGGGTCAGAGAGCCAAGTTGTGGCAGAGCTGATAATGAACTCAAATCTGTCTCCCCCACCCCACCAACCCCACCCACTGCCGTGCTCGGCCAGCCCATCTTCCACGGGTTTCCCCATTATATATCCTTCCAGCCCCACACCCCACAGTTCTCTCCTGATTTGCCTTAATCTTTAGGAAACGTCTTGAGAATAAGTGTTTCCAAAACTAAAACATACTTAATTTAGAGAGGATTGCAGTTTGGGTAACTTTTCACTGTGCTTTGGTTTCCTAATAGATGAAATAGAGATGGCAATTTACTTTCTTTGTACAATTGTTGGGAGGATTAAGTAAATTATTAATATGTGTAGAAAGCACATGGAATGTAAGCACTCCATAAATGCCAACTAGTGTTATTAAAGCAAGTGGGGTGTGTGTGTGTGCTTACACAAGAGCATATATGTTCAGAGTCGTGTTTTACTTAAATTACAGGACTTCTCAGAGCTTTTCGCATTTTGAATCTTAACTTGACAGATGAGGGGGTAGTGGCTCGGGCCCAGTGAAGAGGATTTCCCAAACTAATTGACCTCTGATTGTTTTTCATAGACAGTCTTTGTATTTTGCAGGATACTATTTGAACTGGTTCATAGGATATCCTTTTCTTTAGTGTCAACACAATTCTTATTTAAAACTATTTGGTTTGAACTATTTTCCCATACAAGGAGAGTCGGAGCTATTATTGTGTTCTTTTTGCCTTATTAATGTAAAGAATTATGATGCTGTTTCCAATTGAGCCTGACTGATGGAACCATCTTCTTCTGCCATTTATAAAGATTTGCACAGAGTTATTTGTGAAAGAGGAGTTCCAGCCCTTGGACCCTACCCAGGAGCTCATATTTCCCCCGGAACTCTTGGTAAGAGGAGTTGGGTGTTTTATGTGCTTATTGAAATGTCACTGGTTATAAGCTCAGTTTTTAAAAACCACCTTTTCCATCCTGTGAAATTATCAAATTGTATAAATTCTTGATCAAATCCGAATGCTTGTCCCTGCCTGGCTCACCCAGCCCTGGCTGATGCCCTGTACACATTCCCCAAAGCCTCAACTGAGGCTATATTTTAACCATTTTTGTTATTACTTCCATCATTGTCATCTGCACTGTATCCCTATTGACTGTCCCAATCAATCCAGTTTTTCTCAACTTCTAACTCGGTCTTTCCAGCCCTTCCCAGATATTGACCTCAAGTGGCACTTCCAGGGCCTCCCAGTTCTTCCCTCTGTCAGCATTTCTATCTTTCCTCTCTAACATCCAGTTGTTCCATTCGATAACATATGTATTTCTGAAGGGGTTCTGATATGTTCATTCATATAGTCAACAAATACTAATCATTCAGTAACACGCCAGGCACTGTTCTAGGTACTGAATACACAACAGGGAACAAAACTCACCCAAGGACCTGCCCCCAAGGAGACTGTAATTTGATTGGAGAGACACACAATGAACAAGACAATAGATGATATCCCTTATACAAATAATCTTTTAAAAAATGATACAAATGAATTTATTTATAATACAGAAACAGACTCACAGACTTAGAGAAGGAACTTACGGTTACCAGTGGGGAAGTGTGTGGGAAAGGGATAGTTAGGGAGTTTGGGATGGACATGTACACACTGCTATATTTTAAATGAATAACCAACAAGGACCTACTGTATAGAACAGGGAACTCTGCTCAATGTTATGTGGCAGCCTGGATGGGAGGGGAGTTTGGGGGAGAGTGGATACATGTGTGTGTGTGGCTGAGTCGCTCTGCCATGTACCTGAAACTATCAACATTGTTAATTGGCTATACTCTAATATAAAATAAAAAGTTTAAATGGATAAATAGACAGATAATAGATAAGTTATATAGTGTGTCAGCAAGTGATAAGGAGAACAAAATAAAACAGTGAAGGGGGATAGGATGCAGGGGGTTGCCATTTTCAATATCTGGCCAGAGAAGACATCTGTGAAAAGGTAGTATTTGATGAAAATCCTGAAGTAGGTGAAGGAACTGGTCATGGTGGGGAAGAGCAATCCAGGCAGCGGGGCAGCAAGTACAGAGATACCAAGGAGAGGAGAACTCCTGTCCTGATCAAGGACAGAGCAGGGGCCAGCCTGGCAGGAACTCAGGGAACCAGAGAAGTCAGAAAGCTGCAGGGCTGGGGGCAGACCATCCTGGACTTAGACTGCTTGGCTTTTACTCTGCATCAGATGAGAAGCTATCAGAGAGGTTGGACATAAGAGGAGTACGCTCCTGTTAACCTTGTAATGGGTGGGATCTGGGGTGGTTTGGGCTGCTGGGACAGGAATAGCCTGGGGATGGGTGAGAGAAGGATCAGTGAGCCCATTAGGGCAGCTGTGCCCTCCTGAGGCTGGTGGTGCTGGACCAGGCAGCCAGCATGTGCATGGTGAGGAGCCAGTGGATTCTGGATACACTTTTGGAAGAGCCAACAAGATTTCCTGATGAATGTGATGAGGTGTGTGGGGAGAGAAAGGAGTCAAGGCTGAATCCAGGGCTTTGGGCAGCTGGAAAGGGGAGTGGCCATTTACTGAGAAGGGGAAGACCTCTGGAGGAGCAGGGGATTTTTCCTTTAGGGAATCCTTTCTGAGGGGGGCTTGGAGGAGGATGGGGCATGAAGAACTCAGTTTTTAAATTTGAGATGCCTATTACACATCTAAGAAGAGACACTGAGCACTCATTCAGGTATGTGAGCTTGGATTTCAGAGGTAAAACTGAAGATTCTAATTTAGGAGTATCCATAAAATTATGATTTTTTAAGGCCATGATACTAAATTATGCTAAGTTAATCTATACTGAAGAGTCAATGACAGATGCCAGCTCATATTGTCACTTTCCTCCAAAGCACTACACACGAACAAGTCTTAAGCTAAAAGGAGTAAATATCTAATTATGGAAATTCAAGCATTAGCCAATGGTATACTGAGTATCTTTTTGGTCAGGGGAAACCCAGAACTTCTGAAATCTCTCTAGAGAAACATACCTCCACCCGGAGTCTATCATAACCCAGGAATACAGATGTGCCCACGTGCACACACCTTTGTTATTTGCACTTAGAGAATGACAGAGAACCCAGAAAAACGAACCCTGACCTTTCACGGAGAGAGGGTTACTTGGATCTCCCCTGGGACCTTCAAAGACCTCCTGGAGCTGAAAGCAAAACACCCAGAAGCCCCGCTCATCCTGGGCAACACATCACTGGGTGAGTGATTACAGCGGTTCTCACACCACCAGGCCTCAGTGCTGAACGGGACTTCCTGTCTCCTAGTCTAAAAAACTACTTTTTAAAGATAAAGACATCATCATTTTTAATAAAAGTGTTATAGTAAAATAATGTATTATAAAATGTACTCTTATATTGTATATTATATAATAATTATTTATACATTACCTTTTATATATACTATATATAAATACTAGCATATATTTACTGGTGGCTCAGATGGTAAGGAATCTGCCTGCAATGCAGGATACCCAGGTTCGATCCCTGTGTCAGGAAGATTCCCTGGAGGAGGGCATAGCAACCCACTCCAGTATTCTTGCCTGGAGAATCCCATGGACAGAAGAGCCTGGTGGGCTACAGTCCATGGGGTCGCAAAGAGTCAGACACAACTGAGCAAAAAACATAATATACTGCATATACTTTTATATATACATTATATAAATAATATTAAAAGTATAATACAAATATTATAGTATTATCATATAATAAAATAGCCTCCAAAATTCAATATACACAGACCCTGGGAGTATGCAGTGTAACCCCTTGAGGTGTGCAGCAGTATTAAAGGACTGTTAATTATTTAATTTACCTTGTCCTTTTAAATTTTGTTTCCATTAGGTATTGAGTAAATTAAATAGAATTTTATGAAATATGGTGGATATATTAACAGTCTACACCCAGTTATCACCACACTCACTTTGAGAACCAGAGCTTTACCAAGAAGTTTGCCCCATGGGCCCTCCGAAACCATAGTCCCTCCCCTCCCCTTCCTCTCAGGGGTGCTCATTAGACTGAATATGGTGTTGGTCCATCTCTTCTCTTTTTTACATGTTATACCCGTATATTTGAGTTCCTAAGCAATGTGTTGCTTAGTTTTGCAGATTTTTGAACTTCACTTAAGTAGATGGACACAGTATTACTCCTCTACAGTTTGCTTTGTGCATTTAACATTGTTGAGCTGGGACCTGCCCACATGGTTGCACATAAGTGTGCTAATTCCATCCTGTGCCGAGGACACAGTTCACACTTCCATTCTATTGCTCAAGGCCATGGTGTGTTTTCCAAGTCTTGGCTCTTTCAGGTACCTCTATACACATCTCCTGAGAGTCTTCTAAGAATCTCTCATCCATTTTATTTCCTATTTTTATATTCACATAATGCTACTGCTAACTGCTAAGTCTCTTCAGTCGTGTCCGACTCTGCGACCCCATAGACGGCAGCCCATCAGGCTCCCCCGTCCCTGGGATTCTCCAGGCAAGCACACTGGAGTGGGTTGCCATTTCCTTCTCCGATGCATGAAAGTGCAAAATGAAAGGGAAGTCGCTCAGTCATGTCCGACTCTTAGCGACCCCACGGACTGCAACCTAGCAGGCTCCTTCGTCCATGGGAGTTTCCAGGCAGGAGTACTGGAGTGGTTGCCAGTGCCTTCTTCATTCACATAATGAGTATAGATAAATACATATACTGGAAGCACACGTGCTATAAAATTACTTGGCAGGGTGTATGGCCACTGCTGTCACATATATATGCATTTATTGCCAGTGTTTAAAATTAGCATCTGAATATTTTAATAAGAAACTTTCAATGCCAAAAAATTGCATTTTCTTTTTCCTAACTCTCCCTCTCTAAGATATATACTGCATTTACTTTCAGGACCTGCCATGAGATCTAAAGGATGTTTTCACCCAATTCTCCTCTCTCCTGCTAGGATTTCTGAGCTGAATGTGGTGTCTAAAACAAATGATGGTGAGTTCCAGGTTTTCTTTGTAAAATATCCATGAACCAATCCCTGTACTAAACATTTGCACTAACTAAACACTAAATAGTTTAGAACCTCATCATACATTTATCTTGTCTGACTTGTTCCCAACTCTTTGACATTTTTCTGATGTGATATTATATCCCCATCATGAAAATTTACTATCAAAAGCTTTGTACAGAATATAGGGTATTTGGATGATGTCATTCAAGACCTTGTAGTCACCTGTAGGATTCTTGCCTATAAAGAGCCATGATGGAACTTCCTTGGTGGTCCAGTGGTTAAGACCACGCTTCTAATGCAGGAAGCGCAGGTTTGATCCCTGGCCTGGGGACTAAGACCCCACATGTCTGCCTCTCAGTGTAGTCAAAAAAAAAAAAAAAAAAGGCATGGCGACACAAAGGCAATAAACTTGCAGTGTCAGTTTAATGAGAAGACAGCAAGAGAGAAGTACTATCTATCACTTGGATGGTCAGTTCCAGGAAGGGAGGCAGGTTTGCAGGAGGCATTTAACTTAGTGTCTGGCATTCAGATGCTACTTGTCTCTTAGGGGCAATGGCAAAAGGCCAAGTAAGACAGAAACCTGCCCAGGGAAGCACCCCTGGTCATTTGCAACATCCTTAAGGGCCCACTATGTGCAGACTCTTCATCAGGCAAGGTGGCACCCACAGAGTAGGAAGGAAATATCCAAGACTTTGCCTTCAAGATGCACAGCAACCCCTTTAACGAAAGGAATTTTATTTTACTCCTTCTCTCATCCAGCAGATCTCTTAGCATATATGTGCTTGTCTAAGGTACATGTATATATGTACTAAATGACTTAATGGAAAGAAAAAAAGACTAAATGAATGAGTGAGCCAGGAACTTGAATTTGGAATGCAGTAGTAATAATGATTTCCTTAACTCGGGCAACAGGGAGGTTGGCTAAACTGAAAGCTTTAGTCCAGAATGACTTGTAGACCATCACGTGTTTTTGGAGATCTGTGGTGGGCAGGAGAAGGGACCCACCTTGGCAGTATCACTGCCATCCCAGAGTCCTACCTTCCCGGCCTCAACCATCATCAGCCAAACTTAGACTGTGCTGCAGACCAGCAAGCCTGCCTTCCCTGACACTGACCCACCCATTTGCAAGGAAAGGGACCTTTCCTGGTTTTGCACCACAGCCTCACAGCTTCAGCCTTGTGCTTAAGTAGCACATCCACACACCACTCAGAAAATGAGGGCAGTGTGCTTAGATATATCTGAAATCTTGGGGTTGGAGAGAAGAGGAAGAGAGAAGAGTAAAATGGGTGGTTTGGGGGTATAATCAAGTACCCTTTTTTTTTTAACATTTATTTATTTGGCTGCACTAGGTCTTAGTTACGACTCGCAGGATCTTCAATCATCACTGTGGCTTATGGGACCTAGTTCCCTGACCAGGGATCAAACCCAGGCCCCCTGCTTTGGCAGAGCAGTCTTAGCCACTGGACCACCAACAAAGTCTGTCAAATGATTTAAGCAGACAGTCAAGACAGGACAACCCTTTTCCTCATGTTCACCCCAGGCCCATGGTTTAGCCCATGATTTTCAAACTTGTTTAAGCATCACAACTCAGTCCTCAAACAAATCCTAATAGATGAAAATATGCTCCTCTGTTTGAAGGAGGGGGAAGACTTTCTCCATCCCACCAAGCCCCCTATATTTCCTCCAACAGGGCCAGGACAAAAGGAAAGAGACCTGGCCCAAGGTCTGCAAACTGGCTGGTGGCCGGTCACCAAGGCACACATCTCCCATGTCCAATCCAGAACTCCCATCGTTACTGCCATTCCCTGTGCCCCCAGGCCCAACCCACTGGCTGTTCAACGGGCTCTTTGTCAATTTAGACTCAGCAGGCAAGATAGAGGCAGATTCTAAAATCTTAACCATGTGTTTTCCTTGGGGCCCCTTAAACTTTAAGTGTGAGTCACCTCTAGAAGCCTCAAGGGACCTTTCTCAGGATGCCCAAGCTTTCCTGAGGCCCAGAGGAGTGAAGGACACTTGTAGGGGAGGGTTACACTGGAGCCAGCTGTGCCCCACCACCACCACCAGCAACCCCAGGAAATAAATATCTGTGACAGCTTGCGTTTGTTTACATTTTGTGTGCTAATCCATGTCACCTACTTGTTTGGCTGGATATACGCCCCACTCACCCTCAAAATCTTTAGTATAGTAAGTGCTACAGGAAGTCAGTGCATCTTAAACCCATAGACCCTCAAACTCTGAAAAGCATGGAGTTAAAATAAATCCCATGTTCTGAGAATCATATAAAGATAAAGGTCTTTTCAACACCACTGAAATGCAAGCTAGGTTTTGTGACCAAGGGTGGAATAAAATAGAATTTTCTCAGTACAGTTGTGTCATGCCCGACACAAAGTGAGGGGCTACTGTGAGCGATGGAAAGAATCAAACAGAAGTCTCTAAAATGGATTGTCTCGCCTCAGCCTGAGTCCGAAACCCATACTTATGAGGACCTAGGCAACAGGGAAGACAGCTGACATATTCTCCCCTGGGGCTGAACTGCATTGCCTGCCTTTTTTTAATTTAGGTTATTACTTTATTTTTTATTTATTATTTTTGGCCACGCAACATGTGGGATCTTAGTTCCCTGACCAGGGATCAAACCCTGCAGTGAAAGTAGGGAGTTTTAACAACTGGACCATCAGAGAAGTCCCTGAACTTCTGTTTTCTATCTATGTCAAATAACAGATGGTCGTTCTAGACTGTGTAATGCTGCTGACCATAACCAGATAAAAATCTTTGTCTCTAATTTCTTCCCAACTAATACGGCTCTGGATCTATATGACAGGAGGAATTGTATGGTAGGAAACAAGCATGGTCTGCCCAGTGCTCCTGCAGGTAAAAGGAAGGCAAGATTTTGAGGAAGTTAAAGCTTTACTGGAACTTGTGGTGATGGGAAGCAATAGACAATCACCGATGGGACCAGATCCCGTGTGCCTTTTATGAGATACTGATGCAGAAACAGGGTGAGGATTCTAAGCTGAGAGACATTCCAGGCAGAGGAGCAGTAGAGTTACTTTAAGATGTGATTTGCTTATGGGCTTCCCTGATGGCTCAGACGGTAAAGAATCCACCTGCAACGAAAGAGATCCACGTTTGATCACTCGGTCGGGAAGATCCACTGGAGGAGGAAATGGCAATCCACTGGAGGAGGAAATGGCAATCGACTCCAGTATTCTTGCCTGGAGAATCTTATGGACAGAGTAGCCTGGTGTGCTGCAGTCCATGGGGTCGCAAAGAGTCGGACACGACTGAGTGACTAACACTTTCACTTTCAAGATTTGCTTAGCATATAGATAATAAGAAGCAGCTAGTAGTTTTGTTAATCAATTAGGTTAAATATGATCACTGAAACAACAGGGGGTGTTAGTTATGTGGGTATGTTGGTAGGACTGGGAAAGTATTGCACCAAGTACATTTTTCAGTTCAGTCATTCAGTCGTGTCCAGCTCTTTGCGGTACCATGGACTGCAGCTCTCCAGGTTTCCCTGTCATTCACCAACTCCTGGAGCTTGCTCAAACTCATGTTCATCAAGTTGGTGATGCCATCCAACCACCTCATCCTCTGTTGGCCCCTTCTCCTCCCGTCTTCAATCTTTCCCAGCATCAGGGTCTTTTCCAGTGAGTCAGTTCTTTGCATGAGGTGGCCAAAGTATTGGAGTTTCAGCTTCAGCATCAGTCCTATCAATGAATATTCAGGACTGATTTCCTTTAGAATGGACTGGTTGGATCTCCTTGCAGTCCAAGGGACACTCCAGAGTCTTCTCCAACACCACAGTTCAAAAGCAGCAATTCTTCAGCACTCAGCTTTCTTTATAGTCCAACTCTCACATCCATACATAACTATTGGAAAAACCATAGCTTTGACTAGAAAGACCTTTGTTGGCAAAGTAATGTCTCTGCTTTTGAATATGCTGTTTAGGTTAGTCATAGCTTTTCTTTCAAGGAGCAAGCATCTTTTAATTTTATAGCTATAGTCACCATGTGCAGTGATTTTGGAGCCCCCCAAAATAAAGTCTGTCACTGTTTCCATTGTTTCCCCATCTATTTGCCATGAAGTGATGGGACTGGATGCCATGATCTTAGTTTTTGAATGATGAATTTTAAACCAGCTTTTTCACTCTCCTCTTTCACTTTCATCAAGAGGCTCTTTAGTTCCTCTTTGCTTTCTGCCATAAGGATGGTAACAACTGTATATCTGAGGTTATTGATATTTCTCCAGGCAATCTTGATTCCAGCTTGTTCTTCATCCAGCCCAACATTTCTCATGATGTACTCTGCATATAAGTTAAATAAGCAGGGTGACAATATACAGCCTTGACATACTCCTTTCCCAATTTGGAACCAGTCTGTGGTTCCATGTCTAGTTCTAACTGTTGCTTCTTGACCTGCATACAGATTTCTCAGGAGGCAGGTCAGGTGGTCTGATATTCCCATCTCTTTAAGAATTTTCCACAGTTTATTGTGATCTACACAGTCAGAAGCTTTGGTGTAGTCAATAAAGCAGAAGTAGATGTTTTTCTGGAACTCTCTTGCTTTTTCGATGATCCAGCGGGTGTTGGCAATTTAATCTCAGGTTCCTCTGCCTTTTCTAAATCCAGCTTGAACATCTGGAAGTTCACGGTTCAAGTATTGCTGAAGCCTGGCTTGGAGAATTTTGAGCATTACTTTGCTAGCATGTAAGATGAGTGCAATTGTGCGGTAGTTTAAGCATTCTTTGGCATTGCCTTTCTTTGGGATTGGAATGAATATTGACCTTTTCCAGTCCTGTGGCCACTGCTGCGTTCTCCAGATTTGCTGGCATGTTGAGTGCAGCACTTTAACATCATCATCTTTTAGGATTTGAAATAGTTCAACTGGAATTCCATTACCTCCACTAGCTCTGTTTGTAGCGATGAAGGCCCACTTGACTTGGCATTTCAGGATGTCTGGCTCTAGGTGAGTAATCACACCATTGTGGTTATCTGGGTCATGAAGATATTTTTTTTACAGTTCTTCTGTGTATTCTTGCCACCTCTTCTTAATATCTTCTGCTTCTGTTAGGTCCATACCATTTCTGTCCTTTATTGTGCCCATCTTTGCATGAAATATTCCCTTGGTAGTTCTAATTTTCTTGAAGAGATCTCTAGTCTTTCCAATTCTATTGTTTTCCTCTATTTCTTTGCATTGATCACTTATATCTTATATATATATAGATAGATAGATAGATAAGTGATCAATATATATATATAATATATATATACAATATATATAGATATATATAATATATATATAATATATATAGAGAGAGAGATATAAGATATATAAGATCTTATATCTTATAGATCTTATATCTATATCTTATATCTCTCCTTGCTATTCTTTGGAACTCTGCATTCAAATGGGTATATCTTTCCTTTTCTCCTTTGCCTTTCACTTCTCTTTTTTTCTCAGCTATTTGTAAGTCCTCCTCAGACAATCATTTTGCCTTTTTGCATTTCTTTTTCCTGGAGATGGTCTTGGTCACAAATCTCTGTGCATAGTTCTTCAGGCACTCTGTCTATCAGATTTAATCCCTCGAATCTATTTGTCACTTCACTTCCACTGTATAATCGTAAGGGATTTGATTTAGGTCATACCTGAATGGTCTAGTCGTTTTCCCTACTTTCTTCAATTTAAGTCTGAATTTGGCAATAAGGAGTTCATGATCCAAGCCACAGTCAGCTCCCAGTCTTGTTTTTGCCAACTATATAGAGCTTCTCTATCTTTGGCTACAAAGAATATAATCAATCTGATTTTGGCATTGGCCATCTGGTTATGTCCATGTGTAGAGTCTTCTCTTGTGTTGTTGGAAGAGGATGTTTTCTATGAGCAATGTGTTCTCTTGGCAAAACTCTGTTAGCCTTTGTCCTGCTTCATTTTGTACTCCAAGGCCAAGTTTGCCTGTTACTCCAGGTATCTCTTGACTTCCTACTTTTGCATTCCAGTCCCCTATAATGAAAAGGACATCTTTTTTGGGTATTAGTTTCAGAAGGTCTTGTAGGTTTTCATAGAACCGTTCAGCTTCTTCTTCAGCATTACTAGTTGGGGCATAGACTTGGATTACTGTGATATTGAATGGTTTGCCTTTGAAACAAACAGAAATCGTTTCTAATATTAATGAAAATAAAGTTATGTGGGAGAGTGAAATATTCTCCAAGGTTAATCCATAAGAGAAAAATCAAAGCCCACTCTGCAACCTGCTTTAAAAAAACAAAACAAAACAGACTAATAGCAGTTAGAACCCAGCCCTGGAAGTGACCAAATCATACCCTGTGTGTTAGTGACTCATTCCACAAACCCCAGGGGAAGTTGAAGATTAATTTTTCAAGGTCAACTAAGTCATCTCCTGATGGTTTGGGTGACTTCTTCATTTTCAAAGATTGAGCTGAATCCTTACATCCCTACTACAGAGAAACCCAGAGCCCATGCTACTGTCAATATCAATACTCACAAGTACAACTGCAACAGTTTTTTTTTATATATAAATATTTGCCATTCTCATTGTATATATTATTTATTTTTCTTTTGACTGCGCTAGGTCTTCATTGTTGTGCACAGGCTTTTGTCTAGTTGTGACGAGTAGGGGCTACTCTCCAGCTGCAGTGCACAGGCTTCTTATTGCAGCAGCTTTTCTTGTTGCGGAGCACAGCTCTAGGCATGAGAGCTCTAGAGCATGGGCTCAGTAGATGAGGCACAGGGGTTTAGTTACTCCACAGCATGTGGGATCTTCCTAGATCAGGGATGGAACCCATGTCCCCTGCAATGGCAGGCAGATTCTTATATACCGTTGCAGGGAAAGCCTGCAACAGTTTTTAAATTCTGAGTTATTTCCTTGCCAGCTAGCGAATAGTAGTTTCTTTTGTTTGGTTGGTTTTTTTCATTTTGTTCTGTTTTGCAAAGAGAAAAGGCTTTATTGCAGGGGCTAGCAAGTAGTATTGCTTTGATCCTGGGATGCTCTCCCATTTCTCCTGACTCCCTAGCCCCTCCCTGGGGACCCCACCCTCCCACACTCAACAACACCCAAAGTAATATCCGAGGCAGCTCCTTGTATGGACTGTATTCATTCTGATTGGCTCGTGCCCCTCCTAGAACTGGTGTTGAAGATTTTGAATATCAAAGCCACCTATAGAGGGGCAAATCAGCAGTGGAAGCATTGTTGATTTACACAATGACCTTGGCAATTGAAAGACCTTTGACTTTTTTAATGCTATCAGTTTTATCCTCCTTAATCACAAAACAGCTTGGCGTAGCTTCACTGTGGTCAGTCAGAAAGGGGTCATGGAACGTTCTGGTAGAGTCTGCCTCCGGCTAGTTGTTCCTGTCCTTCCTGCTCTCCAGGACTGACCATAGGTGCTGGCTGCAGTCTGGCCCAGGTCAAGGACGTCTTGGCTGAGAGGGTCTCTGAGCTCCCGGAGGAGAAGACCCAGACGTACCGAGCGCTGCTGAAGCACCTCAAGAGTCTGGCCAGCCAGCAGATCCGGAACATGGCTGTATGTCTTCTGGGCCCATCACGAGGCCTGCTATACCTATCTCTTAATCTCAGCAAAATGTTAAAAGAGGCATTGGCAGAATCAGTGTGCACATGGGTCTCAGCTGATTGAAACGACAGCACAATATACATTTAATATAGCAACCATTATTTAATAACATATTTAAAAGAAGACTCTGAGTCAAGTTCAGTCATATAGCTAAGTAGCAATATAAGTGGGAAAAGAATGTCATGGTTTCACTAATTTCATGATAAGACCTTCAAAGAAACTAATTTGATCTTAGGCTGCATTGTTGTTGCTAAGTCGTGTCCTACTCTTTGCAACCCCATGGACTGCAGGAGTAAAACACCTAAAACAAGGAGGGTAGCCTCCCCTACTCCAGACTGTTCAGACCACCGCTAGACGATAACTCTCAGAACAGGGAGGCAGACTTCAGGGTCGGCTGATTTGACCTCAGGCGAATGCAGATGTAGATCTTCAAAATACACATGACCCCTTCCCTTACACACCCCTGAATGACGTATTAGAAATTCTTAGAATACGGAGAATGGAGGAAGAACAGGTTTCTACTGAAAAAGCTCTTCAATTGATTCCAAATGATTCCCTGTCGTGGGTTCTGTCTGACACCCTGGACCCTGGTGAGGAGACGGTGACAGGAGAGTAAGGGGTTGGAAACCACCACAGAGAGAGCAGTGGTGGGGCATTGTGAAAGCTGCCTTCAGATATTTCTAGACTCCTGAGAAGAGGTGTGATATATTTCATATGATCACCAAGGGTAGAAGTATGACCGATAAGTGAGAATCCAGGGGTGTAGATTTCAGCTCAGTGGAAACAAGAACTTTAAAATTAAGCTGTTCATAGAGGAATGGGAGTTCCGTGCCCTCACCCATGTTCCAGCCCAGATTCAGCCCAGATCACCCGCAACCTGGGTGGTCACTGTAGAGTCTGGCACTATGTGGGAAGAATACTGAGCTGAATGGCTGGTCATTTCCCTGACATGTTCTGAGATGCTATAAGCTTAACCAGATCCAAGAGGAGTCTCTCAAGAAGAGGAAAAGGGAGACTCAGTGATAGATGCCCAGCACCTAAACATGGCCCCCGGGAAGTCCAGCAATTCAAGAGGCCATGAGATAAGGCTGAGATCCCAAGGCAGTATCGTGGCTACTTTTGTAGCCAGCACTGTGGCCATCTGTGCCACCTGAGTAGGGGTGGCTCAGAATTGGCCACTGCACCTCAGTGCTTGGGTTTGCATCCCCATCCTGCCTCTTCCTCACTGGGAGATCTTAATCAAGTTTTATAATTCCTCTGTGCCCCCGTGTCTTCTTCTCTTAAAGGGGGACAGTGGCCTCATCTCACTGAGCTGTTGTGAGGACTGAGTGAGTAAATATGCATGAAGGAGTGAGACATCAGGTGAAACACACCACATGCCATTCAGTGCTCGTTACCATCCATTCCTCACCTGATCCAAAGTTGTGGGTGGGTGGGGACCTCTCACAGCATCAGAACTGAGTATCATCTACAGAGGAGGCCAAGACTCCTCTAGACCCTGTCACCTACCAGGGAGGACCATGAGCAGGTGCCGGGAAGGGCGGGGGGCTCAAATTTGAGGGATCTAATGACCAAGGCTATAACTCTCTCTCCTTAGTCTTTAGGGGGTCATATTATAAGCCGACATAGCTACTCAGATCTGAACCCAATTCTGGCTGTGGGCAACGCTACCCTCAATCTGACATCAGAAGGTAAGCTACCCAGAGCCCTCTGAACAGCACCTGCAGCGTTTCTGTCTCTGTTTTAGGAGGTGCTATGTCAGAGCCCATGTCTCTTGCTCTCAATCCACCATGGGGAGCTCAGGATCCTAGCAGAAGTCTCCTCACACAGGGGATGGCACCTTCTGTACCACCTGCCACATATACACAACACCCAGCCCCAACCACAGTTCAGCCAGCCCGCGGCAGCCAGGGCTGTCTAGAGGCCGACTAGAAGCCTCTCTGTGACCAGAGGACCACTTCCTCCTCCTCCTCCTCCTCATGTCCCCTCTCCAGTTGCCGTGTAAGAAGTCACAAGTCTAGTGAGGACACGCTGGGGACACTGTAGGGCCCCTGGGGGCAGGAGGAAGGCTAGCAACATTTTCCATGCTGGCTAAGGAGGGCGGTCCTTGAGGGCTGCTCCAGGGTATTCCACCCTTGTCTCCCTGAGATGCTCAGCCCTCACATTGGCTCTGGCTGCTCCAAAGAGGCTGACACTCCCATCCAGTGCGCGCTGACTGTGCCAGGCTCTGCTGGATACTTTACACAACACATCTAATTTGTCCAACCCCCGGCCCCCGCCCCCGACTGAGGTCGCTTGCAGTAGGGGGTGAGGGATGGGAATCCAGTCTGCCTTGATTTCTCAACAGGAGTACTCGCCTCTTCACCAGCAGCCACCTCCCCAGGTCTTCTAACTCCCCACTTTCCATCTCTCCCCCCCTCCCTCCCCCACACCCCATCAAATACCCTCATATGGGCTGAGTTGGACCCGGGAAACTGGAGTGCAAGGGAGCAGTCACACTGCCCCATGTGAACTCCAGGGTGTGGCCAACCAGGAATTATCTCACCAGCATCATAAGCCTCCCCAGGGGATTGTTGGCTGACACAGTCTGGTCCCTGATGGGTGGGAACTGAGAAGTGTTGGGAGGGACCTGCTGGCAAAGGAAAAGCCCTCATACTCCTATTCAGCTTTGTGTGGGGCCCAGGAGAGGAAATCCTTCAGCCCCGAAGGACCCTGTCAACTGTTTTGCTGGGTCCGCCAGGCCTGTAGTCC
Source organism: Bubalus kerabau (assembly GCF_029407905.1). Lineage (NCBI taxonomy): Eukaryota > Metazoa > Chordata > Mammalia > Artiodactyla > Bovidae > Bubalus > Bubalus kerabau. The sequence goes on from NC_073626.1 coordinate 143,350,531, forward strand.
AGAATCACCCCATCTTGAACCCTGAAGACTAAGGGAGAGGAAGCCAAGGCTCTGGGGCGTCAGGAGAGCAAAGACGGCCTGGCCCCCATGCAGGGCCTTCTACTTCAGGACTAGCGGTGCTAGCTGTGTCCCTCCACTGGGATGTTGGTCGTCACCTTTGGCTCCAGGTCTCTGTTTTCCCAGCTCTGCCAAAGCAACCTCCAGTCTGCACTCAGCCCAGCTCCAATGAGGCCAGTAGCTAGCTGGCGCCCCAAGAGGGAGGCCCAGGTCCACAACCGCCCCTCTGGGGTCTACCTTCCTCTGTCTCGGCCACACCTACCTTCCAATCAGCATCTCACTGCTGTTTCTGGATCTGAACGCACATCAGATTTGCTGGCCTGCAATCTCCTCACACATTTCCCGTGGAGCCACAGCCACTTTTTAAAGCCAGAGGGGACTTCTCTAACCATCACCACCATGTGGTGACAATGGGGCTGAAAGGAGGTTTTGTAAATTGTTCACATTGCTTTAAAGATATGGGTATCCAGCTTAGAGAGCTTCCCAGGAGTCCAGTGGTAAAGAATCCGCCTGCCAATGCAGAGGACTTGGGTTCCATCCCTGGGTTGGGAAGATACCCTGAAGGAGAAAATGGCAACCCACTCCAGTATTCTTGCCTGGGAAATCCTATGGACAGAGGAGCCTGTCAGGCTTACAGTCCTACACTGTGTTTAATCGCTGAGTCGTGTCCAACTCCTTGTGACCCCATGGACTGTAGCCCCCAAGGCTCCTCTATCTATGGGGTTTCTCCAACCAAGAATATTGGAGTGGATTGCCATGGCCTCCTCCAAGGGATCTTCCCACCCCAGGGATCAAACCCAGGTCTCCCCCATTGCAGGCAGATTCTTTGCCAGATGAGCTACCAGGGAAGCCCGGGCTACAGTCCACAGGGTTGCAGAAGAGTTGGACATGGCTCGGCAACTAAATAACAATAATCCAGTTTAGAAGCCAACAGCAAGAACAAAAAGTAAATCCAATAATCTGAGCTCTGTTAATAGTGGAAACAAACCCTTTCTCAGCTTAAGCTATGCCTTGACCTTGATCATAGTATTGAACAAGTTAGATTTAGTTCAACAGTCTCTGCTGAAAGATGAAAACAGGTCTGGTAGGCCTTGGGGACAGGAAGAGGCCCAGTTCACACAGCATGTGTGCTAACAAGAGTAAATGTCCTAGGGATTCCCTAGCAGTCCATGGGTTAGGACTTGGTACTTCCAGTGCTGGGGTCTGGGTTTAAGCCCTGGTCAGGGAACTAAGATCCCACAAGATCCACGGAGCAACCAAACAAAAAGGTAAATGTCATGAAGCTGCCACCACCCTTCCCTGTGAGGATGTGAGGAGGACGGGTGGGGGGCTGGTCCACCACACTCAGACCCCCACTCTGCTCCATGCGAGGAAGGTGACCTTTTCTTCTCCACTGCTGACATTTAAGAGTATAGAATAATCTCTCATTCCTTGTTGCAACTGTGCAGAAATGTCATTTTCTTCAACAGAAGGCACACGGCGGATTCCTCTAAGTGAACATTTTCTTGCTGGGTTGGCAAGTGCAGACCTGAAGCTGGAAGAAATTTTGGAGTCTGTGTATATTCCTCACTCTCAAAAGGTAAGACTTGAGAGTTGTTTTTCTCTTTCTATAACGGAGTTCAGTCATCTTTAGATGTTTCAAAACAGATGGAAGGAAAATAAGTCTGCCCTGAAAACCTGTTTCCTGTCCTTCGTGGCCTGGCGTGGCACCAAGGCCCGCAGCCACCCTCGGGCCAGCAGCTTTGGGAGGCATGGAGCTGGGGTTGTTGTTTCAGCTGTGGGGTGGGGCCTGCCCAGCCTGCGGTCATGCTCACACACCCGCTCGTGTCCAAGATCTGGGAGGCGGAAATTAAAGTTCTTTGGCTATGGAATGAGCTTCTCTGCCTGACCCACAAGGAGATGGAGGCTGGGGCTAGGCCTCCCGACTGCCCACTCGAGCTGACCCCCAACAGTTCAGAAGACCAGGAGCACCTAACACATGATCTCTGGGGGAGACATGGCCACGCAGCCAGCTACAGAGGGGACCCTCTGTCCTCACTCCCTGTTCCTGGTGCTTCTCCCCCAAAGTGTACCTGAATCTCAGAGACCAGTCTTTCCAAGAGGGGCAACACAACAGATACACAGAGAGATCCAAAGCCAGCAGGGTCATGTAGGAAGTCTCATATTAAGTCATGCTTTCAGCCAAGTATGGTCTTCATTTATTTTTTCCTTGGGAATGGAAACTCTGAAGTGTGTTCCCAGTCCAGTGTGGATCAGTGTAAGAGACCCAGACAGAAAAACAGGCCGACGCAAAACCAGTGCCCCCGGTGGCCAAAAACACGGAAACACATGCAAGGCAGCGGCCATCTCTGTTAACTTAGTCACCGCATCAGTGGTCCTGGTGCCAAGGATCATGGGGGGGCCATCACCCTTCTGACTCTTGTCCCTGGTAGAAAATTCCCTAGTCCACTGTTGGAAAGTTCTATTCAGCACCTTTATGAACTTTACAAAGTGAAAAAGGGATAGTATCTACAAAGCAAGAAATCCAGTGGATCTCTAACACTTTAAGCAAATCACCTTCCAAACACCTGTGTTGGAGGGATCCTCCATCCTCATGGGGGACAAAGGGTCTGGAGACTAGCCTTAATGGCACCTGGAAATAAGAGCACGTGGAAATGACACAGGGATCCCTTGCAGAGACATCCCGGCCCCAGCAGGAAAGTGCACAGTGACCCTGTTAATTGAGAGTATGGGGTGTTGAAGATGGACCTTTGGGAGGACGTCACTTTGAACAAAGAGGCAGCCAAATTGTCCCAAGGGTCCTTTGTGTCCCTTTTGATTGAGTCTAAGTGATTAATTAGTGGCACCAAGAAGCAGAAAGCTTGCTCTTAGTTCTGACATATCAAATAACTCCAAATGGTCTTTGTCTCCACAGTGGGAATTCGTGTCAGCCTTCCGACAGGCTCAGTGCCAGCAAAACGCCTTGCCTGACGTGAATGCCGGCATGCGAGTCCTCTTCAAAGAGGGCACAGACATCATCGAGGACCTGAGCATCACCTATGGAGGGGTCGGGGCTGCTACAGTCAGTGCACATAAGTCCTGCCAGCAGCTCCTAGGGAGGTAAGCGACAAACCCTGTACCCTGATGGTGAAGCTTGACATTAAAAAAAAAAAAAGTGGAAAGATGGAATTATATGTAGGATCGTTGCTTGTTCTTTCTGTAATTTTGCTAAATGACTCTAACCTCATTTGACTTTGATTAATAAGGCACCACCCTTTGGGTGAGGTGTACAATGAAAATGGCCCAGGAAAGTGTTCAGCCCCGGTGCTCCTATGCACATCAATGCTCTGGCAAACCCATACCAGGCAGCTTCCAAGCGCTCCCCATCGCTCCCGCTGCTCAGGGGCACTCTGTTTCCTTCTCAGCAAAGGCAGTGTCCAAGTCTGAGTCCTGTTCAGTTCACCATGGGATTGGCCATAGTGGTCTCTTTATTTAATGCCTGGGTTCTAGCATGTCCAGGCTACTTAGTGCAGCCTCCCAGGCCTCGGTTTCCCTGAACAGCTTATTTAAGTGATTTCTAAGTTTCCATCCAACTCATAAAGTGAGACTCTGGGGGTCTCTGAACCATCTAGCACAGGCCGCTAGTCACAGAGACCTCTGGTCATGGAGACTGCCTTTTCTCACTGGTTCCTTCCTGCCCCCAACCCTCCCAGGCAGTGGGATGAGCTGATGCTGGATGAAGCTTGCAGGCGGCTCCTGGACGAAGTCTCCCTCCCAGGCTGGGCTCCAGGTGGGAGGGTGGAATTCAAGAGGACTCTGGTAGTCAGCTTCTTCTTCAAGTTCTACCTACAAGTTCTGCAGGAACTGAAGAAGCTCATAAAGCCGTTCCCTGTGCCTGTAAGTGCTCTGGCTTTTATGGGCTCCTGGCAGCATAAGCTCCCACCTTCCTCGCTCCTTTTGCAAACTATCAGTTCCAGCTTTTCCTTCTTCCTGGGTTCAGCCCTTCAGGGTTACTGTGGGGTGAGGCTCAGGATGCCAGACTGTCTTTGGTGCACAGATGCTTACCGAGTGCCCTGAGCAGGGAAACATGATGGGACCCCTGCCTCCGGTGTGCAATTGTTTTTCTTTTAAAATCAACTCTGTTGAAGTATAATTACATAGAACAAAATGCACCTATTATTTAAACTCAGAGAGTTTTGACAAATGTGTAAACCAGTGCAACCACCGCTTCAAACAAAAGTATTTCCATCACCCCCAAAAGTGCCCTTTTGCCCCTCTGCTCTCAACACTCTCATCCTTGCCCCCAGGCAACCCTGATCTGCTTAATGACACTATAGATTAGTTTTGCCTATTTTGGAATTTTATATTCAATATGAAATGTTAAATAAAATTTTATTTTTCAAAAAATCAAAACATTTATGTGTGCATGCTAAGTTGCCTCAGTCATGTCCGACTCTTTGCAACCCCACGGACCGTAGCACCCCAGGTTCCTCTGTTCATATCAAGCATACTGAAGTGGGTTGCCATGCCCTCCTTCAAGGGATCTTCCTGACCCAGGGACTGAACCCCTGTTTCTTTTGTCTCCTCCATTGGCAGGTGGGTTCTTTACCATTAGCACCACCTGTATGCTAATATATAAGTAGCTTCTTCTCAGAATTTCTGATTATGAACTTTGGGAATAAGTTACCAAAGCAGAACATTTTTTCTCTCTTTCTCTCTCTTTCCCGCTCAATCCATCTTTCCTCCCCAGACTATGACTAGAACTCTCACCCTACCTTGCACCCGTGTTCCCCAACCACACCCCACCCCAACAGCCCCGTGTTCCTAAACTGTCTGGTTTTTATTCATTCAGATGAAGACCCTCACAGGACTTCCCTGGTGATCCAATGGCTAAGACTCCACACTTCCTCTGCGGGGCACACAGAGTCAATCCCTGGCTGGGGAACTAAAGAAAGAAAGATGAAGACCCTCACAAACCACATTTACTTGAATAACTCTTGCCACCCTTGAATTTCCGAATCAAGACACTACATATGTTTCAGTGACACCCAAAGAGCCTTCCCAGTCTTACTGCTCTCCCAGAAAAGCTGAGGAAAATAATTAAATTTGAGTTCTTTTGTGGGCAGCGAACCACCCCAGCTCATTCTAGAATGGCTCTCCCAGCCCCCAGTTTTCTTGATTCTCCTGCTGCCTCTGCCCAGCTTGCTGCCAGAGGGCCTCTCCCTCCTTGGGCTAGCTTGGCTCAAGGATCAGATTCAACCAGTCTGTCCAGGTCCTCCTAGTGTGGAAAGGGAGGGAGGGCAAGGAGCATTCGCCAAAGTGAGAGTCTGGGAAGAGTTGTGAATTTGCATCATCCCTGCTACCTGAACTCATGGTTTCTCGGTGACCTTCGCCAAATCCTTTTCACAGAAATCAAAGCCCAGTTGAATCATAGACTAATCAGCTTATCTTTATTGTTTCGAATCATCTCTCAGAACAGCCGCCGTTATCCTGAAATTTCAGACCGATTCCTGAGCGCTCTAGAAGACTTCCCGGGCACGGTTCCCCAGGGAGTCCAAAGGTACCAGGTCAGTGAGTTTAATCTAATGGAAACTGAGAAACTAAGAGACAGTGATAGCTGTGTGAACAAGCAAGCACTTCAAAGTTGCACATTTCCCTTCTGACTTTCTGAGTTTTGCCAGGACATTGGCCCTTTGTTTCAGGCCTATGCAGGAAGAGCCTGGATCTAAGATCAGACCCGAGCTACTGAAGCTGGATGCCCTCAGGCCAAAGTCATCTGAAGCAGCTTGACCATCCAACTAATAACTGAAAGTCTCTTCCAACTGCCGTTCTTTGGGCAAATATTTGAAGAGTAGCTTGGCTGGGCGTGGGGGAAGGACAGAGCAGGACAGTAGCAAGGGTCAGTCTCCAGCCCCTGATTGCAAATGCTTAACCTCCAGTCAGCAAAATGAGAGCCTGCAAGCAACTGAATCCCTTCTCTCGAAGAACAATTGAGAAAGTATCTATAATTTTCCACTGGAGCACAAGCCCTCCCACCACCCAATCTCCATACTCACTCCACACACATCTTCCGGTAGAAGAGTTCCAGAATAAACACTTCCTCCACTTATTACACTCCCAGGGATATTTTGTTGCCACTCACAAGGGCAGAGAAGGCAGCTTAGACCAGATCTGGATGGGCTCCATTGATATTGGCCCCCCCCAGCCCCCCCACCAGAGGCCCTGCTCCTGTCAATAAGCAGGTTTTGGCTTAGATTTTGGTGCCCCACTCTCAGGAATTATATCACTCCAAGCCTCATCATCATGATGGCTTTATGTGTAAACAGGCTGATCCTTAAAAAGGTAAGAAAGCAGGACAGGGAGACCCCTGAATTCCAGAAGTCAGGGATATGGGCCACCACTCGGGAAAAGAAGATGCCAAAAGGAGAAGCCAGAGTGTCCCTTCACTGACTTCACAATTTTGCTAAAACATTGGCCCCATCTAAAGCATTGCCACAGAGCTGAAATGACAGCTCCCCAATCAAGTTATACCATTAAACTCTCATGCTCATCTGACCCACTCCAGTGTTTGTTGACTGAGAGTGACCGTCTGATTTCTCAGCCCTGAATCAGGAGTGTTGGCAATTGGCCAGGCCACTTCTGAAGATGGAAGTTTCCCAGGGAAGCTCTTGTCTTTCTCTGTAGAGTGTGGATTCTCACCAGCCCCTCCAAGATCCAGTCGGACGCCCTGTCATGCACCTATCGGGTCTCAAACACGCCACCGGGGAGGCCGAGTTTTGTGATGACATTCCCATGGTGGATAAAGAACTCTGCATGGCTTTAGTGACCAGTACCAGAGCCTATGCAAAAATCATGTAAGTAAACGAAAAGCTTTCCAAAAACTCTTTCTAAAGCACACTTGGGGATTCCCTGAAGCAATGTGACCGTTCTTTTGAAATGTCATAAACCCAAAGAACCTAATGGAAAGAATGTTTAAAAGGTCACCAGCCCCAAGACGAGGAAAGGAATGTCACTCGAAATGATCATCAAGAAAGGGAGAAAAAAAACTCTCAATTATGGGCCCTTGCTTTCATCTCCCTGCTGCAGCCTCAGGCATGGCTCAGAGGAGTAACTCTGAGTAGGGCTAATATGCTGCTGGTGATAAAACCCTGAACTAGGTTATTGCTGAATGGTAAATGGCCACTGTCCTAAACTTCCTTAGGATGCCCCTTGCCACAGACACGATGGCCACCCCCCTCCTCTCCCCTTCCAGCAACTACAATGTTATCCCTGGCCCAGCAGGGAGGCTCCTGGACCCTGCTCTCTGGAGCTCAGCTCTGATTGGTCAGGGCCTATAGTCCAGTTGTCCTATATTTTGACTTTCATCCATGCTCTATCCCTGCCTCCCTCAAAGCTTGCTGATTTCTACTTCTCAAATATATCTGTTTTTTCAGATCAATTGATTTGTCCGAGGCCCTTGAAATACCTGGGGTGGTTGATGTGATAACAGCAAAGGACATTCCAGGCACCAATGGCACTGAAGATGATAAACTGTTGGCCGTAGACGAGGTGAGGTACAGAACGTGCTGTCTCATGTGACTGGGCGCAGATGATCACCAAGGTACCACCTCCAGGCAGCTTTCCATCCCCTCCCAGCCCTCTCTGCCACTAGGGGCCAGAAAGCCAGTTCTTCCAGCTTCTCTCTAATGCTTCTCTCTCTCTTCTAATGCTTCTGTGTGGGGCTTCCCTGGTGGCTCAAAGGGTAAAGAATCTGCGTGCAATGAGGGAGACCTGGGTTCTGGATTGGAAAGATCCCCTGGAGAAGGGAATGACTACCTACTCCAGTATTCTTGCCTGGAAAATCCCATGGACAGAGGAGCCTTACAGGCTATAGACCTGGTCACAAAGAGTCAGACACGACTGAGCAGACACGCTTTCACTTTTCAATGCCTTTATAGACCTACTCTTCTGGAATCAGGAAATAACATTGCAAAAAGGAAATTTATTACAGAAAAACAACAAATACTCATTTTTCCCACTGTGTACTGTTGAGTCAGTTTACAGTTATTTGAAGAATAAATGCAAGAACTGGCGTATATCAGGATGGAAAATCCTTGAAAAAAATCTAGAAAGGAGAATACAATATACAGCCACTCTCCATTATTTACACTGAACTCTCTTCCTTCCTGGACCAACTCTCTCCCTACCACCTCCCACTGACCTTCACATATTCCATTTTTAATTAAGTTGCTCATATCATTCCTGACCTTTAATTCAATTCTACCATCATTCACTGGGCACTTGCTTTTGGAGCCAAACTATCTTGGTTCATGGTCTCGCTCTGCCACTCTGTATCATCACCTGTGAAATGGTGTCTTGATACCTGTAGAATATCATCACCTGTAAAATGGGAATAATCAGAGGAACCCAACTCATTGTGTTGTTACGCAATTTAAATGAGCTGATACATGTGAAGTGTTTACAGCTTTGCTCGGCATGTGAAGGCTCTCAGTAGATGCTAGCTACTATTGTCATTTCTCAGGCTGTTTCTCCTCCAGCCATGAAACAAACCACTGTTCTTTCGGTTGAACTCCAGATGAGGAAGTTGGCTATTGCTTAGGAGCTATGTTATCTTCTCAGGCTGCCAAAACAAAATACCACAGAATGTGTAGCTTATAAAGCAAAAATGTATTTTCTCACAATTCTAGAGGCTAGAAGACTAAGATCAAGGTATTGGCAGGTTTCTCCTGAGGTCACTCTTGCCAATTTGCAGATGGCTCCCTTCTCCTGTGTCCTCATAGGAGACGGCCTTTTCTCTGTGGATAAGCCTCCCTGGTGTTCCTATCTCTTTTTTTTTTGGCCACGCCTCGTGGTATGCAGGATTTTAGTTCCCCTACCAGGGATGGAACCTGTGACCCTGCAGTGGAAGCGTGATCTCCCTGGACCATGAGGGAATTCCCTTTTTCCCCTCTATGTCTTCTTATAAGAACACCAGTCACACTGAATTAGACCTCCAACCTTAGGACCTCATTTCACCTTCATTACCTCTTTGAAGGCCTTATCTACAAATACAGTCCCATTGGGGGTCAGTGCTTCAGTTTGGGGGCTGTGGAGGGAGGCACAGGAATCAAAGTGTACAAAATATACTCCCCTTATCTTTAAAATGACTCCATGAAGGCATCACACATGAATGAATCACCCTCAACAGAGGACATAGCAAATTCCGGTCCCAGCCAAATTCATATCCACTCTGGGGCTTACATTCAATTGAGTGAAATGGCTAATGTAACCATATGTATGATTTAAATTAACTTTTAAATTAAAAGTTTAAAGAATTTTTTTTTAGCCAAGCACATGATGTGACTCCAGTCTGGCTATTATTGGTCAATAATGGTAACTAAGGCACCAGCCACGGTAAGTTTGGACTGATAGTACTTTTACCCAGAATTTTCCCCCTGCTTCATGCCTATACTTTTTGCAGGTACTCTGCGTGGGCCAGATCATCTGTGCTGTGGTTGCAGAAACAGATGTACAGGCAAAACGTGCTATTGAAAAGATAAAGATAACTTATGAAGAGCTGGAGCCCATAATCTTCACCATCGAGGTAAGCAGAGTGCCTGGGCTCTCTATAAGGTTGTAGAATCAAAAGTCCCTTGTAAACTTCTTAATGTGAGACTTATTCAGGGCTCTACTACTTTTTCATCACTGGTTTACTCTGGAAAAATTAACTTTTTCTGGAAGGCATTACTTGCATGAATTAAAATTAGCTTTGGTTCCAAGAAACAGGAAAAAAATAGAAGTTTCTTTGTCCTGCACATTCAAAAAAGTCTAGAAACGGTCAGTTTCAAACTTATATGTGACTCTAAGTGTCAGGGTCTGGGCTCCTTATATCTATTAATAGTCGCTCTGTCCTGTGCCATTTCCATTCTCTAGATCACACTTTGGTCCACAACAGTTACTGAACACTGACCTTTGAGTCTACACTTCAGTCAGCAGAGAGAATGAGGCAATGATGAAGAGAATATCCCCTCCCCTTAAAGACACTTTCCAGAAGCTGCACATAATCTTTCTACATCTCCTTGGTTAGAACCTAGTCATGTACCACACCAACACTCCTAGAAAGGGGGTCTGGGAAACATACATTTTATTCTAGGTGGCCAGGTATTCACTAGAAACTGGGGGTTCTATTACTTGAGGAAAGTGATGGGAGTGGATATTGGGAGCAATAATCTTTTCAAAATGGAGCCCAAAAGCAGTGGGACTTTCATGATAGAATTCCATAGAAATTTCCATTCTCGCTTCTGGGTCTAGATGGTGGAAAACAAATGCAACTTCCAGCAAAAAATAATGAATTTAGATTAGAAAAATCAGATGTAGATTTATGGTGTTTATGTGCTCTAATTCAATGAAAGATAAGTTCATATCAATTAAATAGAAAAAAAAAGAGTACTTAATTTTTGCTTGTGAAAGAAATAAAATTTTTTCAAAGGCCCTAGTGAACCATTTGAACATTTTAAAAATGTGCCTAAAAGGTACAACTTGCTCAATATTCAGAGTGTTAAAAAGGTCATATTTCTAGTTCTTTCTAAATTAAATCGACTCTATTCCAAATTCCCATTTTGTCAAGTTTGCAAGAAGTTCAGGCCATTGTTCTTGGGTCACACCCCTTTCTAGAGTTGTACTAGGATGCTAACAAAGGTTTTTTGAAATATCAATTCCAATCCCATTTCCTCAAGGGGGGAAATGGCACCCAAAGGATATCCTCATGAAATATCCTGGAGCTCAGAACGCTTAGAGATCTAGGGTTCCCTCAGAATAGGACTCTCCACCATCAGTAAAAAGAGTTCTTCTGTGAAGAAAAGTAGGCAAAAGAACAGTCATATACACCAATGCTCATTCATCCATTCATTCATTCACATGACTATATATATAAGAAGCAATATAGAGTTCTGTCTAAAAGCACTGGTTCTAGAACTGTGATTCAAACTGCCAGGCTTGAATCTTGGCTGCACCACTTCTTAGCTATGTGACCTTGGACAAGTTTCTTAACACATCTGTGCCATAGTTTCCTCCTTTGTAAAATGAAGAGAACAGTAATAAAACCTGCCTCATCAGGTTGTAAGACTAAATGAGTTAATATGCAGAAAGCACGTAGAACAGTGGCTAGCACCTAGTTATATATATATAAACATAGCATATATTATAATAAGATTATACTAACTTAGGACACACTTACAGATAACAATAAACATACTTCCACACATACTAGATTGACATACTGAGACCTTGGTATGGCAAAAAAATGAAAACTTCAGCTATATTTTTCATTTTCTACTGCTTTGAGAAATCAAGCATTTATTATTAGGCAAGATGTTTCTGAAAACTGAGCCAGGCTTGAAAACTGCCTCCATCACTTATTTGAAGCATGACTTTGGGAAAGTTATTTTAACCTCCTTAAGCCCAGCTTCTTCATCTGGAAAGTGGAGAGAATAATAGAATTCATGTGAGAATACATGTAAATACACTGTCTATTGTACAGTGTTTGACACAAAGCATGCACTCAATAAATACTAGCTGCTTTCACTATTCGCATTAACAAAAAAGGCCACGGACTTGAGACCGTTAGGGAGTAAGAATAAAAAAGTCAGGTGTCCTTGTGAAATATGGAAAACACCTGTATCTAAAGGTTATTAGGTGTTATCATTACAGGGTAATAATCCTAGATTTCTTAACATTTGGAAAATTCTGTTATTAAGTTAGTAATTTGAGGAAAACTGTTTTCTGGAGGGGGGAGAAGTTGCTTTGCATTTTGTTTCTTTAGTTGGGGGTTGATCTTCAACACTATACTCTTGACAAATAGACATATTTGTGCTTACGTTGAATAATGTAAATTAAATTTTTTTAAAAAAGGAAATAAAGGTTAAGCAAGAATCAACTGCTATAGATCAACCCACAGAACAGCAGGACAGGATGGCTTCCAGTATTCATGTGTCAGTCAGTTCATAATGTTGCCAAAAAAAAACCTAGCATAAAGGGCTAGGAAGCCCTTATGAGATATGCCAAATACACAAAGAAATTAACAAACTGCCTACCATATCTCTGTTGGGTTTTCTTGCCCCAGAGGTGCATTAGGACTTGAGTCCTCCCCTTCAACATGAAGTCTGACACAAGTATTTTTATTCATGAAGCTGGGAAAAGGAGAGGGCCCTGAGCCTCACTCTTACTGCATTTGGATCTATCACCTGTGCCCTGGAGATCCACATTGAAATGGAGAAATGAGTAGTTATCATCCTGGGCCATCATAGTATCCCCAGATCTCAAATCGTAATGTCTCTCTAACCCTTGCTGGTTTTCTCTGCAACTGAGAAGCATTTCCTATGGCATCTCGGCTCTGCGGGGAGTCTGCTACTCCAGGACACACTCCCTTGCTGGCCTGACTCCTTTCAGGTGTCCTAGCAGATGGCGATTGTCGGAGTTGAAGAAAACGACAAAAAGAATTAGCTTTTTTTTCTTCCTGTCACTCAGGATGCCATAAAACACAACTCATTCCTGTGCCCTGAAAAAAAACTTGAACAAGGAAACATCGAGGAGGCATTTGAAAAAGTTGATCAAATTGTTGAAGGTGAGTGACTCAGGATTGTTTTCTAGAATATTTGTGCAATTCTCTTCTGAAACAGATGGGAGAGCATGTGATTTCCTTTCAGAAAGACCACCCCCTAAAGTCGTGGCATTTTACCAAAGTTCTCCTCTCTCGTTTCCTTTCAAATTGTGCATGTGTTGCTTGGGGTTGCGGAGGGGTGCAGGTAGGGAGCAATAGAATAAATAGAAAATTCCTAAGACTTTGATTAGTCAAGGACAGAATGAAGAACAAAAGCAGAGATTTTCAACTTCTTATCCAGAACCGCAGTCTCTGAAACAGATGACCTCAGTTGTCACAGGACAAAACACCTGATCCATTAGTTTCTCAATCAGGACAAATCCAGCCAGCCAGTCCATGTCTCACTTGCTTTTGAATTCCCCAACCAGCACACACCTTCAGGCACTTTCCTGTACTTGCCCTTAACAGGAGAGGTCCATGTCGGAGGACAGGAGCATTTTTACATGGAAACACAGAGAGTGCTTGTTATTCCAAAGACAGAGGACAAAGAACTGGACATTTATGTGTCAACACAGGATCCAGCCCACGTGCAGGTGAGGTCCAGGATCTCTCCCACCTCCTCCCCAACTTCCCAATTCCCTCATGGCCTTCAGCCTCCACAGCCTCACAACGGCTGCCATTTTACCTGCAGAATCTTAGAACCTAAGTATTACACATCAGCAGAGCAATTAAGACCCTGGAACCATTTTTTATGTTTTCTGGTTTTGTCAAGTAGATGAAAGAACAGCCACAACCATTTTCAATTTAAAGTGAACATTCATTGGCTTCATGCTTAAATGTGACAATGATTGGATGACACAATTATTTCTGTACTTGATTTTTCCCTAAAATAATCACTACAGGCAACCTTTGGAGTAAACACAGCACTTTATAACACTGTATCATTCCCCCAGTCATAAAGTGCTCCGGGTTTTAGTTGCAAACATTTCTTACTGTTTAATAAATGGTCAGGAGTTTGCAGGTTTTCACCTTACTGGGACTTTAGGTGTAAGCATTTGGCTAGGATCCAGGTTTTGACAGGAATCCAGGACTCTGACAGTTTCCCTTTTGGAAAAGACCACTTTTCTGCTGGAAAGTTCGTTTTATGGAGATTAGCAACATTAATGAACTCAGTAGAACTCTGAAAGATTCAGACTGTCTCAGCTGTTTCTTTCTTTGTTTTTACTTACAGTAGGGGTGGATGAATTTTGCTGTTGTGTTTTAGGAAGCAAAAACCTTCTTTACCACTTCACCCTTGTAAAACTTTCCCATTACCTACCTTTTACAGAAAACAGTGTCCTCTACTTTAAACATCCCCATCAACAGGATCACCTGTCACGTAAAGCGCGTGGGTGGAGGTTTTGGCGGGAAGATAGAAAGACCGGCTGTCTTCGGGGCTATTGCAGCTGTGGGCGCTCTCAAGTAAGTGCACCTAGGGACACGGGAGGGCGTGAAATGCACAGAGCCGAGGGCATCGGCAGCCTGCGGGTCACCTGGGCTGCTGTCATCACCAGCTGAGTATCCTTAGGCACCTCAGCCTCTTGTCTCTTTTATCCACCCTCCTAAAGTTACTGGAAAAGTCAAATGCACTTAGAAGTTTGAATAGGCTAATTTGCTCTATAAAGGAAAAGTGGTACTATTAGTTGAACACCTCCAGAGCTGACACTGCCCCATCCTTGAGCTTCATGGAAGATGACCCATTTAGGGGTGGGGCAAGTCACCTGCCCAAGTGGAGTGCCAAGGGAGAGGCTGCTCCCCCACTTTTCCTTTCTACCACCAGCTGAAGACAAAGCAGGGTGAGAAATAAAAGTCTCCCTGCTCCTGGGAGGATGCTCATTCAATGGATGTTCAGTGGACACAAGACATCCTCAAACAGAGCTCCTGGTCTAACCCCAGCCAGAAGTCTTGCTCCTGCACTGTTCATGCTGTTCACGTGCTGACTTTTCTATTCCTTGTTCATTTTTATGGCTGTCTTGTCTTGTTTTGTTACTATGTCAAAGCCCCAACTGTCCTGCAAATTTCAAAGGTCCTGCTTCCCTTGACAGTTTCCATGTAATTCAGAGGTCCCAAAGCACTCAGACATGTGCCTCATTTTGCAATGACAGGTGGGGAGAAGGCAGAATCTGAATCGCATCCCCAGTTTTTTCATAATGAAACTCTATTCACACCCACCAAGGACTCAGCAAGGAATAATTAATTCATTGTATTCCCACCAGGCTTTGTGCATTTAAGGCTTCTCAAACATGACTGTATGTTAGAATCATCTAGGGAGCATTTAAATCCCAATACCTAGGCTGCCCCTCATTGACCCTGGCATCAGTCTATTTTAAAAATTCCCCAGTAATTCCACTGTGCATCCAAGTACGAGAACCAGTGCTTTAAGTTACAATACCTGCTGTGCATTAAGTACTTCCCAGAGCAGTGTTCCCAACCTATTGATAATAAGAGTCTCCCAAGTTCATAGAAAGTCCTGCCTCCCCACCCCAGACCCAGTGAATCAGGATGACCGGGGGATGGACTGGAAACTACATTTCACTGATGCTCCAGGTGGTCCTCACCATTAAAGAAAAAAGGAAATTCTGGTAGAATCGTGGGTTTTCAACATGTACCTGAAGACCCCTGCATCAGAATCACTGAGAAAGATGTAGAGTCTAGAGCCACTCCCACCTGAATCCTAGTGGTAAGGCCCAGGAATCTGCACTTAGGCCCAGATGCTGCAGAATCCACCAGCACTCCAGATGATTCTTCTGCACTTCAAAATCTGGGAACCTCTGCCAAGGTAAACAGAAAGCCTGAACCTCCTAGCTACCCAAGAGCCCAAATTAGCCAACACAGTAGGATTTATGACTGAAAATGAAGATTCTAACCCAGACTTCCTAGGCTGTGTGCTTCTTGTTTTTCCAGTTGTGTTGTTAAGTTTGATCTACCTGTTCACACTCTTTCTCCTTTGTAACTAGTGGCAGGGATACGCAAAAAGAATGGATCTGGGTGAGCGTCACATTGGAAGCATAAGAACACAAGTTAACTGACATGTGACATTAATCTTTTTTGGCTAGATCTCCAAACACTGAGTTCTAGAACATAGAGGTAATAGTGATTTGGTCATACATCAATTCATATCAGTGCCTAGCACACCGTATGCACTCAGTGAATATATAAGTGATGGGTGGATGGTTAAATGAATGCTTGTACATATGAGTGGGAGGGTGGATAGATGGGAGGGTATATAGGTAAATGAGAGAATGGATAAATATGTAGGTGGATGGTAGATGAGTAGATGGATGAATGGATGGGTGGGATGGAAGACGAATCTAAAATTTGTTTTCTTTAGAACTGGTCACCCCATCCGTCTTGTTCTTGATCGTGAAGATGATATGTTAATAACTGGGGGAAGACACCCATTATTTGGAAAATATAAAGTAAGTATTAAAGAGGAAAATACTAAAGTACCTCATTTTATTTGAATGGTTTTACCCTTTCCTATTATTTTTATTTTGCCAAATTCTAAAAACAATCATCTTAACATCTACAATATTAAAATGTGTATTTGAATACTCATAACATTTTGTGAGGAGCTTTTAGTAAATCTATTATAAAATTATGAAGAAGCTAAATGATAAAAAATACAGTTTCCAATAATGATAAAAACACTATTTAAGGAACAGGATTTATGTTAGTGATTCCTCAAAGACAAAAAATAAATAAATAAATAAAACTTCAGACATTTGTTATACCAAAGCTTCTTGATGATAAAAATACTATTTCACAATGCAGATGTTTGGAAATGATTTGACCAATTTAACTGCAAAATCATTTTTTACAAGTGTTCCCACCAAAAATGGTTATGAGTGTCACAAAAAGCTCTTTTCAAATAGGAAAAGAATCCACTAACTAGTGAAATAATTTAAAATTGTCTCAAATTACATCCTTTGTATTTTTGTGCAACTATAGCACAAACACTATGATAAATAATTGCTGGGTTTTTGTTGACAACAATACTTCAAATTTGTGGCTGAGTTGTTACGACAGATCTAATGTAATTGTTCCCATATCAAACATGCTTTATTTGGGAATTGCTTATGGCATACACATGGGCTTCCCAGATGGTGCTAGTGGTAAAGAACCCACCTGCCATTGCAGGAGACACAGGAGCTGCTGCTGCAAAGTCGCTTCACTCGTGTCCAACTCTGTGCGACCCCATAGACGGCAGCCCACCAGGCCCTGCCGTCCCTGGGATTCTCCAGGCAAGAACACTGGAGTGGGTTGCCATTTCCTCCTCCGATGCATGAAAGTGAAAAGTGAAAGTGAAGTTGTTCGGTCGTGTCTGACTCTTAGCAACCCCATGGACTGCAGCCCACCAGGCTCCTCCATCCATGGGATTTTCCAGGCAAGAGTACTGGAGTGGGTTGCCATTGCCTTCTCCAGGGGAGACACAGGAGACATGGGTTCAATTCCTGGGTCAGGAAGATCCCCTGGAAGCGAGCATGGCAAACCATTCCAGTATTCTTGCCTGGAGAATCCTGTGAACAGAGGAGTCTGGCAGGCTATAGGCTATAGTCTGTAGTTTCACGAAGAGTCAGACACAACTGAAGCAACTTAGCACACACAGCATACACATAGCTAGATTTTTCTGTCTGATTCTGTTGTTGCTTTAGATTACTAAATTATTCTATTCCCTGTAACTAAACCACAGCTTTCCATAGCACAGCACAATTTTATTTCTTCCACTGATATTAGTAATTTTTATAATTAGAGAGGAAAACACCATAGTTGGCCATTAAACCTTTTTTTTCACCTTCAAATAAAAAATAAATGAATACTCACAAGTCTTATTATCCTCTAGGCCCAAGAGCAATGTGAAGGCACCCTCTGGGATTGTGGGAGTTGGTGTTATGGTAGCTGTTGAGTTCTATGGTTTGGGCTGGATTATAAATCAGGCTTCAATTATACCATAGTTATGAGACTGTTTTAGTACTAGTACTTATTAAGAGGGTTCTAGACTATAAATATTTTGGTAATTATAGTAATATAAAATATAATTTTAAAAACAGACTTTTTGGAAAAAAGTTTTATTTTTAAATATAATTTTACTTCCAATATTATAATGTGTATGTGTATGTATCCTCAAAGTTTTGCTTGGTTATTTGGAATTATTCATAGACTAGCATAATAGATGATTATGTGTGCATAGGCCCTTCCAAAATCCTTGCAAAGTTTATACTGAACAGTTTAAGAATCCCTCTGCTCCCTCACTTATGGTACTACTTTGCTTAGCAAGCCTTCCTTCATGAAAACTTCAGCCTAGCATTTGTCAAAATTACCATAAATTCTGAACTTGTACATTTTGCTCCATTTCCTAACTTCTCTGATTTGTTATCCAAAATTTCCCTTATAGTATGAATATGTAAGTGGCCCCATATAGGTAAATGGTTCCATCGATGTATTTATCCCTGTTTTCAAAAAGGCAAAGAAACCACGGCCAATTCTTTCTTGGTGGAACTACACTAGGAAGTGGTAATTTTTCTTTTCATTCTGGGCTGTGCAAACAAAATGGTCTAGGTGGGAGGAAGGGAGTGGCAACTTCAGAAAAATATGAGGTGCACTCAGTGAGTCCTGGTAGTAACAGCAACTCACATTCATGCCATCTTTCCAGAGTGACAAACTGCTTCACTAGCTCAGTAAGATGAGGGCAGTCACTCCTGTGTCCATTCCCCAATCTCCAAGGCTTTCTCATAACAAGAGACACTTCTATTCCTTCTGACACACTCTGGAATCCCAGAGACTTTTCCACAAGGCGGAAAACCAAAGACTAAATTAGAAGGAAAATCAGTAAAAAGTGAAGAGAATCTTCCAAGAACAAGGAAGAAGGGGGTAGCAATTAAATGCTGGGAGACAAGCAAGGATTTTAGAATTCCATACTGACTGTGAAACCAGAAAATTACACGGTGAAAGAAAAGGGCTCAGCAAAATTCAGGTCAGAGGAGGTCTTTTGTCTGCCAAGCACTGAAAAACGAGAGACTATCCAGACGTAGTCCACCACAGAGCAAATGGGAGTGGCCTGTCTTCAGTCCTGCCCATGGAGGAGCAAACTTAGCATTAAATTCCAAACATATTGTAAAATGTCCATCATTTGGTGACAGGTGGGATTCATGAACAACGGGCGAATCAAAGCTCTAGACATCGAGTGCTTCATTAACGGAGGGTGCACGTTGGATGACTCAGAGCTGGTACGTATATCAGAAACCAGGACCGTCCTGGTTTGTGAACAGTATGCAGAATTTCTGTATGAGTCTTTGTGGAGCAGTTTCTTCAAATACTTACCTCGTTCCACAAGCAGTTCAACACTGTAACTGACTTTTAGAGAAAAGGAAAAAATGTTGTCCGGTATATGTAAATATCTCCTTTTACTTTAGGTAACAGAATTTCTTATCCTGAAGCTGGAAAATGCATATAAAATCTGCAACCTCAGGTTCCGGGGCCGTGCATGCCTGACAAATTTACCATCCAACACGGCCTTTCGAGGGTTTGGCTTCCCCCAAGGAACCCTGGTAACAGAATCATGCATCACAGCTGTGGCAGCCAAATGTGGCCTTCCACCAGAAAAGGTAAGGTAGAAATCGAAGTCATAACCAAGGCTATTGAAGAATCAGATGAGTTAGGAAACCAGCTACCCAAGGAAATACCCTGGAAGAGCCACACAAATTAGGCCTGCCTGGCTCAGAACTCAAGATAAATTAAGGGCTATCTAAAAGAGTTCACCTCCACACATTGGACTTCCTCTTTTTGCAACAATTTGTTTTCTTCCTTTCTTGTTTTAATTTGTACAAAAGGAATTACTCTTTTTAAAATTCAAACCATCCTGAAGTTATTAAAGTGAAAAGTAAACATCCTTCTTTTTTATCCCCATCCCTATTGGTTGAGGGTGACCATTGTTAACAGTTCTGTGTTTATTGTTCTAGCTCTTTCTCTGTTTACCCACCCATCTGTATTTCTACATACATAAACATTAACATATGATGGATAACTGCACTTATATGCTTATTTTCAAAATGAGACTATAATAAACACAGAATTCTGCCCCCTACCTTTTCTACTTGACAGTATGCCTGGCCATCTTCCCATGCTAGTAGAATGAACTACTTCATTCCTTTTCATGACTGAATAGTACTAATTTGTATCTAAATTTATTTAGACACTGCACTATTGGTACATATTCAGTTTGTTAACCAGTTTTTGCTATTTAATTGGTACTGGTACAAATGTACCAAGGTTATATCTTTGCCTTGTTGTGTATATCTGCACAATAAACTTAGAGAAGTGGAATTGCTGGTGCACTTGAAAACTTTTGAGAGATACTGCCAAAAGAATGCCCTCCAAAAATACTATTTTGTACAAGATCCTAAAGTGTTCATAATATGTACAATATGCCAGACCAAAGAGAGGCAGCCACTGACAAGTGAGATAATTGTTGATAATACTTTTCCAACTCTTCACTCATTCCAAGCAAATCCCAGCCTACTTTTTCCACTTCTATCCCCTGTATCCCCCAAATAGAGACCCTCTGCTGCAGCAAGGCTCTCCATGGCTTTGAACCTCTTTGTCTTTAAACTCAACAGGGAGGACCACCAGGTCTGTGAATTGTAATTGTTGGGGGTACTTCTTATGCACAGGGGAATGCCTAAATATTGAACAAGGGAGATGATGGTTATCCCAAGAGAAGTCACATAAAGTGATCTGTGGATACAAAGGAGACAAACGTCACACTGGCTTGGTGGAGGGGTATGGAGCAGAACTTCCTGGAGAAGATGACACTGGGGTGGCCTTGAAGAATAATAGCACAGAGAATGAGAGGTCATCTGGGCCAGTGGAACACTTGAACAATGAGAGGCAGCGTGATTGTGGCTCCATTTCTTTATCTACAAAATGAGGACAATATGACCTCACAGAGCTCCCACAAGAATTAATTGAGTTAGCATTCATGAAAATATTTGTTTCTATGCTGCTGCTGCTAAGTCGCTTCAGTCGTGTCCGACTCTGTGCGACCCCAGAGATGACGGCCCACCAGGCTCCCCCGTCCCTGGGATTCTCCAGGCAAGAACACTGAAGTGGGTTGCCATTTCCTTCTCCAATGCATGAAAGGGAAAAGTGAAAGTGAAGTCGCTCAGTCGTGTCCGACTCCTAGCGACCCCATGGACTGCAGCCCACCAGTGTGGGCTCTGTCCATGGGATTTTCCAGGCAAGAGTACTGGAGTGGGGTGCCATTGCCTTCTCCAATTTGTTTCTATAAACCAGTAGTATTCCAGTGTAACTGCTATTAATCGTAACTCTTTTATTATTAGAGTGATTGGGGATGATGAAAAACCCTGAGCATATCTCAGTGGGCTCCCCTGCTTCTTTGTCAGATGTTGCAAGTTTCCAAGACATGACACACCCATATTTAAATACATTTTTTAAAGATTTGACCACACATTCCAAAGGCAATTGGAAGGCTTAGAGAAGATCTGCTATTTGTCAGTACGTGCACTGCTCTCCCTCTCTAGCAAAACAAGTCTTCGTTATGACAATAAATCCTTGCTTTAACATACTGTCTACTAACTCAGCTCCACCCTTTGAACCATGTAGGAAAAAAAAGGATACTCTTCCTCCTCCAGTCCCTTCATCCCACTGCCCTTCACAGATCAGTCATTACCTCTACTCTCCACTTTAAGGAGGCAGAAACCCTGATGGTGCCTTGAAGAAAAGAAATCATGCTTCATTATTTCTATAAAAACAAACACTGAGATCAAAGAAAAAGAAACAAAAACCCTGTCTTCTCCCCTCCACTGAAGTGTATGCTTTAGTGGGGACGCTTTTCAAATCTCTATTTCACAATGTCTTATAACTAGTGATTCCATTTCTCACTCACTTCAGATTAGGGAGAAAAACATGTACCGAACAGTTGATAAAACCATCTACAAACAAGCGTTCAACCCTGAGAGCCTGATAAGATGTTGGAACGAATGTCTGGACACATCTTCCTTTCACAACAGAAGAAAGCAAGTGGAAGAGTTCAATAAGAAGAATTACTGGAAGAAAAGAGGCATTGCGGTGATTCCCATGAAATTTTCAGTCGGCTTTGGTGCAACAAGCTATCATCAGGTGAAGCTTGTATGTGTGGGTGGTAACCCTCCTGTTGGACACACTTGGCTCTGACTTGGGGAAAGCGTTACATTTCCCTGGGTCACTGAGCCCCTCCCCCAGCACCTGGGAGAAGTGAGCAGTCCCCCACCTGCAAGCACTTTCAACACAGTGCAGTAGAAAAACACCTCAATGGCAGAAAACAGCATCCGCAAGCATGAGAGCCACAGCAGCAAAACTGCCGAGATGGGGCAGTGGCCCCACTGAACCCCCACTATTCAAATAGGAAACAAGAGTAGGAACTTGCTGTGGTTAAGTGATTCCTGTAATCTGGTGGTTAAGACTCTGTGCTTCCAATGCAGGGGGTCCAGGTTTGATCCTCAGTGGGGGAACTAAGATACCATATGCCCAGCAGCCAAAAAATAAATTTGTACTTTTTAAAAGGGGTACAGGAGCCCACAAGGTCCAAAGAGGCAGGAGGAGGCTAACTGTTACATCTACAAGTCTGGACTGTATCAATCAATGGAGCATAAACGATCCTAGATAGCTGCCAGTATGGTTTTTCTCTCTGACACCAAGTGTTGTCTTTTCTCCATCAATTCCCTGATACCAACTGGGTGTCCAGCAATTCAGTTCTGGCACTAACTACCCAGAGCTAGCACAAACCCCAAAGATGAAGGGCCAAGCGAACATACTCTCTTTGTCCAGGCGTGCCCCCTCCAGCTTGTGGATGTGTTCACCAACCCAGAAGCTCCCAGAGCCCTGACATTTGACAAGGAAGGGTAATGGATTCATTACATAGGTATGGTTGATTACATTATTGACCATTGGTGGTTGAACTCAATCTCCAGTTGCTCTCCCCTCCCTGGAGACTGGGAGACAAGGCTGAGAGACGGCACCCTCTGACTGTGTGTGGTTGATTTTTGTAGTAATGAGCACCCATTTTGAAATTATTTAGATTCCCTCCATGAACCATCCCATGAGCATATAGAAGACAATAAATTCCAAGGGTTTTAAGAGTTCTGTACCAAGAACCAGGGCCAAAGACTACAGTTTTGGGGAGAGGGGGATTTTTTTTTTTTTGAAGTATAGTTGCTGCACAATACTTAACGGGTATACAGTATAATGATTCACAATATGAAAAGTTACACTCCATTTATAGTCACTATAAAATATTGGCTATATTCCCCATATTGTATAATATATCCTTGTGCTTCATATTTATTTTTTATTATACTACATCTCCTCTCACTTGTATGGCCCCCATATCCTACTCTCTACCATCATCCTTGGGAGCAAATTTCTCATCTTGCTACAAAAAAAAACAGCTTTCAATCAAGCACTGACTGTCTCCATCTGAAAGGCCTCCAGCTTCCCCACAGAGTTCTAAATTGAGGCACCCGAGAATCATCTGCTTGGGAGTTGAAGTGTGTTATTCCAGGTCAGCTGATGACTCACAAAGCTGAAACACTCACTCTCTCAATTAGGTATGAGCAGCACTGTCCTCAGAGTCAATGGGCCCACAGTGAATAAGTACTATTATTAGCACCCACAAGCCTCCATGCTCTGGAGCTGCTCCAAGCCACCCTGGGCCTCTGGGCATCTCCAGACATGAACAGATTAAAGTCCCAATTCCTCCTCCTCCTGGAAAGGAAAATGCCACATTTCCATTCGTCCAGGTTAACAAATACACATTTAGTGTCTGTGATTCAGACCTGCTCAGAGTTCTCTACAGCACTCGGAGATGAGCCAGACCAGGGCCCCCTCATCTGAGAGACACTCAGAGAAGAGCCTGTCATGCTAGTGTTCATTTCCCATGGCTGCTGTAACAAAGCACCATGAGCTTGGTGGCTTAAAATGACACGTTTGTTCTCTCAGTTCTAGGGGCTAGAACTGCAAACTCCAGGTGTCAGCAAGGCCTTCTGAAGGCTCCAGGGAAGACTCCTTTCTTGCCTCCTCCAGCTTCTGGGGGTTCCTGGAGTTTCTTGGCTTGTGGCTGCAGAACTCCAGTCTCTGCCTCCATCTTCACGTGACCTTCTTATGAGGACACTATTCAATGAATGTAGGGTCCACCATCATCCAGAATGGGTGTCTGTAGTGGCTCAGACAGTAAAGAATCTGCCTGCAATGTGGGAGGCTCAGTTTCAATCCCTGGGTGGGGAAGATCCCCTGGAGAAGGGAATGGCTACCCACTCCAGTATTCTTGCCTGGAGAATTCCATGGACAGAGGGGCCTGGCAGGCTACAGTCCATGGAGTTGCAAAGAGTTGGACACAACTGAGTGACTAACACTTTCACGTTTTTTTTCATTTTCTAATCCAGTATGACCTCATCTTGACTAATTACACCTTTACAGACTCTGTTTCCAAACAAGGTTACATTCTGAGGTTCCAGGTGGACATGAATTTGGGGTATAGGCAGGGACACTATTCAACCCAGTGCACCCCCATAAGAGGAAGTGCCAAGGAGGGATGACTGATCCTTCCCAGGGGGAATAAGAAGGGTTCAGGGACATTTTCACAGAACAGGCTGGAGGTCTGAAGGCCAGGGAAGAGGCCAGGAAGAGAGAACCACATCAGCAAGAGCACAGGTCAGCAAGGAGCAGTTGTCAGGCTTGGAAACAAGGAGGGAAAAGACAGAGCTGAATCTGGGAAAGTTCTAGAGACCAAATCCCAAAGGTCCTCATATTGTAGTCAGGAGCCAGTTTTCCCTGACACACAGTGGGGAGCTTTTGCCCACCTTACCCAGTGGTGAACCCCTCTTCCCTCTGATTCCATTCAGTGGTCATTTAGGGGCACCCTTCCCGGGCTTAGTGGTAAGGAATCTGCCTGTCAATGCAGAAGCCACAGAAGATGCAGGTTAGATCCTTGGGTGGGGAAGAGGCTCTGGAAGAGGACATAGCAACTCACTCCAGTATTCTTGCCTGGAGAACCCCATGGACAGAGGAGCCAGCAGGCTACAGTCCATAGGGTCACAACTGAGTGACTGAGTATGAGCACAGCATGTTCCCAGGCTCCACAGAATCATCTGGATCTTTTCCCAAGGCCCCTCTGCCATGTCCATTATCTCACAGAACATTGCTCACAATGACTCACTCTCCAGCCTGTCCTCCCACTACACTGTGAGCTACTTGAGGAAGAACCACATCTTATTCATCTCTATACACTGAGCTGAGCACAGGTTGGCATGTAACCTGTGCAACCTGCAATGTTTCAGAAGCTGGCTGAGTGGTCAGCCAGAGAATCAAAGTGGAGAAGAGGCTTTCAAATAGTTGGAACCAATACTCACAACTCCCAAGGTATCCAAAGAGGCTCCCACTGAAACCAGGCTCAGTAGGAATGTTCTTTATGGGCGACTTTAGCACTTCAGTGTCCTACCAGGAAAGCTCTCTCTCCGACCCTCGCCACTCCATGAACTTGGCGTTTCACCACCTCAGTTCTGACACTGAACCTCCCTAAACGCTGACTTGCACTAAGTTGTACCTTCTGTGTTGTTTCTCTAGGCAGCTGCGCTGGTTCATATTTACACTGACGGGTCTGTATTGGTCACACATGGAGGCAACGAACTGGGACAAGGTATTCACACCAAAATGCTACAGGTGAGGGAAATAAAATTCATCTCTCTATACACTGTTGACATGACTGATGTTTGGCACTAATTTTAGAGTTAATGACAACCCCCTGTATGTGCACCCTAAGATCTTGACTATTAAGTTGAAAAACTTCTTACATACCAGCTAGAATGGCAGAGGTGGTAGAAATCCACACATGTGCAAACATTCCTGGAGCTTGGCCAAGGTTTATGGACAGAGGTGGTTCTTAGTGAAAACACCATTGGTGGGCCTGCAGAGCACTCAATACTTTGGCCACCTGATGCGAAGAACTGACTCCTTGGAAAAGACCCTGATGCTGGGAAAGATTGATGGCAGGAGGAGAAGGGGACGACAGAGGATGAGATGGTTGGATGGCATCACCGACTCGATGGACATGAGTTTGAGCAAGCTCCAGGAGTTGGTGATGGACAGGGAGGCCTGGCGTGCTGCAGTCCATGGGGTCGCAAAGAGTCAGACACGACTGAGCGACTGAACTGAATTGACAGAGCACTGTTGTGGGTACACATGCAGGTTTATCCAGAGTGGGAGGTTTCTCAACTTTTCTATTTTGAGACCAGTATGTATAATTTTTAAAGTCTGGACAATAATGTTGGGTGACTAATATATTGTTTTGACCATCAGGGACAAATAGTTCATCAACTGTCATCATCCTATAATTTTTAAAAGATATTTTAACACACACACATATATACAAAGTGGGAAGGCATAGCCCCAAAAGAAAGAAAAAATAATCCTTTAAATTGAATAAATTTAACTGTGAAACTGAAAGTCAGTCAGTCATGTCTTAGACTCTTCACGATCCCATGGACTGTGGCATGCCAGGCTCCTCTGTCCATGGGAATTTTCTAGGCAAGAATACTGGAGTGGGTAGCTATTCCCTTCTCCAGAGGATCTTTCCTATTCAAGGATCGAACTCAGAACCCAGGTGTCCTGCATTGCAGGCAGATTCTTTACTGTCTGAGTCACCAGGGAAGCCCAAGAATACTAGAGTTGGTAGCCTATCCTTTTTCCAGGGGATCTTTCTAACCTAGGGATCAAATCAGGGTCTTGTGCATTGCAGGCGGATGCTTTACCAGCTGAGCTAATAGGGATTTATGTATAATTTACTAGATTGTTATAGTGCACATCTGCAACTTTTGAACATTCAGTCCCTCAGCTCCTTTGGAATACCTCTCCCACACTCTATGTAGTTTTGAAGGACACCTCAATTCTGGTACCTTTTAACCTCATCCCCCTCCTTGCCTCAACACCTGCCACAGATATAGACACAGGCCCCTGGTCTGGCCAGGCATGGTTCCTGAACCCTGCTGGCTGCAGAGATCAGTCTGGGAAAAAGACATGGCCAAGCAAATCTAATCAGCCTCCTTTCCTGGGGTGCTGTGTAGATGCCAGGAGAAAGGAACTATTTTTCCTTTTGGTTGTTTAGCCACTGTGCTATAGGCCAGGAGTTGTCAGGGGCAATTCTGTGCCAAAGATGAAACTTGGAAATAACATGGGCATTATCATAGAAAGACTGTGAAAGACTGTGAGAGGAACTGAATGAGACCACAAAGCCCCTAGACACAGATATACATGACGCTAACTCCTCCATCCTTCCCAAGTGTGTGAACCAATAAATTCCTTTTGGATTTTCATCACCAAGAATTAATCGAATTGTCTTTTTTTTTCCTCATTTTGCATCTTTCTGGAAAAATTCAGTCACTGAATAATATTAGTTTGAAAATTAGCAAATATGAATAGGTTCATACCTGCAGACATCTAGAAAAGGCGTTTTTGCAAAAACTAAGAAATAATATCAGCCCAAATAATGTTTTTTTCTTCCTTACCTCGCTTTCTTTCTCATTTCTTCTTGATTAAACATCTTCATTGCCATATGTGTCCGCTAGAGAAACTGGAATGAAAATAACAGAAAAGGAAAAGTGAACGGCACACACTAGAGGAGTATAATCAAGTGGAAACAAATAGAAGAAAAGAGTGACATGACATATGAGCTCAGTCTTGTCTGACTCTTTTGAGACCCCATGGACTGTAGCCCCCCAGGCTCCTCTGTCCATGGGATTTCCCAGGCAAGAATACTGGAGTGGGTTGCCATTTCCTCCTCCAGAGGATCTTCCCAATCCAAGAATTGAACCGGAGTCTTTTGCATCTCCTACATTAGCAGATGAATTCTTCACCCCTGCACCACCTGGGGAGCCCCAGAAGAAAAGAAGGAGGAAGCTAAAGTTAAACTGGGGGCACTTCCCCGGTGGTCCAGTGGCTAAGACTCCATACATGCTGTGACTAAGAGTTTGCATGCTGCAACCAAAGGTCTGATGTGCCACAACTAAATAATACATATTTTTTAAAAGCACTGAACTGAAGGTGGGAACTAGGGTGAGACAGGCCCTCACAGTCCTTCCAAGTTCATCTGATACTGGTACCAACAGACTTAAGACCAAACTCTGAATCAATCAATTTAATTTCTATCTCTCTTCCTGCCACTGTCACCAAGTTAATCTGAATAATCTCAATTTGGTCTATTCTCTACACATGCAAAATTTAGAAAATAGGAAATCCTTAATATCCTAAGTACACGAAATTTGAATTGAAGAACTGCTGTGGAATATTACCAAGAAAACGCTTCAAAAATTAGCATGAGGTCTTACTAAAAAGTGGCTTTAATTGTTATAAGATGCATTATTTTAGGCTTTAGAGGATATTGTGGATGTAATAAAAATAAAATTTTAACTAAGAAAACGAATGACTCAAGTCTTCAAAGAAGTTCTTACCAGGTTTGAAATTATTTCTTTTTCTTATAGGTGGCCAGCCGTGAATTAAAAATACCCATGTCTCACTTGCACATCTGTGAAACAAGTACCGCCACGGTGCCTAATACAATCGCTACAGCAGCATCCGTCGGAGCAGATGTCAATGGCAAAGCCGTGCAGGTGCTTCCTCCTGTCTGTCTTTCCCTGGGTGCTTTCTCCACATCTCTGGTTTTCGTAACTGGATACAGGCACAGTGGTTGGCTTCAGAGAAGTCATCTGTGTCACAGAATGTAGGCTTGGGATCACCAAAATGCCCGGAGAGTGTGTTAGTTGGACCCAAACTGAGGTGACAAATAGACCCAGAATATAATGACTCCAACACAACAAAAGTTCTTTTTTTGTGTGCGTATAATACTGCAGAAGGAATATTTGGTCATTTGAGCACCCAGATTGATGGCAGTTCCTCCATCTTCAACATGTGGCTTTCAAGATTGCCCAGAGGGTCATCACTCAAGTGAGCCAGAGAAGGGAAAGAGCATGGGGGAAGACCTGGGAGGAATACAAGTCACTTCCCCTCAGCATGCATTAGCAGAACAGCCTCAGGCAATGTCCAACAACAAGGGAGCCTGGGGAAGCTTAGAGCAGTGGGAAACCATAGGCCCAGCTCTATGGAGGAGCAGATGTTGGCAAACAGTCTTTGTCCCTGGGAGATACAGAAAGAAGAAATCTGGGTACTGCATAATGCAGACCTGTGCAAGTTTCCTGTAAGCAAGTTCTTACAGGCAGGTAGGCAAGCAGAAGCCCAGCCAGGTAGACATGCTGCAATTAAAGTTTCTACATCAGTAAGAATTCTACCTCAGTACTTCCTTTTTCTTTGTACTTATTTTTCTAAATGATGTATAAAAAGATAAATCTTCACTAATTCAGAATAGAATGATGACTTCATATTTCTTAATTCAAAGATCTTACTGCATATATTTTTGAAGTAATATCTATTTTTCATGTTTCTGTTATAAACTGTCCACTTTTTCCCCTGGGACATTGAGGGGAGACATATGTTCTTACTCCCAGGACACTGCAATTATGCTACCAAAAGAGACCACTTTCAAATCCATCTTATCATTGTGGAGACATCTCCAAAGACTCAAAAAATAGACTCATTTTGCTCAGAACAAGTTGGGAAACCTCAAATTCATGAGATCCAGTTTTAGGTAGAATCAAACACAAAGCAAGAACTGCTCAGTGTGTATGGTGGGTGTCAGCCCAAACCATGCATTAGTCTGTCTTCTAGGGTTTTAGGTTTCTGTATCAAGAATCAGAAACTTTGTCGATCTAGCTTATTACAAAAACAAATTTATTTTCTCACTTCACACTCAAAGCCAATGCCTTAACTGAAGTAGTTTGATGGTGGATGGATGAACAGACAGAGGGATAAAAGGACAGAGAGTTGAACAGTATTTCAGGCCCAGAGGGATACTGACATATCATTGTTATAGACTGAAAAGCACAAATTTGAATGAAAATAATTTTGTTCCACTGATCATAATGGCTAAAAAATATGAAAGAAGGTTAGGGTTAGAAAAAAAAGGGAGAAAGAATTAAGAACATGAATATTCTTAGAAAGGGGATCTGAAAGTAGAAATTCAACTGAGCCCATATTTTCACAGGAAATGAATGAGGAAGAGAAAGCACTCTCTATAAAAGATACTCTCTTCAAAGTCAGGAGTGGTGTGATACCATCCCTGAGTTCCCACTGTGTCAGTGTCAAGCATTTCATAAGCATTCACTGAACTGGTCAATTATCCACCAATATTCTTTCAAATTATTTTCAAATTCTTTCAATGTTCTTTCAAATCCTAACCGCCACAGTCTTCTCTAATGAGCATTCACTTCTTTACTCCTTTAAGAATGCTTGTCAGATCCTTCTGAAACGCCTTGAGCCCATCATTAAGAAAAATCCAGAAGGTACCTGGGAAGAATGGGTAAGTGTTCCACTCTGTCTGTCACTACAAATGAGAAAGTAGTCCACACCAGTGCTGAGAGTGCTATGGTAGTGCATAGCTGCCCCACGTAGACTCAGTCCTAGGAGCAGGTGGCTGTGGGAGAGGGCGGGATTACCAGGCTGAGATGGCTGCTTTGTGAAATATCCCAGGCGTTAGTGGGGTCAGAGCACAGGAAACAGCATCGCTGAGAGGAGGAACAGAAGTGTGTGAAGAATTACCAGAGACTTACCCTCTCTGCCTAAAGAAGAAAGAGGAAAAGACTGAGCCTTCCTAAGCCATAAAAAGGTGATGCTTTAAGTAGGGAGGAAGAAAACGAAAAAGCCTAACTGTGAATATGCCTCAAGGGAAATGACTTGCTTCATCCAACTTTACAATGTCCTATATCTTATTTCATTAAAACAATTATCTTACACTGGCACACACATTGGCCAGAGTTCTAACACTTAGAAATGAAGCTGTAAATACCTTGAGAACTAAGCCACTATATCATGATGTGCAGCAAGATTCCATTTTATTTGCTTAAGTTAGATTTCTGAACTCAGTCAGAAGGAGATTGTTAGTATACCAGCTGAGGAGCAAAAATATTAGGATAGGTCCTATTATTGGTAACAAAGCACCAGTAACAATTGTCAAATGTCAATTTTGGTGTATAGAATATTTTCATTTTCCCCTCTCAGATGGTATGTTTATCTTATTCTGACTAAATATGCCCATTCTGCAGATAGAAGCTGCTTTTGAACAAAGAATCAGTCTTTCAGCTACTGGATACTTCAGGTAAAAATTACAATAATGCCTTGACCTGGCTAAGAAAATATGAGGCCATCAAATCACTCTGGGCCTCAGTTCCCTCACTTGTAAAATAAATTTTTATTTTGTGGTCCTTAAGGTTCCCTCTAGGCTCCAAATTCCATGATTTCACATAGGCCTTTGAGCTATGTTCAAAGAAATAGTAAATGATAAAAATATCCCTAATTTGTAAAAATAAATAAACAAATATGAATTGTAACATCTAATCATTATTTACTATTCTTTACCATGAGTAGTAAGAAGATACCATTAGAAATAAGTCGCAACTCAGTTTTACAAATCTCCTTCCCTTTATCATAAAACCTTTCTATTTTGAAGCTCCTTTCTGGGCAAGAGAGATGGATAAGATGCTTAATTTGACTTCTGAACTCAATTAGAAGGAAATTGTTAGTGTATCAGCTGAGGAGAAAAAATTTTGAATGGGCTCTATTATTGGTAACAAAGCAAGAGAGATGGAGAGACGGATAGGATGGTGATCACCACTCATCACTGGTGCAGTGGCTGGCAGTGAAGGCCTTCAGTAGATGCATGTTAATTAAACGAAACACAAAAAGGAGCATATGTGAGTGCTCAGTCGCTTCAGTCACGTCCAACTCCTTGCAACCCTATGGACAGTAGCCCTCCAGGTTTCTCAGTCCATGCGATTCTCCAGGCAAGAATGCTGAAGTGGGTTGCCATGCCCTCCTCCAGGAGATCTTTCCAACCCAGGAATCCAGCCAGCATTTCCTGTGTCTCCTGTGTTGCAGGCAGAGTCTTGACTGCTGAACCACCAGGGAAGCACACACAAAGAAGAGAGCTGATTGTTAAATGCAGGAAGTATTGACATTAGTTTTACAATCAAATGAAACAAACCAACAAACACACACACACACACACACAGAAAATCTCATGAAGAAAGGAGGTAACAGCCAGCCCAATGCCCTGTACATAATGAGTTCCAAATTCCTGATTTCATCTACCCAACAAAAGGGCAGATCAGCCCTCTAGCTGGGTCCATCTTCCATTAACAACACATTGAATTACCTGCCCTTTTTCACCAGCCCTGTATTACCATCAGTTCCTTATGAGTTCAATTAGCACAATCTAGGGGTCCCTCACAAAGAGTCAGACACGACTGAAAAGACCCAGCAGTGTAGCAGTCACTTCCCGGATTCTGGGAATCCTATTAAAATCAATTGAGGTTTTCAGTGTGCAGATCTAAAACTCAAATCTTAATTCGTCAAGATACAGTGAGGTCCGGAGCAAGTGAAATAGTTTGTTGGTTTCTCCTTTTTTGGCATCCTAACTTGAGCACAAATCATTTCCTCTTTAAAAATAGAGGCAAATGTTAGGGTTCCTGTAACAAGCTAGATTGCAAACACAGGTAGCAGTTTAATTGAGCTTAAAAGGTGGTCACAATCAACATCAATCAAATAAAATGCTAATGAAAATTTTGGTAACTTTTAAAACAAATCAATATTGTTTGCACCCCCCTCCCAAGCTAAAGGACTTTATTTCTTCCATCAGGGGCTACAAGGCCTTCATGGACTGGGAGAAGGGAGAGGGAGACCCTTTCCCCTACTATGTCTATGGAGCTGCCTGTTCTGAGGTTGAAATTGACTGCCTGACAGGAGCTTACAAAGTAAGTCATTTGACAGCTTTCCTCTTGGCAAGTTAGAACGACAACAACAACAAAATGTGTTTACATTAATAGCCCCCCTTCATTATGTAATACTTGTACAATAAGAACAAGATTCTTTCAATTACATGGGAATGTCGAGAGATTCAGCTTTATCCTAAATTTCCACTGAAAAAGAGGTAGTAGAGAAAGAATTGCTCATGACAGCCTAAAATGCATTAAATTTTTTATTCTATTTCAGACAAAATTACATTCCAAAGTTTTGTGGGATTTGGGGGTTTTGTTTTGTTTTTTCTTTCAAAAAAAGGATCTATTCCTAAAGGAAGGTCAAGTTATCTATTTCAGTTCAGTTTAGTCGCTCAGTCGTGTCCTACTCTTTGCGACCCCATGGACTGCAGCACTCTAGGCTTGCCTGTCCATCACCAATTCCCAGAGCTTGTTCAAACTCATGTCCATTGAGTCGGTGATGCCATCCAACCATCTCATCCTCAGTCATCCCCTTCTCCTCCTGCCTTCACTCTTTCCCAGCATCAGGGTCTTTTCCAAGGAGTCAGTTCTTCACATCAGGTGGCCAAATTATTGGCGTTTCAGCTTCAGCATCAGTCCTTCCAATGAATATTCAGGACTGATTTCCTTTAGGATAGACTGGTTGGATCTCCTTACAGTCCAAGGGACTCTCAAGAGTCTTCTGTAACACCACAGTTCAAAAGCATCAATTCTTCGGCCCTCAGCTTTCTTTATAGTCCAACTCTCACATCCATACATGACTAATGGAAAACCATAGCTTTGACTAGACGGACCTTTGTCAGAAAAGTAATGTCTCTGCTTTTTAATATGCTGTCCAGGTTGGTCATAGCTTTTCTTTCAAGAAGCAAGTGTCTTTTAAATTCATGGCTGCAGTCACCATCTGCAGTGATTTTGGAGACCAAAAAAATTAAGTCTGCCACTGTTTCCATTGTTTTCCCATCTATTTGCCATGAAGTGATGGGACTGGATGCCATGATCTTAGTTTTTTGAATGTTGAGTTTTAAGCCATTTTTTCACTCTCCTCTTTCACTTTCATCAAGAGGCTCTTTAGATCCTTTTTGCTGCCATAAGAGTGTACAAGCTGCCATCTGCATATCTGAGGTTATTGATAAAAAGTTATCTAGCTGACTAGGTAATTTAGTAAACTGTCTTAAGTAAATGCTTTAAAAGCATATAGTGATGTAATATCTCCCCAAAGTCAATTATCCCAAGGTAGTACTGAGATCAGTAGTACCAGAGATATTCCTGAGATCTATCACAGGCACGCAGGGCTTTGTGTGGCGTCTCCACAACCTGCGTGCACGTGCCCAATAACACAACACAAGGGCCAGATTAGCGTGATGTTTCTCAGGGAAGGAAGTAAATTGGTATCAACAGTTACCCTTAATAAACCCAAGATCTTACAAATCCCTAAATTCATACATGCCACTGTGGCTACATGATTTCCTCAGTAAAATGGCAATAATACCACCTACAGCAAACCATTATGAGGCTTACATGAGCTCATGATTTTAATATAATCACAAATCCAGCTTCAGAATCAGATGAACAATCGGGCTCATTTATTTACTAAGTGATACCCAGACGCACCCACATATCATGGACTTTAAAGTCACTTAAGATAAACCAAAACTATGAATGCAGAAGACCTTCTGGGGTCATCAACAGTCCTCCTAGCAGTAAATTTGAAGAGCTTAGTAGATGTCTTACCACCTCTAATGTTGATGGGGTTCCATGTAGTGCTAATCAACTAGCAAGAGTCCTGGAATAAATTGGGACCATTTGAATAAACCCTAAAGTAGTATTTTTAATTCAAGTTTTTAGGGTCAGGGCCTCTTGAGAAACCTATATGCAAGTCAGGAAGCAATAGTTAGAACTGGACATGGAACAACAGACTGGTTCCAAATAGGAAAAGGAGTACATCAAGGCTGTATATTGTCACCCTGCTTATTTAACTTATATGCAGAGCACATCATGAGACATGCCAGGCTGGAGGAAGCACAAGCTGGAATCAAGATTGCCGGGAGAAATATCAATAACCTCAGATATACAGATGACACCACCCTTATGGCAGAAAGTGAAGAACTAAAGAGCCTCTTGATGAAAGTGAAAGAGGAGAGTGAAAAAGTTGGCTTAAAGCTCAACATTCAGAAAACTAAGATCATGGCATCCCGGTCCCATCACTTCATGGCAAATAGATGGGGAAACAGTGGAAACAGTGTCAGACTTTATTTTTGGGGGCTCCAAAATCACTGCAGATGGTGACTGCAGCCATGAAATTAAAAGACGCTTACTCCTTGGAAAGAAAGTTATGACCAACCTAGATAGCATATTCAAAAGCAGAGACATTACTTTGCCAACAAAGGTCTGTCTAGTCAAAGCTATGGTTTTTCCAGTGGTCATGTATGGATGTGAGAGTTGGACTGTGAAGAAAGCTGAGGGCCGAAGAATTGATGCTTTTGAACTGTGGTGTTGGAGAAGACTCTTGAGAGTCCCTTGGACTGCAAGGAGATCCAACCAGTCTATCCTAAAGGAAATCGGTCCTGGGTGTTCATTGGAGGGACTGATGTTGAAGCTGAAACTCCAATACTTTGGCCACCTGATGAGAAAAACTGACTCATTGGAAAAGACCCTGATGCTGGGAGGGATTGAGGGCAGGAGGAGAAGGGAACAACAGAGGATGGATGGCATCACTGACTCGATGGACATGGAGGAGTTGGTGATGGACAGGGAGGCCTGGCGTGCTGCGGTTCATGGGGTCGCAAAGAGTCGGACATGACTGAGCAACTGAACTGAACTGAATTTTAATTTTGACAGAAAATCAGAAAGGACATCATCATGGATGCCTGCTGCAGTCTAAATCCAGCCATCG
The DNA here is from genome assembly GCF_029407905.1 of Bubalus kerabau. Classification (NCBI taxonomy): domain Eukaryota; kingdom Metazoa; phylum Chordata; class Mammalia; order Artiodactyla; family Bovidae; genus Bubalus; species Bubalus kerabau. The sequence goes on from NC_073626.1 coordinate 143,385,986, forward strand.
ATATTGGGCAAGTAGGTGCTGCCCCACCTGGATGGATGCCTCTTTTTGAGAGTCATTGTGGGGTCGGTAAAGGCCTTCTGAAAAGCACACAATATCACAGAGCTTGGCATTTTCCCTCTTCAGATTGAAGGTGCGTTTATTCAGGGAATGGGCCTTTATACCACTGAAGAGCTGAAATATTCCCCAGAAGGTGTCCTGTACTCTCGAGGCCCAGATGAGTACAAAATTCCAACCATCAGCGATGTCCCAGAGGAATTTAATGTCTCCTTGTTGCCATCATCACAAACTCCACTAACCATCTATTCATCCAAGGTAAGCATTCGAACCTACAACTACACAATGTGCTTTTAAAAACACACACTACCTTTCTTATAGAACAACTAATTAACCCACACAGGATTTTTACATTTCAAGTGATGCTAGGATTTCTAAGAGTACGCAAGCTTCACTCAGTCAGTCAGTCAACAAACAATTATTGAAAATTATTTTATGTGAGATGCTGTGCTAGGAGTTGGTTGATGGTCTAGTGTAGAAACCTCTAAAACAAATGTTCTTCCTTGCAGGGCCTGGGGGAGTCTGGGATGTTCCTGGGGTCATCCGTGTTCTTTGCCATCACTGATGCTGTGGCTGCAGCTCGCAAAGAAAGAGACATAGCTGAGGACTTCACAGTGAAGAGCCCAGCGACTCCAGAATGGGTTCGAATGGCCTGTGCAGATCGGTTCACAGAAATGGTATGGAATTACTGTTTATTTTCCTAAAAGGTGATTTTTCTATATCTTGCATCTTAGACTACTCAGGTAAATTATAAGATTATATATAAATCTTATATATAAATTATAAAAAATTTATAAGATACAAAATATATATGTTATATTATAAATTATATATAATTTACTTGGGTAAATTATCATCAAATTATAAGAGCACATTATAAGATATAAGCTCATCAAGTATAAGATGATAAAAATAATCACACAAATACCTTTTAGTGTATGTAGTGATTTAAACTTTATGAAAAGCATTTCCCCATCTGTTATGTAACTTAATCATCTGGGAAATCTTTTTTTTTTTTTTTCTGTTTTGAAATTTATTTATTTTTAATTGAAGGATAATTGCTTTAAATATTGTGTTGGTTTTTGCCATACATCAACATGAATCAGCCATAGGTATACATACGTCCCCTCCCTCTTGAACTCCCTCCCACCCCACCCCATGGGCAATCTTTAAGTAGGATAATTTATGGTGCTTCAGAAACAAATAGCTAAATGTGAAACAACAGACCATTTTCACCAAACCATTCTAAATATTCCCTCCCTCTATCCTACCTAATCTATCCAATTCTTCAACAAAAACAAACACACAAAAAATAACCCAGGTCAAGGAGAAGTATTTGATAATGTCACTTTCCACGTCCTCTGTACAAACACAGAATACACCCAGTCTGTCTTTTATTCAGGAAACATGTGGTCTCATGTCCCGCTGATGCTTTTCCACTTCATTTCATTTCATAGCAGTGCCTCCCAGCCCAGGGGTGAGGATTTGGGAGCCATCTGCTATACACATGTGCACACAGCAACGCCAGCCTGCTGGCTGGGGCAGACACGCGATATTGGGTGGGTCATTGGTTCCACCCTGCACTGATTTCCTCATAGCTTCCTTACATCAACAGTAACGGTAGTTCACACTGACTAAATATTTTACAGATTATCTCAGTACTCATTCCTACAACTCTATCAGGTAACTACTATGATTTCCTTCATTTTACTATTGAGGAAACTGAGGTATAGTAATTTACCCAAGGTCAAGATTCAAGCCCAGACCATCTGGCTCCAAAGAAGTAATAACTGCCTCCTAGAGAGAAAAGAACTGATTCTCTACTTCTTAAAAGAAATGTGTGTTTTCATAACTATATTAAAAGAAACCCAAATACTTAACTGACCTCCTCAAAACAGCCAGCCATAGAGTGAAAGAACAAAGTGACTCAGGATTTAGGAATATTACTTAAAGGAATGTGTCATAACTACTCATTCCCTTCCCCTGCGTGATCCAGTCCTCTCCCCATCTCCAAATCTGACTCAGCATTTCTTGGACTCCAATAATACTGACCATCCTGGATTTCCCTCCATCTCCCAGAGATGGTTCTGCCCCTCAGGCTGACCCTCAGCCAATTGCACTGTCCACAGAAAGAATTCCAATCATCTGCCTCAGGCCAGTCCCTGCTCAGATGGTCAAGGCCAGAGACCCCGCCCTCCTTCACCGCAGGAACTCCTCTGGGCTGATCGGACCTGGAGAGCCATGTCTGCCCATTCGCAACAGCACCAACGACACGAAACTGCAGAATTATGTGACCTCCACTCCCAAAAGCACAAGCATTTCTGACCCTTAAACAGAAGTTCTCCATCACCTTTTGCAGTAATAAATATCCTTTTCTGAAATGGGGCAGATTCAGGTAACCAAAAAAACACAACAGAAGATACTAATCTTCCTTTCTTGCCTGGTTGAACATGTTCAGCCTTCAAATGTCCCAGCTTTTAGAAAATGAATTTCTTCATTTTCAAGACTTCAGGCTGCTTTTAATAGTCCAGTTGTCTGGCAGTCACTCTGTCACATGCAGTGATAAAACGTGAATCACTTTAATTTCATTCACCATTTGAAACTCAGCCTGTCAGCTACCTGGCCCATGTAAGGAGGCCACATTTTCTCCCAAATCTGATGGTTTCATGGTAAGATTAATAAATGTCTTCATGGATATAAAGCATGTACTGATTTGTACACCCGTCAACTAAATGATCAGAGTCAATGTGAGAGTAACCTCTCATTTTCTAAAATATAAGTATTTTAGAATGAGTATTAAAATCAGAGATCAGATCAGTCGCTCAGTCGTGTCCAACTCTTTGCGACCCCATGAATCGCAGCACGCCAGGCCTCCCTGTCCCTCACCAACTCCCGGAGTTCACTCAGACTCATGTCCATCGAGTTGGTGATGCCATCCAGCCATCTCATCCTCTGTTGTCCCCTTCTCCTCTTGCCCCCCAATCCCTCCCAGCATCAGAGTCTTTTCCAATGAGTCAACTCTTCGCATGAGGTGGCCAAAGTACTGGAGTTTCAGCTTTAGCATCATTCTTCCAAAGAACTCCCAGGGCTGATCTTCTTCAGAATGGACTGGTTGGATCTCCTTGCAGTCCAAGGGACTCTCAAGAGTCTTCTCCAACACCACAGTTCAAAAACATCAATTCTTCGGCGCTCAGCCTTCTTCACAGTCCAACTCTCACATCCATACATGACCACAGGAAAATACTCATTCTAAACATCACCTCATATTATAATCTATATTTCATATTACAAACCTCATTTGCATAACAAGTATTTTTATCTTCATAAAAGTCACATATGTCCAGTATGGAAAAACTAGAAAATGCTGAAAAGAATAAGATTAAAGTTAAAATCAGCCCTAATCCCGCTAACCAAAAATAACCATAATAACCATAACATAACTATTTGGGTTATGTATATATATATATTTATAAATACACACATATGCATACTTTTAACCACATTTTAATTCATATAGGGTTTTTTATTTATTTAAAGTTTTATTGTAGTTTAGTTTGCTTACAATGTTCTGTCAGTTTCTGCTGTATAGCAAAGTGAATGTTATACATATTCATATAGGTTTGTATATATATATCCTATTTATATACTCATTTTACAAAATCGGGATATCCCTAATATAAATATTTTAAAATATTTGAATAGTATAATGGGGAGTGACTCGGTTGAGCCTGCATTCACAAGAAATCTGGATTGAGAAGGTCATTTTCCCATGCAACGTCACTCAAAAAATATAGTTGCTTAAACCCAAAGAGAAAATACCTGGCAAAAATTGTTTATCCCCCAAACTTATCATCTTTATTTATAGCCACTGGAACAAGTTTTAGAGGCAGGAACAGGGCAGAAGTTTTAACTTCTTAATACCAACCCTCCTGTTATTAAGGTTACTTAGAACATGTTGAGAAAGACCATTTATCTTTCATTCTTATCCAACCCTCAATATTCCTAGCAATTCCGCTGACCTCACGTATATCTGAATCAATGAGAATACAGCCTTCTTCAAATTCTTGACAAGACTTGGGTGACCCAATGGTTTCTCTCTTCTAGCCTACAAACCTCCTCAACTGTAAGTCTGCAGAGAGAGAACAATTTGAGCCAGACTTGAGTGGAGCCTCCTGAAAGAGACAGCGAGGAGGAAGTCCTGGTTCTCAGTTTAACAAAGAGAACCAGAAACACATGAATATAGATTCTACTGTCACTTCCTGTCCCAGGAAATGTCAGTATTCTTCCATCCATATAGTAACACAAACCGGAAACCTTGGACTTGGCTCAACATTTCTCTTTCTCATACTCAGTAGCTAGTCCCTCATCACACCCTGTCACTTTGAACCCCTAACAATCTCTTCCACCAGTCATGTTCCTGTTGTTGTTGTTCAGTCACTAAATAATGTCCAACTTTTTGTGACCCCATGAACTGCAGCATGCCAGGCCTCTCTGTCCTTCACTTTCTCCCTGAGTTTGCTCAAACTCATGTTCATTGAGTCAGTTGCAATCAGATGCCATCCGATGCCATGCAACCATCTCATCCTGTGTTGCTCCCTTCTCCTCTTGCCCTCAATGTTTCCCAGCATCGGGGTCTTTTGTAATGAGTCAGTGCTTTGCACCCTGGACTCTGCAGGTTTCTAGGGTGCAGACCAGTTACAGACCTCATAACTGGTCTGTAGGCTAGAACAGAGAAACTGTTGGATCACCCAAGTCTTGTCAAGGATTTGAAAAGGGCTGTCTTCTCATTGATTCAAGTATACATGAGGTCAGTGTATTTTCCTCCATTTCTATTGACTTCATGTCTAACCACTATGTCATTCATGCATTAAACATTTATTGAGGATCTAATACATGCCTGGCATTAATCTAGGTGCTGAGAATACAGCAGCGAATCAAACAGAGAGTGATTTCTACCTTCAAGAAGCTTACCTTCTAGAGACTCTAAGTCCAATTTCCATCTCTCTAGCCTGGGTCAAAGCAGCCTTGTAACTGGTCTCCCTACACCCACTGCCACCAGAGATGTGTGGTATGACAAACATGATCGTGTCCTTCTAGCATGTACACAAGGTGAGAAATTTCCCATCACTCTTAGGATAAAGATAAAATTGTTTATGTTGCCCTGCCAAGCCTATAAACCTGCAGAGTTCAGCCTGGCCAGCACTCCCCAACTTCTCCAGCCGCAAGAGGTACCCTACCTCACCTTGTCTCTCCACCCCAGCTACACTTGCTTTCATCTGTCTGTTCCACATGTCAAGGACAGAGGCCTCCACCAGCTCTTCCTGCTGCTTGGAATCATCTTCTTGCTTTTCCTCACTCAGCTAATCCCCCTGCTTACCTTTCATGTCTTATCTAAATTCAAGAAATTAAATATTTCCCTTCTTCCATAGTTTGAGGTTCAGGAGTATAGTGGTGAACTAGACTCACAGGCACCTCTCTCTAGCTGTTTACAGCATAGCAGAGGGGGAAGACAATTGCTGTGAAGTGTAAGTGCTTGCCCAACTCTGGGTTATCCCTGAGTGTCAACGGGACAAACTTTTGTAACTTAACCTTAACCTTTGCTTACAGTCAAAGGGCTAAGAGATGAGGCCCAGCTTTGATCATTCATCCTACAATCCATTCATTCATCTAGCATACTTACTCAGCCCTTTCCATGTGCCAAGCACTGCTGGGAACTAAAAAAACACTGAGATAGTCAGTCTCTGCCACATGGATCCTACATTCTATTGGGAAAACCAGACAGTCAACAAGTAAAGAAATACACAATATAATTTCAGGTGGTGATAAATATTGTGGCACAAAACAGAAGAGTAGGCGGCTAGCATGTGATAGATTATTTTAGATTATTAAAGAAGCTTTCTCTGGAGTATTCATGTTTGATCTGAGGCCTAAATGAAGTGGAGGAACAAGCATGAAGCTGGTAAGGGTGTATTCCAGGCAGAGAATAGCCAGTGCAAATGCCCTGGGGCAGTTTCAATGGATTCAAAATAGCCCTCGAAATGGCCTTCTTCATAAGTTTCCGATCTTGCCTCCCTGGTAGCAAAAAGCTTAAAACTGAAAGGCTGCAGCTGTTGTTTTCCATGGCAGAGAGATAAAAGAAATAGAAATATGTTGTCAAGCCACTCTATCTTCACATCTTTGGGTGAAACCTGAATAGTTCTTATCCAGTCAGCAGTTTCCTAGCAACTAGCCTCTATCACAATGCAGATCTACTGCTTCAGATCTTTAGAAACTGTCGTTCATTCACACAGCAGGCCTCCTAAAATTCTTATAGCTTGGCTCTTGACCAGTTTTTTTGGCACAGTAGAGCAAATTTGAACCTGCATTAGAATTTATTGAGGTGGCCCAAAAGTTTCTTCAGGTTTTTCAAAAAGTTTGTTCGGGTTTTTCTGTGAGATGTCACCAAACGAAATTTTTGGACAACCCAATACATTTGCTCAAACTACAATGTAGCTTTTTAGTTGAGATATGTAAGGATTCACACTGGCATACAACACTGTACTATGAAAACAATTTTTTTTAGAAACAGATACTGATACTCTTTGTATTTGGTCTGTGAATACTTTTGTCAAAAGACAATTTGTTCTGACAAGTAAGAAGGTGAGATGGTCGGAAGGTCTGTATACTAGAACATGAGCATTGGAAAGTCCCAGATCTCTTCTTTTAATAACTTTCTTGTAACCACAAGGTAAATAAAAACCAGTGTATAGCTACTTCTTCAAGAGAAATGAAGGTTAAACATTCTGTATTTTTCCTTTGGAATTAAGTAAAATAATGCATGTAAAAAATACTGTGTGAATACAAGTCACTACATAAATATTACAGTTCTGGTCTCCACCAAATATCCATAACTGCTAATGACCTTTTTTCAAAATATGCCTCTCCCAGAGGCTTAAAAAGACTTTCCACATTAAATCAAGCTGACCTGCTGAGGGCAGGAAAAAAAAAAACAGCCCTTAACACTTAGCAGCCACTTTCATGGATAACTGGCTTTAAGCATCAGTGAGAAGCAGGCATTGGTAAGAAGCCTGGAGCTTTTTTTAAAAATCTTTCGTCTGCACCCAGCGGCCAAAAGGGACCTTGGTTCCTGGACCAGGAATCAAACCCATGCCCTCTGCATTGGTAGCATGGAGTCTTAACCACTGGACCACCAGGGAAGTCCCTGGAGCATTTTTGTTGTAAAAAGTTCTACAAATTGAATAATCATATGAAATTTTTTTTGACCAGTATGATAAAAAAAAAATGTATATGACGAATATGGTTACCTTGATTACAGTAGTTAATTGTTGCTCTTATCCATGGGCCCTTTCTCAGGTGGTTCCCTCCTGGTCAGAACAGTGTTGCTGGTGTTAGTTTCTGCTCTGAGCTCAACAGAGCAGCCTGGCTCAAACAGACACCATCAGAAATATCATTCCTATACAAAATTTCCTTTTTAGTGATGGGAGAGAGAAAATTGTAATTCTTGGGAAATGTATTTTGTAAAGTCATTTAAAATAGGACAAGGAAAAAAAGAGGACATTTCCTTTAAAGGTATACAGAAAATGCCTAATCAACACTTTCCAATTAGGACTTTCCTTAGAAACAATTATTTCATTAAAAAAACAACTTTATGATTCAGAGACATGAAGGAAGCCACAATCTTAAAAATTAGAAAAATTATGCTTTCTAGAATTTGTCCTGCCCTGTAATTCTATAAAGTTGGCAAATGTCTTTTTTCTGAAGACCTTTACCTTCTCCACTTTGAAAACCTAAAACATAACCAGTTCAGAGAGGGCAGGAGGAAGGAGCATTAAGATTAAAAGATACAAAAAAACTACTGGACTTCCCTGGGGGTCCATTGGTTAAGACTCCACAATCCTAAATGCAGGAGGTGTGGGTTCAATCCCTGGTCAGGGAATAAAGAACCCACATGCTGTCTGGTACAGTCAAAAAAAATTTTTTTAAAGATCCAAGCTACTATGTATTGGGTTGGCCAAAAAGTTCACTTGGGTTTTCCCATAATAACAACCCAATATAAAATAAATAAGCAACAAGAATATATTGTACAGCACAGGGAAATATAGTTACTATTTTGTAATAACTTTAAATGGAGTATAATCTATAAAAATGTTGAATCACTATCTTGTACACGTGAAACTAATAAAATATTGTAAATCAATTTATACTTTGATTTGAAAAAAACTAGGAAAAAAACCCTAAAACAGCCTCCTTTCACCTACTCTCCTCCCTCTACTTCATTAGGACCCATGTCTCATTTTCCCTCCCTGCTTCTTTTGCATTTCTAGGTGCACACACTGTGAGAGTTGGCAACATTAAAAGTACCACCTGTTTAGCTCAGTAAAGGAAGCCCTTCCTGACGATGAAAGAGGAAAGGCGTGTGAGCATTTCCTGTGCTGTGACAAGCCTTCTTTACTTGCACTGTTCTCAGCTGGTTTGCCCCCAAATGCTAGTCCTCAACCCCATATCCTACCCACACGCAGGTTTGCGTTCCTCTGAGCAGGGGGAGATGTACTGCCAGTCCTACAAGCCTGCATGCCCTTTCCTTATGGTTTTGGAACCTACTTCAGCAACGTGTGGAAACATGCAGTCTCTAGCCTGTTCTGCCGGAAGCTGAGCCACAGACGATCAGCAGGACCTTAAAGCAGCACAGTCATGCCTCAGTCACATGGATTCTGTGATACAGAGCACAGATACAGATCGCACGACTTGGGCTGCTGCAACGGCTTCCCCAGAACACTGAGCCTGTGGTCCTGCTCCCATGAGAGGCACACACAGGCAGATAGGCAGGACACACACATACACACACACACACATACGTACACACACACCTTCACACATTCAGACAGGCATGAACTCGCCCATTCTTCACCACCTCCTCCTCCTCCCTGCCTCTCATGGTGTCTTGGAAGACATTGAACATGCTTGTTCCAGGAGGCAACACATGGTAACACTTCATACAGTGACCTTTCTTACTGCTGAAGGGGATGATCTGATACTCTTAGTGAATATGTATTTTTGCATCTAAAAATTCTCCTACCAGGTCTCTGGAAGGTTGCTCCTTTAGTCTGGCAAAACTGGAGGCATCCCTCAGATTAAGAGAGGGAATAAGGGATGCAGAATGGGAAAAAGGAAAAAGGCAGCCATCTTATCCAGTCAGGGAAAGGAGTTATGACACAATTTCTTAGCTTTGTGATTAAGATATGGCCCTGGAGTCAAAGGCACTGGGGTTGTGATCCCAGCCCTAATTTTTTTTTTAATTTCTTTTTAATTGAAGGGTAATTGCTGTACAACCTTGTGTTGATTTCTGCCATACATCAACACACATCAGCCATCCAGCCCTACTTTTGATGATGCATTTAACCACTCATAATTTAATTTCTTTATAAAATGGCAGGAAATGTTCGTGGAGAGAATAACCCTTACAGCGTTGTTAAAAGGTTTGAATAAAACACATGAAAAGCATTTAGCAGCTGTCACACGTAGTAAATGGTCAATATACACTGATGATGATGATGACTGGGTCAGAAGTCCCCAGGGCTATCTTCAGTTTTGATGACTCAGTGATGGACTCACAGAACTCAGAAAGCTGTTATTCGTGGTAATGGCTTATTACAAGTGAAAGGGTATAGATTAACATCATTAAAGGCAAAGGCACATGGGGCAAAGTCCAGGAGAGACCAGGTGAGGCTTTCAGGTGTCTTCTTCCAGTGGAGTCACACAGAGAGCCACCTGCTTTCCCCAGCAACAATGTGGAAGAAGAAGATACATGAAGTATTGCCAGCCAGGGAAGCTTGGCTGAGCCTTGGTGTCCAGGAGTTTTATTAGGGGTCAGTCACATAGGCACAGGTTGTGTGCAAAGCTGACCTTAGTCACTCAGTGTCCAGCCCTTCCAGAAGTCAAGTGATATTATTAAGACCTCAGGTAAACAAAGGCACTCTTACAAGGCAGGATAGTCCAAGGGCTAGGGTGTTACTCCCAGGAGTTGGTCAAAGGCTAACCCTTTCTTCGGAATGTGCAGCATTTGGACAATGGAGGCCTCCTGAGTTCATCCTTTCCTGCACAATGAGGGTGATGAACAATCCTGGATTGATGACACTAGGCACTGAAACCAGTGAGACTGGGCACAGATATACTTCAGAAGGTTTAGCTATAAGTGGAATCAGTCTAGACCACCAAAGTCAATATATTGCCTTAGTCATAGCTATCAAGAAACAACAGAGAGAAAGAGGAGGAGGGAGAAAGGGAATGATGGTCCTAAACAAGGGAGAAGTGAAAGAGAAGATCATGAAAGGGCAGTGAAGATCTGTTTACATCCCAGAGCTGGGATCCTTGAGGGAAAAAGGGAAATTGGGTCCTCGCTCAAGAAGCTAGGGAGTGGGTGAGACCCAAGAAGGCTGGGGTAGCAAGAGAATGAGTACTGATCTGAGTTCCAAAGTAGAAGAGTACCCCAGGAACCCAGGTCTGGTGACAAGAATAGGAAACAGGTTTTTGGAGAGACTAAAATTTAACAGAAGAGTTGACCTGAATCTACCTCATACGAGACTGAGGAGCTTTGTCCTGCATCCGCCCAGTCCAGGTGGAACAGGCTGACCCTAAATAAGACAGCCAAGTAAATCCTAGTGCAGCAGTTAGGTTAGAGAATCGGGAAGTCCCTCTCAGGAGGGCAAACTAGCCCTCTGTTTACATTTCAATACAGTTTGAGAGTAAACAGTAAGAATGGGGCTGGTAAAGATATCCTGACAAGCTAGGAGTTGGGCTGTGTTTTTGTTTGTGGTTTTCTGTCCTCTTTTTGTGTTGTTTTTTTGTGTGTGTGTGTGAAATAAATATCAGGAGACAAGCTTTCTGAAATCTTCATCACTTTTCATTATTTACGAAAGTTTTTTATGTTTTTAACACTTTCGTAATTAAAGTCAACTCTTTAAACAAAAACATGAACGCAGAGGAGGCGGGAATGTACATTCTGCTTATTCTGCTTTGGGGCAAACCCAGCAGAGAGAATTCCGCAGATGGGAGCTGCGGACCAGAAGAAAGAAGGACAAATAGGTTAAATTCTTGGGGCTTCTAGCCCGGAATAGAGAAATGGGCTGGAGTTTAACTGGAGCCAAATCACTTGGCTAGGCATGTAGACAGGGCTCTTCTCAGATCCCTGCAAAGGAGTCTGGGTCTGTAAACTACAAGCAACTGTCAGCCTAACCACTTTGCCCTTCCCATCCTCCTCCCACAAAGTTTTTTGTTGGATTTATAATTCTTTTGGGGATTCACATCTGAGAGGCAGAGAAGATAGGTCACGTGCAACTCTTTGTGACCACATGGACTGTATCCAGCCAGGCTCTTCTGTCCATAGACTTCTCCAGGCAAGAATACTGGAGTGGATAGCCATTCCCTTCTCCAGGAGATCTTCTCAATCCAGGGATCAAACTGAGGTCTTCTGCTTGCAGGCAGATTCTTTCCTGTCTGAGCCCCCAGAGTGCGCCCTCGTAATTAGCAGTGCAATGGTCAGCAGAGATGACAGCACCGACCGCCTATCTTTTCAGCGTTGTCATTTGAAAGGAATGGTACAATCCCATTCCCCGGGAAAACCCTGTTGCTTCCCATCAGAAACATCTTTCAAAACCTACAGATTTGATATCATTTTCCTGGTGAAATATTACAAAGGTATTATGATATTTAGTACTTAATTTACTTTCTTTCTTAGATCCCAAGAGATGATCCTAAGACATTTAAAGCCTGGTCTATTGCTGTAGCATAACACTGGTGTCATTGCCTTAAAGGTAAGATCAATACGCTCAAAGAGAATTACTCAAAATGACAAGATCAGCTAGTCCAGTGGTTTTCAAGTTGTGTTCTGTGATATCTTAGGATTGCACAAGTGTGTAAATCGAGTTTCCTTTTTAAACCCCTTTTTTAAAATTAATATTTATTGGGGTATAGTTGTTTCTTTTTTAATCTTATCCAATATTTTCAATATTTATTTATTTGGCTGCACTGGGTCTTAGCTGCAACATGCAGAATCTTTTAGTTGTGGCATTCAAGATCTAGTTCCCTGACCAGGGATCGATCCTGGGCCTCCTGCATTGGGAGCATGGAGTCTTAGCCGCTGACCCACCAGGGAAGTCCCTGAGTCTTTAACTATCTTCCTTTACCTGCAATTTCAAATTTTTGCACTCTTCAGAGTAGTATAACTTTCTTATGTATTTGCTTTATGTGCTGAACATTGACCTTACTAAATTTATTCCACACTAAAATCATATATGTGTGTGTGTTCCCCATAACATTTTAAATCTTTGCTAAAAATGTGTCAAAACTGGATTTCCTTAATGGCTCAGTGGAAAAGAATCCGCCTGCCAATGCGGGGAACGTGAGTTCAATCCCTGGTCAGGGAAGATCCCACTGCCTTGGACCAACCAAGCCCGTGTGTCACGGCTACTGAGCCTGAGCTCTACAGCCGGGGAGCCTCAACTACTGAAGCCCTCCTGCCTTGGAGCCCGTATTCCACAAGAGAAGCCACTGAAGTGAGAAGCCCAAGCACAATTAGAGAGCAACCCCAATTTTTCGCACATAGAGAAAGCCAGAGTAGCCATGAAGATCCAGCACAGCCAAAAATAAATAAGTAATCTTTTTTTAAAAACCTCTGATCTCATTTTATATGACCTCTCTGATTCTTATTTTATAAATGAAGATATGGAGGGCAAGAGAGAATAAATAACTCCCTAAATGTACTTATTCAAATCTGTGAAGCTTACAGTTCATTTTGTCAGCTACTTATTGTTCTTTTCAAAGTTGAGATTTGTACCCCTTTATAATTATTATCTTTTCTTTTTTCCCAGGAGTTTCAGTTTTTCACAAGTGAAAAGATGGTTTGTTAATGCTAACTGGACTCCAAACTGATATTCTTGTACTGTTGTGTGGGGGTGGGAGACACAAAATTTAGAAATGTTATTCAGATTTTATTATATTAAAAAGATGAATCATTACTTCCAAATTGTTGACTTAGACCTTCTAGCCTAAAGGCCACCAATCAAACACTGCACTTGTCACAGCAAGGAGCATAACGTTGATTTTTTCTGAAGATATCATGTAAATATTGCTGTGAAAGCAAAATTTCCCTTTGTGTACCCATCCAATCTAACTAAACTAGTAATCCAGGTTACAATTCTACAATGAAACATACTTCTCAGCGGATGAACATGTGATTAGTTTTCCTAGAGATGTGTTTGATTCAGTTGTAAGGACACCATAAAAGTCCTAAAGGTTTTGTATCATTTTGTTTTTACTGTGGAGTAGCTATGGGCCTGTGTATGTGCATTGGACAGCAAAGGAATATTTTCCTCACGTAGGTCAGCTATGCAACTGGTTAACATTCTTTTGGAATTTGGAGGGGATAAACAATGTAAAAAAATTTTTAATATATTATCACAAAACCCTTTATTTTTTTTTAACTTGGTTATGAAAAAGTATCCACTCTGTTACCAGTTTCAGAAATGCTTAATTGCTCAGTTTTCCATATATAGAAGTAGGTGCCATGGAGCTGGACCATAAAGAAGGTAGAATGCCAAAAAATTGATGCCTTTGAACTGTGGTGCTGGAGAAGACTCTTGAAAGTCCCTTGGACAGCAAGGAGATCAAACCAATCAATCTTAAAAGAAATCAACCATGAATACTCATTGGAAGGACTGATGCTGAAGCTGAAGCTCCAGTATTTTGCTCATCTGATGCAGACGACTCCTTGGAAAAGTCCTTGATGCTGGGAAAGATTGAAGGCAGGAGAGGAGGGTGACAGAGAATGAGATGACTGAATGGCATCACCGATGCAATGGACATGAACTTGGGCAAACTTCCAGAGATGGGAGGGACAGGGAGGCCTGGTGTGCTATACTCCATGGGGTTGCAAAGATTCGGACACGACTGGGTGACGGAACTACAACAAAAACAACGTAGAGGAAAGAATCCTGAATTGTAATCACCTTTATGCTGTAGTTAAAACATGCAGAATCCATCAGATTCCACTGACCTGCATTTTAGGGGCCTTCAAAGAAGGAGAAACCAGCATATGAATTAGGCCTCATTTGACCAAAAAGTCAGAGGTTAAAATGATGCTCTGTCAACCAGAAGTCATACCATCAGGCTCACAGTCATCTGCAGTGACTCCTGGAATGAATGAAGGAGGGGAGGCTGAACTGAGAGTGCTGGGTAACTGGGGAAAGAAGGCAAAGATTGGGCATGTAGTCTATTCTGAGGGTCGTTGAAGGCCATGAGCACGTCGTATTGAAGGGACTGGGATATGGCTGTCCACAGGCCTGTCCAGTGGTGGGAGGCCCCACTGGGCCACAGGAGCCCAAGGGAGGAAGTGGGACAGGAGCACAGAGAAAAAGGAGACAGGAGCAGAAGGGTCATGGGCAGGGCATAAATGATACAAGACTCTTGCACACTGGAGCAGGAGAGCTGGGAACTTAGTGGGAGTAGCCAGGGTGAAATAAGTTGAAAGTAATAAAGAAAAAATGTTTTGGCTCTTGAAAATAAAATCCTTAACTGTGTAATCTAATATGAATGTGAGAAATGCATGTGTTTTTATCATTTGTGTCATTTTAAATGATTATAAACATAATTTCTAAAAAAATTTGGCCTATTAGGGCTAAGGATTTTTCATTTGTCATGGTTGAGAACTATAAAGCACCAAGAACAGAGGATCTGAACAAAAATTATTCATGTAAGTTTATGCACTAAAATCTGGATGGCATGGATATAAGTACTTTTTTAAAAAGACATATTTGAAGCCACATCCTAAAAACCAGTTCCTTGAGCTCTATAAGCCTTGGTAAAGGATAAAACTTAAAACTTAACTAGAATTTTTGGATAAGTAATACATTCACACAGTTAAAAAAATATATGCAAAGGTGTGCAGGGCAAAGACTTATTCTAGTATCACCATCCCATCCAGTTTTTACACAAGTGCAGGGTGTTAAGTGTTAACCATTTTTGTTAGCTACTTTTTACTTTTTTATCTCCTTCAGAAATAGCTGGTCCCACAATGCCCAGTCACTCATGCCCATTATACCTGCTGGACCCACTGAGCAAGATGCTGTTTCCTTTCTCTGTCTAGACAATTCCACCCCCTTTTCCATGTAAGAACCCTGGTGCCCATAACAGTGAGAAACTGTAATCCTTGACACTCATCTGGACTCTATGAACCCTCCTAGTTCTTCCCCCGGGGTCCTGGGTACACAGGAGGCATTTGTATATTTGCCTTCAGAGCCTGGGTTCTCTGGGTGGGTTTTCTCTCATGTAAATGAAAAAAGAGTCTGCTCCCAGCTCTACCCCGGAAACTGTGAAAAACACTTAGTCAGTCTCACATAACTGGGTAGACAAGTAGCAAAAATTATGCCTTCTGATTTTCAAGATACCAAAAAGTTAAAAAAAAAAAAAAAAAAAGGCAGCAATAGTTGGAGATAGAAAAATAAAGGCATCTTCTGTCTCCCTACTCAGGTTGAATGAGTCAATATTAAGAAACCACGGATTGCAAAACGAGAGTGCTGTTTCCCTGGCAGAGTCACCGTAGCAGGACAGATGCCTCCACCCTCTCTTAACTCCACACTGGCCGACATCACTGCTGATTTTGCTCCAAACCATTTGGCACAGAGCTGCCAGGCCAATCTTTCTCAATATCTGTAACCATCCACCCTCCCTTGCTAAATGAGTAGCATGCAACAGGAGAGTTTCTTCTTCCAAAAAGGACTATCCAAACATCGGCAGAGTAGTCATCTGTCGTTTTTATCTGCTGGGATCTTTTCCTTTGGAAAGTCACCTGTCCTCCACCATGAGGGCTGCTGGGAAAGGCACAGGATAAGCTGGGTCAAGAATCTCTCCGATGAGAATCAGACTCTGGGGTGAGGTACAGAAGGGTAAAAGGATCTCACGGCCCTGGGCCACGTAGAGCACACAAGCTCCGCTTGCTGAGATCCTCAGGTGGGCCCCTATTCCTACATATCTGAAGGCTGGCTTCTTCAGCCCAGCATTCAACTCTGTGAGCTAGAGGGTACCCTTTCCAATTGCATTACTTTCTTAAAAAAAAAAAAAGAAAAAAGAAAAAAAGGGCAGGGGGCAGGGGTGGAATTCCCTGGCAGTCCAGTGGTTAGGGCCTGGTGCTTCCACTGCTGTAGCCAGGGTTCAATCCCTGGTCAGGGAAATAAGATCCCGTAAATCGCATGACAGGGCCAAAAAAGAAAAAAAGGTGTTCTTTCCTAGAGCTGTTGCAACAAATAACCATAAACTGAATGTCTTAAATATTTATTTCCTCACATTTCTGAAAGCTAGAATTTTGAAATCAAGCTGTTTTGACAAAGCCATGGGTTCTAGAGATGAACCCCTCCTTGCCTCTTCTGGAGGCTCCTGGCATTCCTTGGCTTGCGGCTGCATCACTCTCTGCCCCCATCATCACACAGTCTTCTTCCCTGTGTGTCTATGCCTACCTCTCTCTGTTTTCTTATTAAAAACATCAATCACTGGATTTGGGACCACCCTAATCCAATATGACCTCATCTTAACTAATTACATTTGCAAAGACACTATTTCCAAACAAAGTCACATTCTGAGGTTCCATGTAGACATAAATTTGGAGTGACACTATTCAACTTACTATGCCAATAATCTGAGGCTAACAGATACAGTTTGGGATAGAAGTGATCTTCCCTCTTTACTCCCTATTGTACTTGGTTCTTCTTTCTCTCCCACTATCTGTTTGTCTACATATGTATATATCCTCCCTTTCTGGACAACAGACATTCTTACTGGTGGCAGGGACTATATTTTACTCATCCTTTACCACAGGGTCTATCTTAAACTGATGCTTTACATGTTTGACTAAGGAAGAGCAAGCAAATATGCTCTACTCAAACAGAAAGTATTTGTGAAACCTATACTGTGTAACTCAGATACTCATCTAAGGAAGGTAACAAGAAAAAATATATAGTTCTTTGACAAAGAAGTCAGGTTACATTGTTATTGAATTAATCTCTTGAATGCATTATTTATATTACTTGTACATGCTAACAAAAATTTCCCAAAACTTGGAAATAAGGGGAAAAAATACTGTGGGATGTTTTGAAGTCATACTCCAGAACTAACAAACCCATTAATGAGTAACCTGATGCTCCAGGGATGCTCTGCCCTTGTGGTGACTATAAGCCACATGTGGCTATTTAGAGCTTGCCTACGTGCGTGCTAAGTCACTTTAGTCGTATCCAACTCTGCAACTCCATGGACTGTAGCCCACCAGGCTCCTCTGTCCATGGAATTTTCTAGGCAAGAATACTGGAGTGGGTAGCCATTTCCTACTCCAGGGGATCTTCCCCACCCTGGGATGGAACCCACATCTCTTATGTCTCCAGCATTGACAGGTGGGCTCTTTACCACTAGTGCCACCCAGGAAGCATTTAGCATTTAATTTTAATTGATTAAATTTAAAAATCAGTTCTCTAGCTGCCTTGGCTACCTATCAAGTACTCAATAGCCATGTGTGGCTGGTGGGTATAATACTGAACAGCACAGAAGAGACCATATTCATCATCCCAGAAAGTTATATTGGACAGAACTGCTCTAAGGAAATGGAACTTCATGTATCTACTATGTATTAGGATTTACACTCTGACCAAAGTTAGGTCTTGAGGTACTCCATCTCTAGAAACTGGAAGAGGCAATGAAATGGATTCACCCTCAGAGCTTCCAGAAGGAACACAGCCTTACTAACACTTAGATTTTAAGCCCACTGTGACCCATGACCTCCCAACTGTAAGATAATAAATCTGTGTAATTTTAAGCCACCATGTTTGTGGTGATTTGTTACAGCAGCAAGAGAAAACTAATACAGGTGTTAACTAGTAGAAGACTGACAAAGTGCAAATGAGTTCTGTATAGCTGAAAAGATAATGCCAGTGGTTTCAGGGAGGTTTCTGCCCTGTGGGACATGCCACAGCTTTGTTTTGGAAGTTGCTTGTTTTTCAACCTAACTGTATACCTTTTATTCTGGCATTCTTTTTTCCGCGTATCAGTTCCTCATGTCTTCCTTCCCAGATGTATTTTCTTCTTGGCTCCCCCATTGACTATATCTTTGACCTTGCTCACAACACATTATGTGATATGAGTCATGGTTTAACATTTTTAAAGTTAGACACTGACATATAGCTAGCAAGGAAAAACAGACAGACACAGGACTCTGAAATTGTTCTATATGTCGGGAGAGCCTATGCAATTTATATAGTAATGGATCTGATGACGACAGCTCATTTACAATTTAAATGAATAAATTTCATATCCTACAACAAATATAATTTATGGACTAACTGTAACCAGTAGATGACTACATTCCAGGGAGAAGATACAAGGAACTTTGTGTTAACTTTGAACAAGCCCAATGTGATTAACATTAAATGTATACCTAAGGAAGAGCTTCTTCCTTTTTTAACAAATATTACAAGAGCAGAAACTGTAATGTAAGTGAGATCTCTTTCCACCTGTTCAGTCTCTTGGCTCCTTGTGCTCAAGAAAGTACTGTGCTGTGATCAGTCGCTTGAGTCGGCGCCAACTCTTTGCTGCTCCATGGACCATAGCCCACCAGGCTCCTCTGGCCATGAAATTTTCCTGGTAAGAATACTGGAGTGGGTTGCCATGCCCTCCTCCAGAATCTTCCTGACTCAGGGATCAAACCCTCATCTCCTGCATCTCCTGCACTGCAAGCAGATTCTTTACCGCTGAGCTACCAGGGAAGCCTGGCTCAAGAAAGTGCTTGAAGTATAAATGTTCTCCAAGGCTTATCCAAATTAGTATATAGAAAATGCAATGTACTTGCTTTTTCCCTCCCCAGGCCTTTCAAACATCATTATGACAATTATTTATTTATTTATATCTTTACCCAAAGACAAGATGAATCAAAGTTTGTTGTTGTTTAGTCACTCAGTTGTGTCCAACTCTTTTCGACCCCATGGACTGCACACCAGGCTTCCCTGTCCTTCACTGTATCTGAGTTTGCCGAAATTCATGTCCATTGATTTGATGATGCCATCCAACCATCTCATCCTCTGTCGCCCCCTTCTCCTCCTGCCTTCAATCTTTCCCAGCATCAGGGTCTTTTCCAAGAGCTTATTATTTCAATATCCTATTCTCAGTTTGCTCACAATGCATAAACAGTGAGGAGATAAGATGTGCATATAAGCAAAACAACAACATCAAAACCCTGTCCGCTCTCCTGCCCTGAGGCTCTTTTCTCCACTCCATTAAATGCCTGGAGAAAGCAGGAGTAGACATATCAGAACCATGTAAGGAGCTTTATTTATTTATTTGGGTCTTAGCTGCACATGTGAGATCATTTAGTTGCAGCATCTTGGTTCTAGTTCCCTCACCAGGAATTGAACCCGGGCCCTCTGCACTGGGAGAGGGGAGTCTTAGCCACTGGACCACCAGGGAAGTCCTGTAAAAAGCTTTTTCAAAAGTCCCCTCTCTGGCTGCCCACAGCTACCCTATCCTGAAACAACACCCCAAAGGGGTATTGCCAGAATCTAGGTACTTTAAAAATTTACAGGATGAAGAAGACGAGCAAGTATACAAAACACATTGTAAAAAGGATATATCAACTCAGTTAAAATAGAACCCAATGCGGGGGGTCTCACCTTCCAGCCCACCAGGCCTCTTTCTTCCAGAGAGGTCTTTCTAAAATGCTGCTGATGGCCTACTCTCTTTAATAATCTCCAGTGATCTCCACTGCGTTAGATTATCACAAACTTACCTAAAGTAATTAGGGAAATGACAAATATAGCACTCGACAGATTCTTTTAATAAATATTGGCAGCCTCCACCAGTTGAGATAGGTCGAGCATGGCAGGTTCACTTTGAGTGGGCACAACACTCTGATGGCAGAATCATCTACCTTCCAGTCAGACAAGGGACAGCATCCTCTAAGAAGACTCCCAGAACCAATAGTGCTCCCAGCACCGCCTGCTGAATCCCTCCACCTTCTTCATATGGCCTACGTTAGCTTTCTAGACAACCACGTTATCTTATTTCTAACATCCCCGATGCCAATTAACAAACCCTTAAGAGAGAGTTTTAGAAAATTATTTGAACATTTAGGGAACTAGTCTTTTCTCTTTTTTCCAATTGCACCAGGTCTTAGTTGTGGCACATGAGATCTTCCAACTTCACTGGGACATGAAGCATCTTTAGTTGCAGCATGTGGGATCTAGTTTCCCGACTAGGGACTGAACCCAGGCTCCCGCACTGGGAACTCAGTCTTAGCCACTGGACCCCAGAGAATGCCCAGGGAACTCATCTTGAAGTGCAAATTCATGATTTGGATTCTTCAAAGGCAAATTTACTACACAAATTGACTATATAAAATTTTGTATATATACCAAAAAAATTATAGATAAAAGTTAATTATATTTAAATATATCACAGTTTATACTAAATTTCTCAAGCATATCAAAGCAAATACAGAAAATGGAACACAGATTAAGACCAAACTCTTAGCACAACCTCTTTCTCAATCCCTACCTAATCTCTGCCACCCTTCTTCCAACACCCACAGACACATACACACACACACACACACACACACACACATACACACACACACGCTATACCAGACACACCATGCTGCTTCCTACTCTTAGAATCTGGCAGCTATGGTCACTTTTCAGGATTTTCCATGTGTTGCTTCTTGGCTCTATTTCTCCATCTATCCAAATTCTCTTCCTTCAAATACCTCCTATTCAGGATCCTTTGCGAATCCCTTCCTTCCCAACAGTGGATTTGGTCTCTCCCTCCTCCGTATTCTGATGGCATCCGGTACAAACCTCGACATCGGCACATTCACAGTGGTATTGTGCCTGTCCTCACTATGTCCCTCATTGGACAACGCACACCCTAACTACCACGATTTACTGTTTTCAGATCTCCATTACAGATCTCCACACATATGGCTGGTATTTATTGGATATTTATTGAATAAGGGAAATAAAAATGGAGATCGTAGAGCATTTTGTTGTTACATCTTACCTGCCTTGAAAAAGCAGAGACCTTCCTAATGTGTGCTCAGCAAATACATTTCTCATAGACAAATCTGTTACTTGTTATTTCTGCTTTCTTTCTAGAACAACTGATTCTCAAAATGTCATTAAATACCAAAGTTCCTTTTTTCTTCACTTTTACATGATTTTTTAGAAATTGAAGTATACTTGATTTATAATATTATATTAGTTTCAGATATACAACACAGTGATTCAGTATTTTTATAGGCTATACTCTATTTAAAGTTATCATAAAATAATGGCCATATTTCCCTGTATTATATATCCTTGTTGCCTATTTATTTTATACACATTTAGTTTGTATCTTCTAATCCCTGACCTGTCTTGCCCCTCCCCTGCCTTCGCTCACCCAACTGATAACCTCTAGTTTGTTCTCTGTATCTGTGAGTCTGTTATTATATTAATTCATTTTATTTTTTAGATTCCACATATGAGTGATAACATACTCAGCCTTATTTCACTAAACATAATACCCTCTGTTTTTGTCTGCCTTATTTCACAAGTATAATACGCTCTAAGTTCATCCATGTTGTAACAAATGGCAGATCTTCTTTCTTTTATATGCTAACATTCCATTGTGTGTATATGTACACACATATATTTATTTCTCATACCTTTTAAAAAATAATTATTTATTTATTTGTTTTAGGCTGTGCTAGGTCTTTGTCGCTGCTCGGGCTGCTCTCTCGTTGCAGTGCCCGGGCTTCTCATTGCTGTGGCTTCTCTTGTTGCAGAGCACGAGCTCTAGGGTGCATGGGCTTCAGTGGCTGTGACTCGTGGCTCAGTAGTTGCGGCTCCCAGGCTCTAGAGCACTGGCTCAGGAGTTTCAGTGCACAGTCTTAGTTACTCCAAGGCGTGCGGAATCTTCCCGGATCAGGGATCAAACCAATGTCTCCTGCACTGGCAGATGGATTCTTTACCACTGAGCCAACCAGGGAAGCCCTCTCATATCTTCTTTATCCATTCATCTATTGATGGATGCTTAGGTTCCTTCTATATCTTGGTGATTGTAAATAGTGCTGCTATGAACATTGGGGCACGTGTGTCTTTTCAATTAGAAAACATCAAAGTTCTTACTGTTATTTAACCTTTTTACTTGGCTTCTAAAACTTCTTCATGACATTTATGTATTTTAAAATCTGAGATGAATTCAAAGAAATAGGTGTAGAGAACTGATGGAGAAATTCACTTTAACACTTCCTATAACAAGTTACCAAGGGCTAAGAATCTCTGTTGTGGGTAAGCTTTATTAAGGACTGTTCTCTGAGGCTACAGCCTTCTGCCCTGGTCAGGTTCTGAAAAGGATACGTTTTAAAATAAAAAAAATATTTGTGTCCCAGAAAGATCTGGGAAATCCTCTAAGACAGTTTTATACTGCATTTTAAGATAGAAACTGAAATGCATCTTAAGAAAAAGCTTCTACTTTTTCTCACCGGGTAAAATGATACTAAATTTATTTAATGGTAGTCCATCGCCTTCTTTTGGAAGAATTAATAATCATTATTAGCTTACTTTGAAAATAAAGCAGTCCCTTCTTACAAAGTTTCTGTGAAAAGTATATAATGCATGTGAAAATATTCTGCAAACATTAACACCCTCTGTAAATGTAAGGTCTACTCTGACCAGTGCATTTCTGTTAGTAGTAGTAGGACACACCAAGTAGTAGCAGCAGTAGTAGTGACTAGTACAAGTAGGAGTAGTAGTATGCTGCTGCTGCTGCTGCTGCTTTAATAATAATAATAATAATAAAGCTGTTCTTTTAGTTGCTTTTTTATTTTTGGTAAATAACTTTACAACATGCAGAGAACTCTAAAAAGTGAAATTTGGTTTATAAAAAGACATCAAAGAAAGATGGCCATGTAACTATGCCAAGCAACAGTTTAACCTACATTTGAGATAATTTTCTAACACAGAAACATTTAAATCTGCATCATCAGTAAGATTTCTTCTTTTGAACAAGAAAGAGTTCCTTTGCATTTTAATATACCAAAGGATGTGACTTAATGAGCAATAAAGAGTCCTTCTTAAATAATTCAATAGCTAACAATTATATCATACGCTGTCACAGTTAACCTTGTTCAGTTTTGTTTTTTAATGAATGCTTTGAAAGTTGCATAACTTAGAATGTAGATACTGTGGTCATCCAAAATATTACTTACTTAGCAAGTTACCTCAAACTACTTTCTGAATAAACACTTTACAAGAACAAAGAGTTTTCCCCTTCACCTGTCATCATTCCTATGTGGAGAGATTGAATGCCAGGTTTCTTGGATCCCTAAGCCTCAAAAATCTAAATAATAGAGTGTGTTTGCTGATACGAAACAAATCCATTTTTGCTGGAGAAATAACTGCCAGTCTATCTGTTTTAGGTCAATGTTTTTTTAGCCCATATGGGAGCCAGAGAAGATCCTCAACAGTTCTGGGGCTGGTGAGCCAACAGGTGCATTACCCACAATTATGCCCAGTGAGCTCACTGCTTTTCTTGCTGACCCTTAAGTTTGAAGGTATGACTTTCTTTTGGACTCAGGCTTCTAGCCTCTTTGCAATAGAAGCTCTCCAGGACTTAACTCAGAATGAGTTTTAAGGTTTTGTCGTTCTTGGTTAAGGTCTTGTTCTGTATGTGAGTACTCATTTGGCACTTTATTCTGATTCTGAAATCAAACTCTTTCAACTGAAACTGGATGTGAAGGCTTCAGCCCATTACTTCTGCAACAGAAGCTATTTCACTGAAACTGTCAATTAAGCCATCAGCATCAAAGAATTAATGCTTTTGAACTGTGGTGTTGGAGAAGACTCTTGAGAGTCCCTTAGATAGCAAGGAGATCAAACCAGTCAGTCCTAAAGGAAATCAACCCTGAATACTCATTGGAACGATTGATGCTGAAGCTGAAGCTCCAATACTTGGCCACCTGATGTGAAGAGCCAACTCATTGGAAAAGACCCTGATGCTAGGAAAGACTGAAGGCAAAAGAAGAAGGGAGCGGCAGAGGATGAGATGATTAGATAGCATCACTGAATCAATGGACGTGAATTTGAGCGAACTCTTGGAGATACTGGAGGACAGAGGAGTCTGGTGTGCTGCAGTCCAGGGGTTTGCAGAGAGTTGTACAAGACTTAGTGACTGAAAAACTATTCCATTGGAATAGGGGCTCTTCCATGGGAACTGGCTAAGAAGGCATCAGTCTGGCCCCTCAGGAACCAACCTGTTTCCTTAAAACTGGCTAATATTAGGCCTGAAGGGTGTTTGAGCCGTAAGTTGAGATATTTGAACTATTTAAGCTGTTTGAAATTAGTTGTTTGAGCTGTAAGCTATTGCAAATTATTCTTTTAGAAATGGAAAGATATCATATGCTCTTGGATTGAAAGAATTAATATTGTTTAAATGGCCATACTACCCAAAGCAATCCACAGATTTAATGTGATCCTTATCAAACTACCATTGACATTTCTCACAGAACTAGAACAAATAATCCTAAAATTTCTATGGAACCATAAAAGACCCAGAATAGACAAAAGCAATCCTGAGGAAAAAGAACAAAGCAGGAGGCATAACCCTCCCAGACTTCAGAGAACACTACAAAGCTACAATAATCAAAATAGCATGGTACTAGCATAACAATAGACATAAGGGTCAATGGAACAGAATAGTGAGGCCAGAAATAAACCTACATACCTACAATCAATTAATCTTCGACAAAGGAGGCAAGGATACACAATGGAGAAAAGACAGTCTCTTTAGCAAGTAATATTGGAAAAGTTGGACAGCCACATGTAAATCAATGAAGTTAGAACACATCCTCACACAAAAAATAAACTCAAAGTGTCTTAAAGACATAACACCCATAAAACTCCTAGAAGAGGATGTAGACAAAACATTCTATGATATAATTCGTACTGATGTTTTCTGAGGTCAGTCTCCCAAGGCAATAGAGATAAAAACAAAAATAAACAAATGAGGAGTTTTCTGGTGGCCTAATGGTAGGATTCTGGATTCACTTTCATGGACCAAGTTCAATCCCTGGTATCAAGGAATTGAGATCCCACAAGCCACTCAGTGAAGCCAAGAAAAAGGAAACAAAAAACAAATAGGACCTAACCAAACTTACAAACTTTTGCACAGTTACTGTACAGCACAGGGAACTATATACAATACACTGTGATAAATTATAATGGAAAAGAATATGAAAAAGCATGTATATATGTATATACAAAGTATGTATAACCGAATCACTTTGCTATACAGCAGAAATTAATATACTGTAATCAACTTTACTTCAATAAATACATATATAATAAAAAAATTTTAATTATTCTTTTACTATGGAGAAAAACTTCTGAGAAATGGTACCCCAGTTATCTAAGTATTTTGAGGATACCCCACCCTAGAGAGGAACTCTGGCTAATTTCATGTTTAAAAACCATTGTCATTTCTCATGCATATTTCTGACCGACCTGACCAAAAGCAATTTAAAATAATGGGGATTCCCTGGCAGGCCAGTTGTTAGTACTCTTATTGCATGGCCAAATTAGATCTCGGCTCAAGAAACTAAGCTCCTGCAAGGTGGGCAGTGAAGCCAAAAAATAAAAACTAGAATATCAATGGCTATCATGGGGAAGTTTTGAAATCCAAACTTAATTTTCTTTCTTGTTTCATTTTTAATATTTATTTATTTGACTGAGCAAGGTCTTAGTTGCTGAACTCTATATGTTTTAGTTGTGGCATGAAGGATCTTTAGTTGTAGCCTATGGGTTCTAGTTCCTTGACCAGGGATCGAACCCTGGTCCCCACATTGAGACCATAGAATCTTACCCATTGGATCACCAGGGAAGTCTGAAAACCAAATTACATTACAATAGCTCTAAAATTTCCAGAACTGAGTGGAGTGATTATTTGCATTGTTATTTTGAGATTTCTGAACCTAAAAGTGCCTCTCTACGAAATAAGATTTCAACATTAACTGAGAGGAATAAACAAATAATTAAGAAAAAAATGGATCTAAAATCCTCAGGCTCTTCTTCCTCGTCTTCTTTGTCTCAGGCTGCACCTCCAATGCCTTCTTCCCCCTTCTTTTGCTGCCCTCAATTCCTCCAGACCAATTCTTTCTCTGAACTTCTCTTTTTCTCTGAAATTCTCTCCACTCCCTCTTCCTCTGAACTTATCAGAATTTATCCTTTTAAAATTAAGCCAGATGAGAATCCAGAGGCTAAACCCTTAATTACTTACATTCCCTGGACTAACGCTGAACCATGAGCCATAGTCAAAGATTTTCCCAAGGTAACCAAACACTATCACAGGTTTGCTGAGGGTTTTACTATAGTCATTCAAACTTACCAACCTGGTTTCTCTGACTTGTATCAGCTAGTTCACATGCCTGTCAATGAAGGCCAGGCCACTAGTAGATGAAAACTGAAAGGTTTCTAGGATTACAAACAAGAAACCAGCCCACTATCTCGTTATATTATCAGGCATGGGCAATCGCTAAGGTACTTCATTGAGCAGTTCCTAGGACATTTCCAAAGCCTATTGATTGGAAGAGAATTCAGACTTGCACAGAAAAATCTGATGAAACTGTTCATGACTATTGTAATTGACTTCAGATTACTTTTAAATAAAACTCTGGTTTTTCTTCAGATGTTGATTCCACCCAGGGGGCTTTTAACTCTATTAATGGGCTGAACCAGCACCTTTCAAGTAAAAGAGGCCAGAATGAAATGCAAAATTATGTCCACATTAACTAGATTTAGTCAATCTAGAAAACTAACTCTTTTGATCTCTAGATGAGTCCCCTCAAGAGAAGACTGCCAAAATTCTTAATCTTCAACTCCAGCAACTGAAGGTCCCTAAACAAAACCAAAACCCTCCTAGTTTCTACTACTATTGCAAAGAGCTATGCCACTGGAGAAGATAACTACAGAGTCAAGCACTTCTGGTGCCTTCAGCCCTCTAACCAGCCTTTCCAACATTCTCCCAATTCTCAGTGTTGGGGCTCCAAGGAACTACAGGGGCTCTTCTCAATTCTCCCTCAGAACTGGCTTGGAGAAACATTTCTCCAGGTTGGGGATGAATCTCTTCCAGTCCTGACATTGGAGTCACACTCTCAGTACTCAGCCCCACTACAATAAAGCAGCCCCTGCTTTGAGTTCTAACAGGGAGATCTCTTGAGTCGCAAGAGATTCTTGTTTCTGAACTGATTTCCTTCATTTAGGCCCTTTGAAACATACACATCCTTTTCTCCATAGTTCCTCCTCCTGTGTCCATTTATTAGGCTGAAACTTAGAGAAGTATCATGGGCAGAATTTCTTGCTCCCAAAAGGGGGAAATAATTCTAGAATTTGAGTCATCAAAGCAGCCAACCAGGTGAATTAAATGATTCTATGGCATCTCCATCTCTCATGGCACTAGAAGTGATTCTGTAAACACTGATCATTTGTCCCTATTGAATTAGGAGCTACCATCCTCCTTATGGACAAAATCTCCAGCTGAAATTGGCAAAATTCACTGCATACCTCCCATCAAGATCCAAATAGAGCCATCAAAATCTCCTCACAGAATTAATTAATACTCTATAAGGAAAGAACCTCTTCAATGCAGAGCCCATAAGAGAAAATTACAAGACTCAAGGCCTTCTTTTGTGCAAGTCTCTGTAACACTCCCATTTGTTTATTGTCTAGTCACTAAGCTGTGTCAGATTCTTTGCAATTCCATGGACTGTAGCTCACCAGGCTCCTCTGTCCATGGGATTTCCCAGGCAAGAATACTGGAGTGGGTTGCCATTTCCCTCTCCAGGATATCTTCCTGACAAGGGATAGATCCCGTGTCTTCTGCATTGGCAGGTGGATTCTTTACCACTGAGCTACCTAACACTCCCATTTACTGGTGAGAAAACCTAAGGGCTGAGGGTAGAGGTCTGTCTGGGACATGGAAGCAATAAGTGACATTGTTATCCCTTTACACCTGTTGTTCCTAACCGTTTGTTGTTGTTGTTCACAACCATTTGTTGTTGTTGTTCACTCAGTCACATCCGACTCTTTGCACCCCAATGGACTGCAGCACACCAGGCTTCCCTGTCCTTCACCATCTCCCAGAGCTTGCTCAAACTCATGTCCACTAAGTCAGTGAAGCCATCCAACCATCTCATCCTGTCATCCCCTTCTCCTATCTTCAATCTTTCCCAGCATCAGGGTCTTTTCGAATGAGTCGGCTCTTCCATCAGGTAGCCAAAGTATTAGAACTACAGGTTCAGTATCAGTCCTACCAATGAATATTCAGGACTGCTTTCCTTTAGGATTTACCAGTTTGATATTGCAGTTCAAGGGACTCTCAAAAGACTCTCAACACCACAGTTCAAAAGCATCAATTCTTTGGTGCTCAGCCTTCATCATAGTCCAACTCTCACATCCAAACATGACTACTGGAAAAACCATACCTTTGACTAGATGGACCTTTGTTGGCAAAATAATGTCTCTGTTTTTTAATATGCTGTCTAGGTTGGTCATAGCTTTTCTTTCAAGGAGCAAGTGTCTTAATTTCATGGCTTCAGTCACCATCTGCTATGATTTTGGAACCCAAGAAAATAAAGTCTGTCACTGTTTCCATTGTTTCCCCATCTATTTGCCATGAAGTGATGGGACTGGTTGCCATGATCTTAGTTTTTTGAAAGTTCAGTTTTAAGCCAACTTTTTCACTCTCCTCTTTCACCTTCATCAAGAGGCTCTTTAGTTCCTCTTGGCTTTCTGCCATAAGGGTGGTGTCATCTGCATATCTGAGGTTATTGATATTTCTCCTGGCAATCTTGATTCCAGCTTGTGCTTTATCCAGCCTGGCATTTCGCATAATATAGTCTGTATATAAGTTAAATAAGGAAGGTGACAATACACAGCCTTGACGTACTCCTTTTCCAATTTGGAACCAGTTACATGTCCAGTTCTGACCATTGCTTCTTGATCTTCATACAAGTTTCTCAGGAGGAAGGTCAGGTGATCTGGTATTCCCATCTCATGAAGAATTTTCCACAGTTTGCTGTGATCCACACAAAGGCTTTAGCATAGTCCATGAAGCAGAAATAGATGTTTTTCTGGAACTCTCTTGCTTTTTTGATGATCCAATAGATGTTGGCAATTTGATCTCTGGTTGCTCTGCCTTTTCTAAATCCAGCTTGAACATCTGGAAGTTCTCGATTCACCTACTGTTGAACCCTACTTTGAAGGATTTTGAGCATTATCTTGCTAGTGTGTGAAATGAGTGCAATTGTGTAGCAGTTTGAACATTCTTTGGTATTGCCTTTCTTTGGGATTGGAATGAAAACTGATCTTTTCCAGTCCTGTGGCCACTGCTGAGTTTTCCAAATTTGCTGGCATATTGAGTGCAGCACTTTAACAGCATCATCTTTTAGGATTGGAAATAGCTCAACTGGAATTTCATTGCCTCCACTAGCTTTGTTGTCATGATGCTTCCTAAGGCTCACTTGACTTCACACTCCAGGATGTCTGGTTCTAGGTGAATGATCACATCATCGTGATTATCCAAGTCATTAAGATCTTTTTTGTAAACTTTTGTGTATTCTTGCCACCTCTCCTTAATATCTTCTGCTTGTTTGATCCATACCATTTCTGTCCTTTACTGTGCCCATCTTTGTATGAAATGTTCCCTTGTTATCTAATTTTCTTGAAGAGATCTCTAGTCTTTCCCATTCTGTTGTTTTCCTCTATTTCTTTGCATTGATTGCTGAGGAAGGCTTTCTTATCTCTCCTTGCTATTCTTTGGAACTCTGCATTCAGATGGGTTAACCCTTACACATTACTAATACCCATTCCCACCAACTATTACTGATTTCTATAGTGAATTCTTGCAAATTCTTTATCAACGCTGATTGATTAAGCTAGTCAATACCACTTTGTCTTCACCTGGGAAGAAAACCAAGTTGCCTGACACTATGCCTCAGGGGTTTAACTGAGAGTCCTTATTTCTCACAAATCCTGAAGGCCATTCTGGATGATATAATTTCCCTAGAGGTTCCACTTTGTTGTGATATGTTAATGATTTGCTTCTTTGTTCTCCTTCTCAAGCCTCCTCACAGGAAGGCAGAATCCACTTGCTAAAGCTTTCAGCCTCAAAGGGACATAAGGTCACCAAGGAAAAACTGCAGTTTGCCCAAACCCAGGTTTGATGTTTAAGGCATCAGATACCGGAATAAGGACTACACCTGTCCAGGTAGACTTCATGATGTCCTAAGTTTCCCAGACTCCCAAACAAGCACCAATTGTGAGGTTTTTCCTCAGGTTAGCTGGTTACTGCTGAAACTGGATTCTAAATTTCTCTTTTATGGCCAAACTTCTGTATGTTTCACTAAAGCACATCAATCCTGATGCAATTTTATGGCAAGAATCGAACAACATAGCTTTTAAGTCCTTAAAAAAGAGTTTGATTAGCCCACCTGCCCTTTTGGCCTCCCAATGATCAGATTCACCTTTTCCCTTTTGTGTATACAAAGGAAGGGAATGTCCTTGGGGTACTCACCCCAAAACACAGGGTTAACTCATAAGATATTATAACCAGAAACAGAACCCTGTGGTATGGGAATATCCCTCCTTGCCTTAGCGCCATTACAGCCTTTTGGTTAAGGTCACTGAGAAAATAATTGTGGGATCCTCTTTATCCACTTTTATATCCCATACAGTAGAAGTGCTCCTCAATTCTCATCACATTCAACATTTTTCAGTCAACTGATTCACCTCCTTTGAAATCTGTTTGTTAATTGCTCCTCACACGTCTGTTACTTTGTACTAACTTTAACCCTGTTATTCTTCTCCCCTCCACCACTGGCAAAGTCCTTCACCCTCACCATAACTTATTTCTGACAGGTCATCTCCACACTCCCCATGATGATCTGCAGGAAATACCTTTAGGTAGCATTGACATCTCATGGTTCAATGACAGTTCTTACTTAAAAGGCAACAATGGCCAGTTTTCTGTAAATGTTTTATGTATTTTTTAGAAGACTGTGGATTTTCAGTTCATTGACTATGAGAACATATGTCCATTAAATTGTTAATCAGATCAGATCAGTCGTTCAGTCGTATCCGACTCCTTGCAACCCCATGAATCGCAGCACGCCAGGCGTCCCTGTCCATCACCAACTCCCTGAGTTCACTGAGACTCACGTCCATTGAGTCGGTGATGCCATCCAGCCATCTCATCCTCTGTCACCCCCTTCTCCTCCTGCTCCCAATCCCTCCCAGCATCAGAGTCTTTTCCAATGAGTCAACTCTTCGCATGAGGTGGCCAAAGTACTGGAGTTTCAGCTTTAGCATCATTCCTTCCAAAGAAATCCCAGGGCTGATCTCCTTCAGAATGGACTGGTTGGATCTCCTTGCAGTCCAAGGGACTCTCAAGAGTCTTCTCCAACACCACAGTTCAAAAGCATCAATTCTTCGGCACTCAGCCTTCTTCACAGTCCAACTCTCACATCCATACATGACCACTGGAAAAACCATAGCCTTGACTAGACGAACCTTTGTTGGCAAAGTAATGTCTCTGCTTTTCAATATGCTATCTAGGTTGGTCATAACTTTCCTTCCAAGGAGTAAGCGTCTTTTAATTTCATGGCTGCAGTCACCATCTGCAGTGATTTTGGAGCCCAGAAAAATAAAGTCTGACACTGTTTCCACTGTTTCCCCATCTATTTCCCATGAAGTGGTGGGACCAGATGCCATGATCTTCGTTTTCTGAATGTTGAGCTTTAAGTCAACTTTTTCACTCTCCACTTTCACTTTCATCAAGAGGCTTTTGAGTTCCTCTTCACTTTCTGCCATAAGGGTGGTGTCATCTGCATATCTGAGGTGATTGATATTTCTCCGGCAATCCTGATTCCGGTTTGTGTTTCTTCCAGTCCAGCGTTTCTCATGATGTACTCTGCATATAAGTTAAATAAACAGGGTGACAATATACAGCCTTGACGAACTCCTTTTCCTATTTGGAACCAGTCTGTTGTTCCATGTCCAGTTCTAACTGTTGCTTCCTGACCTGCATACAAATTTCTCAAGAGGCAGATGAGGTGGTCTGGTATTCCCATCTCTTTCAGAATTTTCCACAGTTAGTGCTTTTCATATCTTCTCTATTTTTCTTAATTTTCTATATTTGCTATATTAAACAGTGTACAGTGAAAAAAGAAAGGTGACAGCGGCGAATGTGCTGGGTATGCAACTGTAACTCCTTTTGATGTTGTTGAGGCAGCATCTTTATCCATGACTTTAGCCCAACAGGTTGAATTAAACACTCTTACACAGACTTGCACTTTAGCCAATGGCAAAAATGCCAATACTTACACTGATAGAATATATACTTTTAAAGCACTTTTATGATTTAGGAATGTTGGGAAGCAACTTCTGTATTTCCAGCAAAAATGAAATTTAAAATGACCCCTAGTTTCAGGAATTATCGGATACAATATTTTACCTGCCACTTTACCTACTATTGAGCTTCTGAAGCATTCTAAACTTGACTTTCTGGAAGCTAAGGGAAATCATCTTGCTGACATTTCCACAAGGAATGGTGCTCTTAAAGGAACCAACAGCAACCAAACCTCTAACTTGGTTCAAAGGGATATTTCCCCAAATGATAACAGAAAAACTGACTAGAGAAGCCCAACGATTGGCCTCAACAAAAAGGAAAAACCAAGATTTAAAATTCAACAAGCATTGGTTTAATAAGGAGAGAAACCTCTAGTTTTGACCAAATAACAAACTAATCCTACCGAAGACTCAGGAAGACTCTAAAAATTTCCACGGCCAACAATCGTGCATGCACTTAAACCATTAGTCTACTGACAAAATGCTGGTATTTATGTCAGTATTGGTGCAGAAACACCAACAAGGCCACAAGAAGTGCCTATCTCACTTGTTCCACATGTCTGAAATACAACCCAGGGATTCTTGTCCATATTGTTCCTAGACATTTTAAATTGCTTAATGGACCATTTAAGGTCTGACTAATGGATTTCATATAATTTCCTTCATCTCATGGATATGTTTTTGTCATGGTCCATATCATGCTGAACTGGAGGCTTCTCTTGAGACGGGCTATTGCCTCTTCTATGGCTAAAGTAGTTCTGAAAAAAGTACTCCAACCTG
This sequence comes from Bubalus kerabau, assembly GCF_029407905.1. Taxonomy (NCBI): domain Eukaryota; kingdom Metazoa; phylum Chordata; class Mammalia; order Artiodactyla; family Bovidae; genus Bubalus; species Bubalus kerabau. The sequence goes on from NC_073626.1 coordinate 143,419,285, forward strand.
GAGAACTTGTTTTAAACTTCACAATGATTGAGAAACCCATTTTGCTGGTCAAGTACTTCTTTTTTCTTTTCCCTTCGCTGTTCTGTGTGACATGTGGGCTCTTAGTTCCCCAACCAGGGATGGAACCTGTGCCTCATGTAGTAGCAGCACAGTCTCAACCACTAGACCACCAGGGAAGTCCCACTGGTCAGGTACTTTGACAAGTCTGCACTATTTGGTTCATTTCACAACACTTTTACTGTATTAACCACCCTCCATCCCCTTGTTTAGTCATATACAGTAACAGCCCTATTAAGACTCAATTGACAAAATTTGTAGAAACCCTACAAATCCCTTGACCAAATGCACTGCAGTTGATCCTTCTAGATCTCAGATCCATACCTTCTGGAACTAATAAACTTAGAGTCACCAGACGCCCAATGCCTTTGGCTCTTGCCTCTTTTGACCCACAACTTATAAAAGGAGAGATACTCCAATATCACAAAGGCCTAACTGCCTCTACCAAAAATAACCATGCTTTGGTAGAACAATCTTTTCACAGGTACTCTCTGGAGACAAAGACCTTAAGCATCACACCTTAAAACCTGGAGATTTTTCTTTTGAAAAAGATACCTCCAGAAGATCTTACCAGAGAAGGCCTTTTCAAGTACTATTGACCAACCTCTTTGCTACAAAATTCAAGGGAACAGACTCTTAGATTCCTATGACACAGTAAAGAAACAACTAAACTCTTGACTGAAACTGCTTATCATCTGGTGACCTGAAAGCAAAGATTTTTAAGAATTGAAGCAGATGACATCTAATGAGATAGTTTTCCCATGATATACAGATCAGGCTTGTTGGAATTTTGTTGCCAAACCTTGGATGACGACATAATACTTCAAATAATCTCCAATATCTATATCTTGATAACATATGGACATTAGGTTAAAATGTGCTTAAGAGTTCTCCCTCAAATATGACCTCAATAGGTCTCCAATCTGTGTACTTTCCCCCCAGTAGGAGATACTACACCCAGGAAAGACCCTTCTTGGTAGTGACAGTCAAAAAAAACCATTGAAACTGGAAAACTTGACTTTTTTTTTGAGGGGCATATTTTCACTTCACTATTGACACATCTGAACCAAAGCAATCACAATACTTGATAAACTGAAGAGAATCACGTACTGTATAGTCTTAGGCAAAATGACGGAACAAACAGAACAATTAAAACTACATAAGGCCTCGGGACTTCCCTGGTGGTCCAGTGGCTAAGACTCCACGTCCCAAAGCAGGGGGCCTGGGTTCGATCCCTGGCCAGGGAACTAGATCCCATATGTCACAACTAAAGATTCCATAGGTTGCAACTAAGACCCAGTGCAGCCAAATAAATTAATTTAAAAAAAACTACATAAGGCCTTAAAATATATCATGTACATGCGTGTGTGCTAAGTCACTTCAGTCATGTCTGGCTCTGTGTGACCCTATGGACTGTAGCCCACCAGGCTCCTCTGTCCATGAGTTTCTCCAAGCAAGAATACTGGAATGGATTGTCATGCCCTCCTCCAAAATAAATCCATAGTGTGTATTATTTCAATATTCATTCATTTACAAATTAGACTGCTACTGCTGCTGCTAAGTCACTTCAGTCGTGTCTGACTCCTTGCGACCCCATAGACGGCAGCCCACTAGGCTCCTCTGTCCCTGGGATTCTCCAGGCAAGAATACTGCAGTGGGTTGCCATTTCCTTCTCCAATGCATGAAAGTGAAAAGTGAAAATGAAGTCTCTCAGTCATCCCTGACTCTTAGCGACACCAAGGACTGCAGCCTACCAGGCTCCTCCGTCCATGGGATTTTCCAGGCAAGAGTACTGGAGTGGGGTGCCATTGATTTTCTTTTTCTTTCACTGTTCTACTAAAGCAGGATTCATTCAAGGAAAGGCAACTTGGTTTTTGGGTGAGCTTTATTATTTTACTATAATGGTTAATATAAAAGTTATGAATTAAACATTTTCTTATCTCCTGCATGCAGTAGTAAATCCATGAAATTCTTAGATACTAATTCAAAACAACAGGTCTTATTCTCAAAAATAGTTAAAGTGAAAAGGGATCAGTCTGTTTGTGGTCTTGCTGCTGCTGCTACTGCTAAGTCACTTCAGTCGTGTCCGACTCTGTGCGACCCCATAGACAGCAGCCCACCAGGTTCCCCCATCCCTGGGATTCTCCAGGCAAGAACACTTCAGTGGGTTGCCATTTCCTTCTCCAATGCGTGAAAGTGAAAAGTGAAAGTGAAGTCGCTCAGTCGTGTCCAACTCCTAGCAACCCCATGAACTGCAGCCTACCAGACTCCTCCGTCCATGGGATTTTCCAGGCAAGAGTACTGGAGTGGGGTGCCATTGCCTTCTCCGTTTGTGATCTTAAAGAACATCTAACGGACTTTCAGGGAAAACTTGACTGTTGATCTGCCATGCTTTCAGAGAAAGATCTTAATCAAAAGGGGGAAATGTAAAAAATTCGTAACAGAAACCCCAATTAAACAGAGCTGGGAAATCAGCAGGAAGGGCATTCATGGACTGGGACAACAGCAGGGCCCAAGAATAAGAACTCTTTTTCCTGACAACAACTCAGCCAGGAAAAAGTCATGGACTTCTTCATGAAGAAAGAGAAAATCTGAACAGACCTGTAACAAGTAAAGGAACTGAAATACTAATCTAAAATATTCCCATAAATGAAAGCCCTATCCTGTTTTTGTAGCTTCACCAATGAATTCTATCAAATATTTTGAAAAGACATTCAAAGTAGGGAAGACAATCTGGCCTATCAATGATAAAAGTTCCAAAATACTCATAAGATTCTGTCTTGAATGTTATTAATATTTTACCAAAACATTTATTATTAACAGTGGGGGTTTGCAAATTTAGCCAGTTTAGAATTCTTAACTGAGCACTTAAAGTCTGAATAACAGTTTTATATAGCACTAACAAAACAAAAGCCAACTTGAGGTAGCCCTGGGCCTTGTCTTAGGAGACATTTCCTCAAAGACCTGATTTTTCCCTCCTGTCCTTAAGGTCATCAGTTACATTAGTACAGCATTTATCAAGTAGGAGCAGAATATATTGCTAGGAATTTCAATCAGTTCAAGGATACCAATAACAACAATACAAACGTATCTGGAACCCCAATTATCAAGGTTAAGAATCTTGTAAGAGGGATTCCCAGATGACTCAGTGGTATAGAATCTGCTTGCCAATGCAGAAGATGTGAGTTCGACGTGAGTTCAATCCCTGGGTCAGGAAGATCCCCTGCAGGAGGAAATGGCAACCCACTCCAGTATTCTTGCCAGGAAAATCCCATGGATAGGGAATCCTGGTCTGTGGGGTCACAGAAGAGTCAGACACAAAAGAGCACACACACAACTATCATGTAAAGCTTTGGTACTCACAAAGCTTTCTTTAAAACATAATTTCAGCTTTTTTTTTTTTTTTTACAAATAAACAAAAGGCCCCACACACAAAGAAAGTGCTTAGAAGAATGCACAACACACACTTACTGTATTAAAGTAGCTATTATTTTTATTAGTAAAACGTTGTATTTTTAACAGAACTTCAGAAGTGAGAAACGTGATTTGGGGAGAAAAGTAATCAGTAGTACCAAGGGTTTACTTTGGTATTCTTGTAAAGATACTGGATACGGTGGATTGGTGGCTTGAGAAAAAGGATGGGGCTATCCTTAAAAGACTGACTCTTGCCACTTCCCTCTGCTCCCCACATTCTCTCATCTCCAACCAGCTAGTCACAATAGCCTCTGTCAGCTCCTCCAGTGAGTCAGATTTTTTTCCTACCTCAAGATCTTTCCACTGCTGTTCCCTCAACCTCAAAGGGCACAGAGCCTGGACTCAACAAATATTTGTTCAATAGATAAATTTGGAACTCTTTTAAATGAAGATAAAAGTTAAATCCCTGATAATGTACAATGCTGCCATATAAGAAAATCTGAGGAAAGATGGTAAAAGGTGCGACCACAAAAAAGAGGAATGAGCAAATACAAAGGAGTATGCAGAGGTAACCAGGAGAGCTGGAGTGAGATTTTTTTTTTTTTTTTTTACAATATTCTATTGGTTTCTGCCATACAACAATACAAGTCAGTCATAATTGCAGTGAAGTTTTAAGGCGATAGGTAACACCTTAAATTCTCAAGATTGAAAGAATCACTGTATTTGGCAATAATTTAGAGAAAGAACCCTGAAAAAGTAATTTTCCATGAAGTTGGAAGGGGCATGGGGCAAAGGTCAGATTGTTAAGGAAAAATAAATCAGCCAAAATAGATTAATTTACCAAAATTTAGTCTGCTTGATAAGGAAAATAAGTAGGATCCAAGAAAGGTGATTTTAGGGACAAACTGTTTTTTCAGTGATCAAGACCATCTCCAAGAAAAAGAAATGCAAAAAAGGCAAAATGGTTGTCTGAGGAGGTCTTACAAATATCTGAGAAAAGAAGAGAAGATAAAGGCAAAGGAGAAAAGGAAAGATATACCCATCAGAATGTGGAGTTCCAAAGTACAGCAAGGAGAGATAAGAAAACCTTCCTGAGTGATCAGTGCAAAGATATAGAGGAAAACAACGGAATGGGAAAGACTAGAGATCTCTTCAAGAAAATTAGAGATACCAAGGGGACATTTCATGCAAAGATGGGACACAACAGAGGACAGAAATGGTATGGACCTAACAGAGGTGGCAACAATACACAGAAGAACTACACAAAAAAGATCTTCATGACCCGGATAACCATGATGGTGTGATCACCCATCTACAGCCAGACATCCTGGAGTGCAAAGTGGGCCTTAGGAAGCATCACTACAAAGTCAGTGGATGGAATTCCAGTTGAGCTTGGGGCTTCCCTGGTGGCTCAGAGTATAAACTGTCTGCCTGCAATGCAGGAGACCTGAGCTCGATCCCTGGGTGGGGAAGATCCCCTGGAGGAGGGCATGGCAACCCACTCCAGTATTCTTGCCTGGAGAATCCCATGGACAGAGGAGTCTGGTGGGCTACAGTCCACAGGGTCGCAAAGAGTTGGACATGACTGAGCAACTTCACTTTATTTCAAATCCTAAAAGATGATGCTGTGAAAGTGCTGCATTCAATATGCCAGCAAATTTGGAAAACTCAGCAGTGGCCACAGGACTGGAAAAGGTCAGTTTTCATTCCAATCCCAGAGAAAGGCAATGCCAAAGAATGTTCAAACTACTGTACAATTGCACTCATCTCACATGCAAGCAAAGTAATGCTCAAAATTCTTCAAGGTAGGATTCAACAGTACGTGAACCAAGAACTTCCATATGTTCAAGCTGGATTTAGAAAAGGCAGAGGAATCAGAGATCAGACTGTCAACATTCCCTGGATCATCGTAAAAGCAAGAGAGTTCCAAAAAAAATATCTAGTTCTGCTTCATTAACTACGCCAAAGCCTTTGTCACTGTGGATCACAACAAACTTGAAAATTCTTCATGAGTTGGGAATACCAGACCACCTGACCTGCCTCCTGAGAAATCTGTATGCAGGCCAAGAAGCAACAGTTAGAACCGGACATGGAACAACAGACTGGTTTCAAATTGGGAAAGGAGTACATCAAGGCTGTATATTGTCACCCTGCTTGTTTAACTTATATGCAGAGTACATCATGCAAAATATCAGGTTGGATGAAGCACAAGCTGGAATCAAGATTGCCCGGAGAAATTTCAATAACCTCAGATACGAAGATGACACAACCCTTATGGCAGAAAGTGAAGAGGAACTAAAGAGCCTCTTGATGAAAGTGAAAGGACAGTGAAAAAGCTGGCTTAAAACTGAACATTCAAAAAACTAAGATCATCACTTCATGGCAAATAGGTGGGAAACAATGGAAACAGTGATCGACTATTTTCTTGGGCTCCAAAATCACTGCAGATGGTGACTGTAACCATGAAATTAAGACACTTGGCTCCTTGAAAGAAAAGCTATGACCAACCTAGAGAGCAGATTAAAAAGCAGAGACATTAATTTGCCAACGAAGGTCTGGCTGGTCAAAACTATGGTTTTCCCAGTAGTCATGTTCAGATGTGAGAGATGGACCATAAAGAAAGCTCAGCGGTGAGGAACTGATGCTTTTGAACTGTGGTGTTGCAGAAAACTTGCGAGTCCCTTGGACTGCAAGGAGATCCAACCAGTGCATCCTAAAGGAAATCAGTCCTGATTATTCACTGACTGATACTGAAGCTCCAATATTTTGGCCACCTGATGCAAAGAATTCACTCAGTAGAAAAGACCCTGATACTGGGAAAGATTGAAGACACGAGAAGCGGACGACAGAGGATGAGATGGTTGGATGGCATCACCGACTGGATGGACGAGTTTGAGCAAGCTCGCGGAGCTGGTGATGGACAGGGAGGCCTGGCAATGCTATGCTGCAGTCCATGGGGTCACAGAGTCGGACAGGACTGAGCAACTGAACTGAACTGGTAGGAGACTAAGGAAGCAGATGAAGAGGCAAACAACTAATGCACAAACGGAGTAAAAATAAAACCTATATCTTGAAGACACTGTGCGTCCCTATTTGTCCAGGTTTGTAACTGCCACAGTGCTTTTCGCACACACTATCTTACTGTTCCCCAGCTCTCTGATGACACATCCTCTAATTCGATAGCGTGTGCGAAAAGCACTGTGGATGTTAGAAACCTAGACACAGTTCAAAAGCATCAGTTCTTCGGCGCTGAGCTTTCTTTATGGTCCCTTGACTGACAGCATTAAGCATCAAAAGGAACTTGTTAGAAATGCACATTCTTGGGTTCCACACCGATGGGATTCAGGTGAGTCTCAGCAGTGCGTTTTAACAAATCCTCCAGCGCACCATACTCAGGAGGGAACTACGGAGACCACTGCAAGGATGGCGGCCGCAGTCGGAGGACCAAACTTCCTTCTGATCCCTACCTGGATTTTCCTCGTCCTAGAAGTGGTAGTACACAACCCCACCCAGCCACCATCGCGGAGCAACGTTGCCCCGCTTCGGACTTAGTCTGTGCAAGCTCTTTCCAACTTCAGCCGGAGAAGAGGCCAGAAAAGAACTCCTTACTAAACTCCGCTCCCACCCACGAATGTCCTGGGCGTCCCCAGACTTCCGGCTTCAACTTCCGGCGCAGGGGGAGGGTGTGGGAGGGGGAGTGGGTGGAAGGGTCGGTGCGGAAGGGATTTGGGACGGATGTATCCAACTTCCTCGGCACCGGCGGGGGTGGTGGGGGATATTCGTTCTCCCAAGCCCCTCCACGTGCTAACTAAGAGGCCGGAGGACACGGCGGTGGAAGAAAGATGGGCTAGTTTAGTCTAAGTATCCGGGAAACCGGGAACCCAATATAAGAATAAAGAATCTTTGAAAATCACGTTCGCTTCCTTTCCCACCCTAGGCTGCTGAGCGGTGATCCAGGAGAGGTGGAGAAGGGTGGGTAGGGCACCGGGGGAAGAAATCTCGCGATAGGAGACCGGCCGGGGCGGGGGTGGCACCCCTTTCCTCCTCCTCCTCCTGGCGTTAGTTCCGGTAGCAGAGGAGACACCGCCGCAGTTGCTGCCACCTCCGGGGTTTCTGGCTCTTTTCTCATCGCCTTAAATTCGGTGAGTCGCGGGGCTTGCTCATCTTGGGCCGAGATTGCGGCCCCTCGTCGCTGGGTAGAGGGTGAGGGAGCCGGTGGGTCCTGTGCGGCCGGATTTGGATGGGCCCGGGCGGAGGCCGCTTATGAAGCCGGACCAGATCTCGAGCTTGGATTCGGGGGTCGGAGCGGCTGCTTCAGCGGGGAGGTCGAGAGGCGGCTGCCCGGGCCGGAACGCGGGGCGCGGGTGTGCCCCGCGGCTCTACCGACGGAGGCAGTGGGCGAGGGAGGCCCTCGTCCAGCCCTGCCCGGCCTGGGTAACAAAGCCGCCGCGGCCTCTGTTGGGTGATGTACGCGTGGGGGGTTCCGGCGGGCGGGGCGGCGGGGCCGCCACCAGCACTGCGGCCGCCTCCACCGCCGCTGCTTTCGCTGGAGGGCGGGCGGATGTACGGGGCGGCGGGGCCCCCGGCGCGAAGCGCCTCGGCGCCTTTGGTCCGCTCGTTGAGGCGGCCGCCACCGCCGACCACGGGGTCAGTGGAGAAGGGGCTGCGGGCGAGGAGCAGCCCTTGGGCGGGGGTGGATTATCCGTAGCTGGGCTGGAGGCCCGGGAAGGGTTGAATGGGGAGACACGTGCCCTGGCAGGAGGCTTGCCTTGTAAGGTATGGGGTGGAGGAGGCTAGGCCCACTCTCAGCCACCTTTTGCCGGCTGGAGTGGTGCAGGCGACCGCTACGGTCCCGGGCACGACTTGAGGGTAGGGTGGTGCTGCCCTCGGATGAAGGCATTAGCCTTCTGATAGCGTCTTTAAATTGACATACATGTTTTGGATACCTGCTAATTACGGTGGTCGTTTCTGTTAGCCCTCTGTGGTGCTCAGAGTAGTGGAAGATGAAGGCGAATTTAAACAGGAACGAGGAGGAGACTGTGCTTATGATGGGTGATTTGCCACTAGTCGCAGTGGCGCTGTGAAGTCATTTAAAAGTGGCCTTCACATTTCATCTTTAAAGAGTTTTTTGTAGAGAGAAATGCAGGTTTTGAACTTACATTTAATCAAGCAAAGGTAATTCTTTATGCCTTCCCAGGTCTATTGCTAGGCTGAAAGTGTATGTTCTATGTAGTTTATCCGTGACTAGGCCAAGGTTTGATGCTTTGTTTTTAAAATGGATGTTATGGCACTGATATTTTTAAGGCCTTATTTTCCCCCCTTAGGGTGTCTTTTATGAATAATCAAAAGCAGCAAAAGCCAACGCTATCAGGCCAGCGTTTTAAAACCAGAAAAAGAGGTAAATATTTATACTTTAATATCTTCTCTTCAGACCTCCAGAATAACTTATATTTTGGTTCCTCTGGCAGGCTATTGCTTAGTATTAAAACTTAAAGAGAAAGTGCCAGAAAGGAGCTTGAATTTGTAGTTGACTGCCATGTCAGATATCTTTACTGTTTCTACTGCTTTTAAGATTTGTAATATCAACATAGATCTAAGCAAGCTAGTGAATGGTCTTTATTGTGAACATATAGTGACTCTAAACAGAAAAAAAAAGTGTGGACTTCAGGGCTTCATTTTCACTCGCTAAATTTCATTTAAGCAAGATTTTGGTTGAGAGAAAAGGTCAGTTTATAAAAGGAGAACTCCTAATGTGATTACCAGTTTCATCCAAGCTATGTGAACATTTGTGAGAGAAAAATCAGACTTTAACCCATGGAAGTTAATTATGGAACAGAGTTCACATTGCACTGTCTTTTGAAACTATTTCCTCACAGACTTAGGTTTTTGTTTTAAAGCACAAGAATTGCATTAACTACTTGTGTTTTATTATATACTTTGGGGAATATTGAATACTGTAGCAACTCATGATACAAAGTTAAATGAGATGTGGTCTCAGATATATTTTGTATTAGCTTTAATGTTTTACCCCTAAACTTTTCAATGTTATTGCTCAAAAGTACATACTGACCTTATCTTACAGGAAACTTTTAGGAAATAAAGAACTGGGTTGGCTACTGGTTATAAATTATGTTTTTCAACCCTGAGTGGCAGACACTTTGAGATGTATATTAAAGAATCTTCTAATTTCTAATTGTAGCCTGCCGCCTTACAGCAGGGAACAAGGAGTGTTTTGATTCTAGTCTTTGAAGATTCATTAAGTTTTAGGCCAGTAAATTTTCTCAAGAGGAAGAATAGTTGGTAAGCAGAACAGTTCTATAATGGAAAGGCCTGTATATGTTATCTGGTATAATACATTATCAAGTAGTTTTAATATTGTTGTTAGTATCAGGAAGATATGTCACTTCCCCAGTTGCAGATTGAGATTACTCATGGTCTCTTAGTTTTTGATAATTGGATCCTGATTTGCCTGGGACTGAATAGAGTTCCCAGGACATAGGCCTTTCAGTGTTGCAAACAAGAAAAGTCCTAGGCAAGCTTTGGTCACCCTGGTGCTATGTAGAAATTAAGACATCATCTAACCTAGATAGGGAAATCAAACCCTACCCTGGAGTGTGTAACAGCAGCACAGTAAAGGCTAGGTATATACCCAAGGCACTGCTTAGTGTGCTTTCTATTTTATTTATGTCGTTTAATATTCAGAACAACGTCATGAGATGGATCCTACTCTTAATCACCATTTACATCAGGAACATTCAGACATGAAGAATGCACTAAGTTGCTCAACTTCAGATAGCTAAGTGCTGTCTCAGTTTAAATCAGGAAGTTTAAATTCAGAGCCCCTACTCATAACTGCTCCATGTCATGTGTTGGATACTCAAAAAAATGTACTTTCTAGAAATTACCTTAATAAGTATTAGAGTGATTTTTTTTTTTTTTAAAGTAGAAAGTGTTATGGTCATTTAAAGAAAATCAAGAGGTGTCCGTACTTAGACAAAATTTCACTCAGGAATAAAGTTTACCTGAGGTATAGAAGATATCTTGAATTTGACACATTCCAGGTGGAAATTGTCTCCTAGCAGTAGGAACACACCAGCTCATTTAGGTCACTTAGGAGACCAGCGTGAAAAAATAGAGAAAAACCATACACCTCTTGTGATAGGCAGCCCTGTCTTGCACTCGTAGAGGTGCAACTTGCAAAGGATGTGTGTATAGTCTCCTGTTGTGTTTGCTTGTGTTACAGGTCTTAGGCAATTAAGTAGCGTTTGTTTTTTCCAGGTATTGAAATAAGTGAAATTGTAATGAATGTGGTTAACTTACTCAGTAGTTACAGCTTCACAGGGCAGTGGTTTCATGCCCTTTTAAAACTTAAATGTTTTGGGGTTTTCCCTCCAGATGAAAAAGAGAGGTTTGACCCTACTCAGTTTCAAGACTGCATTATTCAAGGCTTAACTGAAACTGGTACTGATTTGGAAGCAGTAGCAAAGTTTCTTGATGCTTCTGGAGCAAAACTTGATTACCGACGATATGCAGAAACACTCTTTGACATTCTGGTGGCTGGTGGAATGCTGGGTAAGTGTCTGGGTCTTATGGGAAGTGTGTTGTATTTTTCCCTTCTCAAATTATAGTAAATTTGCAGATTGCCTTGCTCTGTGTAGCTTTATATTTGAAACCCATGACAGAACCATAACATTTGGAGAAGACTTTTCAGTCTGATACATAAGCCCAAAACATCTGTCATCAGTGATTTTTCCAACTTGTGTTTGCATACTCTGAATTAATGAAGAAATCCGTATCTCTTGTTCTGTCTTACCAAATACTTTATACAGACAAGCCTCCATATCCAAGGTTCCACATCCATGGATTCAACCCAACTGTGGATCAAAAATTTTCCAGGGAGGGGAGGAGCAGAAAGTTCCAAAAAGCAAAACTTGTATTTTCTGTATCCAGCAACTATTTTTTAGCATTTACATTGTATTTGATATTACGTACAACCTAGAGACCGTTAAAATATACAGAAGGATAAATGCAGGTTGTATACAAATACTATGCCCCTGGTAACCCTGGTTCAATTCCTGGGTTGGGGAGATCCCCTGGAGAAGGGATAGGCTACCCACTCCAGTATTCATGGGCTTCCCTGGTGGCTCAGGTAGTAAGGAATCTGCCTGCAATGCAGGAGACCTGGGTTTTATCCCTGGGTTGGGAAGATCCCCTGGAGGAGGGCATGGCAACCCACTCCAATATTCTGGCCTGGAGGATCCCCAGGGACAAAGGAGCCTGGCGGGTTACAGTCGGTTGGTTCACAGAGTCGGACACAACTGAGTGACTAAGCACACACATTCCCTTTTATGTAAGGGACTTGAGTACTGACAGATTTTGGTGTCCACTAGAGTCCTGGAGCCAATTCAGGACAGTACTATACCTGAGTCCATAGGGTGGCAGAGTTGGACACAGCTTAGCAATTGAACAACAAGTTACTGAAGCCTAATTCTGCATTCTTCTATGTATTAGCCACTAGCTAATTAGAATGTGCTGAGTACAAATTGAGAGTAGGGGGATTTTGAAGACAATGTTAAATAGAATAAGACATCTCAATAATACTTTGAATACTAAAATGTTAATGTTTTTGATGTGTTGGGTTAAAGTATATCAAAATTAATTTTACTTCTTATTTTTAATGTGGCTACTAGGAGATTTAGAATTACATTATGTGGCTCACATTATATTTCTACTCATAGCCCTGCTAATTTACTCCTGCCTTCACTCTCAGCAGCTCAGGATATCTTAACAGAATGTGCTACTTAGTTATATATCCTCAATTGATGCTGGTAATGTCATTTCCATGGCTCCCTAAAGTATTCCAAAATGTTTTTGTAGTAACATTGTATTGAACCTCATACCAGCCTGCTGGAATGAGAACTCTTACTTGTGTACATGAAGAATGGAGGCTTAGAGAGTCTTCCATAGCTTGCATGTAGTCAAACAGTTGCTCAGTGGTGGAACTGTGAAATCAGAAAGAAAGGTTGAAATAATTATTAATTTTAAATGAATGTCATTGCAATTTTTTTGTGAAATATACTTTAGCCCCAGGTGGTACACTGGCAGATGACATGATGCGTACAGATGTCTGTGTGTTTGCAGCACAAGAAGACCTAGAGACCATGCAAGCGTTTGCTCAGGTAAATTAAACTTTACATAATTCAGTTAGCTGTTATCCATTTGGCTAATGTTTAAGGAATAGTCTGCTTTTAAGAGGTTGGTGGTAGAAGGTTGAAGGAATTTGAGCTGAAAGTTTAGAGGTGTTCTTGGTGTACAGTATGATTTGGAAACTTAAAAATGCATTGCAGAAAAAAAATAGGGAAAAAATTGAATTACTTTTCCTTTTCTTGTTTGTTTTTCTAGAATTAATTCATTTTTTTTTTTTTAAGGAAAAAAGTCAAGCTGAAAAAGGAAAATCAGTTCCCTATCATGATTTACATCATTAAATTACTCTACATATAGCTTTTTAAAGTTGAATGAGTTATAGGCAGATTAGCTTCTTTATCAGTCAAAATCTCATTTGAAAGTTCATACAAGTATATCTAACCTAAGGGTTGTTGTCTTTGTCATTCAGAAAGTAGAACTATATTTTATGATCTTCTGTTAATATTCTACAGATAGGTAAATGACTTATATTTGAGCAGTAATTAATTTGTGCTTTGATACTTTGGCAGTAAAAGTCTATTGGGGCTGGTGATTAAAGTGTTAACATTATGGGTATATTGTAGGATTTCGGAAAGGACAAGACTTCCTAAGCTGATTAAACATCTAATGAAAGGCTCATTTCTTTGCTGTTCTAGAGATACTGTGGCGAGGTCTTAGTTTCCCTGATTTAGATCTTTTGGGTATCTGACATTTCTACATATGAAGTTATTCAGTTCCTTCATTAATTCTTACAGGTTTTTAACAAGTTAATCAGGCGCTACAAATACCTGGAGAAAGGTTTTGAAGATGAAGTTAAAAAGGTATGAACAGCAATATCCTTTGTGGAAAACAAAAGGTTGGGGGCCAAAGAAGGGGATGTTAAATCCTAATTCTGCCATGGATTTGAGATAATTTTAGATATTTAGGTGGGCTGTCTTTGAAATGAAGTTTGGAGTATATCATGTAGTTTAATTTGCTGTACACTGTTTCTTAGTTCTGTGTTCAAACAAGTGGCAAAGGGGTAAAAATCCAAGTGGAGTTTGTTCAAAAGTCAGAGTAACAGATCAGAGCTAACTACCTTGACAAAGAGAAATTTACCATGCTTGCTGTCAGAGTCAGATAGTGTACATATCAGTGCACAGAAAATTTGGTAAAGTTAATATTAACTCATTCAATACTCTCAAAAGCCCTGTGTAGCAAGTTTTATTTTACACATTTACATGTGGATGAGAGGAGACTGCGCCAGAGGTTAAGTGACTTGCCTAAGATTATTCAGTATTATAACTGAGATATAAACTTGAGTGGTTAGACTTCAGAGCCCATAGTTTTAACCAATATAATATGCTTTACTGCTTCTCTTTATATAATACAGTTGCTCTTTTAACCCTTGACTATTTACTTTTATAGCTGCTGCTGTTCTTAAAGGGTTTTTCAGAGTCGGAAAGGAACAAGCTGGCTATGTTGACTGGTGTTCTTCTGGCTAATGGAACACTTAATGCATCCATTCTTAATAGCCTTTACAATGAGAATTTGGTTAAAGAAGGTAATCAACCTTTCATAAATGGATAATCTCTAGTTGGCTGAGAGTGGTGTAGATAAGAGCATAAAAGATGAACTGAAGTTCGGATATAGTTTGTATAGATTTGACTTGTGTGATAGTTTTTTTAACTAGTATCCTTGAATTTAATTGGTTCATTTCATTTCAGTCATTTAATGCATAACTTCAGCATTTAGACATACACCAAATATCCAGGGTCTAGACAAAATGTGATTGATTGTAAAGTAAATATAGAAATGCTGTGGAAACCCAGAGAGATTAATTCCAATTGGGACACTTGGGAACATTTTGAATAGAGAAAATGGGGGAAATGGCAAGCTGAAAAGAAAAACAAGTTCCCTTTTATGATTTCCATAGTTAAATTGTTCTGTACAGTAACTTAAAAGCTAATATTTTTTTACTGCTTTGATTACTGAGTATTTAACATGCCTGAATGTAATACTCAGAACAACCCTGTCAAATGTAAGAATCGTCACTCTCATTTTACACATCAGGAAAATCTAACTTGACTAACAGTACACAACAAGTGGTAGAGTAGAGGAATTGGAATGCGTCGGTAAACAGTGGCAGAGGGAGGTTTGGGGATAAAGTGAATAATCCTGTGTGCTGGACCTTCAGAGAGAGGACATGGGGAGACAAAGTCATTGGAATCCAAGAAGGTACTTCTGTTAAATAAGCTCTGTTTTTCTACAGGGGTTTCAGCAGCTTTTGCTGTAAAGCTCTTTAAATCATGGATAAATGAAAAAGATATCAATGCAGTAGCTGCAAGTCTTCGGAAAGTGAGCATGGATAACAGACTGATGGTTTGTGACTTTTCATTCTTCACTTTCTTGACAACACTTAAGGAAAATATGACCGGCAGCTTTCCCATTTTTAATCTGTGAGAAGAGGGAAAATGTGTTTTTTGAATGATTTGAAGACCATTTAACCAGATTAAATTCTCATTTCAGGAACTTTTTCCTGCCAATAAACAAAGCGTTGAACACTTCACAAAGTATTTTACTGAGGCAGGCTTGAAAGAGCTTTCAGAATATGTTCGGAATCAGCAAACCATAGGAGCTCGTAAGGAACTCCAGAAAGAACTTCAAGAACAGATGTCCCGTGGTGATCCATTTAAGGATGTAAGTATTTCACCAGAGTGAGTTTTAATAATAGCTATAGAATGTTATGCTGGGGCTTTGCCTCAGTCTTTTTCATATTTGGTGCCTAACATGTGCCCCCAAATCCAAATAGTTGGGGATTTTGTAGGGTGCAGGCCAATAGACAGACCTTTCTGTTTCCATCATGGGCTTTTCTTAGGTAATTTGCTTATGTGTAACATAAGGTTTAGAAGTAGAAGTCTATACCTTCTAGTTTTAAAAGTTATGTGGTTGGTTGTATGTGGTCTCCTGATCTTTGCTAGTTGCATGGAAAGGTCTATGCTTTTTGTAAGTTTGATATGTATAGTATCAAACTTAGTTCTGTACTAAATATTATACTTATTTCTGTACGAAATTTGGATTCTTTTGCAGATAATTTTGTATGTCAAGGAAGAAATGAAAAAAAACAACATCCCAGAACCCGTTGTCATTGGAATAGTATGGTCCAGCGTAATGAGCACCGTGGAATGGAACAAAAAAGAGGAGCTTGTAGCAGAGCAAGCCATCAAGCACTTGAAGGTATTAGAATTGTGCCTGATAAAACATTACTTTTGTAAGTGGGGATAAGTGCACCGTCTGAACTTTTCCAAAAGGATTTATCATATCCTATGGTTTCTGGGGGTAAACCACCAGTAAGTAGACAAATAACATATTAAGTATTGGTGATAACCTTTTAAAAAGTCTTAACTTGGGCTTTCTGTTGCTCACAGGATAAAAACAAATACATGTTTAAAAGTAGCTTAAAACTGTAATTTGGTGTTTGCTTTTGAAAGAATATTGAAAAATAGGAGGATTCTCTCTTTTTTCCCTTTAAAATATTAAGATTGTAGTTGCAGTTATCTGGAATCCTTGGTTTAGTATTGCCTCTTTGATTTAAATGCTTAAGAGATTTTTCTGCCTTTTTAAAAAAAAAAAAAACAACTTCCACTAAATAGAATATATAGTGATTGTAAAAGATGAGTTGTGGTCTTTTAGGAGTTTGTACTGAATGTACAAATTTAGTACATTCAGTACAAACATTGTACTGAATGAATAAATCTTTTCTCTTTTCCCTTTAAAAGCAATACAGCCCTCTACTTGCTGCCTTTACAACTCAAGGTCAGTCTGAGCTGACTCTGTTACTGAAGATTCAGGAGTACTGCTATGACAACATTCATTTCATGAAAGCCTTCCAGAAAATAGTGGTGCTTTTTTATAAAGGTAATTTAAATTTTGAATTTTGTTAATATGTTTATTGCAAAACCTAGAAAACTCAAAATAATTCTAATGAGTAGTTCTCTGAACATCAGCACCCTAAAGTATTTCACTCTAATCATAGGGCTGAGTTGTCTGATATAATTGGATACATTTTTAGTGCATTATCATTAAAACATCTCTAAAGCCTTCTTGATGAGCCTCTGACTTCAACTGCTGCAGTCCTCTTCCCCAGACAAATGATTTTCTTGGTTCCCATATTTTAAACCTAGAGGCCCACCTGCATCCCCAGATTTTTTTTTTTTTTTTTTTAAGCACCCTGTGCTTTGGTGATTATCAACTTGTGGTTAGGTTTCCTTAAAGTATCTATACCTCCACTTACTTCCTCCAGATTGTTTAGAAGTAAGTCTTTAAAATCCTCATTTAATTCTGGAAAAGTTAATAAATAACTTTTAATTTTATCGATAAAACACTGGACTTTTAAGTAAAATCACAGTACCACACGTAGAATAATCTTTTTAATTATCTATCAAATATCCCTAATCATTTATCACAAGATTTCTCAACCTTGACACTACTGTTTGGGGCCAGAAAACTGTTTTGTAGATGACTGTCCGTGCATTATAGAGTGTTTAACAGCATCCCTGGCATCAGCCAACAGGCACCAGTAGCACATCTCCCCAGTGCAACAACCAGCAACGTCTGTTAACATTGTCTGATGTCCCCAGGGGATCAGGTTGCCTTCGGTTGAGAGAATCACTCTACAAGTTGATAAAAAGTTTCTTAGTATATGGTTCTCATTTCATCTTTTCTTCAAAAATTAGTTTGTTGAAGAAACTAGTTGAGTGTTGAATACAGATTTATTTTTGTAAGCAACAAAAATAATTGGTTTTCCTCCACATTTCAATAAAAACAAAATTGCTATGAAGGTATGTGCACCTTAGGGAGTTTCTAACTCTGCCTTAGTTATGGAAGTACTGTATGAATACTCCACAAATGTAAAGGTTGCTCTCTTCTTTACAGCTGAAGTTCTGAGTGAAGAACCCATTCTAAAATGGTATAAAGATGCACACGTTGCCAAGGGGAAGAGTGTCTTCCTTGAGCAAATGAAAAAGTTTGTAGAGTGGCTCAAAAATGCTGAAGAAGGTAAGTCTTTTCATTTGTGCAGTCTGTTTGGTAAAGCCTGAGAACTTATTTTCATGTGGACAAGAATATGTCCATACATGTCATCTTTCATTCAGATACCATTTTGTACCTAAAGTACAGATTTTTGTTCATTAATGACACACCTCCAAAAACTCATTTACTTTAAGGCAGGGGAGAAAAACTAGACTTCAGGTATTTTGATGAATTGGCCATAATACTAAAATTCTTAGGAAAATTGAAAATTTTGAGATTGTGTGTATTAGTCAATCACTCATGTCCAACTCTGGAACCCCATGGGCTGTAGCCTCCCAGACTCCTCTGTCCATGGAATTCTCCAGGCAAGAATACTGGAGTTGGGTTGCCATGCCCTCCAGGGGATCTTCCCAACCCCGGGACTGAACCCGGGTTTCCTGCATTGCAGATTTCTTTACCATCTGAGCCACCAGTGAAATCCAAATATTTATGAATTTTGAGATTTACAGATACATACTTTTTGATATCCTCCTCATATGAGTAGATCATTATTAATAAAAATTTTTTTAAGTAAAGTTATAAATGGAACTTTTACTTTCTGATATCATGTAATGCTTGATTGCACTTTTCCCCTTTTCTAGAATCTGAGTCTGAAGCTGAAGAAGGTGACTGAATTTTGAAACTACACCCTCAGTAAAGCAAACAGGAGTTGTAGATAAAATGTCATGTCTCATGTGTCCTGGTTCTTACATCTTCCTACCTCCCTATATCAAGCATGATATAAGGGCTTTCATGGCAAATTTTATTTTAACTGTTTCTATGGTTACTGGAAATGTTGGATTTAGTTTCTAAAACCATGTTTTAAGTAGCTGCAGGAGCTATAGATTTGAATCTGATGTTGCATTAGTCTTTTCAGTTATCTTCTACCTCCTGTATTTTCTACTGTAATAATGTAATTTAAAGCCTTCCACAATGAACAGTTCACTTTATTCCCTGGGTTTTCTATATAAACAGTTTTCAAGATATGATTTGGTTAAAAATAATTTGTTATAAAAATTCTGTTTGCAAATTAAACTGTAAAAGTATCCAGTGTCTCAGAAGGCAGTGATTTGTGTGATAATTTGATATGCCCAAAGCCCTGCTCATCAATGAAAACTATCATATACAGTAATTGAATTCATTAACATGAATCTTGAGTATCTGGACCATTGCTTCCATGTTAACATTTTCTTGGCATTTTTAGCCCCAGATGTACTTGAGCTCAATTGTCTGCTCTCTGATTTTCATTCCCTAAAATGAAGCCATGGAGAACAAACTTGAAAGTGGGGTATTTGGGAAATTGTATGTGGCAAAGGTAGTGGGAAGAGAAAAATTAAGCTTTTCCCCATTGAGAAACTTTTGCATTCAGTTTGTTTCTTTCCACACAAAACAAATGAATATTCTTTTCACAAAGCCATTTTCAAATATACCTTGGAAAAAGCCTTGTCATTTAAAGTATTTTACACTTACCCTGCACTTAGATTCATGAGAGAGGACTGAAAATAGTGCAAGTAAAGCAAATGACTGTACTAAACCCAGAAAATTGTTGAAAGAAAAATGATCAGCATGTTCTAATTGGGACTCCAAATACAACTCAATATTGCCCATTGGCTTAGCGTATTTGTTGTAAAGAGTGAAGTGTGGTGATAATGATGTATTCCTACTTGGTCATAGTGGACCAGCTTCATTCTCTTCACAGGTTCATTTATGACTCACTTACCTGGCTGTTAACTTAACCTAGTTGCCAGTTTTTCTAATTGCCATGAGCCAAATATCTCTTCTATACAGTTGATCCATTTATTTTAATGGCTGCCTGTTTACTTTCCATCTTTTCTTGCTGCTACCTGTCTTTATATGTAGTCATTAGAAAACAAAGTGTGGCCACGCTTTTTGCTGGAAAGATTTCATGTTGAAAGTGAACACTTTGAAAGTTTTTTGACTGGTGAAAGAAACAAACTTGGAATAATGCCACAAGAGACTTGAGTGGGAATTGCCTTTTTCAAAGGTGCCATTCTTATGAGCCAAGAATTTGTGTTTAGAAGTTTATCTTGAGGGAATAACATGTAATATAGTTTGAAATAAAGGTATAACCTTATGAAGAAGAGCATTATAATTGATACCATTGTGAAGGGGGTGAAATTGTTAAATGAATGACTTTTGATAAAGCTTTCATGCACAGGCAAAATGTATTCACTAGGTTTCTACATAGTGATCTGCTTTTACTTTGTAATTTGTAGTCCTCAAAAGACTTTTTTAAAAAAATAAAGTCCATCCTTACACTTAGGTTTATATAGGTCAGTCTTCTTTTTTTTTTTTTTTTTTTTTTTAGTTTTTGTTTGTAAATTCCATGCTGATACCTAGTGGTAACTGTGTTATGTGTCAGATGTATCTACTGTGTAACCATTAAATAATTGCTCTTTTCATCCTTATGACTCCCAACTTCACAGAATTCTGATGTAGCAGAAATTACATTAACATTTCTACAACCAAACCATTGCATGTTACTGCAGTACAGAGTGTACCTTGTTTATTATATACTGTGTATAGTGAAAGTGTATGTAGTTTTCCAGAAAACTACATTATGATCTTTGTCTGATCAGTTTTTTCCTTCATAATGACAAAGTAGTGTTTATTTACTACAATATTAACAGTAAATGGATGTCACCTATGACAGTGTAGTGTAAAGAAAGGGAATGCTTTCTAAAAAAGACTTAGCAGATTTTCATTCTGAATTTTAAGTGGCAATTTTGAGTCTCAGCTGCCAGTGCCAACCTCAAATATGTAAATATAGATGTTAAGATTGTACTTGTAATCATGATCCGATAAATGTTCATTGATTTTCCTAACTTGGTGTCAGTTTCTAAGGATAAATCTCCTCTTAGATACCATAATTAAATGTGTACTTAGAGCTGATTAAATTTATTAATCTTAATTATTCTGGGAGTATTGTCCTAGAGACATTTATTATATTCTTAAGGAAGTTCCAAATGCCACAGGATATTTTAACACAGCATAGTGATGGTGGGGAGAAGAAATGCTTATGACTGAGATTTATTTCCAATTCAATGTTTTTAAGGGTTTTTTCCTCATCAACCCTATCCCTAAAGCATTTTAAACTTTATTTTGGCCATACTATATGGCTTGCAGGTTCTCAGTTCCCCAACCAGGGTTTGAATGTGTGCCCTCAGCATTGAAAACATGGAGTCCTAACCACTGGACCACCAGGGAATTCCCCCAATGAATTTTAGTATCACATATATGCTGTATATGTATTGTATCTGCTTTTTACATGAAGAGTATAAGAGGGGTTTGGGGTCCTGTTTGGGAGTGACACTGCCCCCATTTGAGAACTCACACCCTAATGTATTTTTTAGGGGGAGGACCACCTAGTGGCAGACGTTTGCATTGGCAGACATACCTTTATGTGTGTCCAAATCCTGAAGCAGTATTGTTTTCTGCCATTCACCATCATTTAACAGCTGTGCTTTACACCCTTCCTGCCACAGGCATGAGACAAATCATTTCCCGTTGGCTTTGGACGTCTTGATCGATTCTTGCTTGATTTGGCAATGTATTCATAATTAGAACCATTCAGGTTCCTTCTCATCTATAAAAATCAGTTAAAATCCTAGGTGAATGATCTAATTAAAGTAGGTTATAACACATTGATAAATGGCATTGAAATTTTACCAGTGAGTCTACAGTCATACCCAAGTAAGCTGCTTGCAGGAACTGATAGAACTATTATTGGCTGGTTGAAAATGTAACATAGATGCCAAAGTTTTAGTGTACTTTATTAATACCTAGACTACTGAATTACCTGTGTAAAAATTTCCTCCGATGCTATTTACAGGTGCCATGTTAAACAGGCTATTGCATTTCTGTGACAACTCGAGTAAACTGCCTTGCTGTGATCTTTCATGTAAAATATTAGTGCTCTAGTATTGATAAAGAGTATGTCTACTCACCAGCCTACTGAGGCCTAGTGGTTTCACATATAATTATTAAGAAATACATTTTTAGATGGCTTTATAAAAGCGGAATCTAGAAAATAAGTGCTTTTGACTTCTATAATGAATTTATAATTGGCCTCTATCTAAAAAACTTGAATTGCAGTGGATTTGTACTTAAACACAATCTTGCATAATTGTATGAAATTTGGTTTGGATCAGAAAGATTTCCAAACTCCCTTTCCCTCTCTATTTTTTTTTCTTTCTATATAACTATGGCTATTAGCCACCATTACCAAATCCAGTCGTTTTAATTTTCCAATGCACTTATAATCCTTTTATCTTTATTCCAAGATTATAATTTCACTTCTTAATTGAAAAAAGGGTGAGAATATTTTACAAATTCACTCAATTGCTGTCAAGTTATTAACTCAATTAACCTTCAAGTAAAGGCTTCAACTGCTTGTGCCTACTCTAGTGCCCTAGAGGAGACAGCGGCAACAAATCTGCTCAGTCCTTTGCTTTGTAGACTTGATCGAGAGGGACCAATATCTCATTAAACTGTGATACAGTTAGAATGTTTATAGTTGTATTAGTGTAGGTCTGCAAACTATGCATTCAATATGTATAATGAATTTGGGGTGCTACAAAGTTATCAAATATAATTGAGTTGTTTCAGGGAATTTCCAGTCAGTGTAATAACCATTTTAAAATATCTTAGGATGAAAATAGTTTAAACCATTTTTTTTAAAGCTGAACTCCTGCAGGCTGTGCTTCAAGTTGACTTAGAGGTAAACATAGGGGAAATATAGACTGAAGAATACTCTATTCAGAAAGGTGTTCTACATTCTCTGGCATCTTAAGAATAAAATATTATCTCTGTAAGTACACTTTATTTCCATTCTAGTTAGGACTAATGGATCCTGGCATGGCAAATAGCTGAAGAATGGAGAAAACGGGATAGCTGATAATCCAGATAGTTCTTGACACTCTGAACAACCTCAAGTACAGCCGTTCAAGCCAGTAATTACATTGCTGCATTATTTCTGTGTTTAACTGTGAAATTTGCTTCTTGCCTGTACCCTTGAAATTAAATAAAATTTCATGAACTCCTTACTAATGTAAAAAGAAGAGCAATGACTTGCACTGGTTGTTGTCAATAACCTTTGAGTGCTGGAATTGTTGAAAACTCAGTCCTTTTCCTGGTCCTTTCTGTTTTGCCTTCATGTTTAAAATACCATCAAAAGGCTTGTGCCCTCAGAAGACAATTATCTCCAGATGATGTTTGCTTTCGTTTGACTCACATGTACTTCAAACTCCCATCCAAACCTGTGCACATTCAAAAAATGCCATCTACCCTCTCCAGAAAGCTTCAGGTCCCTTCTCTTTCCTTCTCACATCTAACAGATCGAATACTGCCCATTCCAATTACAAAATCACTTCTCTCCAAAGCCATCACCTGAATTGAAGCCATCAGCATCTCTTACGGAGAAGGCAATGGCACCCCACTCCAGTACTCTTGCCTGGAAAATCCCATGGACGGAGGAGCCTGGAAGCCTGCAGTCCATGGGGTCGTTGAGGGTCGGACGTGACTGAGCGACTTCACTTTAACTTTTCACTTTCATGCATTGAAGAAGGAAGTGGCAACCCACTCCAGTGTTCTTGCCTGGAGAATCCCAGGGATAGGGGAGCCTGGTGGGCTGCCATCTATGGGGTCGCACAGAGTCAGACACGACTGAAGTGACTTAGCAGCAGCAGCAAGCATTAAATTTTAGTTGAATATGTGAAGGAATAAGTCTGGTGTTTCCTAGATTAGAATACTGAAGTTGAGTGTATAAAAAAATTAACTTCTGGGGATGTTTACATGTAGAATTAACTGTTATATGAATTTGACAAGATTAATCCAAGATTTCTGTTAAGTAGTTAGGGTTGCTGTGACTGATGTGGCCAGGATTAGAGTCTGTCAGTCAGCAGAGATGCTTTGCTGAGTTTAAGGCTATGGAGGTGAGCAGGACTGGGTGTCAAAATTCAGGCCTGTGGAACGGAGCAGGTAATCAAGAGTGCTGCTGCTAAATCACTTCAGTCGTGTCCGACTCTGTGCGACCCCATAGACAGCAGCCCACCAGGCTCCCCCGTCCCTGGGATTCTCCAGGCAAGAGCACTGAAGTGGGTTGCCATTTCCTCCTCCAATGTGTGAAAGTGAAGTTGCTCAGTCATGTCCAACTCTTTGCGACCCCATGGACTGCACCCTACCAGGCTCCTCCGTCCATGGGATTTTCCAGGCAAGAGGACTGGAGTGGGGTGCCATTGCCTTCTCCGAATCGAGAGTGAGGTGAGTGCAAAACAAAGACATTAGAGGTACTAGCAAGTTGGAAAGTTCACTTTCAAGGGCTTTCTATAATCTACCACTCAAATGCCACAAGAAACATCACACCAGAAAAAATACAGTTTGTAAGCCCTCAGCATCAAAACTGCACACCTTCCTGAAACAATCTTGGATGAAGATATCATGCTCGTCTATGAGCTGTATGATTGGGGAAATAATCCAACCTCTGAGCCTTCTTTTCTGCATCTGTAAAAGAAGGAACTGTGATAATGATGCTGATTTCATGAAGTGGTTGAGAAGTTGACAATGAAATGATCTATTTAAATAAAACTGAAGTGCTTGATGCAGTACTTGTCACATAATCACGTGAATAACAGCTATTACTTTTGTTTGGCAAGGAAGGATATGTTCATGGGGAACTAAGAGCTCTGAATTGAGGTCTCTTGTTAGATTTGAATTGGTAGAAGGTAATGGAAGTTTCCACAACCATCATCACGTTGCCTGCTTTAGCAGCACTATCGTGTGCCCATGTCCACAACAGAAGCAGCCACTGCAATGAGAAACCTGTGCACCACAACTGGAGAGTAGCCCCCACTTGCTGCAAGTGGAGGAAGCCCACATGCAGCGACAGACTCAGGACAGCCAAAAGTGAATGTTTTTTTAATATTATTTTTTAAAAGTCACAAAGAAGAGTTAATGACAGATGAAAAATATTCAGTTGTTGGAAGAAGGAAAGCAGATGACCAGCTGACTTGGTTTTAGCATTCTCTGTTCTAATCTTATGGCACAGTAGAGAGCTAACAAGGAGAAATAAATCGACCCTGCAGGGTCCAGGAACATCTCAGAAGTTAGGACTGCTCTTTTTAAGGATGCTGGTAAGGAATAAAGCTGGAAATAGATGAATTTATTGGGCTCTGTAAGAGCACCTTCTCTATCCTTTCTCAATTTATGCCACCACTGACTGCCCTTACACAATTCAGCAGAAAATGGGTATACCATCTATATAAATTAGGGAGAAATGACGGGGGGCTATGGACTAGTTGATGGCATACAGGGTAAGAACACCATATTAAAATTCCGCACTCCCCACTCCAAAAAAGTGGGCGGATCCCTAGCACAATACCCCTGTGTAGCAGAGCTACAGTAGTCCCCAGTATTGATTCTTAAGACTCCTCAACTTTTAGCTGGACACATGTCTGCTCATAGAACATCTGTCAGCCTCCCTTGTAAGTAAGAGTGACCATATGATTCAGCTACAGACGATGCCCTTAGAGGAAGTGGCCATGTCCTTTCCCTTCCCTTTTTCCTTCCTGCTAGCTGGGAAATGGGCATGATGACTGGAGTTCACACAGGATTCTTGGACCATAAAGATAAGGAACTATTTGTGGAGAATCACAAAGCAACAAAATAGAAAAATCCTGAGTTCATAACAGCATTATATCCCAGAACAACCTACATCTGGACTACTTTCAGATAATCTTTGGATCATTTTTATTTCAGGTATCCTAGTCCATGCAGATGAATGTAATCCTGAATGGTTCTTTAGAAATATAAAATGAAACAGCAAACAAAATAGCCATAATAGACTCAAGGAGAAAATCCAAATAGATCCATCATCATAGGGGAAAAAAGTCAGGAGGTAATGTGCCAATTATGAAGCTGTTGTCTCTTAGCTTCAACATACCCTTTCATCCTACATGATGTTAGGGCTGGAACGCTGCACACTGCATTTTTTATATGCCTTCTGGTTCTCATTTGTGTGTGTGTGTGTTTGTTAGTCGCTCAGTTGTGTCTGATTCTTTGCAACCCCATGGACTGTAGCCCACCAGGCTCCTTTGTCCACGGGATTCTCCAGGCAAGGACAATGGAGTGGGTTGCCATTTCCTTCTCCAGGGGATCTTCCCAACCCAGGGATTGAACCTGGGTCTCCTGCCTTGCAGTCGGATGCTTTACTGTCTTGAGCTACTAGTTAAGCTCTGCCTATAGAGGGTCTTGGAGGGAAACTGGAATGATAAAGGAGGAGACTGACTTGCTGCTTCCTGTTTGCTTCCTATTCCTCTCAGTGTCCCTTCAGCAATGGCCCTTCACCCTGGCGAAGGCACTTGGCTCCATTCTGCAGTTTTCCACACTGACTTACTATGGTCACTCTCAGAAATACCAGTACCAGCCAGCTGGCATTTTTCTCTCAAAAATCTGCCTCAGCTCCATGGGGTTCATTCTCTGAGTTGAAGGCTGTAGTACCACCCAAGTAAGTGCCCCTCCCCAAAGTGAATCCTCGCTCTTTGGGTTCTCTTCTAAATCTTTAAATTTTAATAATCCTAACATCTCGCCTTTTTACCTTCAGCCACAGACAGGATTGCTGCTTCTTGCAATTACTACCTCTGCCTTTTCAATTCCCTACCTAGTTCTTACTTTAAAATACTTTATATTAAATCTCTGTTAAAACTGGTCTCCTGGTTGGAAAGAATTGGCACCAGGAGTGGTCCTTAAAGATCAACTGTGAAAGAGGGTATTTGGGATCTGGTTTGTACTTGAATATGCTGTGGAGCTTTTTTGGCAGAAACAGAATTCTAGGAATCTATGGCATGAAATAGCATCACAGTTAATGAAATTGTTGATGAAGCACTTCAAGTGAAGTGTTTGAGAGGCCAGGTGTCTGCTGCACTGGCCATTATTGGCCATTATTGCATAATGATTACTACAAGGACGTGGCTTGGAATGGTTGCATCTGAATGCATGAGACACTGCAGAGGCCAGAAAGCAATGAGATGACATATTCAAGGTGCTTAAAAAAAAAAAAAAAAAAGGCATGTCAATCACGAATTCCGTAGACAGAAAATCTATCCTTCAAAAATGAAGGGAAAATTGAGAAATTCACAGGGAAAAAACTGAGAAAATCTATTATAGAAGACCTGCCCTACGAGAAGTACTGAACAGTCCTTCAGGCTGAAGTGAAAGGACACTCGACAGTAACTCAAACCCACATAAATAGAGAGTATTGGTAAATGTCACTACATAGGGAAATGTGAAAGTATAAATGTATTTTTTGTAATTCTTTTTTCTCCATCTGATTATAATACCAGTACATAAACAATAATAAAAGTGTTGAACTTATGATGTCAAATGATGTAGTTTGTGATGATCACAGCACAAATAAGAGTAGAGACAGCACAGGTATATGGGAGATTCACCATATATTGAGCTGGATTCCAAAAAGTAGTCCCCCAAGAGGGAGCTGCTGAGAGCTGGTGTTCAATGAAAACAAGAAGGAAGCCTCATGGGCTTTTATGACCTGGCGTGACTGCTGCTCTGTCTACTATTTGAAGCAGTTACCAGTTCCAAAGAATATGTGAAGTGGGAGAGATGGTTGTAGATATTTTTGGAAAAATTCTGCCACACCTATCTTACAGGAAGACTTTTGCTATAAGAAAAAAAGCAAGAGGTACAACCTCATTTCTAAAGTTTAAAAATTTGTACATAAGAACTTCCCTGGAGGTCCAGTGGCTCAGACTCTGCAGGAAGCCCGGGTGCGATCCCTGGTCAGGGAACTAGATCCCACATGCCACAACTAAGAGTCAGCATACCACAATGAAGATTGAAGTTCCCACAACTAAGACTCGGTACAGCCAAACAGATAATAAATAAAATTTTTGTTTCACTGTGTACATAGGTACAGATGCAAATGCATCTCTGGGATGGGGATGAGGATGAGGAAGATGAGTGAGGCAGGACTTTAATCTATTTTAATCTACATTATTTTATATTTTGTACTGTTTGAATCTTCTACTAATGAGAAGTGTTCATGTATTATTTCAGTACTAAATTATAAAAGTTGAAAATAGCAGTTTCTAACAAATAATACAATCTATGGATGCCTTCAGTTTACCAGAGAAAAGACAAAGCCAACATGTATATGACTTATCAGTCATACACTGATACACTGATAATGACATACTACTACCAATTAAGAATCAGACATTAGTACACAGGGGTTTCAGAGGAATCTGAGCCCTATGAGGGGAGATTTTCTAGAACCTACAGTTCAAAGTTCTTTGTGAAAGCAGACCAGTAAGAGTTATTCCATGTCTGGCTTACCATCAGTAGAGTAAATCTCACAGGATGCAGAAAAACTAAGCATTTATGGTGGGCAGCATATCAATAGATGTACAAATGCTTCAGTTGCCAATCTATTGATACATGGGAAGTGAAAATCCCAAGTTTTGCTGTCTTGGATAAAGTCTTTTGTTTGCTGGTTGGTTTCTGCTTCTGGCAATGGCAGGATAACACATTCCAAACAAACTCTCTTACTAAGAGCAACTAGAAAAGCTGAATAAAATGTAAATGTAAAATACAGAAGTTGGAAACACTGAGGAGTTACCATCAGTGATGTCTTGGGGACTAACATTCCTGAGAAGGGAAAAGGGAGGTCCAAAGAGGGAACACCTAAAAATATTAAGGCATTTACCAACAGTGGCTGAGAGGCTGAGCAGAATTTTAAGTGGTTGCATAAGAAGGGTGGGGGAGAGTGTTGAAGGCCTGCCATGGAGGACCACAGAAGCATGCCTCCTGCGTAGCATGAGGACCCCAGATACTTCACTTAGGATCCTGCAGCATACACCACCAGTGGCCTGCCCACTTCCCTCGGACCTCCCGCCATCATAGTGAATGGAGGTCACCCCCCAGCTGTGGGCATCTCATTTGCATTGCTTTGTCTGTGAGCTGCTGCTCTGTGTTTGGCAGGCTGAAATGCCGAGTCTCCCCACCCCAGGAGTCCTCAACATTGCCCCTTGGGGAGAATATTCTGAGGCTCATGTTCTACACTGGCTCCCAGACTTCCACAGAGGAGTTACGTTCTAGGTATATCCACAACGGGAACTTCCTGATGACGCATCCTGTTTTGACTGCCTTTCCTTCCTTGTCGCAAAACTTCACTTTCTTACTGGTGTTTTTTGGAATCACCTCCCAAAGAGCCTACTTGCATTTGAAATCATGTTTCAGAGTTTCTGCTTCTGGGGAAATCCCAAACTAAAGCAGCTGGGACAAGAGATGATCCTACAAGATGGAACACTCAAGATGGGATTCCTGATTGGATCATTCACAGACCAGATGGTAACAAGGAAGGCTGCAACTGTGAAGAGTTAGCGATATTATCCTTCCTGGATAATCCAGTGAGGCTGCCACACCACCACAGTTCTACACACACACACACACACACACACACACACACACCCCACACACACACACACCACACACACACCCCACCCGGTGAGACCTCTGGACTAGAGAACAGAACATTTACTCACAGAGTATCTGTGCTGGTTCCCCACACTGCAGCTCCCTACAGGTTGACAGGGAGAGGGCCAGATACATCTGCAAGTGTGAACCCTGGAACCGTGAAACTCAGAGCTGATACATGATGAGAGCACACCTGTGCCCTCTCTCCCTTTGATTTGGGTAAAAGAAAGAAAGTTCTGAGGTTTTATTGCTCTTAAGTGAGTGAAAGTCACTCAGTCATTTCCAATTCTTTGTGACCTTATAGACTATATAGCCTGCCAGGCTCCTCTGTCCATGGAATTCTCCAGGCAAGAATATTGGAGTGGGTTGCCATTTCCTTCTCCAGGGGACCTTCCTGACACAGGGATTGAACCCAGGTCTCCTACACTGCAGGCAGACTCTTTTGAGCCAGCAGGGAAGTTGTTTTTGTTTTTTTTTATTGCTCTTAGAACAGAAGCAAATGGTTCCAGGGCAGGTGAGTCTTTAAAACCCCATAGAGCAATTCATTGTCTCTAATTTCTAAGATGTTTGTCATTCAGTCTTTAAAAAAAATAATTTATTCATTTATTTTTGCTGTGCTGGGTCTTCATTACTTTGCATGAGCTTTCTCTAGTTGCAGCGAGTAAGGGCTTCTCTCTAGTTGCGGTGAGGAGGCTTCTCATTGTGGCGGCTTCTCTTGTTGTGTGGCACAGGCTCTAGGGTACACGGTTTTCAGCAGTTGCAGCTTGCAGGTTCTAGAGCACAAGCTCAATAGTTGCGGTGCCCAGACTTAGTTGCTATATGGCATGTGGGATCTTCCTGGACCAGGGATAGAACCCATGTCTCCTGCATTGGTGGGCGGATTCTTTACCAACAAGCCACCAGGGAAGCCCTCATTCAGCCATTCTTTAACCCAGAGTGACAGTAGGGAAGCCCAGACTGTGCAGAAGCTTGAACGTTCCCATGGAGCACACTGTCTTCCAAAATAATCTATGGACGGGATCCATTACAAGCAGGTTCAGAGGGTACAGGTACTCCCATCATATACCTACATTGCAGCTGCTCTTCTCCCTTGGTTTTGGTGTTGGAGGGAGGGGGTAAGTAGGTATTGCAGGCTGGTCATGGATGGGTTAGCTCACTAGTTGGTGTAGCTGAAAATGGACTCTCTTGCATTATAATCCAACTCAAGAGGTGGCTCTGAAATATAGTGGTGAGGGAAAAAATTCCTCCAGTGGGCAGAGCTCTTTGCACACCCTGAAATATTTAATACCTGGTCATTAAATATTTTAGGGACAAAAGTGGCCTGATGTAAGAATATATGAACTCTTGTAAGGATACATATGAACTCTTGAGCACCAGGGCAAATAAATCAGTGGGTAAGTCAGGGGCTGAATGCTGCCTGATTATTTGGAACTTTTTATGTTGGTTGACCATCAGCCAAATAAAGGTGTTAGTATATCACAGGGAAACGGGCCAGATTATGATGGAAGATGGGGTTGCCACTACAGAACTGCCGGGGACCAGCCCCGGCTGATCCAGGGTATTCGAAGGAGAGACGGTTAGGCGAGGGTCAGGGAATAACTGCTTAATTACACTTTAATTAAGGATACAAAGAGTAATAGAATAAGGATAGCTCAGTGAGGAAATTCAGTGGAGAAAAGCGGCTGAAATAAGGATAGCTCAGTAGGAAAATTCAGTGGAGAAAAGAAGCTGAGTGGCTTGGTTTACGCGGAAAATCAATATAACCCGTGACACCAGGTTAGCTCTGACCACGGAGGCCGCAGGCGCCCTCTCGAATAGCGGAAGGTGCCCCACCTTAGACACCTTCTCGAGTGGGTCTTAGAAGCCCAGGCAAATAAATGGTCGCAGAGGACATCCGCGCTCCAGATGGACACTCAGCTGGAATTTGGGAGAGAGAGTGACATGGGGAGACCAAGTTTCAGTGAACAAGGCCCGCACTTTATTTTCCAAAGTAGTTTTTATACCTTAAGGTATGCATAGAGGATAATGGGGGAAGGGGTGGAGTCATGCAAGGACAGCAGTTCCTGGTTCTAATCTAAGCCAGGCTTTCAAACTTATCATATGCAAAAGTTCAGGTGATTGACATCATCTTCTGGCCCGGAGGCCTGTTAACATTTTAAGAAACTTATTTTTCTCTAAAGGTGATTATTCCAAAGTCAGGCACCAGCCTTCCAAAAAGCATTGGACAAAGCTGCATCTTACATTTCTATACACCCATTGTATCAATCAATGCACTGCCAAAGACACAGTAGGTAAGGAGTATGGAGACTTAGCAGCAAACATTGGCCCAACAAGTGAAAAACCCTTCACCAATACATTTTCTAATCAATCTTTTAACTACTCAAAGGAATCTGTGTTTAGGCAGTTTAGAACATCTCCTGCCTCTCACAGTTGGGAGGCTCTGAACAATCACATGTGGCCGGAAAAACCTATTCAGGCAGGCTAGAGGATTTCCAAAGGAGTTTGTAGGTTAAACACTGTCACACCCAGGAATTATTAACTGGAGCTGTAAGCTAACTCTTTTTCCAGAGAGAGGTAGTGGGAGACAGCCCCCCGTAAAGTCAGAGGTGTAGGTGAAAGCACAAAGCAGAAAGTAGGCAGACTCTGGTTTGGGGGGTAGATGCTCGAGAATTTCCAGGGGGACTCCTGAGGCTCGATCCTGCCTTTGCGTATGCCGAGCCTCCTTCCTCATGACCTTTGTCATGGGCGGAGTGCCTCACGCTGGCTCCCGGCAGTGATAGAATTCCAGTTGAGCTATTACAGATCCTCACTCAATATGCAATATGCCGGCTCCCAGCACAGAACAAGGCAGAATATGTCTGGAACTTTAAGGACTCACTCTTGGTAGGTGTATGACTTGATGATTACAAGTCCATAACTGCAGCAAACATGGCCTTACAAAGGCAAGGTAAGCAGGGACTCATTTGCCTCAGAAGGGATGAAGGAATGGGCATCCCATCAGAAGCAAGCATTCTCAACTAGCATAGTGTGAATCTAGAATGTGTGGTAAAGGAGAGGGTGATAAATATTAATACTGGCCTCAGCACCAATTAGTAGGCTTTATAGCTTATTCTAATCAACCTCCTGTTACAGTCAGGTTTTTTGTTTGTTTGGTTGGTTTTGAATTATGACCAGCCACTACCTGGAGGAATCAGTGTCAGGACAGAGTAAAAATATCAGGTCCCCCCTTCTCCTACCAACACCTGCATTTCTTTGCCTGAGAGCTTTGCCTGAGCCAGCACCCACTCTGTCTAAACGCAGAGTCCAGAAGTACCAAGAATTAAGCCCACCCGCTGACCTCCATGTTTAGTCAGAACAGCCTAAATCACTGTTAGGAGTTGGTGTATACATATTTCTATCTCTGGTTCCTTAAGTAGAATAACTTTAAGACATGTTCTATCTACACTGGTTCCCAAAGGTCCTCAGTGGTATCAAACTTCAACTACCCACAGTGACAAGTAGTTTTCTTGACAACTACTATAAGAAAACAGCTTGATAGTATATGTTATATTAGCTGTTTTTTGTTCCCTGTCTCCACTTCCCCATTCCACAATTGATAATTCATGGCATCATCTCTCAAATAAACTTTCTGTGGTCAAATTTTTGTCTTAGGCAAAAATTTTGTCAGGGGAACCAAACTAAAAGAGATTCCCTGAGTACAAACCCTTAGAAGTAAGAGTAGACTGGGGATTTCCCTGGTGGTCCAGTGGTTAAGAATGCAGGGAACACAGGTTCGAGCCCTGTTCCAGGAAGATCCCACATGCTGAGGGGCAACTAAATCCATTCACCACTATTACTGAAGCCCACTCTAGAGCCCATTCTCTGCAACAAGAAGTCACTGCAATGAGAAGCCCATGCATCACAACTAGAATACCCACCCCTTCACTACAACTAGAGAAAGCCCTTGCATAGCAACAAAGACCCAACTCAGCCAACAATTAAAAAAAAAAAAAGTAATAATTAATTTTAGGTTTCCCTGGTGGCTCAGTGGTAAAGAATCTGCTTGCCAGAGAACAAGACGGTGGAGGAGTAGGTGGACATGGAGTACATCTCTATCCATGGATACATCAGGAATACACCTTCAGACACAGAAGTGCATGCAGAACACCCGCTGAGAGTGGACAGGAGTACCTGACCAGTGGAAAAGAATATATAGGACCATGCAAAACTCAAGATCAAGCCCTGAGCCTTTGGAGTGGGAGCACTGACTCCAAGACCCTAGACTACCAGAGAACTAACCCTAGGGAGTATCAAATAGTGAGAACTCACACAAAGGAAACCACTGGAATACAAGACCCTGGCATCATGCAACCACCCTGTGCAGGACACCTCATCTAAACAACAAACAAAACAAAAATACAAACCTCATCATCAGCAGACAGGATTACCACCTCACTCAGCCTTTAAGAAAAACAAACAAACAAACAAACAAAAACTCAGCACTAATCTCACCCTATACAAAGCTGACAAAACCACTGGACCAACCTTAGGAGGGCAGAAACCAAAAGGAAGACAGAATTCAACCTTCTTCAAGGAAAGAATTCAACTTTCCTTGAAGCCTGGGAGAAGGAGACTTTAAATACAATAAGTTTAAAAAAAAATAATGAAAAGGCAGAGAAATACTACACAAATGAAGGAACAAAACACAGAAGTCCAAATAAATGAAGAGGAATAGGCAAGCTACCAGAAAAACAATTCAGAATAATGATAGTGAAGATGATCAAAAACCTTGACAACAAAATGGAGAAAATGCAAGAATCAATTCAAAAAGACCTAGAAGAATTAAAGAATAAACATACAAAGATGAACAATACAATTACTGAAATTAAAAATACTCTAGAAGGAATCAATAGAATATCTGAAGCAGAAGAACAAATCAATGAGCTGGAAGATAAAATGGTAAAAATAACTTCTGAAGAGCAGAACAAAATAAAAAGAATTAAAAGAACTGAGGACAGTCTCAAAGACCTCGGGGACAATATCAAATGTACTAACATTTGAATCATAGGGGTCCCAGAAGAAGAAGAGAGAAAGAAAGTATATGAGAAAATTTTTGAAGAGATTATAGTTGAAAATTTCCCCAAGATGGAAAAGGAAATAGTCAATCAAGTCCAAGAGGCACAAAGAGTCCCATTCAGGATAAACCAAGGAGAAACACGCCAAGACACATTCTAATCAAACTAACAAAGACTAAACACAAAGAAAGAATATTAAAAGCAGCAAGGGAGCAGCAACAAATAACATACAAGGTAAACCCCATACGTTTAACAGCTGATCTTTCAGCAGAAACTCTGGAGGCCAGAAGGGAATGGTAGGATATATTTAAAGTACTGAAAGGGAAAAATCTACAACCAAGATTACTGTACCCAGCAAGGATCTCATTCAAATTGATGGAGAAATAAAAAGCTTTTCAGACAAGCAAAAGTTAACAGAATTCAGTACCACCAAACCAGGTTTACAACAAATGTTAAAGGCATTTATATAGTCAAGAAATACAAGAGAAGGAAAAAGATATACAAAATCAACCCCAAACAATTAAGGAAATGGCAATAGGAACATATATATCAATAATTACTTTAAATGTAAATGGATTAAATGCTCCAACCAAAAGACACAGACTGGCTGAACGGATACAAAAACAAGACTGTATATATGCTGTCTAAAAGAAACCCACTTCAGACCTAAAGACACATACACACTGAAAGTGAGAGGATGGAAAAATATATTCCATGCAAATGGAAAGCAAAAGAAAGCTGGAGTAGCAATCCTCATGAAGAACTCTACATAATGATCAAGTGATCAATCCAAGAGGAAGACATAACAATTGTATCTATGCACCCAACATAGGAGCACCTCAACACATAAGACAATCACTAACAGACATAAAGGGAGAAATTGACATAACACAATAATAGCAGATTTTAACATCCCATTCACACCAATGGACAGATCATCAAAACAAAATTAATAAGGAAACAGAAGTCTTAAATGATACATTAGATGAGATGGATCTCATTGATATCTTCAGGGCATTCCATCCAAAGCCAGAAGAATACACCTTCTTCTCAAGTGCACATGGAACATTCTCCAGGACAGACCACATCTTGGGTCACAAATCAAACCTCAGTAAATTTAAATTCTATCAAGCATCTTCAAAAAACAGTAAAAACACAAACACATGGAGATTAAGCAATATGTTTCTAAATAACAGGTTACTGAAGAAATCAAAAGGGAAATAAAAAATTTCTAGAAACAAATGACAATGAAAAAACAACTCAAAACCTATGGGATGCAGTAAAAGCAGTTCTAAGAGGGAAGTTTATAGCACTAAAATCCTACCTCAAGAAACAAGGAAAACATCGAATAGACAACCTAACTTTACACCTAAAACAACTTTGGAAAAAGAAGAACCAAAAACCCCAAAATTAATAGAAGGAAAAAAATCATAAAGATTTGAGTAGAAATAAATGAAAAAGAAAGAAACAAGAGTAAAGTTAGGAAGTTAAGTCGCTCAGTCGTGTCCAACTCTTTGTGACCCTATGCACTGTAGCCCACCAGGCTCCTCCATCCATGGGATTCTCCAGACAAGAATACTGGAGTGGGTTGCCATTTCCTTCTCCAGGGGATCTTCCTGACTCAGGGATCAAACCCAGGTCTCCCATAATGCAGGCAGACGCTTTAACCTCTGAGCCACCAGGGAAGCCAAAGTAAAGTAAAACTAAAAGCTGGTTCTCTGAGAAGATAAACAAAATTGACAAGCTTTTAGCCAGACTCATCAAGAAAAAGAGGAGAACCAAATCAACAAAATTAGAAATGAAAAAGGAGAGGTTATGACAATGCAGAAATACAAAGGATTATAAGAGACTATTATGAATAACTATATGGCAATAAAATAGATAACCTGGAAGAAGTGGACAGATTCTTAGAAAAGTTCAATCTTCCAAGACTGAACCAGGAAGAAACAGAAATTATGAACAACCCAATTACAAGCACTGAAATTGAAGCTGTGATCAAAAATCTCACAAAAAACAAAAGCCCAGGACCAGATGGCTTCACAGGAGAATTCTATCAAACATTTAGAGAAGAGCTAATGCCTATCCTTCTAAAACTCTTTCAAAAAGCTGCAGAGGAAGGAACACTTCCAAACTCATTTTACGAGGCACCATCACCCTGATACCAAAATCAGAAAAAGACAACACAAGAAAATAAAACTACAGGCCAATATCACTGATGAACATAGATGCAAAAATCCTCAACAAAATCTTAGCAAACAGAATTCAGCAACATATCCAAAAGCTCAAACACCATGATCAAGTTGGGTTTATTCCAGGGATGAGAGGATTCTTCAATATACACAAATCAATCAATGTGATACACCATATTAACAAAATGAAAGATAAAAACCATATGAAAATCTCAATAGATGCAGAAAAAGCGTTTGACAAAATTCAGCACCCATTTATGATTAAAACTCTTCAAAAAATGGGCACAGAAGGAGCCTACCTCAACAGAGTAAAGGCCATATAGGATAAGCCTACAGCAAACATTATTCTCAATGGTGAAAAATTAAAAGCATTCCCCCTAAGATCAGGAACAAAACAAAGGTGTCCACTTTCACCACTATTATTCAATATAGTTCTGGAAATCCTAGCTACAGCAATCAGAGAAGAAAAAGAAATAAAAGGAATCCAGATCAGAAAAGAAGAAAAGCTCTCACTGCAGATGACATGATACTATACGTAAGAAAACCCTAAAGACAGTATCAGAAAATTACTAGAGCTATTCAGTGAATTTAGCAAAGTTGCAGGATACAAAATCAATACACAGAAATCACCTGCATTTCTATATATTAACAATGGAAAATCAGAAAGAGAAATTAAGGAATCAATCCCATTCACCATTGCAGTAAAATGAACTAAATATCTAGGAATAAACCTATCTAAGGAGACAAAAGAACTGTACACATAAAATTATAAGACACTAATGAAAGAAATCAAAGATGACATAAATGGAGAGATATTCCATGTTTGTGGGTAGGAAGAATCAATATTGCAAAAATGACTATACTACCAAATGCAATCTACAGATTCAATGTGATTCCTATCAAATTACCAATGGCATTCTTCACAGAACTAGAACAAAAAATTTTACAATTCATATGGAAACACAAAAGACCCCAAATAGCCAAAGCAGTCTGAGAAAGAAGCATGGAGCTGGAGGAATCAACCTTCCTGACTTCAGATTATGCTACAAAGCTACAGTCATCAAGACAGTATGGTACTAGCACAAAAACAAAAACATAGACCAATGGAACAAGATAGAAAGCCCAGAAATAAACCCATGCACATATGGGGCCTTATTTTTGGCAAAGGAGGCCAAGAATATACAATGGGGCAAAGACAGCCTCTTCAATAAGTGGTGGAAAACTAAACAGCTACATGTAAAAGACACCATATACAAAGATAAACTCAAAATGGATTAAAGACCTAAATGTAAGACCAGAAACTGTAAAACTCTTAGAGAAAAACATAGGCAGAACACTCGATGACATAAATCAAAGTCTGACACTGTTTCCACTGTTTCCCCATCTATTTCCCATGAAGTGATGGGACCAGATGCCATGATCTTCGTTTTCTGAATGTTGAGCTTTAAGCCAACTTTTTCACTCTCCCCTTTCACTTTCATCAAGAGGCTTTTTAGTTCTTCACTTTCTGCCATAAGGGTGGTGTCATCTGCATAGAATAGAATATTATTCAGCCATAAAAAGGAACATATTTGAGTCAGTTTTAATGGGGCAGTGGTGGGGCGGTGGGGGGGGGGGGGGCGGGAAAGAACCTAGAACCTATTATACAGAATGAAGTAGGTCATAAAGAGAAAGATAAATATTGTATTCTAACACATATATATGGAATCCAGAAAAATGGTACTGAAGAATTTATTTACAGGGCAACAGTGGAAAAACAGACATGGAGAATAGACATATGGATATGGGGAGAGGGGAGAAGAGGGTGAGATGTATGGAAAGATTAACATGGACACTTACATATGTAAAATAGATAGCCAACAGGTATTTGCTGTATGGCTCAGGAAATTCAAACAGGTGCTCTGTATCAAATTAGAGGGATGGGATAGGGAGGGAGATGGGAGGGAGGTTCAAAAGGGAGGAGATATACGTATACCTATGGCTGATTCATGTTGACGTGTGACAAAAAACAAAATTCTGTAAAGCAACTATCCTTCAATAAAAAATAAATTTTAAAAAATCTGCTTGTCAACCTAGAAGACAGGGGTTTGATCCCTGATCTGGGAAGTTCCCACAGGCTGCAAAGCAACTAAGTCCTTATGCCACAACTATTGGGCCTCTGCTTTAGAGCCTAGGAGCTGGCAACTACTGAAGCACACACACCCTCGAGTCTGTGCTCTACAAGAGAAGCCACCGCAATGAGAAGCCCAAGCACCACAAATAGAGTAACCCTCACTCGCCATAACTAGAGAAAGCCCATGTGCAGCAACAAAGTCCCAAAACAGCCAAAAATAAGTAAATAATATTTTTTAAAATAACAACTTTTAAAAAAGAGATTGAAACAAGAACACAGTAGACTGGACATAGATTTGCCCTGAGAAAGACTGAAGCCTAGTTTCAAATCAGCTCAGTATCGGATTGGATTAAGATGATCTGTCTTTCCTCTATGCGGATACCTAGGAGATATTGCTGGTTTGGGTCTAGACAACTGCAATCAAGAGAGTACCATAATAAAGAAACACACACTAATCTTTTGGTTTCCCAATAGTGCACATACAAACTATGTTTACACCATAGTCTATTAAAGTGTTCATTATTATTATGCCTACAAAGCAACATACATATCTTAATTTTATAACTTTATTGCTAAAAATAAGGCTGTACATTGTCACCTTGCTTATTTAACTTGTATGCAGAGTACATCATGAGAAACGCTGGGCTGGATGAAGCACAAGCTAGAATCAAGATTGCCGGGAGAAATATCAATAACCTCAGATATGCAGATGACACCACCTTTATGGCAGAAAGTGAAGAACTAAAGAGCCTCTTGATGAAAGTGAAAAAGGAGTGTGACAAAGTTGGCTTAAATCTCAACATTTAGAAAACTAAGATCATGGCACCTGGGCCCACCACTTCATGGAAAATAGATGGGGAAACAGTGGCTGACTTTTATTTTTTGGGGCTCCAAAATCACTGCAGATGGTGACTGCAGCCAAAGACGCTTACTCCTTGGAAGGAAAGTTATGACCAATCTAGACAGCTTATTAAAAAGCAGAGACATTATTTTGCCAACAAAGGTCCGTCTAATCAAGGCTATGGTTTTTCCAGTGGTCACGTATGGATGTGAGAGTTGGACTGTGAAGAAACCTGAGCGCTGAAGAATTAATGCTTTGAACTGTGGTGTTGGAGAAGACTCTTCAGAGTCCTTTGGACTGCAAGGAGATCCAACCAGTCCATTCTAAAGGAGATCAGCCCTGGGTGTTCTTTGGAAGGAATGATGCTAAAGCTGAAACTCCAGTACTTTGGCCACCTCATGCGAAGAGTTGACTCATTGGAAAAGACTCTGATGCTG
The DNA here is from genome assembly GCF_029407905.1 of Bubalus kerabau. NCBI lineage: Eukaryota > Metazoa > Chordata > Mammalia > Artiodactyla > Bovidae > Bubalus > Bubalus kerabau. The sequence continues at coordinate 143,459,133 of NC_073626.1, forward strand.
GGAGGGATTGGGGGCAGGAGGAAAAGGGGACGACAGAGGATGAGATGGCTGGATGGCATCACTGACTCGATGGACATGAGTTTGAGTGAACTCCGGGAGATGGTGATGGACAGGGAGGCTTGGAGTGCTGTGATTCATGGGGTCGCAGTCGGACACGACTGAGTGATTGAACTGAACTGAGGTGGCTATGCCAATTTCTTAAAGCAAGAAAAGAAAGTACTGCATCAATTCACCCTTCCTTTCATGAAGGATTTCTCTGTATCAACCAGTGCAGTTTCATAGTATTTTACCCAGTGTTACCAGAACTTCTTTCAAAATTGGAATTAATCCTCTTAAACTCTACTACTCCAACTAAATTTATGTAATATTAATATCCTGTTATTAATTATATTAATAGCATCTCCACCAAGAGTACATTCCATCTCAAGAAATCAGTCTCTTTGCTCACTGAAAAGGAACACCTCCTCATCCATTCAAGTTGTACGTGAGGCTGCAGCGACTCAAATCACTTCTTCAGGCTCCACTTGATTCCCTATTTTCACCGCATCTGCAGTTATTTCCTCCACTGAAGTCTTGAGTCCCTCAAAGTCTTCCAGAATTGGAATGTCTAACTCTTGTTGATTTTTTGACCTCTTCCCATGAGTCACAAATGTTCTTAACAGTACTCAGAATTGTGAATCCTTTTGCAGGTTTTTTTTTCCAATTGACTGTCCAGGATCCATTAGAGGAATCACTATGACAGCTGTAGCCTATTACTTACTTCTTAAATAATAAAAAGAATTAAGTTGAAATTACTCCTTGATACATGGGCTGCAAAATGGATGCTGTTAGCAGGCATGAAAACATTAAATTTCATTGTCCATCTCCCCCTCAGAGCTCTTAGCTGTGTTGTCAGTTCTGCTATTGTGCTAAATCGCTTCATGTTGTCTTGACTCTTCGTGACCCTATAGACTACCAGGCTCCTCTGTCGGATGTAATTCTCTAGGCAAGAATACTGGAGTCGGTTGCCACGCCCTCCTTCAGGGGATCTTCCCAACCCAGGGATCAAACTTCTACTGCATTGGCAGGTGGATTCTTTACCACTAGCACCACCTGGGAACATTGTCAATTAACAATACTATTTTGAAAGGAATCTTTTCTGAGCCATCAGGTCTCAACAGCAGGCTTAAAAGTTTCAGTAAACATTGTAAATAGATACGCTGTCATCCAGGCTATGTTGTTCCTTCCATTTACAGAGTACTAGCAGAGTAGATTTTAGCCTATTTAAGGACCTGAGGATTTCTGAAAAGGAAAAATGAGTTAAGTACCCTAAAACCACCATACAGAATGGCAGCTTTTACTATTTACATGGTACCACCCAGTGTAGGTACACTGCTACAAACTCAAAAGTGAACTTGAAAACTCTTGAAAAAGACTTAGCAGCGTTACTATGTAATTTTTACCCCAGTTCCTTCTGAAATATTTGTATTTAGTCTGTGTCTTTGCCCGGTTCATAGTTGTCTTTATCATAAATGCTTTTTACAAAAGCCCATTTGAAAAGACTATGTATGTGAGTCCAACTATTCCAATGATTCCACATTCTAAACAAAACAGTAAAAAGAGCAGTGGTTGGAAGATAAACCAGTAAAAATAGTGGTTGGGCAAGGTTAAGGAGGAATAGAGCAGATTTTTAGAGCAATGAAAACACTTTATATCCTATAATGCTTAACACATGAGGGATGTGGATAATGGGGGGACAGGGGAGAGGCTACCTATGGGTGAAGCAAGTGGTATACTCTGACTTTGTTTGGCTAATCTCTAGTTCTTCGTATTCTATAACTTGGTTTCATTACATTTGGTTCAGAGAAAGAAGGTGTAAGTTCCAATGCTGGCAATCCCTAAAATGCAAACAAAGCCAAACATTTCTAGACTTAATGAAAACTCCAGAAAGAGATATACACCCATTCTTACAGTAACAGAATATGATGCTAAAAATGAACGCTACAGCTTCATATAAATTTCATAAATATAAGAAAATTTATTCTAAATAATCATTTTATACAGTTAATTACTGAAAAGGACATTCATTACTTTACTATTTACTTAAATCATCCAAACAAAATAAACATGGCAATACAAAATTGCAAGAAATTTACAAAGGCTGTACAAAATAACTTAATATTGAAAAATGGGACTGATACAGTCCATATGGTCTCAAGGGAGCTGTACAATTACAGATTTACGTAGCTTTTTTAAGGGGATAAAAGAAAGGATGCTTTAAGGCTTCTTTAAGAGTGATCCTTTTAGCTGGTTCATACTCCAACATTTTCTGAATAAGGTCAAAGAGAAGCTCATGTTCAGCATCTTGGGAAAGCATAAATTCCTGCAAGGAGAAGAAATACCGTCAATAGCCTTTTCTACTACCATTTATTTTAAGTTTATTTACCCACCATGAAAGAAACTCAAGGTTTTGATCATTTAAGCAAAGACCCAGGCTTACCTTCAGAGGTTTACAACGCCTTGAAACGTATCTGCCAGCAGAACTATGTTCATCCCAGTCTAATCGATCATGATGGAAATATTTACGTTTCCTAAGAATAAATTGATATCCATTCATGTTTATAATGTTGACAATGAAAACTTAAAAAACATCTAGCAAAGGTGACTGACTGATGGCACCTTGTCTTAAACATACCTGGTTTTCTGTATCATATGTTTTGGTAAAGGCCCAAGAATCCTTTCCATCATTGCCAAATGTTCCTTACTATCATGTGTCTAAAATAATAAAGAAAAGTTATTAACTACCTCTACTTGCACATTGTGTTTTGCTCTTATTTAACAGAGCTGCTCAATTTTTAGTCAATGGATAATTACAGGTCACCAAAGAATGTGATCTCTAAATCAGGTATACTTATAGCAAGTTATAACTTACCGGGGAAGGGGGGGGAAGGTGGGGGGGGGAAGGCCTACAGAGTAAATTCACCATAAATTTCTTAAAGATAATTATCTGTAATATACTTAAAAAGTTTTAAATAAAACAAATTATGGAGGAAATAGTGTCAGAATTACACATAAAAAGGAAAAAGTGTTACCTAAAATGCACGTATACTTTGTGTTAAAGTGTCCATTCATATAAACAGACAATTTACTTTGGCAAAGCTATTGAAACAGATCATTGTCACTTACTGGAAATACTGTAAATCCAAGGTAATATTCAATAAGAATACATCCTATACTCCAGACATCACATGGCTGGGACCATCCTAAAGCTGCAAAGATAAGCGAACTGTTGATGAAAAAATTCTCAATATTTCTGTCTTTGATATTTGAGCTGAAGCAATCACTTAATCTAAGCTTAAATACAACACAATAGCATAGTATGTTAAGAATCCCGGCTCTGGAGACATCTGGTTTCAAGCCCTGAATCAGGCTTACTTTTTTGGAACAGACTTGGGGAAGACAATTTTAGTCCAAGTCTCCATTTATTAGCTAGTAAAATGGGAGCAAGCTATACCATGCAAACACTAACATAAACTGCATGGAATATAACAGGCACTAAATTATTATGTTTAAAAATCCCATCATGTATTATAAATGTGAAAACTGAAATCTAGCAAGATTAAGCAATCTCTCAAAGTCTTAAAAGAGTTGACTATTTGGAGTAAATTTAAAATCCTTAATGTGTTTTATTATATTAACCCCTAAAATGGAAAGAGAGTCCCACGAACACCTAGAACAGTAAATTTTAAAGTTGGCTTCAAAACAGGTCTCAAAGCATAGTTAAGAAATTCTTACCTAATATAACTTCAGGTGCCCTATAATGTCTTGTAGATACCAATGTACTGTGATGTTCATCATCATACGTTGCACTTCCGAAGTCTACAACTTTAATATCTGGATTTATTAAAGTACGTTCATCACGTTTCTGAAAATCATAAATGATGGTTAAGAAGGCATGTTAAGGAGGCATAAAATATTAATTTTGAAGTATGACGATAGAATATCAAAGACTTACCATTTTGGGATTATATGCCTCTGTGTAGTCAGACTGTACAAATAAGATGTTTTCAGGCTTTAAGTCTGTGTGAGTCAACTTATTACTGTGCAAAACTGAAAACAAAACAGAAAAAGTTCCTGTATTATAAAAACCAAAAATCAAACTCCAAAGCTGTGCAACAAAAATTCTCTGATTTTCATATGTCCAAAGAAGTGGTCAATATTCAATTGCCTGTTAGAAAACCATCAGGGACTAAAACCTACTATACCTTTCTAAAGTTAGTTCACTGAAAACCAACTGTTTAAAAAGTGAAGTAGTATATTGTTGTCAAGATAGTGAGATTTGTCATTCCTTTATTTTTAACCCAGAGGTTCTAGATTATCATTTTTAGCAATCAGAAAGGCTAATCAGTGTTATACAGGATAACATGTTATTATATGCTGGACAATATGCTTATTTACTGAATGATATGCAGTAAACTGACCAACAGCTTGTTATCAACTGTATCTTTCTCCTACCTACTCTTAAGGCAGTCTACCAAGTAGTGTACATTAGATTTTTTCAAATATCCAAATTGGTCATTACAATCAGTCTCACTCTGGAATGTTAAGCGCTTACAGTTCACAGACTTGCATATCTGGTATGCCATCCTCCTGATATGATCCAGTCGAAAGGGCAGAAAACCATTTTCCTTAATAAAGTCATAAGTACTAAGTCCCAATAGTTCAAACACAATGCAGACATGACCATGATGCTCAAACCACTCCAACATCTGGACACAGCGGCTATAAACATAGAAAAAAACAACTGAGTACAGCCTCTCACAATTCAAATCCACCTGAGGCCATTTCCTAAGTTCTATTTTGATACTTACAATGTACTGCTAGGGTCTGTTGTATTTAAGTGTTCCAGAACTTGTATTTCTGAGCGAGCTGCTTCACAATATCTATCCACATTTTTAACTATTTTTACTGCTACATGTCTACCTCCCCTGTTAAGAAAATTAAGTCCACATTAAAAAAAAATAATAAAGATATGTCCAATTCCATTTTTTATCACTCTTCAAACTGTCCTACTTCTATTCTGAAGCAGTATTTTGTTTTGCTGGTCTGGCATTCAGTTGTCTAATTACATGTAATTACAGACATATAGTTATGTCTAATTATATGCTCAACTTCAACTCAGTGTAAGCAACTAGAATGACCTCTGGAAATATGATAGGGTTGATACAAGTTGCCTGACAGATTTTTTTCATCAGCCCATCTAACTCATGTGACTTTTTTTTTTTTTGTCTTTAACTATGCACCAACAGTTCTAATTTAACAATACTGTGACATTATCACCTCAATTTACATTCCAATTAAGACATAAAACAAATATACATGGAGTAGTTTTCTTCCTATAGTACCAGTCACTGGCTAATCTTCATTTGGACCAGGTTGCCAAAGAAGTTGGGAAATAGTGGCAGTAAAATAAGAGTGCTAGCTCTTAGAACCTTACCAACCAATAGCAGGGAGCCTCCCCTAATAATTCATTTAGAAAAGCTTTGTCATCCCTAAGGAGAAAGCAACTCAAACAAGAGACAAAAGAAAATTTCTACCGTATCTTATTTCAATCAATTGTTTGAAGGGCATGGATAAACTCATGACAAAACTACAAAGTGTTTTTAGCCCTAGCTTTGTTACCAGTATCAGATATGTTACTTTCTAAAAACACAGATTCCTGAGGACTGGTTCAATATCTGGGGTAACAAAGTCTCCAGACTCCTAACATGAAACCAAGGCTAAAAACTGATCTAGAAAAACACACAGAACTGTGCCCAGTGGGACAACAAAAAAATACCTCTGACACAATAAAAATCTATTCTCAGCTTGTAGAAGCAGCTTACATGCACTATAAACAGCTACTGCTTAAACACCAAGGGATAGCAACTTTACTGAGCATTTCCTGTATCTAAGATTAAAAAACCCTAAGCTAAAAGGGTATAATGACAACAAATGATTCATGGTCAGATCATATCCTAAAACTAAATGTATTTTCTGTACTGTTCACGTTCCCAAGTCCAATTCCAGATCAAGAAACTTACGCTTTATGATCAATGCACTCCACAACTTTTCCAAAAGCTCCTTCACCTAAAGTATCAACAATTTCATCTAAAAGAGAGAAATAAAACTCAGTTATACCAAGAAGTGAGAAGAGTTTACTTATAATAAAGGCTATCAAATGCAGATTATTCTAGTTGATGCTACAAATTTCCTTATCACTAGATAGTTCATTGGTCAACACTGCCAAAAAACATATATAACTATTTTTAGATCTAATTTCATTCTTAAGCTACTTTCATTAACTTTGATTTACTGTTTTGGAAGTTCTGTATAACATTAAATTTCTAAAGAAAGCAAAAACACAACCCCCCCACCAAAAGAAATGGAAAAAAACAAAACAAACAAAAACAGAGAAAGAAAAAAGATTTCCAAATCCCTGAAATCTTAATCTATAAATAGATTATGTTATCTGAAAAGTTAATAAGTGTTGAAAAATATTCTATACATCTTGCACTTAGTACGTCTCCACTCTGACAGATCAGGTGACCCTCCTCATCATCCTCTACACTCCTGGTTCTTTTCCTTCGGTGACTCTTCTGGAAACGTCAAGTGCGCGGCACCAAGATCATCCAGCCAATCAATATACCCGAGTGAATTCAGGGCAGAATACGAAATTCATTCAGCGGGGAGATATTCAGGCATTCAGATACACGCCAGGCCACAAACGGTTGGCAGGAGCAATTTCAAATTCAGTCCCCAGAAATTCACAGGGCACATAGTTTATGTTAACAGGAGAAAAACATGGCAAGGAACAGATTTTCAGATAAGATACTCAAAGTGGCAAGGTAACAAAACATAATACAATTGTTTTTCTTTAAAAAAAAAAAAAAATGCTTAGTTGTAGCATTCACTGAAACATAACTTAAGTTTCTAGTGTCCTAATTTAATGTTGCAAAATTGTAGAATGTAATTATTTACTTGTCAAAAGTAGACTGTGGCCAAATTATAATTTCCTAGCTAATCTAAGAAAACAAATATCGAAACAGTAAATAAAATAAAAATTCTAATGTTGGGGAGAAAAAAAAATTGGCATACAAGAATAACACTACAGTATTTAAAATGTCATCTGAGCTTGAGCTCCAAATTAACACATAACCAACCCATAATGTTCAAATCTGTTTTTTAGTGATAAAAGGATTAGCCAGAACAAAGGCAAAGCATAATCCTCAATCATACAAATATAAAAATCATACTTGTAGGTAAGACTTTCATTTGTCAAAGCAAATCAAATTTCTTAAAGTACCATAAAAATATTTTCAGAATATCTTGTAATCCCTGCTATAAGCTAATAGACATTATCTACACTATTTCACAAGTATGACAATTAGTTGCCAATGATTAATAAAATGTTACCATACAATTAAACATGTACTGTATTTCAGGAATTTCCTATCCAATGCACAAAGAATCCTGTAAGTTAAAACTGAGATGACTTCATCTTAAATAGAACTTTCTCAAATGATCAAACACAAATTCAAGTTTTCCTGTTCCACATGGGAAATAAAATTTCCAAAAAATTTAAAAGAGCTCATACCCCATGTGAACGATGATATGAAGTGCTGTCGTGAATTCTGTGTTTGCTTTTATAACTACTTCTTCCACTTCTACCAGAGGACTTGCTACTATGGTTCTGATATCTGCTTTCATAATCTTTATGTCGATGTCCAGGTTCACATCCTTGACTGTAGTCATTTCTGTATTCATCAATGTAGCGTCGACTATGATAATCTTTCTCATTTAAGGATCTGCTTTCCAGGTAATAGCTAGAAAAAGAATTTGTTTTTTTCAATGCTTTTATGTTAGTATCAAATATCCTCAAATTTTCAGTAAATCTCTTAAAATATTACTCATTAAAATTTTTTTCCCATCAAAAAACAGACTTCCAATTTTACAACCATAGCGGAAAATAGCAATCCATCAGTTATTTTAAGTCAATTCTAGTTTTAATAATGAAAATGTATTCCCCACCAGTTTTACTGAAATCAAACTGACATGTTAATATTGCAATGAAAGTATTTTCCTAAGAACCCTCCTTACCTATCAGATGTTTTAGAGTAATTATATCGGCAGCGCTTGTTCTCCCGTGCACTGCTATGCGATCTCTTCTTTCTTTTATGACTGCCGCTGCTGCTCTTCCATTTTCCATAATCCCAATCTTTTTCATCCCAATCAGGACAGTAACTTCTTTTTGAGTGTCTCATCTACATAAAAGACAAGTTTTCCCGGTTAAGTTGTATCCCACATGTCAACATTTTAATAAAACTCGTCCTCTAAAATTCATCCGAGTTTCAATTGTTCTTTTAAATCAAAGCTCAAAAGTCATTATTACTCAACTATGAGGGAAATCCTTTCCTGCCGAAACTACAAATTCCTAACTTGAAAAAGACGTTATACAGAAACGACTTTTCATCAACTACCGATCATATCCGTACTAACACCTGGGCACCATCTCGACTCCATACAAAAACAAGCGTCGAAATCCAGACGCTCCAATTGTTCCGAGAAGAGGCGGCAGGAACACCCACGCCTAAAAGGCCCGATCACCCGACTTCTCACACGCTCCTTCAACTACTCCATATTATTCCTGTCTCCTTGAGTTCCTAAACCTAACTTTTGCTTTCACCACTGAGGGCAGACACTCGCCATTTTCCCTCGAGTCGCCTTACATCGGGTCAATGTGTTTTCTTTAAGAACATAGATCCTCAGAAGAGCGTGACTGAGGCACATTCCAGGACCCAAGTCATCGCCAACTTCCCCCACCCCACCCCACCCCGCCGCCATCTTAGAGCCCGTCCGAGGCCTGCCGTCACAGACAACATGGCGGCCGCGGACGCCCGAGCTAAGCCCTCCCCGCTTCCTCTAGGGAAGACAAACGTTCGAGAACCTCTGCCCGCCCAGCGAACTCTTCGTCGCGGATCACACAGAAAATCGCAGCGACGGCCTCGACAAAGCTTGGAAGACGAGCGAACCACCTTTCTGCAGCTAGGGGAGGGGAGCGGGAGGCGGAGAAGAAAAGATCACCGCGCCAGAGACTGCGGGCGGCCAACAAGCCTGTGGGGGAGCTTCACGGGCGTTCTCAAGGCACAAAAGGGGGTCCCGACATCTAGCCCGCTTCTCCCTGCGTCTTACCGTCTTGGCCAAAGAGTCCAAGCCTAAGGAGGCAATGCTTGCAACACAACCACGGAAAAAAACCAGCTCGCTGCGACAAGCTCCCACGGCAGTATGGAGCTAACAACCGCAGCGTCTGGACGTCTGGAAAACAAGATGACTAGGCAAGCGCGTCTCCGCCTCCGGGTGGGGCGGGGCGGGGCGGGGCGTGCACGCGTGTAGGGCTGAGCTGGTGAGCCTTATGCGCAGGCGCTGGGTGGGGAGCTTAGAGACAATAGGTGGACCGAGGCAAGGCTTTGTTAGCGGCCATTTTGGCCCGCTCTCCGTTCTCTGAGAAAACATTGTGTTGAGTAGAAAAGACTCGTTCATCCTCACTAAAAATTGTGTTCGTGAACACTAGAAATGAAGAAAAGTGGGGGGTGGGGGTGGGGTACAAAGTAGCGTGTGGATTCAGGATTGCAACCGCTTAAACTGAAAGATTACACCATTTGCATCAAGTAGCCCGAAATTAGGAATTGTCTGGATTTGGGCTTTTGTTCTGAGACATTTTTAAAACTAGTTAAATCTTAACGTGACTGAGACCCACACTCACTGAGGTTAGATTGTAAAGATTTTTACCGAGGTTTTAAAAATCCAAATGTGAGAGCAAGAGCCTGGAGACAGGAAGTGGGACTCCACAGGTAAGCAACATTTCCGCGTTAAGTGAAGCTTCTAAGGTGTAAAGTGGAAGTAAGCTGAAAGGGAAAAATGGAAGGTTATTAGAAGAAGACAGAATTATCTGAAAACAACTTCTGAATAACAAATCAAGCTGCAATTTGAGAGAACAAAGTAACTGCCTATCCTGATCGCCGCCCCTCCTCCAACTTGAAAAAAGAGGTCACGTTACTCCTTCTAAACTTAGTGAAACACATAAAATCATCACGCATGAAGATGGAGCATACTAGTGTTTTTTGCACAGGAGAGCAACGTAGATAACCTGCCCGTTACAGATGCAGTACTGTAGGGTAAAGTGATGAAAATGAATACACAGAGGAATTTCTAAAAACCTATGGTGGTTTGCATTTCTTAAGCCTTTTCTCTGAAAATGCTTTAAAATCGTTAATACCTAGATTTCTGTATGGGATCATGATCACTAAATTTAAGGTTAGTGTTTCGCTTGTGAGGGAGAAATTTCTCACAGTAACTTGTGAAATTTGCTGTTAAGTACATGCTTCTCAGCACTTTAAATGTTAACCAAAACATAGGGAATCCCATTCTTTGGAGTATAATAGTTAATCACATTGTGTTATCACTGAACATAGGTTCTCACTTAATCCTAACAGCAATCTAAATATGGGTATTAACCATATTCTGCTAATACAGGTCAAAGTTGCAGCGAATGACTGTGCAGAGAGCAAGTTCAGTTCAGTTCAGTCGCTCAATCGTGTCCCACTGTTTGTGACCCCATGAACCACAGCACACCAGGCCTCCGTGTCCATCACCAACTCCTAGAGTCTACCCAAACTCATGTCCATTGAGTCAGTGATGCCATCCAACCATCTCATCCTCTGTTGTCCCCTTCTCCTCCTGCCCTCAATCTTTCCCAGCATCAGGGTCTTTTCAAATGAGTCAGCTCTTCACATCAAGTGGCCAAAATACTGGAGTTTCAGCTTCAACATCAGTCCTTCCAATGAACACCCAGAACTGATCTTTAGGATGGACTTGCTGGATCTCCTTGTAGGCCAAGGGACTCTCAAGAGTCCTTTCCAACACCACAATTCAAAAGCATCAATTTTTCTGCGCTCAGCTTTCTTTATAGTCCAACTCTCACATCCATACATGACTACTGGAAAAACCATAGGCTTGACTAGACAGACCTTTGTTGGCAAAGTAATGTCTCTGCTTTTTAATATACTGTCTAGGTTGGTCATAACTTTCCTTCCAAGGAGTAAGCATCTTTTAATTTCATGGCTGCACTCACCATCTGCAGTGATTTTGGAGCCCAGAAAAATAAAGTCAGCCACTGTTTCCCCATCTATTTTCCATGAAGTTATGGGACCTGATGCCATGATCTTAGTTTTCTGAATGTTGAGTTTTAAGCCACCTTTTCCCTCTCCACTTTCACTTTCATCAAGAGGCTTTTTAGTTCCTCTTCACTTTCTGCCATAAGGGTGGTGTCATCTGCATATCTGTGGTTATTGATATTTCTCCCAGCAACCTTGATTCCAGCTTGTGCAAGTTAATATGTTTAATTTCTTTAGGAGAATTCCTCATTGTAAAATTGCTGGGTAAAAGGTGAAGAAATCTTGTACTTGTTTTCCAAAATGATTTTAAATTTAACAGAGCCCATATCTAACCAATTAGTGATTTGAGATATACCCAAAGTTTCATTAATTAGCTATTTTAGTGTTAATGCATGTTATGGGCTGTTTGAAGGCCTGCGTCTCCACCTCCACACATATTCATAATTTTAAGTCCTAGCTCCCACTATTTCAGAATGTGACTATAGTGTCAACTGGAAAAAATACACAGTGTGAGAGTTGTTGTTCAGTTGCTAGTTTGTGTCTGACTCTTTGTGACTCCCATGAGCTGCAGCACACCAGGCTTCTCTGTCCATCCATTGAATCAGTGATGTCATACAACCATCTCATTCTCTGTCTCCCCCTTCTCCTCCTGCCATCTTTCCCAGCATCAGGGTCTTTTCCAATGAGTCAGCTCTCCACATCTGGTGGCCAAAGTATTAGAGCTTCAGCATCAGGTGACCAGTGGCTCCTGGGTGGATGATTGGCTCCATGGCTGACAGTGACTCCTGAACATCGGATTGGCCCCAGGGCAGTCAAAGGCAGCAGTGAGTCCGAGGTGCTGGACATCATCCAACATCACTTCCAGCCTTCCCCAGACCCCCTTCCCAGCCACTCTAGTAGGGCCTTTGTCTTCACTCCTGGCTGCACGTTGACTGACACCCAACAGCCAGTTAGGGTTTAAACAAGCTCAACGGACACCAACAGTGGGACAGCCAGGGCACCAGGCATGTCATCCAGCTGTGTTGAGTGGCAGAAGGGCATGTCTGCTAGTTAGGACGGGACAAAATATGGTCCACTGGAGGATGGAATGGCAAACCACTTCAGTATTCTTGCCTTGAGAGTCTCATGAATGGTATGAAAAGGCAAAAAGAGAGTTGTGAGTTAAGTTTTATCTGAGGCAAAATACCTAGAGACAGCCTCTCCAGTAGCTCTTAGGAACTGCTCCCAAGAGGTAGGGAGAGAAGTCAGTATTACGTATGGTTTTTCTGAAAGGAGTTAGTGCCAGAAAGCACATATCTTGGCAGAAAGTTGTTGCTAGTGACAGAGGGGCAGATGTTTCCATTAATGATTTTAGTGCTTTTCTACATATGAGAAGATGCAAGAAATTGAGCTCAAAAAGTATTTTCCTGAAAATACCTATTTGAAGGTCTGTTCTGCCAGTTTCTCCCAAAGCAGACTCCTTTCAAGGTGTGTCAAAGGTCAGCGACTGCAGTGGCTAGTGACTTCAATTCTTATACTGTAGAACCAGGTGGAAAGCAGCATTTTTCAGTTGGCAGTAAATAGTGTCTTTACAGAGATAATTAGGATTAAATGAGGTCATTAGGGAGAGGCCTAATTCAATTTAGCTGGTGTCTTTCTAAAAAGAGACTAGGAAACACACCCAGAGGAATGATGAGGTTAAGACAGGAGATGGTCATCTACAAGCCTCAGGAGTAAACAACCCTGCCCACACCTTGACCTCCCAACTTCTAGTCTCTAGAACTGTAAGAAAATTTTCTGTTGTTTAAGCCACCCAGTCTCTGATACAGTACTTTGTTTTGGCTGCTCTTAGTGCATAACACTAAAAAATGTTATGTTGGTGGATACTGAACTTGTAACTTTGGTTTCTAATTAGTGAGGTTGAACGTTTTCTCTTTTCTCTTGTGACTTGCCCATTCATATCTATTCCTTTTTTGAATGTACAACTCTCTTTTGTCCTATTTGCATTCAGTTAAATCCATTTCATCTTTGCCTTTATCAAGTTTGTAAACTGAGAAATTCCTTTCCTCTTCAGAGGAATTCTTTGAAATGTTTTAGGTTTTTCTTGTGTATTCTTTAAATAGGCAACTCTTTTACCTATCTAGAATTTTGGTATATCATGTGAATTCTTTTGCTTTTCTCTGTGTCATTTACCAGTTACCCTAACACAACTTATAGAATAACTCTTCTCTTTTTTAAAAAAATGATTTTGGATCTTGCTTTTTAAAAAATTTTTAATATTTATTTATTTATGGCTGTGTTGAGTCTTTGTTGCTGTGTGTGGGCTTTCTCGAGTTGCAGTATGTGGGCTTCTCATTGCAGTGGCTTCTCTTGTTGCAGAGCATGGACTCTAAGGTACATGGGTTTAGTGCTCTGAGGTGTGTGGGTTCTTCCCAGATCAGGGATTGAACCTGTGTCTTCTGCATTAACAGGCGGATTCTTTACCACTGAGCCACCAGTGAAGCCCCTGGATACTGCTTTAAATAAACTATGTATATACTGTTAAGTTTCCCAGCCAGGGATTGAACCTTCCTCCCTGCATTGGAAGCATGGATTCTTAACCACTGAACCACCAGGGAAGTCCTACACTATTATTCTAGCCTCATTCCTCACATCATAACACTTTTAATATTTGCTGCTTTATAAAAATTGGGATTAATTCCTTTTCATCATATTTTTAAATTGTTCTTATAAATTTATTTTAAAATTATTATATGGAGTTCCCATCATTTACCTGAACCACAATTGATACAAATTGAATTGAAAAAATGCATGTGTTTTCTTTTCAACCCATTGGTGAAATAGTAACTAATCTATCCACTTTACTAAATTGATTAATAAAAGTTGAGTTCTATGTATAAAAATTTATCTATTTACATGTCTGTTAGCTTCACAGACTGAGCTCCCATGGAGTATGCACCTTTGTCTCCAAACCTGGAAGAAGCTTAATGAATGACTAGTTTTAGTAATTAAACAAATCTTCAGAAATATCCAACATAGAAAGTATAAATGTGTTACTAAATGGATCTGGAAATTTCCAAGTTCAACCAAGATATAAATTTTAACTACTCAATTTGCCATTAACCAAAACAAAAGGTCTGCAAGCCTTCTACTCAAAAGAGAACTCCAAACCAAGATCTAACAGGACTGAGGAATTCTATTGAATTCAGGTACATTTCTACAGCAGAGAAGGTTTCGGGCATAGTTTGTTTATACTATCCCTTGGACTCATCCTACTTCCTCTGCTGTGAAACCATGATTATCTGGCAACTGCTGATAGTCTGGGTCAAGGGTTGGCAAACTGTTTCTGAAAGGACTAGATAGTAAATATTCTAGACTTGCAGGATATTTGGTCTCTGTCACAGTCAATCAACACTGCTGCTGTAGAACAAACAGCCAGACTCCCTGCATAAACATAGGAATGGCCAAGTTCTAAGAAAATGTTACTTGCAAAAAACAGGTGCCCAGCCCGAGGGCTGCACCCCACTCCAGCACTCTTGCCTGGAAAATCCCATGGACGGAGGAGCCTGGTGGGCTGCAGTCCTTGGGGTCGCTAAGAGTTGGACACGACTGAGCGACTTCACTTTCACTTTTCACTTTCATGCACTGGAGAAGGAAATGGCAACCCACTCCAGTGTTCTTGCCTGGAGAATCCCAGGGATGGGGGAGCCTGGTGGGCTGCCGTCTATGGGGTCACACGGAGTCAGACACAACTGAAGCGACTTAGCAGCAGTCTAGATGGGGAATCATGTTAATTTCATTTTAAAGAGAATTTGGGTTGATCAGCAACATTCTAGTCTTAGTAGTTTACGGGCTTCCCTGGTGGCTGACAGTAAAGGGCCTGCCTGCAATGTAGAAGACCCAGGTTCGATCCCTGGGTTGGAAAGATCCCTTGGAGAAGGGAAAGGTTACCCACTTCAGTATTCTTGCCTAAACAGTTCTATGGACAGAGGAGCCTGGTAGGCTATAATCCATGGGGTCACTAAGAGTTGGACATGACTGAGCAACTAACACTTTGACTTTCAATATATGGAACAGATATCAATCACCCAACTGCTAATATGATCAGTGAACCAGTTAATTCAGTGTGAGTGGACAGAAATCAATGTTCTGAGTTTTGATCCTCGCTACTTACAGGAGGCCCATGGGTGCTGTCAATATACTTCCTTATCTGAGATCCTTATGGGTACAACTGAGCAGACCTAAGAATGAGTTTGAAGAACCCAAAAGTTACCATATTGGCAACACTAAAAAACAGTGGCACAGTTTGGAATAAAAATTGAGGGAATGTCAGTCAATACAAAAACATCCTGACAATCAATAAAATACTCTTAAGGGTGGTGACAAAATTCAATGATATGTTTGGAGAAGAAATATATCAAGGGTAAATGGATTAAGAGACTATCATACAAAATAAAGTACATCAGAAAGAGGAAAACAAATACTGTATATTAACACATATATGTGGGACAGTGAGTAAAAGCAGAGACCTGATTTTCCCAGTTACATGCTTGTTTGAGGGGTTATGTCCTTAAGCCGGGGGACAAAAAAAAGTCTTATCTGATCTACTGAAGACTTATTTTTCTGTATTCTATCAAATATCTTATAAACAAAGATGTTCACATTAGGTTTACTCTGACAGATGAACTCTATGTGACAACAGGGTAAAGAAAAAAGAAATTGATAAAATAATATTTTAAATACCAGGTTTATGGAAAGATCAGATTGTGATTGATAACTTATATTCTAGGATAACTAGACTGACTGAAATCAAATCACTGTCTAAACACCTTACAAAATTCTATCACAGAGTCAGAAGAATTCAGACTATTTCATCATTACATATAAACAAAGCTGCAGAAAAATGCCTAAAGACATTTTCTCATTGTATGAACAATGTGAGGTCTTACTGGTCATAGGTTAACTATTTGGTGTATTTTATATTTTGAAATTGCCACAACATTCCTATGGGAAACAACATAGCCGTTATTTTTGTGGTTAAAAGAGAAAAAAGATATAAAGTATAAGAAGTGGCAAACCAAATTCTGACCCAAAAAAGGCCTTAATACTAATTCTAGAAACTAATGATTAGATTAAAAAGTTGAAACAAAACTTGAGGGCATTGATATAACTGGCCACTCAGTTTATTGGAACGTATGGGAGACATCAATAGTAAAAAGAGGATAACTGCACGCTAACTCCCAAACTACACTTAAGAATCAAAACATTAATTAGATCAGCCATCTGCAGAAATGATACAAAGAAATGTTCTGTATCATTTTGAGGAATACCCAAAGTCTAATCCAGGTGATCTACACAGTGAATAGGACATAGTTCTTGATCAAATCAGTGGTATAGTCTGATAAATGACTGATTAAATGAGAAGCCTGATACGGTTAAGAAGGCAGCCTCCATTTATTGGCTACAGAACACTCCCCCACACCAGAAGCTTTACACACACTGTCATTTAATCCTAACAAGAGTCATATGGAGGATTATTTATGAGAAAATTAAAGCCTGGAGATGTTAACTTGCCTAGTTAATAGTAGGAGGCAGAGCTGTGATTCAGACCCAGACCAAGACTCTATAACTAATTGTATTTTCCAAATGGATCATCTCTAAAACTCTTATCCTGTGTTTATGTATTCCTGCATTTTAAAAAATGATACACTTTAAAAAGATGTTCCGTGGGCAAATCAGTTAGGGAATTCTGAGTGTTCACTGTACTCCAGGACTTCTCTGGGCCTTTACTATAAACACCAGGGGAAATACCTAATGGATTGACTGGCCCCTCTAGGCTATCTCTTTATTTATCTTTCCTCTTTCTAACTGTACAAAGTAAATAGTTAATGGAAATATTTCTAGGATGTGGAGTACGTTAAGGCTGTATCTTGTCACCCTGTTTATTTAACTTTTATGCAGAGTACATCATGTGAAATGCTGGACTGGATGAAGCATAAGCTGGAATCAAGATTGCTGGGAGAAATATCAATAACCTGAGAGAGGCAGATAACACCACCCTTATGGCAGAAAGCAAAGAACTAAAGAGCCTCTTAATGAAAGTGAAAGACTGAAAAAGTTGATTTAAAACTCAACATTCAGAAAGCTAAGATCATGGCATCTGGTCCCATCACTTCATGACAAATAGATGGGGAAACAGTGGAAACAGTGACAGACTATTTTTTGGGGCTCCAAAATCACTGCAGATGGTGACTGCAGCCATGAAATTAAAAGACACTTGCTTCTTGGAAGAAAAGTTATGACCAATCTAGACAGCTTATTAAAAAGCAGAGACATTACTTTGCCAACAAAGGTCCATCTAGTCAAAGTTATGATTTTTCCAGTAGTCGTGTATGGATGTGAGAGTTGGACTGTACAGAAAGCTGAGTGCCGAAGAACTGATGCTTTTGAACTGTGGTGTTGGAGAAGACGCTTAAGAGTCCCTTGGACAGCAAGGAGATATAACCAGTCTACCCTAAAGGAAATCAGTCCTGAATATTCTTTGAAAGGACTGATGCTGAAGCTGAAACTCCAATACCTCGGCCACCTGATTCGAAAAGACCCTGATGCTGGGAAAGATTGAAGACAGGAGAAGGGGACAACAGAGGATGAGATGGTTGGATGGCATCACGGACTCAATGGACATGAGTTTGAGTAAACTCCAGGAGTTGGTGATGGACAGGGAGGCCTGGCGTGCTGCAGTCCATGGGGTCACAAAGAGTCAGACATGACTGAGCAACTGAATTGACCTGAATAGGATGTGGACTAGATATGGTAGGAGTATGTAATTAGGGTGCTCAAAAATGCCTGGATTTGACACTCAGCATTTAAAAATGAATGTTTATATGAAAATACAAAGTTAAACACAGGGTTTTTTTTTAATTAAAGAAATGCATTAGATAATATTCATAGAATATGCTCTAAAAATAGGACTAAATACTGTTTGACCCCTCTTGGTACCAGCAGCTCATAGACGATCTTAGTTATAAACAAGCTGCAATCTTTGACATAATTAAAGCTGAGTAAACCATAATAGGTGTGTTCCTTGAATAGTTAGCCCGTATTTGTCCAGGTCTATTATAGCTACTGGGCAAATGGGTTGGCATGAATAGTTATGTCCTTAATGTGTACATCATTAAGAGGTCGATATGTCTTCTCATTTACAGGTAACTTCTCCAGTTCATCTAGAGTCTCCAGACCATCTATCACCCTGAAAGAGAAACAATATAATGTTTGAAAATTTCCTACAATTGAAACATAATATACAAACACCTACAACAATTACAGTCTCTCTAAGAGAAAAAGACCAAGTCGTACAGTTTTTTTAGTTCCCTTGTTGAGTATACAGTAAGATATTGCTTTGATTTTCTGCCATAAGTAGGGCCCAAAATTCAGAAACAAAAATTCATGTTTATGCCTTTAGACAAAAGTAGCAATGGGCAGGAATATTCCCATCAAAGTACCTAAATGATGTATTCTGCCTCATTGACATGGATTAGCTACAAATGGGGCCAATACAACCAGTCAGAAGGTTTTCTTTGCTATAGCAAAAGCCTGGAAAAAGTATGTAAGCATGACAGTTATTATGAGTATTGCCCTGCACTGAAGGTTCTGAAGTGGGTAGCTCCTTTGTACTTTAGTGTTTAAACGTGGTGTTTTTATTTTTTGCTTTTAAACAACAGAAAGAAATATTGAAGAGAAGATCGACAGCTAAGCCCACTTCCAGCAAGCCCACTTCATGTTTCTATCAGAAAAAAAAAAAAAATACAGCTGTTTTTCTAATATGTTCTAGAAACTTAGTCTACTAAGACAAAGTGGCTTTTTAGGTTATACTTCCTAGTGCAATTTGAATCAATTCCTAAGACTTAGAGTAGGTACTTTAAAAATAACAGATTCCCATTTTATTTTACATTTCTACTAAAATGTTATTATAGCCAAAGCCTTTTGATTTTACACCCAAAGGTAGGCAGTTAAGGTCTTTACATTTTAAGTTTTAAAGGCTTTCCCACCTTCTGGGTCAGTAAGAGAAAAAAAAAGGGTGCAGGAAAAAGATTCCAGGCCAAAAAGGGCATGTAGAGTTGAGGTAAGTTAAGTATTTGGGAATGGGTACCTTTGAGAACCAGCAAAAGCTATGAACCATTTTCTCAGAAAAATGTGTGTGCATATACAGAAAAGAGTTCCAAGGAGTTACTAGACTAAAGGTTAAGAATACTTGTTCTAAATGCTGCAGTGTTTTTTAACCAATTCAGTAAGATAAGTCCTACTAATTTCTAATCAATAATTCTGAATGGTGGGTTAGGGAGAATATAAAAGAAAGGGAGTATAAAGATTATCCATAATACACACAAAAACTACTAAAGGCTATAATATTCCTTTTCATCAAGTATTAATCTATAAATTAGACCTGCATATGGAATGAAAAAGAAAAGTTGTAGACTCTTGTATTTTTAATTAAACTAGCTTGGCACCCAAACTGTTAAATAAAACAAACTATAGAACTTTGCCTTGGTTTATTGAACACAGTAAATAATTTGTTGACAAACTGACTTCCTGTTGATTTATAAAAGCAATTCCCAGGGATACTGTATCTAATGGATTTTCTTGCAGAGACTGCTAAAAGTCTCCTCAGGATTCCATTCCCCTTTCTTCTTATTTATAGAGGCCTGATTTTATTGAGATGGCAATGTATCTAGCTGAAAAACATTTCCTACCCTCTCGTAAGTAAGGTCTGGATCTTCTAGGAAAGTTCTTTAAAAAGGGACTGATTCAGCTGGCAAGCACTTTTTGCCTTTCCTCCTCCTTTCTGCTTGGAACACAAATGTTCTGACTGGAGCTTTGCTGCCCAAATTATAACCATGAGGTGAATTTCAGAATGAAAGCTAATGATGGCTGAGAAAAAAGAAAGGCACCTGGGACACCAATGACATACTAGAACCACCATCCCATCATCTTGTTTAAGCAACTGTTTTTCAGATGTGTTGATACAAAATGCTATTCTGAATGAAAACAATACATACTGTTAACTTGCATAAGATCCTGAAAAAAAGAGCTGGTGCTTCTTTACAAAATAACAGGGTGAGAGAGGTTGTAAATTACTCAAGGTCACATGGCTGTTAAGTGGTGGGTATAAATTTCAAGTACATTTAGCTCTCATACTGCTCTTTGAATACTAGTTATGCCATGATCACAGCCACTCATGCATCCTTTGCAGTGAAATTCCAAACCAGAATACTCACTTGCCAAATACTGTGTATTTCATGTCCAGATGTGGCTGCTTCCCATAGGTGATGAAAAACTGAGATCCATTGGTATTTGGGCCATTATTAGCCATAGATACAACACCTCTAACACTGTGCTGAAGAGAACAGACCAAAGTATTAATTGTTTTTACATAAACATTCCAAATATAGGACTGAAACAAGACATGCACTCTTCACCTTCCCAATATTTAAGAGATCAAGAAAACACGTAATCAGTTTCCATCAGGGCTAGTCCAAATGTTCAGTTTCTGTATGATCTGTATCTCTGGAAACTTGTATGTAAATTGTTTATATACCAAATCATACTCTTCGATTTCATCTTTGGAGAAGTAGAGCCATGAACACTTTTGGCAACACCAGTGTATAATAGAAATAATCCTTACATTTATATTAAGGAACACTGTGCTGGTATGAAACCATCAGGCAGACAACAAAACCAAAATCCCCATAATCTCTTTACATATACACTGGACTCTGGCTAGTTTCTTTATCTGTAAAACAAGGGAGGTTGGACTAGTTCAGGGGTTTTCTCATAATTCAAATTCTCACAAGGGTTCGCAGATAGTAAATTGATAATTGGGCAGAATGTAAACATTAGGGAATGGTGGAATCTGGCAAAAGGAATAGTGTATCTCTTGCCTCATGACATTTATAATTTTTTTAAACCAATGGCCATAAAGAATGAATCTGTGGGTCTTCCACCTATGGGCAGTCAGTTCATAAACCCAGGACTGGATGATCTAAGGAAGGCCTTGTCTAATATTCATTACACTGTTATACAAGGGAATGTGTACAGGAGTTAAAAGGACTTTATCAATAAGATTGAAGACAGAACTGTCTTACAGGGAGATGCCTAAATATAAAATATACTAAAAGTAACTCCAATGATTACTCTGTCTGATGCTATTCATCAGCAGACACTAATGAGACAAACCACAGAGATGCAACTACATAGATATTAATGCTTTACTGTCTCCCTAAAAGGTGACTACCAATCAAATGTATTTGATGCATCATAAGAATATATGTACCACTTACAGTATAATAAAATAAGCAACCATTAACCTGTTTTCAAGCTTTAAGAATTAAAATTTACCAAATTGTTGCATATGCCGATATGCTCCTCTCAGCTATTACTTCAGCCTCTCAAAGTGGTAACTAGTATTCTAATATCTTTATAAATGCCTGAACAATATATTGTTTCCTTTTGCTGGTTTCTGAGTTCTATAAAATAGTTCATACTATTTTTAGTCTTCTAGAAAATGATTTCTGCAGTTAACATAATGTTTCTAAGATTCATACATGTATTATACATATTTCTTTCACTGTATAATATTTTACTACTGAATATACTACAATTTGTCCACTCAAAGATTGATGGACATTGTTTTTCAAATTTTGTTATTACAAGTAGTACTCTAGGAACACTCTTGTACATGTTTCCTAGTGCACATGTACATGAATTTCTCTAGGGTAAATGTGTGGGAATGGAATTTCAGGGCTAGAGTATATGACTATTCACACATCCTTAATTCTGGTATGTTAGAAAATAGTTCTTAACCTTGTTTGTGTAGGAATCACCAGGGAACCTTAAAATATAGTCACAGTCCTAATCAGTTCTCCTGTTTTTCTCAAGATTTAGGGAGGTAAGGCCCTACTCTTTTTTTTTTTAATTTAAAACTTCTACAGGTCAGTCTGTTACCAGCGAAGTTTGAAAATCACTGGTATAGTATGACAGATCAGTACCATGGAAACAGTTATTAATTAATGCCTAAAAAACTGTTTCATTTCCGATTCAGGAAAAGGGTGACTTTTTAAACAATTTATCACCTCCTAATCCCAACTTTGTAACAATATTTATTTATGATAGAAAAGCAAAAAGATAAATTATTCCTAGTCACCATTCAGAGACAACACTGAAGTGAATATTCTTAGAAGTTTTGCTGAGTACATTTTACTGTAACTTCAAAACAATATACTAAATTACATATTCAGATTGAAAGACCACACAATAAATTGTTAACTGATGTCATCTCTGGGAAATGGAACTTTTTTTTAAATTAATATGTACTAGTTTTTTAACTTTTAGAAAAAAGAAAATTCTTTAGAAAGTTTGAAAAAATACAAAGGAAATATAAGTATCTAATTTTTCTATGCTGCAGTTTTATTTATGTGCACTTCTCTGAGACCTAGCTGAGATCTACCATACACATTAAGTGAAATTAAAACAAATATTCAAATATCTAAGAGAAGATGATAAAAAGCCGGCGATTGATAATAGGCAATATTGCAACCAGAAGGTCTGACAGTCTCTCCTCCCCACTCTCAAAAAAGACCAATGATTCATGTCATTCAACATGAATTTTATAGTGAGACATGAAGCCCCACAGGTATATTACTGATTAAACATTTCAGATTGGACCGAAAGATGAGCTCACCTAATGTCAAGATTCATGTGATGGTGAGATTCCACTATATATTAGGCTAGAACTGACATTTATATTTCCTCTCGACATCACTTATCAAGCGTGAAAAACTACAAAAAAAGTATATTTACTAATTATTTTAACCTGTATTATTACAACATATGTATCAGTTTCCAAGTGTAAACACAGCATGAAAAAATAGATTCTGAAGTATTTTGGATATACCTTAAGATATTCACTATATTCGTCTTCAAACTTCTTGCCCCAGATACTGTTACCTCCCCTTCCAGTACCTATATTACAAGACAAACGAAGTATTTAATTAAACGGAGAAGGCAATGGCACCCCACTCCAGTACTCCTGCCTGGAAAATCCCATGGACGGAGGAGCCTGGTAGGCTGCAGTCCATGGGGTTGCTAAGAGTCAGACACGACTGAGCGACTTCACTTTCACTTTTCACTTTCATACACTGGAGAAGGAAATGGAAATCCACTCGTGTTCTTGCCTAGAGAATCCCAGGGACGGGGGAGCCTGGTGGGCTGCCGTCTATGGGGTCACACACAGTCGGAGATGACTGAAGTGACTTAGCAACAGCAACCCTTTAAGTACAAATAAAATCTGATATATCCTTTCTTCCCCAAAATGAACTTTAAAGAACATAAAAACAAAGTATCTCTACAAAACCTCCCAACCCTCCTTATCAATATTGTTCATATTTTAGGACTTGATGCTAGTAGCTTCTGCTTAAAAATTTCCTGCTAAGGTAAGTTATAAAAACCCCACATGCTTTTATTTTTCTATTCTTTATCTAGTCTCTTCTTTATACTATATATTCAATTCCTTACGTATTACTGGAATCACTTACCTGTCGGATCTCCCGTTTGAACCATGAAACCCTTGATATTTCTATGAAATATACAGCCGTTGTAGTAATTACTGGCACAAAGAGCCAAGAAATTCTGGAGAGTAAAAATAGTAATTGAGAAATGTAGCAGAAACATATTTTAGATAACAAATGAATTTTATTTACTGAAAATACTGCAACAACCTATTTAAACAATGTCTTTGAGGCATTACTTTGGATAAAGTCACTGACTAAAACCCTCCAATAGCTTCCTTCTGTTCCTGAAAGAAAATACAAAACCCTCAGCAGAGCCTAGCAAGCCCTGCATGACCTAGCCTACTTCTGCGTCTCATGATAATCACTCCTTCCCTGCTACTTACTGTGTTAATCCCATCAGCCTTCTGAAAGTTTATTCAAAAAACACAGGCTTTCACACCTTGAGGCCCTGTACCTATTTCTATACCTGGAACGTTCTTTTTTATAAGTCCTTCCATGGAGATGCCTTCATTACCTTTCACACTCAGTTCTTAAAGTGCAGTACCACTTTCTTGGCTAGCCTTGCCCTATCTTCTTTTAAATAAATCCCTTCCCATTATTCTCCATCTCAATACTTTATTTCCTTCAAGGCATTATTTCCCTCTAGAATTACTTTTTTTTCTAGAATGAATTTTCCCCCTGCCTATCAGGTAAATATTAGCTCCACATGAGCAAGGAATGTCTCTTGTTCATCACTGAAGTTCCAGATGCTGGCAAGATAGCTTCTCATAAGCAAAATTGCTGAATGAATGAATATATATAGCTGACTCTTTTTTTCCCTTCTTGTATTTTTTTGGCCATGCCACGCTGCTTATGGGATATTCGTTCCCCAACCAGAGACTGAACCTACGCCACAGGAGTGAAAGCACCAAGTCCTAACCACTGGACCACCAAGGAACTCCCTTTTTCCTTCTATCCTTGTTATTTAAACAAGTGAAATAATATATGGAACAGTTCCCCTATATTTCTTGAGAAAAATGAGCCAAAAGAAAAAGATAAAAAAAAAATATTAAAAAAAAAAGATAAAAAAATAAAATTAAAGAAAAAAAGAAAGAAAAAGATACCAGCCACACTATGGTAAGAGAAAAATTATCTACCCTTTCTTTAATTCACTTTAACATCAGAAAAAGAAGTGTAGGACTTCCCTGGTGGTCCAGTGGTTAAGAATCTGCCTGTCAATGTTGGGGACACAGGTTCAATTCTTGGTCTGGGAATATTCTATATGCCAAGGGGCAACTAAGCCTGTGTGCCACAACTACTGAGCCTGTCTGCCAAGGGCCCATGCTCTACAACAAGAGAAACCACCACAAAGAGAAGCTGCTGCTGCTAAGTCGCTTCAGTCATGTCTGACTCTGTGCGACCTCATAGACAGCAGCCCACCAGGCTCCCCCGTCCCTGGGATTCTCCAGGCAAGAACACTGGAGTGGGGTGCCATTTCCTTCTCCAATGCATGCAAGTGAAAAGTGCAAGTGAAGTCGCTCAGTCGTGTCCGACTCTTAGTGACCCCATGGACTACAGCCCACCAGGCTCCTCCATCCATGGGATTTTCCAGGCAAGAGTACTGGAGTGGGGT